>NC_079190.1:234645429-235245429 GCF_029499605.1 Hyla sarda | reverse complement strand
CCCTGCGTGTCTTCACTGCGCAGAGCCCTGCGTGTCTTCACTGCGCAGAGCCCTGCGTGTCTTCACTGCGCAGAGCCCTGCGTGTCTTCACTGCGCAGAGCCCTGCGTGTCTTCACTGCGCAGAGCCCTGCGTGTCTTCACTGCGCAGAGCCCTGCGTGTCTTCACTGCGCAGAGCCCTGCTTGCCCTCCCTTCCTGTATTTGGACTCCTCATAGATACTCACATGCAATAGCTGCAGGGACAAAAATATACACATTTTTTAAACAATGCATATTACAAATATTCATATAATGGTATTCTCTACATTATAGAAAAAGTTTTTGTTGACGACAGGTACACTTTAACCCCTTAAGGACCAAGGGCATACAGGTATGCCTTTGCTCCCTGGTACTTAAGGACCAAGGGCGTACCTGTACGCCCGTGGGAATTTCGGTCCCCTCCGCGCGCCGGGTGGGGACCGGACCGGGGTGACTGCTGATATCTTGCGATTTGCGGCTATTCCGGGTCATACAGGTCTATAGTGACCCGGTGACCCGGAAAATAAAGGGAATCGCGGATGTCCTAGACACCCACGATCCCCTTGAAGCAATAGGAGTGAGGTGGCTGGGGTGCCACCCCTCCTATCTCTGCTATTGGTGGTCTAGACGCGACCACCAATAGCAGGGCGGGGGGCTTTACTTTCGGTTTCCCCATTCTGCCCACCCACAATAGGCGGGGCAGGACGGGGAAACCGACAGGGACCAGCGCCGAAGATCCACTTATCCATCGGCGACGGCAGAGGGCGACGATCAGCGGCGGCAGCGGGCGACGATCGGCGGAAGAAGAGGACGGCGACGCAGCTCCCTGGATCCGACGGAAGCCGGTGAGTTACTTAGCAACATCTGGAGGGCTACAGTCTGAGACCACTATAGTGGTCTCTAAACTGTAACCCTCCAGATGTTGCAAAACTACAACTCCCAGCATGCCCAAAGAGCTGTTTTGGCATGCTGGGAGTTGCAGTTTTGCAACAGCTGGAGGTCTACAGTTTGAGACCACTGCACAGTGATCTCTATACTGTGCACCTCCAGATCTTGCAAAACTACAACTGATAGCATGCCCACACAGCAGTTTGCTGTCTGGGCATGCTGGGAGTTGTAGTTTTGCAACATCTGGAGGTGCACAGTTTGGAGACCACTGTGCAGTGGTCTCTAAACTATAGCTCTCCAGATGTTGCAAAACTGCAACTCCCAGCATGCCTAAACAGCTGTTGCAAAAGTACAACTCCCAGCATGCACGGTCTGTCAGTACATGCTGGGAGTTGTAGTTTTGAAACAGCTGGAGGTTTGCCCCCCCCCCCATGTGAACGTACAGGGTACATACAGTAAGTTTACTACTTCAAGTATGAGCTGCGGCAAATTTTTCACCGCAGCGCAACTCCTAGCGGTAAATTCACTGTAAACCTCCGCCAGTGTGAACGTACCCTAAAAACACTACACTACACTAACACATAATAAAGGGTAAAATACTACATATACTTATACATTGTACGGCAGTGTTTCCAAAACAGAGCCTCCAGCTGTTGCAAAACAACAACGTACAGCATTTCCGGACAGCCACTGACTGTCCAGGCATGCTGGGAGTTTAGCAACAGCTGTAGGCACCCTGTTTGGGAATCACTGGCGTAGAATACCCCTATGTCCTCCCCTGTGCAATCCCTAATTTAGTCCTCAAATGTGCATGGCGCTCTCTCACTTCAGAGCCCTGTCGTATTTCAAGGAAACAGTTTAGTGCCACATATGGGGTATCTCCGTACTTTGCACTACTAATTTTGGGGGCTTTTTTTTCCTTTTACCTCTTATGAAAAAGAAAAGTTGGGGTCTACACCAGCCTGTTTAGTGTAAAAAAAAAAAAAAAAATTTTTCTTTACACTAACATGCTGGTGTTGTCCTTTTAGTTTTTATTTTCACGAGAGGTAAAAGGGGAAAAAAAGACCCCCAAAATTTGTAACACAATTTCTCCTGAGTACGGAAATACCCCATATGTGGGCGTAAAATGTTCTGTGGACGCACAACAAGGCTCAGGAGTGAGAGCGCACTATGTACATTTGAGGCCTAAATTGGTGATTTGCACAGGGGTGGCTGATTTTACAGCGGTTCTGACATAAACCCAAAAAAATAAATACCCACATGTGACCCTATTTTGGAAATAACACCCCTCACGGAACGTAACAAGGGGTATAGTGAGCCTTAACACCCCACAGGTGTTTGACGAATTTTCATTAAAGTTGGATGGGAAAATGAAGAAAAATTTTTTTTTTTCACTAAAATGCTGGTGTCACCCTAAATTTTTCATTTTCACAAGGGAAAATAGGAAAAAAGCCCCCCAAAATTTGTAACCCCATTTCTTCTGAGTAAGAACATACCCCATATGTGGATGTAAAGTGCTCTATGGGTGCAATACAATGCTTAGAAGATAAGGAGCGCCATTGAGATTTTGAAGAGAAAATTTGTCCGGAATTGAAGGCCACTTGTGTTTACAAAGCCCCCATGGTACCAGAACAATGGACCCTCCAACATGTGACCCCATTTTGGAAACTACACCCCTCATGTAATGTAATAAGGGGTACAGTGAGCATTTAGGCCCCACAGGTGTCTGACTGATTTTTGGAACAGTGATCCGTGAAAATGAAAAATTAAATTTTCCATTTGCACAGCCCACTGTTCCAAAGATCTGTCAAACGCCAGTGGGGTGTAAATGCTCACTGCACCACTTATTAAATTCTGTGAGGGGTGTAGTTTCCAAAATAGGGTCACGTGGGGGGGGGGGGGTGTTCCACTGTTCTGGCACCACGGGGGGCTTTGTAAATGCACATGGCCTCTGACTACCATTCCAAACGAATCTCTTTCCAAAAGCTCAATGGTGCTCCTCCTCTTCTGAGCATTGTAGTTTGCCCATAGTGCACTTCAGGTCAACTTATGGGGTACCTCCATACTCAGAAGAGATGGGGTTACAAATTTTGGGGGGTATTTTCTGCTATTAGCCCTTGCAAAAATGTGAAATTTGGGGGGAAACACACATTTTAGTGAAAAAAAATATATATATATTTTTTTTTACATATGCAAAAGTCGTGAAACCCCTGTGGGGTATTAAGGCACCATAGGGGCTTCATAAATGCGACATGCCCCCCCAAAAACCATTTCTGAAAAACGTACTCTCCAAAATCCCCTTGTCGCTCCTTCGCTTCTGAGCCCTCTACTGCGCCCACCGAACACTTTACATAGACATATGAGGTATGTCCTTACTTGAGAGAAATTGGGCTACAAATATAAGTATACATTTTCTCCTTTTACCCCTTGTAAAAATTCAAAAATTGGGTTTACAAGAACATGCGAGTGTAAAAAATTAAGATTGTGAATTTTCTCCTTCACTTTGCTGAATGTCATTTTGAATACTTTGGGGGTTGCAGTTTTTATAATGGGGTCATTTGTGGGGTATTTCTAATATGAAGACCCTTCAAATCCACTTCAAACCTGAACTGGTCCCTGAAAAATAGTGAGTTTGAAAATTTTGTGAAAAATTGGAAAATTGCTGCTGAACTTTGAAGCCCTCTGATGTCTTCCAAAAGTAAAAACATGTCAATTTTATGATTCAAACATAAAGTAGACATATTGGAAATGTGAATAAATTTTTTTTGGGGGGGAATATCCATTTTCCTTACAAGCAGAGAGCTTCAAAGTTAGAAAAATGCAAAATTTTCAAATTTTTCATCAAATTTGGGGATTTTTCACCAAGAAAGGATGCAAGTTACCACAAAATTTTACCACTATGTTAAAGTTGAATATGTCACGAAAAAACTGTCTCGGAATCAGAATAACTAAAAGCATCCCAGAGTTATTAATGTTTAAAGTGACAGTGGTCAGATGTGCAAAAAATGGCCGAGTCCTAAGGTGTAAAATGGCCTGGTCCTTAAGGGGTTAAGGACACATCCAGTTCTCACTTTTGCGTTTTTGTTTTTAATCTTATTTTAACTCTTTATTTTTCCTACAGACCTATATGAAGTCTTGTTTTTTACGCGACTAGTTGTACTTTGTAATTATAGTGACACGTAAAGAACAATAGCATGCACTCACCGCAAAGATTGTGTCTAGCGGTCCGGGATCCCAGGGGAGCATATGAGGGGTACCGAAGTGCTCAGAGGCTACGTCGTTCGTTTCACAAGGCTATGCGTGCTTCTTCCGGCCTCTGTCATATGCTCCCCCGGGATCCCGGACATCTAGACACAATCTGTGAGTGCATGCTATTGTTCTTTACGTGTCACTATCGGTTACTGCAGCTTTACTGTGTGCACCCCGCAGGTGTCAAGCACTTCACTGGTGCTCTCCTCTTCAATTCTTTGCTCCTTTGTATGTACTTTGTAAAGACCTCTTTCATTTTACCATAAAATGTAGTGCAGAACAATTATTATAATATATTGGGTTTAGTGCGGGTAAACCAAGGGATACTCCTCCCCTAGACATCTTATCCCCTATCCAATTGATCGGGGATAAGATGTCTGATCGCGGGAGTCCTGCCGCTGGGGACCCCCGCTATCTCCCGCCGTTCGTTCAGAGTGTCGGAGGCTTGTAACGTTACTGTCTTCACGCCCCCTCCCACAGACTTGCATTGAGGGGGCGTGGCCGTGATGTCACAAGATTCCCGTCCCGCATCACCAGTCATCCAGATCTGGATCCGGATGACTGGGGTACCACAGCAGAGATCAAACATCTTATCCCCTATTCTTGGATAGGGAATAAGATGTCTAGGGGTGGAGTACCCCTTTAAAGGGTAAAATCTTATAAAATTCTGAAAAAAGCCCTACCTCAGCTACATTGATGGTAAAAATAAAATGTTACAGCTCTTTGAAAACAGGGGATACAAAAATAGTGTAAAAAGGATACCCTTGCTTCATTCACACCTTGTGTTTCAACTGGGTTTAAAGCGCAACGTTCATGAATTGGGGCTATATAACCTACACACAGCCTTTGTACTGTGTGCAGATTGTGTCTACAGTAGTGTATTTACCTTGGTTCTCTCAAACGTTTTTGATAGCAGCCGCACACAGTCGGATAGTCGTGGCGCAAGGTTCGCTATGCCCTGCTGCCTACACGCCTATCCCCTGTACGTCAGCGCTGGGACCGCTGTGTGATTGACACACAGGTCCCAGTGCATGCGCATCTTAGCTTATCCCCCGTGCGTGACGCTGCGTGTTATCCTGGCAAGTGCTCGCTCCCGCCACCAGTGCTAAAGGCAGAGAGCGTGCTGGGGATAGGCATGGCGGCGGCAGGTCATAGCGAACCTTGCGCCACGCCTATCAGACTGTGTGCGGCTGCTATCAAAAAAGTTTTTAGGGGTGATAAAAGCAGAAAGAACGAAGGTAAATACACTACTGTAGACACAATCTGCACACAGTACAAAGGCTGTGTGTAGGTTATATAGCCCCAAGTTCATGACAGTTGCGCTTTAAATGCAGCAGGATATTCTGAGTTTGTGACTACCGCATACATTTTATAGCAGAATTGCTGTGTATTTCACCCTATACATTGCTAAGGGTGAAATTTACTGTGAAGATACCCATTGCTGTGATTGTGGGACTTTTCCAGTCCTTGTAAAGGTATGTTCACACTACATTATCTCCATGTGGAATTCTGCTGTACTATTTTAGCATTGGTGTGAACGGGTCTTCCATTGACCCATTAACACTTCGGAATTTCAGCGGTGGAAAATTCACCTGCTGAAAGAATTAATATGTTCATCTTTCAGTGGAATTAGGCGTGAACTGTATTGCCGCCAGTGCAGTCCTAGCAGCGGGCGGAGATTCCGTAGTCTGAACATAACCTAAATTGGGTTTTGTTGTTAATCCTGCTGATTTGAGGTGCAGAATCAACACTGCAAGTTGCAGTTGCATCTGGACTCGGCATTACAAGAACAATGACCAAGTACTGCTTCATTGGGGGAGATTTATCAAAACCTGTGGAGAGGCAAAGTTGACCAGTTGCCCATAGCAACCAATCAGATTGCTTCTTTCATTTTTCACAGGCCTTGTTAAGAATGAAAGAAGCGACCTGATTGGTTGCTGAGGGCAACTGGTCAACTTTGCCTCTCCACAGGTTTTGATAAATCTCCCCCATTGTGATTTGCTTTGTATGGAAACATG
Source organism: Hyla sarda (assembly GCF_029499605.1). Lineage (NCBI taxonomy): Eukaryota > Metazoa > Chordata > Amphibia > Anura > Hylidae > Hyla > Hyla sarda. Next base: position 235,239,257 of record NC_079190.1, on the reverse strand, counting down.
AAGTCAAAGTAGCTTAAAAAAAAGACTTTTGTTGCTGGATAAAGTAGTGCAGTATGCTTCCCTATTCTGTCCAGTGGAAACCTGACAGAAAAAAAACAAGTGATTCTACTTGTCCTTACATCTGTTCCACACTGCATATGTCCTGGTGGGGAGAAAAAGTATTATTAAACCACACAAGCTTTCTGTATTCTGTAGTTCCTGTATCGGAGACAATGGAGTTTGGCTCCAAGAGACATCAAGGTGTTCAAAAGTTTGAATATTCCAAGATCCAAGGTCTTGTCAGGCCTTTGATCTTCCAGCCTTTATTGGGAAAAGACAAACCGGAAGCAGAGATTCCACTATTTCATGTTTATCACTTGTTAAGGGTTAGGTGAGAAATGTTAGTGTATATTTGGCTATACTGATTTGTAGAAAGACACTGATGTGGAATGTTGGAGTGTTATATTTTTATTAAAGATTTAGTGGTAATTTTCTTTTGAGTGATGGTGGTTTTGTTGTGTGTATGTGCTGGTTTATATACGGTATATATTTTATGTTAAGTAATGTTTTCTCATGTATTTTTATTTTTCAGGAAATGTAGCAGCGAGGCTTGCAACATAGAAGACAAGGGGACTCTCGCCATGCAGACAAGCTCTGGACATACCCATCCAACAGGAAATGGGAATGGCTTGCCCAGCCTTTCTCTCCCTGCTAACCGTTTACCTGCAGATGGGTCCAGCAACTCTAGAGATGTAGCAATAAATGTACATTCATTAAATTCTGAAAGTGACACAAGATCTGGCTCAAGACATGCCAGACCAACCATACGATTACAGAATCGACCTGGTCATACACACTCTAATACCAATGGTGCGGGCGGGCAAGATGAGTCAAATAACACAGATGCAAGAGAACATAGCAACAGTATCTCAGAGGTCCTACATGTCTATAAGTGGTTGGATAAAAGTTTTCCATATATATTAATCTTTAGTGCCAAACTCATTGTTCAGCATCTAACAGGTAATTTTCACTCACATTGTAATTATTAATGTTTTCCCATAAATACGATTTCATGGTTAACCTCACAATTCAAACCAATAGAATGAATATTTGTCAAATTCAAAAAAGAAATATCATTGGGCTCTATATGGGCCCAGAAAAGTGATATATTCATCCTTCACTAGTATTTTATTAGCCAACTGGCCTCTGGATTTTGTCTAGTATGCAGAATAATTAACCCCTTAACGACGCAGGACGTAAATGTACCTCCTGGTGAGGTGATACTTAAAGCACCAGGACGTACGTTTACGTCCTAATCATAACCGCGAGCATCGGAGCAATGCCCGGATCATGTGCGGCAGGTCCTGGCTGCTGATCCCGCGGATGTTTGCCATTAACCCCTCAGATGCCGTGATCAATTCAGATCATGGCATCTGCAGCATCGTGGTCATTAAAATGGATGATCGGATGGCCCGCAGCGATCCGATCATCCAGCATGGCAGACGGAGGTCCGCTCACCTGGCTCCGCTGCCTTCCCGGCGTCTTCTGCTCTGATCTGCCTTCCCGCAGACCAGAGCAGAAGATGACCGATAAAGCTGATCAGTGCTATGTCCTATACATAGCACTGAACAGTATTAGCAATCAAATGATTGCTATAAATAGTCCCCTATGGGGACTATTAAAGTGTAAAAATAAAAGTAAAAAAATTAAGTGAAAAAACCCTCCCCAATAAAAATGTAAATTGTCCCATTTTCCCTATTTCACCCCCAAAAAGTGTTTAAAAAAAATATTTTATATACATATTTGGTATCGCCGCGTGCGTAAATATCTGAACTATTAAAATAAAATGTTAATGATACCGTACGGTGAACGGCGTAAATGTAAAAAAAAGTGTGTTATCATGGGTATCGTTTTAATCGTATTAACCCAAAGAATAAAGAACACGTCATTTTTACTGTAAATTGTACGACGTGAAAATGAAACCTTCCAAAATTAGCAAAATTGGGGTTTTCTTTTTAATTTCCCCACACAAATAGTATTTTTTTGGTTGCACCATACATTTTATGGTAAAGTGAGTGATGGCATTACAACAGACAACTGGTCGTGCAAAAAACAAGCCCTCATACTAGTCTGTGGATGAAAATATAAAAGAGTTGATTTTTTGAAGGCGAGGAGGAAAAAACTAAAACGTAAAAATAAAATTGTCTGAGTCCTTAAGGCCCAAATGGGATGCGTCCTTAAGGGGTTAAAAGGGTTGTCTCACAAATATAAGGACATATGGACATCATGGATGTCCATAACAACTGATTTTACTTAAGCGGACTCAAGTTGTCTATAAATTGAATAGACTGCATTTAATTTGAATTACACATGTACAGTATTACTACATTTGGTCATTTAATGTACAGTTGTGGTGGCCAAAAGTGATGCAAAGGTCAGTTTTCACAAAGTTTGCTGCTTTAGTGTTTTTAGATGATTTAGTCAGATGTTTCTATGGTATACTGAGGTACACTTCAAAGGTTTTTTTTTTTATTAGAGAAATTCAATAGTTTCCTTAAATATGTTGACTTCTTATTAGGACCTCGGCAACATATTCTAAGGAAACTATATTGAATTTTCATAACAATTGACAAATATCACATTTATGCGAAGGCTCAATATTTACAGTATTGCCAAATCCCGACTCATGGCAACCCATTCTTGCCTGATTGGTGCTTGGAGTTCATCACAATTTCTGTATTTTTGTTGGTTCACCTGCTTGTTAACCTCTTAAGGACCCATGACGTATGCATACGTCATGGGTCCCGGTCCTGCGATATAATGCGGGGTCACACGGTGACCCCGCATCATATCGCGGCGGGCCCGGCGTCATAGTGAAGCCGGGACCCGCCTCTAATAGCGCGCGGCACTGATCGCTGAGCCGTGCGCTATTAACCCTTTAGCCGCGCGCTCAAAGCTGAGCCGCGCGGCTAAAAACGAAAGTAAAAGTGCCCGGCTAGCTCAGGGAGCTGTTCGGGATCGCCGCGGTATAATCGCGGCATCCCGAACAGCTGTAGCACAGGAGGAGGTCTTCTTACCTTCTCCTGTGCTGTCCGATCGCCGAATGAATGCTTCAAGCCTGAGATCCAGGCTTGAGCATTCAATCGCCGAAAACACTGATTGATCCATTCCTATGGAGATGGATCAATCAGTGTAAAAGATCAGTAAATGCAATGTTATAGCCCCTTATGGGAGCTATAATGTTGCATAAGAAAAGTGTAAAAAAATCATTAACCCTTTCAATTATCCCTTCCCCTAATAAAAGTTTAAATCACCCGGCATTTCCAAAAATAAAAAAAACATTATGTAAATAATAATAAAAATAAACATAAGTGGTATCGCCGCGTGCGGAAATGTCCGATTTATAAAAATATACCGCTTTTTAAACCGCTCGTTCAATGGCGTACGCGCAAAAAAATTCCAAAGTCCAAAATAGCGCATTTTTGATCACTTTTTATACCACAAAAAAGTGAATAAAAAGTGATCAAAAAGTCTGATCAGAACAAAAATTGTACCACTAAAAACTTCAGATGACGGCGCAAACAATGAGTCCTCAAAGCGCCCTGAACACAGAAAAATAAAAAAGTTATAGGGGTCAAAAGATGACCATTTTAAACGTATACATTTTCCTGCATGTATTCATGATTTTTTTCGGAAGTGATACAAATTCAAACCTATACAAGTAGGGTATCATTTTAACCGTATGGACCTACAGAATAAAGATAAGGTATAATTTTTGACAAAAAATGTACTGCGTAAAAATAGAAGCCCCCAAAACTTACAAAATAGTGTTTTTTCAGCAATTTTGTCGCACATTGATTTTTTTTTCCCGTTTCACCGTAGATTTTTGGGTAAAATGACTAATGTCATTACAAAGTAGAATTAGTGACGCAAAAATTAAGCCATTATATATAATTTTAGGTGAAAATTTTTAAGAGTTATGATTTTTTAAAGTTAAGGAGGAAAAATTGAAAATGAAAAAACGGAAAAAGCCCGGGTCCTTAAGGGGTTAAGCATTGACTACAGATTCTCAATAGGATTGAGATCTGGGAATTTTCCTCATTATGGACCCTATTTTTAATATTTTGTTCACTGACCTTGCTCCATCATGCTAGAAAAAGCATTGTTAATCATCAGATTGCTCCTGGGTCCTTGGAGAATGTTTTTAGGTTGTATAATTTATGTATGGCAGTGTTCTAGGGTAAGATTGTGATTAAGCCCACTTTTGGATGAAGATCATTCTTCCAGATGTGTCAAACAGTCTGAAGGGGGCCTCATCAGAGAAAATACCTTTCTGCAGTCCAATTCCTGAATTTCCTGCAAAATGTAAGGCTTTCCATTATGGTTTTTCTTGGAGAGAATTGGCTTCTTTGCTGCCCTGAATACAAGCCAGACTCCAAAAGCCTTAAAGGGGTACTCCGCTCCTAGACATGTTATCTCCTATCTAAAGGATAGGGGATAACCTGTCTGATTGCGGAGGTCCGGCTGCTGGAATCCCCCTGCGATTTCTGGCCTGGCGCTGAGGCGTTTACGAACATGGAAGCCTGGGACTTCTGTGTTTGTGGCATCATGCCATGTTCTTCCATTCATGTCTATGTACTAGCCATCACGGAACGGAGTTTGCATTGTACACTGGATGACTGCGGTGCCTTGCTGGAGATTGTGGATGGTCCCAGCAGCAACCCCCAGCGATCAGACATCTTATCCCCTATAGTTTGGATAGGGGATAAGATATCTTGGGGCAGAGTACCCCTTCAACTTTACTTTGCATGCAGCTCTGTACTGGTGTTGAATCCATCCCTTAGTTCAATGCTCTTAAGGAGACAGTCCTGACATTTGCTGGACTTTCTTGGGTGCCCTGATACCTTCTTAATAGCAATTCAACCTCTCTCCTTAAGTTCTTGATAATCTGATTCATGATTGATTTAGGGGCAATCTTATGAGCATCAATGTCTTTATCTGTAAAGCCTTTTAGATGCAAAGAAACAGTGACTACACATACTAACTTGAAGGTAATTATGGTTAAAGGGGTACTCCGGTACCACAGCTTTATGGTTATCTAGCGTGTTTGTAGTGAGTTGAGCACTTTTATAATTCACATATTATACATCTGTCCACAGCATGTCTGTTTTTTTACTGACCTCTTTTCTGTGACGGAAGTTCAGTAGTTTTTCTGGTTGCTTTTGACTGCCGTCCACACCTGCGGCCATGTTTGTTCACTGTTGTGGACAAGACGTCAGTTCTGCAGGCGTTGCTGTTTTTTATTCCTCCTGCAATGGTTTCGCCCCTTTTCCACACCCCGTAATGAATATTCTCATTGAATTGTTGAGGGAGGATGGATGTCCCCTCCCGCTGTCAGCCATCCCTGCGCCCGGCTCACAGTGTACTGAATACCCTGTATCATTGCTGCGGCTGACATGTAACTCCTTCCCTGCCATGGGGCTGTGCACCCGCAGGAGGAATCAGGGGAATCGGCTATCATGATTCCCCCCGCGGGTGCACGGTCCCCATGGTGGAGGAATTAGTAACATGTCAGCCGTAGCGCTATCATGATTCGCCCTGCGGGCGCACTGTCAGCTTCTCACCCCGCAATCCCCACATCAGGGAATGAATGAATTGTAAGCAGAGCAGCGCCCGCGGGTTACATATGATTAGTTCCCCAATGTGGGGACAGCGCGCTGCGGATGACAATTCATTTATTCCCTGATGTGGGGACTGTGGGGTGAGAAGCTGACAGTGCGCAAAGTATACTAATGAGCAGGACGGGGGAAAGGGTGTGCTAGAAGAAAGGAGAAGGAGAAAAAAAATGCCAGCCCCAAACAGGGCTGGGCGGCAATGCAAAACAAGTTGGGCAAAGCACTGAAAGAGGAGACGGGCTACAAGGCATGCTGGGAGCTGTGCTTTCTAAAACAAAGGCAAAACAGGAATAGATGCTACACTACATGGACACACTTGTGCAAAGAAATGAAAACCGAGACAAACAAAGAGCAAGCATGAGACCAGAGATAACAAGAAAACTCACCTGCAAGGGTAAGTGGAAACTGAAAAAACACATTGGCCTTTAACAGAAGAAGACAATGATTTCAGGTGAAGTCTTCACCATCCCTCTTTAAAGGGGTTCTCCGGTGCTTGGACATCTTATCCCCTATCCAAAGGATAGGGGATAAGATGCCTGATCGCTGGAGTCCCGCCGCTGGGGACCACCGTGATCTTGCACGCGGCACCCTGTTTGTAATCAGTCCCCGGAGTGTGTTCGCTCCGGGTCTGATTATCGGCGACCACTGGGCCGACGGTATGTGACGTCATGCTCCGCCCCTCAATGCAAGCCTATGGGAGGGTGCGTGACAGCTATCACGCCCCCTCCCATAGGCTTGGATTGAGGGTCGGAGCGTGACATCACACAAGGGTGGAGGTGTGACGTCACACGCCGTCGGCCCTGTGGTCGCCGATAATCAGACCCGGAGCGAACACGCTCCGGGGACTGATTACAAACAGGGTGCCGCGTGCAAGATCACGGGGGGTCCCCAGCGGCAGGACTCCCGCGATCAGGCATCTTATCCCCTATCCATTGGATAGGAGATAAGATGTCTACTCATCGGAGAACCCCTTTAATAGTAACCATTCTTTCTGTATAATTTGGTCAGCATGACAGAGTGATGCCAGCTGCCTTGTCTTTAACACTTTCTCTTGAGCTAATGAGAAGATCACTGAAATGATGTTAGCAGGTCATTTTGTGGCAAGGTTAAACCTCAGTGGAAATTAGGTTGGGCTTTTCATGCAAAGGAATGACTTTGCAATTCATCTGATAACTTTTCACTACAGCAGCAAAGTTTGTGAACACCAAAATGTGTCAGTCTCAAAACCTTTGGCCATGACTGTATAGTAAAAGTAGGCTCGGTTGATATTCAGTGAGTATTTTGGAGTCATACGTTGGGACACCAGCAAAAACGTATGCCAACGTATATCACTGCAACCCATTTTATTGACCAAACATAGTCCTTGTTCAGTATGTTTCCCTAAACATAACTTTAGTTTTACGTTGTCTGCTGCACTTTTGAGTACTGCAAAATAAAAGTATGCGTTTACAAAATTGACCAAATGTAGTCACTAGTAGGCTCTTTGTGGTCCATTATACTTATGGGTCCTGCCAAAAGTACACTACTATATATGCTGGTATTACGTATGCCTCTAAAATACTTCCTGAATGTAGTTTGACATACTTTTTATTACAGGGAAGCTCTAGTTTAATAGGAACAAAATTTAAACAAAAAACATCAATTTCCATTCATGACGTAACTGTTTTAAGCCTTCCAGAATTTTATTTATTATGTTTTAATTGTTGTTTAATTGATAGGACCCTTAAATATCAATAGCTTCTTTTTGTTTTATTTTGTTTACTTGTATTTATTTTAATTTTTTTTTGTTCAATAGGCATTACTGTTGGAATTGGCCTGCTAACAACATTTCTGTATGCAAATAAAAGCATTGTAAATCAGGTTTTTCTAAAAGTAAGTAAGCAAGTTCACTATTCAGTATCCATAAATAATGGTTTCAAACACAAAAGGCACACACAAAGTTAAGACTTACAGGAGCTATTTTTTAGCTCAATTTCTAACAGCTTTTTTTTCTTCTAGATACACAGGCATGCAAAAGTTTGGAAAGGGTTTTTATGTACTATAGTGTTCTTATAACCATGTAGCTTTCGTAAAGTGCCTCCTATAGATAGCTATACTATACATTTTACAGTTGACCTCTGCAGCTGCGTGTACTAAATCTTGCCACTGGTGACATGTCATTAGGTGTTATGTAACATGAACATTGTGCATGCAGTTACACTGAACAGGACACGTATGGCTGTATTGTGTACATATGGCAACAAGGTTTTTATGCCAGGTTTTGGGCCAAAAGGTATTTGGCATGTGGATTTTAAGGAGAACTCCAGAATACAAAAATTGTCCCCCATACTGCCGGCAGCAAAAAAATAAATAGATACATACCTTCCTTCGCTCCCCCGGTGCCTCCGGTAACCTGCTCCGGTCTCCGCCGCGATCCTCTTGCTGGTGGTCGGTGAGTCATACTGCACTCAGCCAATCACCGGCCGCAGCAAAGTCCCAACTCTGCCTGCGATAGGCTGAGCGGCAGTGTGTGACGTTTTCGGCCCCGGCAGCAGGTGCCGATGTAGTGAAGAATTGTGTGTCTTGAAGCGTTCTCACACTGCCGCTCAGCCTATCGCCGGCCGAGTCGGGACTTTGCTGCGGCCGGTGATTGGCTGAGTGCAGTATGACTCGCTGACCACCGGCAACCAGAAAGAGGATGACAGCGGAGGCTGGAGCAGGCTACCGGGGGAGTGAAGGAAGGTATGCACCTGTTTATTTTTTTACTGCCGGCAGTATGGAGGACAATTTTTGTATTCTGGAGTTCTCCTTTAATAAACCTCACTCACTCTTGATTATATGATTGATACTGATCAAAGAATCTAAAGTATAAGGGGGGTTTGAGAGACTAATCAGACCACCTGGAGCATGATTGTAGTGGTCAAATGAGTCCAGACGACAGCTGGAGCTCTCCTAACCTGCTATGTGCCGCTCTTCCTGGATCCATTTGTATGGTTTGCCTACTGGACCATCGCAGATATTACTGATCAGTGCTACGCCAATGGGGACATAAAAAAAAATGTAAAAAAAAAAAAAAAAAGGTTTTAAGAGTTTTATAAGCCTCCCCCCCCCCCCCCCCCAAATAAAAAAAAAAAACAGAATCAACCGGAAATATCTATTAAAATATAATGTTAATGATCCTTTACTATGAATGGCATAAATGTAAAAAAAATAGTCCAAAAGTGGTCAAAAAGTCATATACTGGTAAAATGGTACCAATAAAAACTACAAAACTGCAAAAAATAGCCTCTTACAGGGGTCAGAATAGGGAAATTTTAAACATACTTATTTTGTAAGTACAGTACAATAGTAGAAAAGCATGTTAACCAATGTTTTGACCCACAGGATAAAAGTAATGTTAGTTTTACGTTTTGACGTTATACATTTTTTTTTTTTTTTTTTTTTTGTTAAAATGAAAGATGTACTTACAAAGTACAATTGGTCATGCAAAAAAAAAAAACCTCCCATGGGTCTGTGGATGGAAAAATAAGAGTGTTATGTCTCTTAGAAGGCTAGGTGGGAAAAAAATAAATAAACGAAAATGCAAAATTGAAAATGTTTCTCAACAGAACATTTTATACAGAGGGTTCTCCAATGTCTTGAAAGAAGATTAGCTGTCTCAGACTAAGATAGCAAAAAACGGAATGACTAAACGGAAGCAGTAGAACCAGGCTACTTAAAGGTCCTGGTTTTGGTGACTTTAAATAGTACGTAGGATAAAAAATCCTAGCTTTGTAGGGTGGATGATGGAAAATATTGTTTTGGGTGGGAACATGTATTTACAGGCATCAAAGAGAATATGTGATACAATGTTCACTTGCTAAGGATTTGCAGATTATGTGTGAAAGCTCTGGATTATTTCGAATTAGTTAGAATCAGGCTAATCTGCATGTTGACCCACTATCCAATCCACTTCCTGATCTAAACATATTTATCCTAAGATAAAAATAATAAAGGGCAAACTAGATGGACCAGGTTTTTTAGTTGTCTTTGCCAACACTCTTGTTAAAAGCTTGTTGCCTTCTGTCAGCCATTGAGGATGGAATATAAAGGATTGCATTGATGGAAGTGGGAGTTGTATGAAAAAGGTTACCACTCTGTTTCAATAGGAGATTTGGAGAACAAAAAATATAAATAAATAGATATATCTATATATTTCTGGAATTATCATTACCAATTTTCATCAATGGTGGCCCAAGAGTAATCCTATGCAGAGGTGAATGTTGTTTAAGCAAAGAGCAAGGCTAGGTTCACACTGCGTTTTTGCCTTTTTCACAGTTTCCCATACAATACATTTTAATTTTGCACTCTGCAAAAAAAAAATAAAAAATGCAATCCGTCCTCCCCCCCCCCCCCCATGTAATTAAATGGAAAATCGTATCCAGTTATAGCATCCGTTAACGTATATTTTTTTTTTCCTTTTCAAGTGTATAAATCATATATATATTGAAGCAATACTCCGGATATGAAAACTTATCCCCTATCCTAAGGATAGGGGATATGTTTTAGATTGTACCCCCCCCCCCCCCCCGCAATCTCCCGTACGATGTCCCAGCTCTCCCACCAAATAGCGCGTGTCGACCATCGCACGAAGCTATGGCCGACACCCCCCCTCAATGCAGGGCTATGGGAGAGCCAGAGATTGCCAAATGCAGTGCTTCGGCTCTCCCATATAGTTGTATTGAGGGGGCGTGTCAGCTGCAGCTTTGTGCGGTGGTCGAACACTTCCCCTTCCTGTGGATCCCACTGCTCGGATCCCCCTGGATCTGAAACTTATCCTTTATCCTTAGGTTAGAGGATGAGTTTTCATGTACCAAAGTGCTCCTTTTAAACTGAAACAAAAACGCAGCCGAGTAGTAACTTGATTGCTTACTATTGTGCTGGGAGTACTATAGTACTGGCAGAATATGATACAAAGAAAGAAGCTGAGCTCTGTGATACATCAGTTCATATTACTTTTAGAGCAGGATTTCTGGGTAAAAATCCAAGTAAATAATTAATCCAGAAGAAATAATAGATTTACACTTAGGTGTGTTTCCTAGAACTGAGATACTTGCATGTATCAAAACCTTTATTGTATGTCCTGTAGATATGACAGACATGTTGGTGATGGAAGTACCCCTTTAAAGGAGTACTCCAGCGCAACATAACTTATCACCTATCCAAAGGATAGGGGATAAGTTATAGATCGCAGTGGGGTCAGAGTGCTGGGACCCCCCGGGATTGACGGGGCTGCAGCAGTCTGCAGGAATTGCAGTTTTGTCCTTAGCAGAAAGCTGCGGCAGACACGCCCTTTCCATGTATCTCTCTGGTCTCCAGAGATCCCCGGGGGCCCCAGCGCTCGGAACTCCCCCCCCCCCCCCCCCCCCCCACGCGATCTATAACTTATCCTCCGGATAGGGGATAAGTTATACTGCACTACAGATGTCCGTTAAAGCTACATTTTTGGTTGGCATTCACGCTTTCATACCCATACACATATTATTACAAATATATGTTTTGCTTTTTCATAGAAGAAACTGTCAAAACTTGCCTTTGAACAATATTTGTGCAAGATTGCTTACATTAATAATTTTTTATGATTGTTTTATAGGATAAGAGTTCTAAATTGCAGTGTTTTTGGCTCCTGGTATTTTTGACTGGCTGCTCACTGCTTTTGTATTACACCTTTTCATCTCAGGCACTTTATTACAGGTATGTCTTAAATTGTGTATATGTATACTGAACCCATTGTTGGCACAAGAAAACAGTAAGGTAGCCCCCCCCCCCCCCCCCCCACTCAGATCATATACACTGTGACTTTCATACAGTGGCATACATCAGCCTTTATAACATGTCATATGCATAGTGTTTGGAAAGTCTGCAGACCCTTTCACTCTTGTCACATTTTGTTGTGTTGAAGCCTTGTACTAAAATATAAAAAAATCACGTTTTCTTCCATCATTCTTCACCTAATACCCCATAACAAGATATTAGAAATCTTTGCTAATTTAAAAGGAAAAACTTAAATATTTTGTTGACATTAGTATTCAGATCATCTACTCAGTTGAAGCCCCTGGCAGCATTTACAGCCTCCAGTCTTCTTTGGAATGATGCCACAAGAATTGCACAAGGGGGGGCTGGGAAATTGCTGCCATTCTTCTCTGCAGATCCTCTCAAGCTCTGTCAGGTTGAATGGGGACAGTCAGTGGACAGTTATTTTTAGGTCTTTTCAGAGCTGTTCCACTGGGTTCAAGTTAGGGCTCTGGATTGGCCACTCAAGGAGTTGACCCTAAGCCATTCCTGTGTTGTCTGAGTCTTTTCTAAAAATGAAAGAAGCAATTTGATTGGTTGCTATGCGCAACTAGTCTATTCTTTCTCTACACAGTTTTCCCCCATTGTCCTATTGGATGTAAACATTTGTCCCAGTCTAAGGTCCAGAGCACTTTGGATAAGGTTTTTATTAAGAATATGCCTGTACTTCAGCTCAGCTCCATTCAGCTTTTTCCTCAACCCTGAACAGTCTTTCTTTCCCAGCCATTAAAAAACACTCGCACACCATGTTTCTGCCACCACCATATTTTACTGTAGGTATGGTATTGTGCAGGGGATGAGCAATGCCTACTACCTCCAGACATGTTAGAGAAACAAGCAGACAGCTTGAATTTTATTAAAAGCTCTAATATAGTGCTGTAATTGCACAATTTTTTTTCACAAACAGAGATCTGCCACTGACATGTTATGGTGCCCACCTAACACCCACAAGAGAAAGCTAAAAGGGTATCCTTACCATTTCTGCTTTCTTGATTGATTTATATCAAATTCTTGATTCTAGGGATGTTTAAATACAATAAATGTTTAGCATTTAGCTTGAGAGTGGAACAATTTTGTTATATTTCTATGTTAACCTATGTCATTCTCTTTTTCATAGCTTGATTTTTATGAATCCATCTCTTGGACCTTTGCAGTTCTGGGATGCTTTGTGGGTTGTAGGAATAACAGACTTTATTGTGAAATTTTTCTTCATGGGCCTAAAGTGCTTTATTCTCCTGGTGCCTTCTGTTATGATGTCACATAAATGCAAGGTAAACTACTACAGTATTAGATGGGCCTCAGTCATGGTTACAGCATATCAGGCAGAACTACATAGTATTCTAATTGCATTGGAAATTATTTAAGAGGTATTGAAGCTGGCACTTTTCTTAGTGTTTCCTACTAAGTATATTGTATGACTTCTACTGTAGAGTAAAAAGGGTTTTCCCACCACAGAGATTAACGGCATGTCAACAGACTGCTGGGGCCACCACAGATACATAGATGCATGTGCTGCGGTGCTAGGTAAAGTACAGAGGCCCAACTAGTAGCTGTGACTATAGGCATTAGTATCAGATTAGACCTAGGCATATCATTGTATCAAGGAGCCCTCTGTGTCTCAGGTGAGAATGCAATCTCTTAAGTGTTACTTTTTAACACATTGGGACCTTGCTGATCTAAGCTTCTAAGAACACCACCTTTCAAACTAATAATTATGTTCAAGAAGAGTCTTTTTGTTATGTAACTTAACCCTTAACGACGCAGGACGTATATTTACGTCCTGCGCCGGCTCCCGTGATATGAAGCGGGGTCGCGCTGCGTCCCCGCATCCCATCGTGTCAGTCCCGGCGCTCATCAACTGCCGGGACCCGCGGCTAATACCACACATCGCCGATAGCGGCAATGTGCGATATTAACCCTTTAGAAGCGGCGGTCAAAGCTGACCGCCGCTGCGAAAGTGAAAGTATCCCGGCTAGTCAGTCGAGCTGTTCGGGACCGCCGCGGTGAAATCGCGGCGTCCCGAACAGCTTACAGGACACCGGGGGTGCCCTTACCTGCCTCCTTGGTGACGAATGACTGCTCCGTGCCTGAGATCCAGGCAGGAGCAGTCAAGCGCCGATAACACTGATCACAGGCGTGTTAATACACGCCGGTGATCAGCATAGGAGATCAGTGTGTGCAGTGTTATAGGTCCCTATGGGACCTATAACACTGAAAAAAATAAAAAAAAAGTGTTAATAAAGGTAACTTAACCCCTTCCCTAATAAAAGTTTGAATCACCCCCCTTTTTCCATAAAAAAATAAAAGTGTAAATAAAAAAATAAAATAAACATATGTGGTATCGCCGCGTGCGTAAATGTCCGAACTATAAAAATATATCATTAATTAAACCGGTCAATGGCGTACGTGCAAAAAAATTCCAAAGTCCAAAAAAGCGTATTTTGGTCACTTTTTATACCTTTAAAAAATGAATAAAAAGTGATCAAAAAGTCCGATCAAAACAAAAATCATACCGTTAAAAACTTCAGATCACGGCGCAAACAATGTGTCCTCATACCGCCCTGTACGTGGAAAAATAAAAAAGTTATAGGGGTCAGAAGATGCATTTTTAAAAGTATAAATTTTCCTGCATGTAGTTATGATTTTTTCCAGAAGTGCGTCAAAATCAAATCTATATAAGTAGGGTATCATTTTAACCGTATGGACCTACAGAATAATAAGGTGTCATTTTTACCGAAATATGCACTGCGTAGAAACGGAAGCCCCCAAAAGTTACAAAATGGCATTTTTGCCATTTTTGTCATTGTCGCACAATGATTTTTTTTTTCCACTTCGCCGTGAATTTTTGGGTAAAATTACTAATGTCACTGGAAAGTAGAATTGGAGACGCAAAAAATAAGCCATAATATGGATTTTTAGGTGGAAAATTGAAAGGGTTATGATTTTTAAAAGGTAAGGAGGAAAAAACGGAAAAACCCTGAGTCCTTAAGGGGAGTGCACCTGTTGTTTCAGGTAGCTTTCAAAGGTAAGCTGTGTGTGTGTGTGTGTGTTCATAAGGAGTAGCACTATTCCTAGCCATTATATGCTGACAAAAAAAGGAGAAAACGAGGAGCGGACACACCTATTCCAATCGTGACTTCTATGACTCAGAAATATCTATGCCTCTGGACACTTACTTTTGTTCCACCAATTCCTTTCCTTAATGCTCCCGGTCTCTTCAGCTGTGGATCTTCCTGGAAGTTCTTTTCTTTTTGTACCATAGATCAGCAAGGACTCAGGTATTTTCAAAAGGTAGGTACATTTATTATAAAACATAACAATACATCTGACGCGTTGTGGAGTTGCCTCCTTCCTCAGGGACAAATACATTGTATTAGTCCCTGAGAAAGGAGGCAACTCCGCAACGCGTCGGATGTATTATGTTTTATAATAAATGTACCTACCTTTTGAAAATACCCGAGTCCTTGCTGATCTATGGTACAAAAAGAAAAGAACTTCCAGGAAGATCCACAGCTGAAGAGACCGGGAGCATTAAAGGGGTACTCCGCCCCTAGACATCTTATCCCCTATCCAAAGGATAGGGGATAAGATGTCAGATCGCCGTGGTCCCGCTGCTGGGGAGCCCCTGGATCCCCGCTGCGGCACCCCGCTATCATTCCAGCACAGAGTGAGTTCGCTCTGTGCGTAATGACGGGCGGTACAGGGGACGGAGCAGCGTGACGTCATGGCTCCGCCCCTCGTGACATCACGGCCCTTCCCCTTAATGCAAGTCTATGGGAGGGGCGTGACGACCGCCACGCCCCCTCCCATAGACTTGTATTGAAAGGGGCGGGCCGTGACGTCACGAGGGGCGGATCCGTGACGTAACTATGCTCCGGCCCCTGTATTGCCCGTCATTTATGTGCAGAGTGAACTCGCTCTGTGCTGTAATGATAGCGGGGTGCCGCAGCGGGGATCCCGTGGCTCCCCAGCAGTGGGACCGCAGCGATCTGACATCTTATCCCCTATCCTTTGGATAGGGGATAAGATGTCTGGAACAGAGTACCCCTTTAAGGAAAGGAATTGGTGGAACGAAAGTAGGAGATACAGGCTTTCCGGCACGAGGGGAGCAGGATTGAAATCAGCTCCCCTCGGTGAAGTAAGTGTCCAGAGGCATAGATATTTCTGAGTCATATAAGTCACAATTGGAATAGGTGTGTCCGCTCCTCGTTTTCTCCTTTTTTTCTCAGCATTTATCAAAATCGGGTGGAGAGGGGTCTCCTCACCAGAAGAGGCAACCGTGGAGTTTTATACATGTGAAAACGCCTGTTGAATTTGTGAGTGGTCATTTCGGGCCACTCACAAAGTGTAAGTGTATTAAGTGTGTTTTTGTTTTTCTTATTTATTTTTATATCAATTTGAAAGTGAACCAGTAGCCACTCCCAATTTTTTTTTTATTATTTTTTTTTTTACAGTAGCCATTATATAACATGTATATGGTATCCCCTTCCTTTTTTTTACTGCTTTGCAGGCTTTATCTGTAATTTTCAGTTTTCCCTGGGCTAATGGGTGGAAACTAGCCTCTGCCATACACTGCATACACAGAGAAGAGTGTATTCTGCTCTTCTATCTCTTTGCATGACACCTTCAGAAGCAGCAGAACAGAGGATATTATAGAGTAGTACTAAACAGTGGAAGCTGTGAGTTCAGCACTGGAGTGAGATACAATGCCAACTAAACCTCATTAGTGTTTGTCTGTCTGCCTCTGCCCCTCCCTGATAACATGCATTACAAAGATTTTTATATTTACACCTACTATTGATATATGCCAAGTTGCTGAAATGATGTTTCTTAATTAAAAGCTATGGACACCTTTTTGAAAATCATTTATTTTGTTCTTGTTTCATATTTATTATAGTTCAAAAAACACTTTTTCCCCTTTACTTGGGTGGCAGGATACATTAAGGGTACGTACGCAGATTTGATGCACAGGATTTACTGCTGCAGATTTCAATGGAAACTAAATGACTGAGCACTCTGCTACTAATCTGCAGCTACAAATCCTGTGCATCAAATCTGTGCAGAAACCTGTACGTGGGAATGTACCCTTAAACTTCCCTGACAATCTTGTAGCCCAAGAATTGCTCCAAGCCTCACGTGATCAGTCAATTACTGTAACTCCGATCCTGGAGGTCCCATGTAAGTCTATGGGGCCTCCGGCTTCGGGCTTCCTGGAATCCATCTAATGTGTGGCTACAAGATTGCCCGAGAAGACTAACTGTATCCTGCCACCCCAGCCAAGGGAGACTAACGCTTTAAATGGTGGCACCTTTTTACTTAAGACTAGTGCTTTAATATGCACTCAGGAAGCAAATCTTCAGAAACAAATGTGCTTTTAATTATTTCCCCTTTTTATTAAATCCTTTTTTTTTGTGAAGGAGGCCTTTTGAGAAGGGTCAATGCAGTGCTTTGTTTGCTTAGTATACAGGGCATCATGTCCTGTTCTGTCTAAGCTTGTGGAGTCTGACTTGTTCTGTCTGTAGCCCTATGGTAAGTTTTTTTCCTCCACTAGCCATCACTGCGGGAAGGCTTCATACATCGCCTGTTTCCCTAGGTTTACCATAGTCCTCACTACTGGCTGTTCATGTAATCAGCTGTGTCCTATACTAGTTGTGTGTATCGTTTAGCAACTTATATTATTTGTCATGTTGTACAGCTTGAGTACATGTATAGTGTTTGCTATAAATGCATTTTGTGGACATTTGGTATTCATTAAATATACCCCTACAATGCCCGTGTATGTTTTGTTTGTTTTTTTGTTTTTTTCTGCCACTCTCTTTTATGTGGTTTTAAATGTTTGTTTTATGTCTGGTGTTAGGTTTCCAGTTCTGTAGGTTTTTACAGACTCTTATCATAATTTGTCCCTATTTTGTTATATATTTTGTGCAAAGGTGTCCATAGCTTTTGTAAACAAATTTAAAAAAGGATTTAAAAAAAAAAAAAGGTGGTGAATGGAAACCATTTTACAGCACTTGGTAGATGCTAAATATGCAAATTACAGCTTCACTTGGATGGATAACTACAGCTCTCTGTTTTAGGGCTTTTGGTACATGTGTATGGAAGAAATTTCACAGTATTATTGTACACTTGTCTCTACACCTGTCTGGTTCCGTTACTTGATTGATTATGGGGCTCAAACCAGTGGAGCTGAATGGCATTTTGGTATTCTGTTGGCTTTGCTCTACCTCATCATAAAGGTAAGTAAAAGTATGTCTACCTATTAAAAATATCCAATATGCAGACGCAAAGTCTCTGCAAATGTAAGAAATTCCTTGTCAGGATTGCCTCTACACAGGAATTTGCATAGTTTAGCAATATACCAATTACTGTTCTAATTTTTGTTGACTTTTTTAAAATCATATTTATATGTCCTTTGCAGACTCTCTCATTTAACTAATAGAATTAACCAGATATTATCAAGATACAGTACATAAATCAAATTTAGGAATTTCCCCTGTGCTTTATTGTAGCTTAGCTAAGTTAAGCCAGTAAACAGGCTTGTCTCTGGCAACAACCATAAGGCCTGTGCCTTAAATCTGGACAGTAATAAAACCGTTTAATAAATATGCATAAAGGCTATGGACACCTGTTTAATTTGTGGGTGTAATTAGGGCTGCAACTAATGATTAACGATTAGTAATCGATTCGTGGGTTCAGCCCTGATACCTGTCTTAGAAGCATTGTTCAGTTCACGTGTTACTTCCTCCGTTTGGAGCTTTATGACTTCACCGCTGGTGTTCTCCCAAGCCCAGCAGAGAAGCCGCAGAGGTGACATCATGAAACTCTGCCAGATGCCCAAATGGAGGAAGTACTGTAACAGGTGAACCGGACCACAGATTGGACACAGGTTTCATAGGGCCGAAACAACAAATCGGTTAAAGGGAACCGGTCAGCAGATTTTAGCATATATAACACTGGGGGATGTTTGTGCCCCCAGGGATGGAGAAGATATTAAGTTTTTTCTTTTTTTATGTTTACAATGCAAAATAATATCTTTATTTCAAACCACATTGTATATATGATGGGATATGCTTTTGAATATATAACATTATTATTTTTACAATATTAAAAACCCTAATTACTGAATTGCCTTGTTTCCTTCTAGCTGTTTGTTGTTTTTGGACAATGGAAAACATCTGCTGATGTATTACAACAGTTTTTTAATCAGCCTGTAAGTAATATTAAAGTATAATTTAATTAACACCATTAAATATTCTAACAGTGCCCAGCAAGATGTAATTTTTGTGACCTCACTTCTCCCGAGTAGCAGTGGCCCTTTGATGATGATGTAATGTAATGACTTATCCTTGCCATAAATATATATATGTGCACACAGACGTATACAAAATTGTTGGTACCCTTCTGTTAGACAGAAAACCCACAATGCTTCCTAAAATAACTTATAACGGACAATAGTAATAATATTTACTGAAAATTTACTGATGAAAATTAGATATTGCTTTTTAATTTTGCTTTAACAGAATAATTTAAAAAAACAAATTAATGAAACTGACCTGAACAAAAATGATGGTCCCTCCAGAAAAGATAGGTTGGGTTGTTTAACTAAGATGTCCTGCAGTTGTAATTTGTCAATCAGCCTATTTAGAGGGTTAAAAGTAGTCACTGTGCTGTTTGGGATTATGATTTGCACCACATTGAACATGGACCACTGAAAGTCAAGAAGAGAGTTGTCTCTGGAGATTAGAAAGAAAATTATAGCCAAGCATTATAAAGGTAATGGCTATAAGGCGGTCTCTTCTCCAAGCAGATTGACGTTCCTGTGTCTACAGTTGCACATATTATTTAAAAGTTTAAGATCCTTGAGAATCTGACCAAAAGAGGAAAATTGATAACAAATCGAAGAGATAGATAATACGAATGGTAACTAAAGACCCCAGAACAACTTCCAAAGACATTAGAGGTTAACTCCAAGGTACATCAGTTTCAAATCACATCATCCTTGACTGTTTGAGACAAATTGGCCTAAATGAAATACTACCAAGGGAACACCACTGTTAGGGTATGTTCACACTTCAAAATTCCGCTGAAATTGTTCCGCGCATAGAAAGAACATGTTCATTCTTTGCGCGGAAGTCCACGAGCACTGCATAACCGTCAATGGTGATGGCGCAGTGCTGCGTGGTCCTACCGCCGAAGTATTTTCGCCAGCGGCCGCCAGATGGGATCTCCGCTCGCTGAATTCAGCGGGGGCAGAGATTCCGCTGCGTGAACATACCCTTTAAAAGCAAATTTAAAAATAAATTGCTGGAATTTCAATGCATATTGACAAATCACAAAACTTTTAGGAGAATGTTCTTTGGACAGGTGAGACAAAACAAGTCACATCAGCTCTATGTTTGCAGACGTAAAACTGAAACAAATAAAGAAAAGAACTCTGATCCTACTGTGGAGCATAGAGTAGGATTGTTTATGTTTTGGGCCTGCTTTACTGTACCTGGCATAGGGCATCTTGAATCTGTACAGGGTACAATTAAAAACCAAGACTGCCGGGACCAAAGACAACTTCGGTCCCGGCAGTTTAACCTGTACAGCCGCGGTCGGAAGCGACCGCGAGCTTTAAGGAGTTTTGAGGGGGGCTTCCTCTTTCTCTCTCCTGTAGCACCCTGCAATGATCGCGGGGTGCTGCTGCTTATCTTTACAAGGACCCCCAGGTCTGCCCCAGTTATTGCCTGTGAGGACGTGCCAGAGGCACGTCCTCATATGCTGCCTGCTAGTGTAAAACTAGCAGGCAGCAAATATCTGCAATGCTTTGGAATACTAAGTATTCCAAAGCATCAAAAAAAGTGAAAAAAAATAAAATAAAAAAATAAGTGTATAAAAACAAGAAGTGTAAAAAAAAAAAAGTGTAAAAAAAAAGTGTGAAAAAAGTGTAAAAAGTTTAAAAAAATAATAAAAACACATTTATTAAATAAATATAGTAAAAAATAAAAATGTATAATGTGTAGGATCACACGGCGCATATTCGCAGCATATTACCTGCTGTGGATGCCCGCCAACAGTCACAATAATGAGCTCCCTGCTACGGCTGGGTAGCTTTGTGTGTCCACTAATAGCGGTGGATTTCCCGCCGGCAGTCATGACAGACACACTGAGCTACCCAGCCACAGCAGTGATCTTGCCCTTGTGACTGCCGGGGGCATCCGCTGTGTGAAATATGCTGCGGATGCGCTCTATGTGACTGCAGTGTTATGCGCTCTATGTGACTGCATAGAGCGGATGCGCTCTATGTTTCTGCAGTGTTAGAGGTATCCGTCAGCATCACATCAAAAAGAGTGATGCTGACGTATACTGTAGCAGCTCCATTCATTTCTGAATGAGACTGCTACAGTATACATTGGATCCCTTTTTTGACATGACAACGGATACCTATACTGCAGAAACGCAGTATGAATGGGGACTATTCATATAATGATGCCCTGAAAGCCAAAGGGGGCTCCTCTCCTTCTGGGTCCTACCACGCGGCCAAGGAACCAAATATGTCCTAAGCGGGGGTATTTCCAAACACGGGCCGAGCAGCTTAATAAAATATAAGGTGCATTTCTTGCAATGTCAGAAGTGATGTACAAAAAATATGCCCCACTAATGATGCATTTGTGAAAAAAGGCAAATTTCGGATTTTTAACACTGACTTTGTAATAATTCCTGCCCAAAAACTATGGTGTTAAAATACTAACTGTACCCCCTAGCGAATACCTTGAGGGGTCTAGTTTTTAAAATTGGGTAATGTTCCTATGTTCTACTACCTTTAAAATGTCTGCAAACCTTGCATAGCACACAAAAAAAATGTACTTTTCAAATTTTCAAAATTTCAAGTTAAATTGTTTTGGCTTCTAATTAATTTAAAATGTTAATTAAAAACAAAAAAAATGCTGTCAAAATAAAGTAGACATCTGAAAGTATAAGTTTCATAAACTATTTGGTCAGTATGTATAAATATATGCAACCTATTAGTGTTAAAATAGCAAAAAAGCTTAATTTTTAAAAAAAATGTCATGATTTTTTGCATTGCACAAAAAAAACTACAAATGATATCGGCTTACTTTTACTATGTACATGAAGGACAACTTGTGACAAAAAAACAATGTCAGAATTATCGTGATTGGCAAAACGTTACCAGAGTTATTCTCTAATAAAGACAGACATCCCCGATTTGAAAAAACAGGCCTGGTCTTTCAGGGGCGTACAGGTTTATTTGTGTTGGTCCTTAAGGGGTTAAATATGCTGCCTAGTGTCAGGAAGCATGGTCTCCGTCACAGGTTTCGGGATCCCCGAACAGGATAATGACTGAAAACTCATAGTAAAAATACTCTAGAATGGCTGTGAGCAAAATATTGTAATATTCTGAAATGGAATCCTCTGGAAGATATGTGGAAGGAGCTGAAACATGCAGTCTGGAGAAGGCATCCTTCACACCTGAGACAGCTGGTGCAGTTTACCTTTGATAAATGGGTCAGAATACTTTGTAGACAAGTGCGGAAGTCCCATTGATAGTTGAAGAAATCGCTTGATTTCAGTGACTGCCTCAAAGGTCATGCAACAGAATATAAAGTTCAGGGGACCATCATTTTTGTTAAGCCCAGTTTTATAAAATAATTTTTTTTTTTTTTATTATAATAATAAATATATATAATTCCAAACCTTATTGAAAGAAAAATAGAAACAAGAAGGGATACATAATTAAAAACCAGGGAA
The DNA here is from genome assembly GCF_029499605.1 of Hyla sarda. Classification (NCBI taxonomy): domain Eukaryota; kingdom Metazoa; phylum Chordata; class Amphibia; order Anura; family Hylidae; genus Hyla; species Hyla sarda. The sequence continues at coordinate 235,217,040 of NC_079190.1, read as the reverse complement.
GGGAAGGATAGGGATAAAGCACAAATGTACAATGTCCACAGAACAAAAAAAAGATTAAAGTATCATAGCCGGTCAAGGCACAAAGCGAGTCAGAACAAAACCCCATGACAATAATGAAGAATCTGAGAGTTGGCTGCCTAAAGCTGAGACAAATCTAGGCAACTAGAATGGGAGACTGACTGATAAAGACATCTTATGGGGCAATACAAATGCTCTGCTCCAGTCCTGGCTGCAGAAGGTGCAATTTAACTCCCAGGCCCAAATAGCCTGATAACTTAAAGGAAAACTCCAGCCAAATGAAATCACCTTTTATATAGCTGCACATGTTAAAGGTTTATAAGTTTGCAATGTACAAGTATAAGCTTTGCTGAGCATGTGCCCTGTTTATTTTGGCTTTTCCTTTGGGCATGAGGTCCAGTAGTTCTTGGTACACATGATGGCTGTTGGACACCAGTTTGCTGGGCCTGACTTGTCATTTTATAACCTCACTCCCTTCTCCTCAAATCAAAGAGTTGTGCTTCAATGTGCTGTGTGTGATTGTCTCGGATAGGCGCACACACCTTTCTCACCCTTATTCACTGCTTCTCTAACCATGTAACCTCACCTCTCTCAAGGCAGCCCCTACTGCAGCTCACACAAGAAACAACCATAGGGGCTGATAACTTGTGTAGTCTTGTGCAGCTGGATTTTTAAAGGCTGTTAGCTTATGGAGTCCGATTTTTAATATAATCCGCTATAATGCATTGTGAAGCCATGGTGAGCATATATTTTTGTGTGTTTGTATGTATATGTGTGTTTGTGTGTGTATGTGTGTGTATATATGTGTGTGTGTGTGTGTGTGTGTGTGTGTATGTATATATATATATATATATATATATATATATATATATATATATATATTATAATTAGTGTGTGTGTCACAGTTACATACTTACATAGTTAGTACGGTTAAAAAAAGACATACGTCCATCAAGTTCAACCAGGGAATTGAAGGGTAGGGGTGTGGCGCGATATTGGGGAAGGGATGGGATTTTATATTTCTTCATAAGCATTAATGTTGTTTTGTTCCAGGAATGTATCTAACCCTGTTTTAAAGCTGTTAATTTTTCCTGCTGTGACCAGTTCCTGAGGTAGACTGTTCCATAAGTTCACAGTTCTTATGGTAAAGAAGGCGTGTCGCCCCTTGAGACTAAACCTTTTCTTCTCCAGACGGAGGGAATGCCCCCTCGTCCTTTGGGGGGGTTAACCTGGAACAGTTTTTCTCCATATTTTTTGTATGGGCCATTAATATACTTATATACATTTATCATATCCCCCCCTTAAACGTCTCTTCTCAAGACTAAACAATTGTAACTCCTTTAATCGCTCCTCATAGCTAAGATGTTCCATGCCCCATATTAGTTTAGTCGCGCGTCACTGCACCCTTTCCAGCTCCACAGTGTCCCTTTTATGGACTGGTGCCCAAAACTGAACAGCATATTCCAGGTGAGGCCGTACCAATGCTTTATAAAGGGGGAGTATTATGTCCCTGTCCCTCGAGTCCATGCCTCTTTTTATACATGACAATATCCTGCCGGCTTTGGAAGCAGCAGCCTGACATTGCATGCTATTCTGAAGTCTGTGATCTACAAGTACACCCAGATCATTCTCTACCAGTGACTCTGCCAGTTTTATCCCCCCTAAGACATACGACGCATGCATGTTATTAGTACCCAGATGCATAACTTTACATTTATCCACATTGAACCTCATTTGCCAAGTGGATGCCCAGACACTTAGTCTATCCAAGTCATCTTGTAACCTATACACATCCTCTATATACTGTACCGTGCTACAAAGCTTGGTGTCATCTGTAAAGATAGAAACAGAGATGTTAATGCCATCCTCTATATCATTGATAAATAAATTAAACAACAGCGGGCCCAGTACTGAACCTTGGGGTACACCATTAATAACCGGGGACCAATCAGAGTACGAATCATTGACCACCACTCTCTGGGTACGATCCATGTGCCAGTGTTCAATCCAGTTACAAACTAAAGTTTCCAAACCCAAAGACCTTAACTTACCTGTCAGACGTCTATGAGGGACAGTATCAAACGCTTTAGCAAAATCCAGAAACACTATATCCACAGCCATTCCTCTGTCAAGGCTTCTACTCACATCTTCATAAAAGCAAATTAGATTGGTTTGACAACTTCTGTCCTTAGTAAGCCCATGCTGGCTGTCACTTATAATACTATTATCCCCTATGTATTCCTGTATGTAATCCCTTATAAGTCCTTCAAACAATTTATCCACAATGCACGTTAAACTTACCGGTCTATAGTTTCCTGGGGAAGACCTAGAGCCCTTTTTGAAGATTGGCACCACATTCGCCTTGCGCCAGGCCCTTTGCACAATACCAAAAGTAAAGTTAAACCACAACACTGTAACACTCTGTCCCACCCCGGGACTCAAACCCATGGTGGTCTCCCATCCACTGTGCTGCCGAGACGGTCCTGCTTATCTTACTGTGTTACATGCTGTGAGACCCCCATAGACCAGTGAAAACTGGTTTTCCCTAGTAAAATAAAACAAATGTTGTATCCTTTATGTTATAATGAAAATACAATGGAAAAATCTTCAGCTCACCTCCCGTCGGTCTTGCACAGATCCTCAGCCAGGCCCAGCTTGATACGTGACAGTAGAAAAAGATAAAGCGTTTGATCCAGCAATTCCTTTAAAACATCGATCCTTATTCTTATTCCACAATTAAAATTTGCAAGCTTGAACTCGCATCACACCACCAAGCTGGTGACACACTCCCAATGGACGTGTTTCGAGCGAATGCTCGCTCTTGATCACCATACCACCTGTGCACACCTGGCCCTCTATGTACAAGACACAGAGGGAGGAGTCACTGTTCGTGAATTTAAAACATATAACAATGTAAAATAATTTAAATGGGCACTGTCATCAAATTTTTTTTTTGAAACATATCTCTAATATACTTTTATTTTTATTCATTAAAATGGTTTAACTTACACTTAAAAACCGGCCACTAGGGGTCTCCCTCCTAGTGGCCGGCTGCAGCCTGGCGTGGCTTGACGTCACGCCTGAATTCGGACTGATGCCGGCTGGGCATCGGTCCGAATTCAGTCAGGCTGCGCACGCTCCCTGCCAGACAGGCGGGAGCGAGCGCTTTGAAGAAAGAGGATGCACGCAGGCTCCCTGGCCTCGCACGCCCGCCCCAGCTCCCGGGGACAGGTAAAATATTATGCTCACCTGCTGCTAAGCTGCAGCTCCGCTGTGACTGTTCTTTTGCCGGGGGTGGGGGGTGGGTTTGCGGGCTGCTGTGACTGTTCTTTACTGTTCTTTTGCCGGGGAGTGGGTTGAGCGGGCTGCTGTAACTGGGGGGTTGCTGGCTGCGTGGCGGGGAGCGGGATGTGCGGCAATCACAGATACGGTGTTCACCTATACAATATGCCTCCAGTTGTTTCCCCACTACAACTCTCAGCATGCCCTGACAGACAATAGATGTCAAGGCAAGCTGGGAGTTGTAGTGGTGAAACAGCTGGAGGTACACTGAATAGGTGAACTAAGGGCGGAAGTGTCCTCCCCAGCAGGCATCAGTGACATCGTGCCTGTTGGGAAAATCTGCCCGGTAGTGAGCACACTACCAGGCAGACAAAAGGCATTTTTAATATGTAAAAAAAAAATTTAATTAAAGGCAGGGAGGGGGTTAGGGATAGATGGGCAATAGGCAGGGACAGCAAAAAAAAAAAGTATGGTGGGAGCTACCCTTTAAGAAGACAGGTTCATAAGTGCTTGTTTGGCAATGTTCGCATGAACTTGGAAATTTTATGTGCAGATCAGCATGTCAAACAAACTTCATATATGTGACGGCTTGAAATAAATGTTAGTCAACTTTTTGGATCTTAAGTTAACAAGAATACCCAAAATGTACATTCAGATGGAAACCTTTAGGAAACCCATATCGGGCAACACTGTATTACGGGCAGACAGCAATCATCCCCCACAGACCATTCGTGCCGTACCAGTAGGGGAATTAACCAGACTCAAGCGAAATTGTACTTCACAATTCAAGTACTTAGAGGAAGCACAATCCTTAGAGGACCGTCTACTTATACGGGGTTACAGTAGGGCACAAATGAATCGAGCAAAAAGAATTGTGAATCGCAAGAATCGCCAGAACCTGATAAGACCACGTGAGGATAAGAGTAAAATCCATTTTAGAAATAATTCCACCGAACCAGTCCTGGCCATTACATATAGCCCACAATTTAAAACTATACGTAATATTGTATATAAACATTTACATCTACTCAAGGAAGATGACAAACTATCTAACATCTTAGCACACTTAGCTATCACACTCAGAGACAAATTATCCCCAGGTTTGGTAATCTCCGAAAGGCAGGGTGTGAACAGGTGGCTTAATAATGCTGGCTTCTATAAATGCGGAGCAGCGCAATGTAAGGCGTGTGGAGTGGTCAAGGTCTGTAAAGAATTTTCGGATGCAACAGACAATCACGTACACAAAATACGACAACATTTAAATTGTAATTCCATGAACGTAGTGTACATGATTGAATGTACATCTTGCAACCTAAAATATGTGGGGTGCACCACACGAAGGCTGAAAATAAGAATTGGGGAACATCTAAATGATGCTGCAAATGCGAATGGAAATCTAAACAAATCGGGTGCATCATCACATTTCTTTGAAAAACATAATGCCAATGTCAACAACTTCAGGATGTATACTATAAAAAAAACTTCAGTTGACAGCATGGGAAGGTGATCTGCAGCGCAAACTGTTACGCTGGGAGGCATTTTGGCAATTTGCGCTTCAGACGAGCCCCCCTGGGGTTAAAAAAAACTAAAGGAACTTATGTTTCATTGCTAATCTTGTATTTTAAATAGTTATCCATGTGTAATTAAATTCACGAACAGTGACTCCTCCCTCTGGGTCTTGTACTTAGAGGGCCAGGTATGCGCACGTGCGCTCGAAACGCGTCCATTGGGAGTGTGTCACCGGCTAGGTGGCGTGATGTGAGTTCGTCTTGCATATTTTATCGTTGTGGAATAAGAATAAAGGATCGATGTTTTAAGGAATTGCTGGATCAAACGCTTTCTATTTTTCTACTATCCTTTATGTTATACCAAATATTGTTATATCTTCAACAAATGCTACATCATAGAAATGTTTTTTAAATCCCAATTAACACTTTTAATAGCTTTTTAACTGATATGTTTCACCTAAGCAGGTTTCCCTAGTTAAAACTAGTATATAAACAAATTTAAAGGGGTTATCCAGGAAAAAACTTTTTTTGTATATATCAACTGGCTCCAGAAAGTTACAGATTTGTAAATTACTTCTATTAAAAAAATCTTAATCCTTTCAGTACTTATGAGCTTCTGAAGTTAAGGTTGTTCTTTTCTGTCTAAGTGCTCTCTGATGACACCTGTCTCGGGAACCACCCAGTTTAGAAGAGGTTTGCTATGGCGATTTGCTTCTAAACTGGGCAGTTCCCCAGACACTTGTCATCAGAGAGTACTTTGACAGAAAAGAACAACCTTAACTTCAGAAGCTCATAAGTACTAAAAGGATTAAGATTTTTTTTAATAGAAGTAATTTACAAATCTGTTTAACTTTCTGGAGCCAGTTGATATATATAAAAAAAAAAGTTTTTTCCCTGGATAACCATGGATACATATTATGCTAATACCTCCTCTGAGTCGCCTAATACTTCCGCATCATTAGGTGCCTGACTGTCTTAACGTATTACATTTAATTCAAACTGGTTTTTTCAGCTTTAACTGAGCCATCTTTATTAACCTCTTAAGGACTTAGCCCATTTTCACCTTAAGGACTCTTCGTTTTTGCTCTTTTGTTTTTTCCTCCTCACCTTCTAAAAATCATAACTCGTTCAATTATGAACCTGCAGACCCATATAAGGGCTTGTTTTTGTGTCACCAATTGTACTGTACTTTGTAATGACATTACTCATTTTATAACATAATCTGCAGCAAAACAAAACAAAATTATTTGTGGGGTAAAATTAAATAAAAACCCGCCATTTAGCACATTTTTAGAGCTTCCATTTCTACGCAGTGCACTTTTTGGTAAAAATGACACTATATATTCTGTAGGTCCATACAGTCACAAGAATATCCAATTTATGTTGGTTTTATTTATTTATTTTTACTACTTTGAAAAAATTATAACTACATGCACCAAAATTAGCATGGAGCAGTAGATCACCGATCAGACGACCAGGAGGAAGGTGAGGACCCTCCTGTTGTCCAGTAAGCTGATTCTTTTGCGATAGTCCCGATCAGCTCAGCTGAGTTGCCGGGATAGTTTTACTTTCACTTTAGATGCCGCGATCAACTTTGATTGTGGCGTCTAAAGGATTAATGCCGGGCATCGGCTCGATTTGCGGTGCCTGAGATTAGCTGTGGATCCAGGCTGCACGTAGCAACTGGGACTCACAGGGTTTAACCCGTTCTCCGCTTGTGAGATTTTGTAATTTTTAGCGGCTTCCGTGTCTACGCAGTGCAGTTTTCGGTAAAAATTGCACCTTATATTTATTCTGTAGGTCCATACGGTAACAAGGATACCCAATTTATATAGGTTTTATTTTACTACTAAAAAAAAAATTATAACTACATGCACCAAAATTTATACGTTGAAAAATGTCCCCTTCTGACCCCTATAACTTTTTTTTTTTCATATGAGGGCAAATTTTTGCCGCCATGGTCTAAAGTTTTTATCGGTACCATTTTTGTTTTGATCAGACTTTTTGATCACTTTTTATAAATTTTCATGGTATAAAAAGTGACCAAAAATACGCTATTTTGGATTTTTTTTACATGTACACCATTGACCATGCGGTTTAATTAACAATATATTTTTATAGATTGGACATTTACGCACACAGCGATACCACATATGTTTTTTTATTTACACAGTTTTTTTTAAATAGGGAAAAGGGGGGTGATTCAAACTTTTTTGATAGGGGGCTATAACATACAATACACTGATCACTTACGCTGATCAGTGCTATGCCATAGCATAGCATTGATCAGTGTTTCTGCCACTTGATTGCTCCTGCCTGGATCTCAGACCCGAAGTAGTCATTCGGCGATCGGACAGCGAGGAGCCAGGCAGGGATCCTCCTCGCTTCCTGCAAGCAGTTCGGGATGCCGCGATTTTCCCGGGGTGGTCCCGAACAGCACCACTAAGCTAACAGTCACTGTTTACTTTCGTTTTAGATGCGGCGGTCAAACTAAAGGGTTAATGCCAGACATCAGCCGCTCGGCGATGTCTGGCATTAGACGTTGGTCCTGGTTGTTTATAGCAACCAGGACCCACCGGGTATGATGTGCGCTCACCTGCTGAGCGCAGGTCATACCTCGGGAGCCACAAATGGACGTTAATGTACGTCCACTTGCGGTAAAGTGTTAAAGGGGTACTCCGGTGCCAGAAAGTTTAACAGATTTGTAAATTACTCCTATTAATAAATGTTAATCCTTCCAGTACCTATTAGCAGCTATATACTACAGAGGAAATTCTTTTCTTTTTGGATTTCTTCTCTGTCACGACCACAGTGCTCTCTGCTGACACCTCTGTCCATGTCAGGAACTGTCCAGAGCAGCATATGTTTGCTATGGTGATTTGCTCCTACTCTGGACAGTTCCGGACATGGGCAGAGGTGTCAGCAGAGAGCACTGCTGTCGTAACAGAAAAGAAATCCAAATCTGTAGTATACAGCCACTAATAAGTACTGGAAGGATTAAGAATTTTAAATAAAAGTAATTAAAAAAAAAAAGAATGTTTTCCACCGGAGTACCCCTTTAAGGGCGTCAAGTCCTTATGGAGATCCATAGTGTGCCTTGATGCCCCATAAAAGTGTTTTCTCTCATGACTTTTGGAAGTAAAAAGCTTTGCGGAAATAAGCCGTCTAGCAGTAATTTATACAACAATTTGCAAAAGTTTTTCAGGATAATTCTTTTGACCCATAAATCAAAAGCAGTGTCTGATTTTCATTAGTTAATTTTCAGTAAATCTTTATTCACTTTTAGTCCTATCAGTTTCATGTTATTTCAGGGAGCATTGTGGGTTTTGTAAACATCTGTGTACATATAATTTGTTTTATATTTTATAATAACAGTTCTAGGGGGTATCTTTTTTCCTTTTTAAATTAGCATTATGTCTATTAAATAAAAAAAAATAAAAATTTTATCCATCCATTGTAATTGTAAACTCTCAATCCTCATCCCCCAATCCTCCTTCCTTTATGAGAACTGCATACTTGTTGTGAGACTTTAGTGTTCATGATTTTTTTTTTCCTACTAGTTTTTTTTTTTTTTTTTCTGTTCTCCCTTTGTTGAACAAAAGCCTAAATACGAGACTAGTGTTAAGCCAAATGGAAATTCTATCTTTGTCTGGCACCATTTTTGCAATGAAAGCAGTTATTTATACCATTCATGCTATACATATGCAAATCTCAGGCGCGTGTGTGTGTGTGTGTGTGTGTGTGTGTGTGTGTGTGTGTGTGTGTGTGTTCTGAGTGTTCTGAGTGTTCTGAATCAAGGCACCATTCCCATTTGTTGTGATTGAACTGCGTGATAAGAGACACTGCCATATATTCTTATTTTATAAACGCCTTATTAAATATAACAGTCTTTGTAAAAGCAACAACTAGAGCAGTGATTCCCAACCAGGGTGCTGCGGCACACTGGGGTGCTGCGGCACACTGGGGTGCGGCGGGATTTTGCCATCAAATTTATTTATTTAAATTTCCCTCCCTGGCGCCGCAGGGTCCCCCTCCCCCTGTGGCCCAGTGAGTGCCCTGCCAGAGAGGGGAAAAATGTGGAAGCTGTGCTGGGCCGGTGTCATGACCCGTGCCCCAGCATCCCCCTCCCCCCTGCGGCGCAGTAAATGAGTGCTCTGCCGGAGCCCTGACTCTGTGCCCTGCCGGAGAGGGGAAGAAAAATGGCTTGCTTAAGGTACTGTACCATGTCCATCCCCCCCCCCTTCTCACCCATGTCCCCCCGCCCCTCCACCCTCCTGTCATCCATGTCCATCCCTGTCACCCATGTTCACCCCCATTCACCCTTCTGTCATCCCTGTTTACCCCATATCTCCTGTGTTCACCCTCCTGTCATCCATGTCCACCCCATATCTCCTGTGTCCACCCTCCTGTCATCCATGTCCATCCCCCTGTCACCTATGTCCACCCCCTCTATTCACCCCTCTGTCCCTTTGTCACCCCAGGCCACCCCTCTCTGTCACTTCTGTCCACCCCTCTTTTATCCGCTTGTCACTTTTGTCCACCCGTCTGACCCAGTCTCCCATGTCCATCCTCCTGTCATCCATGTCCACCTTGGCCATCCCCCTATCCACCCCTCTGTCATCACTGTCCATCCCCATGTCACCCATGTTCACCCCCCCCTACATTGTCCACTCCTGACCACATCCTTGTCACACATGTAGGCTCCTCTACACCCCTCTGCCACCCATGCCTAGGCTGTAACAGGCTGGTGTTATTTAGACTGGGGAGGGCCAGTGACAGTGGTCCTCTCCCACCCTGGTAACGTCAGGCTGTTGCTGCTTGGCTGGTATCTGGCTGATACTGAAAAAATGAGGGAACCACACACTTTTATTTATTTATTAAATTAAAAAAAACGCATTGGCGTTTGCGCATTTTTTTTTTTTTTTGCGCAAAAAAAACAGTTAGTAAATTTGATTCTACAGTAGAAAATCATCTACGGTAAACTTAACCGTAGACAAGGCGATGAAGAATTCTATAAAAATTTGCACACTTGCGCATATTTTTGCGCAAAAAAGTAGATACAAAACCGCTCTCTATACTATGATAAATTCCCCCCACTGTTCTTAAGGTTAATTGACTTAGGGTTAATTGACTTAGGGTTAATTGACTTTATGCCAGAGAAACCATTGCACTTATCACTTGTCACACATTCTCCACGGTTGCCCATGCGTGTACAGTGTACAACATCTTCATAATGCTCTGTCTGGCTGTCGTTGCTTCATTTTGAAATTCAATAATTTTTCTGTGAGTCAGCTTAGGAATGTATGTCTCTCAGTCTAAATACTTTGCATATAAGTAGCAACATATCGCATATAATGTACACTTCATTTCCCATTTAGAATTATGGTGTGGCTGCAACCAAAAGACAATGTTCCGAAGCGGAGGACATCTGTGCAATATGTCAAGCTGAATTTACAAAACCGATTGCTCTTATATGCCATGTAAGAATTACACTTTTGTGTTGTTTTTGTTAGAACCCATGACTTTCATAATTTGTCTTTACATTTTGTTTAATAAAATCTATTGTTATACCCATTCAAAAACAAAGTTTAAAGATATACTCCAAAGGGGGGAAAAATTAATTCAACTGGTGCCAGAAAGTTAAAACAGATTTGTAAATTACTTCAATGTAAAAATCCTAATCCTTCCAGTACTTATCAGCTGCTTTATGCTCCAGAGGAAGATGTGTAGTTCTTTCCAGCCTGACCATTGTGCTTTCTGCTGCCATCTCTGTCAGTGTCAGGAACTGTCCAGAGCAGGAGTAAATCCCCAAAGCAAACCTCTCCTGCTTTGGACAGTTCCCGATTTAGACAGAGGTGGCAGCAGAGAAGACTGAAAAGAACTACACAACTTCCTCTGGAGGATACAGAAGCTGATAAGTACTGGAAGGGATAAGATTTTTAAATAGAAGTAATTTACAAACCTGTATTTGTTAATTTGAAAACTTTTTTTTTTTTCTATCTGAGTACCCCTTTAAGTTAGTAAGCAGAATCTCCTCTGCTCCTTTTAAATCCTGTTTCACAGGAGTCCAGAATGTGGAGATCTATACTGCCATTTGTAAGATTCTTTGCTGAAAGTTTTACATGTTTAAAGGGAAATTCCGGTCTTAGAAATCTTATCCAATATCCAAAAGGATAGGGGATAAGATGTCTGATCGCAGGGGTCCCACCGCTGGGCCTGGCGCTTCCCCTGGGATGTGATGTGATGTCTATGGGAGGGTGTGTGACGGCAGTCATTGGTCCCCCTTACACTGCTGTGGGTAGAGCTCCTCTGTCAGGGTTTGTGGTGCAATCCACCCCATTCGGAGTCAACTTCTTGGGCTAAGAGCGCATCAGCATCAATTGATCATATATGCAGGACGGCTACATGGAGTTTATTGCGCACTTTTTCTTCAAGCATTACAGATTGAACCTGTTGGCAAATGAGGGCCTTTCTTTTGGTAGAAAGTTGCTACAGACCTTGCACCTATGCTAAGTATATTAGACTAGATTACGGGGGATGTCATAGGGCAAAGTCTAAAACCTAAATTACACTCACGCTTAATTATTTTACCTTAAGGCAATGGTGCTTATTAGAGCCCTGTTGCCCCTTCTGACAGGACACTATGCGTGAATGTGTTTGGCCCATTGTTCTACTTATTGGGAGTCAAAAGGGAGTCCAAAGCCCTTGGCAATAACATATTGTAAAATCAATCACGTTTATTGAAAGTTCTGGAAAACCCCTTTAAAGGGAAACTGACAGGCTGTTCATCCGCACTAATCCTAATGTACTGAAGGGTCTTTACTTACTTTAAAGGGGTACTCCGGCCCTAAGACATCTTATCCCCCTATCCAAAGGATAAGGGGATAAGATGTCTGATCGCGGGGGTCCTGCCGCTGGGGACTCCCGCTATCTCGCAAGTAGCATGCATACTCCGGCCCCGTATTCGTGACCTGGCAGAATCCGAGGCTGCAGCGCCGCTTGCAGCTCCAAGAGGTGGGTGCGAGATAGCGAGGGCCCCCAGCGGCTGGACCCCCGCGATCAGACATCTTATCCCCTATCCTTTTGGACAGGGAATAAGATGTCTTAGGGCCGGTGTATACACACTTTTGTTACTGTTTACCCACACCATAACCCGATATATCGGGTTTAGTGTAGGTGAATAACCTGTCAATTTCCCAATAACTAAATGCTTGCCTCATTATAACATAAATTGTTTCTTCTTCCTTCAGCACATATTCTGTGAAGAGTGCATCTCTCTTTGGTTCAATAGAGAAAAGACCTGCCCTCTCTGCCGGACTGTGATATCCAACCACAACCACAAGTGGAAAGATGGAGCCACATCCCTACAACTGCGTCTGTTCTAGTCTTAAGTTTTCTTAAGTTTTTGTTTTGTTTCACTTGTTCTTTTGGTGTATAGATTTTGGTGACTTGTTCAAATGAAGGGCTAGAAGTTAACGGGTTTGCATTGGGTTTTATGTTTTCATTGTTAGTGTTCTGGTTTACTCCTAATGCCTGTTTCTTTCCTATGCATAAGGCATACTTGTATAAGAGAGCTAATGGTTCCAAGCCAAACACCTTTTTTATATACATGTATTCTTATAAATTTATATTACAATTTTTTTATTTTTGGCACTTCTTCTAAACTCAATTGAACTTTTCAAAGCAGGCAAATAGTTGCATTGGTGACTGTGTATCACACTAGAAGTGGATTACTCTTATACTATGTTCACACGTTGGAATGTCCGCACAGAGAATTCATGCAGACATTACGCAAAATGCCAGCGCTAGGACCACACAGGAATGCACCATCTCATAGATGGCTATGCATTCCATGCGGACATGGAAAACTGAATTTTCAATCCAGAAACATCTGGGTTGCACAGTGCAGCAGAATTCTGTTGAATTCAATGGGACTCTACTGCAGCGGAAGCTCCGTGACTAATTCCAATACAGAATCCGTCACGGAAATTCCGACGTGTGAACATGGCCTTAAAGAGAATTTGGCATAAAAAAATTACCCATTGTTTTTCAATCTAATTATTATGTTAACCACATTCTTAAATCATTTTGGTTGTTTCTAATAATACATTTTACTATCTAGATTTTCAAATAATCATGAAATTCTGGCCATTAGGCCTAAAACTAAGCTGAGACTTCCTGTTATGTACTGATCACTTTCCAGCAGTGCCCCTGCTCTCATCACAAACAGGATTGCATTAAAGGTGACACCAATTGATAGATTAGAATCCGTTCACAATAACTAAGGTTTAGCATCCCCATGCCTGTAGAATGACCTGAAAAGATCAGATAATTCTCAGTAATATTTTCAGTTTATGTGAATGGGAAAGGTCCTGTCCATATGTTCTGCTGTGACTCATATCTCAAAATGCTGTAAAAAAAAAGTTTTCCATTATCTAAAAAAAAACTAGGTCATACATTCCCTTTTAACCCCTTAAGGACTGAGCCCTTTTTCACCTTAAGAACTGAGCCCTTTTTTGCAATTCTGACCACTGTCACTTTAGCATTAATAACTCTGAGATGCTTTTACCGATTATTCTGATTCTGAGAGAGTTTTTTTCGTGACATATTCTACTTTATTTTAGTGGTAAATTTTTGTCATTACTTGCATCCTTTCTTGGTGAAAAATCCCAAAATTTCATGAATATTTTGAAAATGTTGCATTTTTCTAACTTTGAAACTCTCTGCTTGAAAGGAAAATGGATATTCCAAATAACTTTTATATTAATTCACAAATACAATATGTCTACTTTATGTTGGCATCATAAAATGGACATATTTTTACTTTTTGAAAACATTAGAGCGCTTCAAAGTATAATAGCAATTTTCAAAATTTTCATGAAAATTGCAAAATCTGAAGGGACAGATGTTACAGAACTACAACTCCCAGCATGTCTGAGCAGTCTAGGCATGCTGAGAGTTGTAGTTTTGCAACATCTGGAGGGCTACCGTTTGGACACCACTGTAATAGTGGTCTCCAAACTGTGACCCTCCAGATGTTGCAAAACTACAACTCCCAGCATGCCCAGACAGCTTTTGGCTGTCTGGGCATGCTGAGAGTTGCAGTTTGGCAACCACTAGTAAGGCAGCAGTAAAGATCGCTTTACAGCCACCTTCCTTGATGCTCCACGCCGTCGCCTCCCTACCTGCGCCGCTGATCTCCGCTGATGCCACCGATGATCGGCGGTCCCCACCGCATTTTCTTTACAGGTACCAGCCACCATCTTCTCCCCCCGTTCTGCCCGAGATCCAGGGGTGGGCAGAGCGGGGGGTTTCCATGGAAACCCCCCGTCTTCAACTGCCATTGGTCAGTACTCGGTACTGACTAAAGGTAGGGGATAGGAGGAGGTTGCACTGCTGCAACCTCGCTCCTATCCCTTAGGATGATCGGGGCTGTCACTGACAGCTCCGATCATCCCTATTTTCCAGGCGATCGGGTCACCAGAGACCGGATCAGCCGGAATAGCAGAAAATCGCATATCTGAATTGACATGCGATTTCCTGCGATCGCCGACATGGGGGTGTCTCAGGACCCCCCTCGGCGATGTGCCGGGATGCCTGCTGAATAATTTCAGCAGGCATCCCGGTCCAGTCCCCGACCGGCTAGCAGTGGGGACTGGAATTCCCACGGGTGTATCCAGGAATTCCCCCAGGGGGGTATCTATACGCCCTCAGTCCTTAAGGACTTTAAAACGGGGGGCGTATGGATACGCCCGCCGTCCTTAAGAGGTTAAAACAGTATCATTTTTTTAAGACTCATTAGACATTTCTGTAACTTTTTATTGGAGAAAGAATGTGTGTGACTTCCCAAAATCTCTTGGGGTTCACTGTGATACTGACCACAAGCAGAGTAGGAAAATTGTACACAGGTGCCAGGCACATTACAATAGATCATACAAATAACCAGCAAGCAGGATCGTGAGGCACTGCGGTTGTAAGGAGATACAGGTTCAGGGATCTAGGAATGTATTGCTAGCGAAGTGTATGGCGTGCTCTGACTAAAAATAAAATACATAACCCAGTGTAACTTGAAAAGAAATTGGCCACTCCCCATGGAACGTCTTGAAGCTTCTTTATTGTGCATAAAACTCACATAATGAGAATCTTAGAGGGATATAGGACGGCGGGGGGTACAGCACTTGCTAGTATGAAACGGAGCTTGTTGCCTTATCTGTAACACCCCCCCCCCCCCCGTCCTATATCCCTTTCCAATTTTCGTTATGCGAGTATTTCATGCACAATAAAGAAACTTGAAGATGTTCCGTGGTGAGTGGCCGAATTTCTTCTTTTCAAGTTACATTACAATAGATAACTGTTTTATACAGTCATGGCCGTAAATGTTGGCACCCCTTAAAGTATTTCTCACAGAAAAGGATTGCAGTAACATGTTTTGCTTTACACATGTTTATTCCCTTTGTGTGTATTGGAACTAAACCAAAAAAGGGAGGAGAAAAAGCAAATTGGATGTGATGTCACACCAAACTCCAAAAATGGGATGGACAAAATTATTGGCACCCTTAACTTAATATTTGGTTGCACATCCTTTGGAAAAAATAACTGAAATCAGTCTCTTCCTATAACCATCAATAAGCTTCTTACACCTCTCAGCCGGGATGTTGGACTACTCTTCCTTTGCAAACTGCTCCAGGTCTTTCTTATTGGAAGGGCGCCTTTTCCCAACAGCAATTTTAAGATCTCTCCACAGGTGTTTAATGGGATTAAGATCTGGACTCATTGCTGGCCACTTTTGCCATCCATTTCTGGGTGCTTTTTGACGTATGTTTGGGGTCATTGTCCTGCTGGAAGACCCAAGATCTCGGACGCAAACCAAGCTTTCTGACACTGTGCTGTACAGTGTGACCCAAAATCCTTTGGTAATCCTCAGATTTCATGATGCCTTGCACACATTCAAGGAACAGAGTGCCAGAGGCAGCAAAACAACCCCAAAACATAATTGAACCTCCACCATATTTCACTGTAGATACTGTGTTCTTTTCATTGTAGGCCTCATTCAGTTTTCTGCAAACATTAGAATGATTTGCTTTACCAAAAACCTCTATCTTGGTCTCATCTGTCCACAAGACTTTTTCCCAGAAGGATTTTTTGCTTACTCAAGTTCATTTTGGCAAAATGTAGTCTTCCTTTTTTATGTCTCTGTGTCAGCAGTGGGGTCCTCCTGGGTCTCCTGCCATAGCATTTCATTTAAATGTCGGCAGATAGTTTGCGCTGACACTGATGCTCCCTGAGCCTGCAGGACATCTTGAATATCTTTGGAACTTGTTTGGGGCTGCTTATCCACCATCCCTACTATCCTGCGTTCAAACCTTTCATCAATTTTTGTCTTCCGTCCACACCCAGGGAGATTAGCTACAGTGCCATGAGTTGCAAACTTCTTGATAATGTTGCGCACTGTGGACAAAGGCAAATCTAGATCTCTGGAGATGGACTTGTAACCTTAAGAATGTTGATATTTTTCAACAATTTTGGTTCTCAAGTCCTCAGTTATCTTCCCCTCTTTCTGTTGTCCATGCTTAGTGTGGCTCACACAGACACACAATGCAAAGACTAAGTGAACTTCTTTCCTTTTTATCTGCTTTCAGGTGTTTTTTTTTTTTTTTATATATATTGCCCACACCTGTTACTTGCCCCAGGTGAGTTTAAAGGGGCATCACATGCTTGAAACAATCTTATTTATCCACAATTTTGAAAGGGTGCCAATAATTTTGTCCAGACCATTTTTGGAGTTTGGTGTGACATTATGTTCAATTTGCTTTTTTCCCCTCCTTTTTTTGTTTGGTTCCAATAAACACAAAGGGGATAAACATTTGTATAGCAAAACATGTGTTACTGCAATACTTCATTTTCATGAAAAAATTCAGGGGTGCCAACATATACGGCTGTGAAAACAGGCAGTGAAAACCATGATTAACTGATAACAAATTAAAAACCAAATTTCTTTTCATTATACAATTTGCTTAAACTGGAGAACTCCTTTTTTTTTTATTTATTTTTTTATGCAAAACAATTTTACTGGTTACTTATCCGGTGATAAAGGTATTATTAGTTGCTGATTAAATGCTCAGTATGCTTTAATGTAAATTGATTTTGTGTACAGGTTTTGAAATCTCCACTGTAAGAATGACCTAATCTTTTTTAGCACTTTTTATACGAAGACTCAATTATTTTTGCTTGCATGCTTTTTTTTCAGACATTCTTCATTGTTGTATCCTTCTATACAGTATTGTGACTTGGAATCCATTATAGGAAAACAAGAGATTTTTGCACCTCATATTTTTTATACAGATTACGTTGAGAAGGGCATATTTGCAAACCTTTGTATATGATGTGACTCGTCACCAAACATAGGCAGTCAAATTTGACATTTTTATTAACCAAATTGGATTTGTGTGTACTTGAATACAAGTGATTAGGCCCTATTCACACATTTACATTGTTAATGTACATAGTCCATATATATTGGAATATCAGCAAAAAGGTATGTCGACATAGACCAGTGTACACGCAGTGGGCCCATTTTCACAAATGCTTTGTCTACCATGTTTTTGACGCCTGCAAAAAAATAAATAAATAAATAAAAACTGTTGGGTATACTACATTTATTGGGCCTGTCGCAAGTATGAAGTGGTATACTTGGTATACTTTTTTGCCTGTGTTTGATGTACAGCGAAGGCGGAATGGAGCTGTACTTTTAGTAGCATTGATGCAAGGAACTGCAGCATTATCCCATTTAAGTGCATGGCACAGTATTGCAGCTCTTTGCACTGTAGCTATGAAAAGTAGAAAGATTGCAAGCACAAACAGCAGTAAACAGTATAGTGGCTTGGCCCTTTCAGACAGTTCATCAGTGGGGATGCCCAGGTTAAAAAAAAAAAACACCTTATCCTTTATCCACAGGGTGTTGGGTATGGTGTTCCAGCTGGTGAATATGGCTACAGTTGTATTACATTTTAACATAGGATTTTGAGCTCCATTTGTACCACAATACAGTGTTTATTTAAAAAAACAAGAACCAAAGCACAGCTTTACTCATGTTAATTCTGCATCTTCTGCTCAGTGCTCAGAGTAGGCCACACCAGCATTTTAGCAGGTTCTACACAGAACTGCAAGAATTCTACATTTGATGGGTTAAATCCTTGTTTTACTTGCTGGCATCCAGCCAAACAAATTGTATGACTTTTCTGCTGTCTATACTAAAATCTTGTTTATACAAAAAGAATGATTTATACTAGTAATTTTGAAGCATATTTTGTATTGGCTTTTGTTGCCTATCTTTGAAAGGTATTCTGAAAAAGGAGACAAAAAAAATGTATATTGCAACTTGTTTCTTCATTCAGTGCATGTATGTAAAGAGAATCATTCTGCTTATTTATAAGAAACTACTTAATAAATTTGTTATGCTCTTAATATTAGGATGTCTGACTCTTTGTTAAATACTTTTTTTTTTTTTTTTCATTAGCTGTCTGAGGTTACACTGTGCAATCTTGGAGTTAACTTTAGGCAAGTGATCCTGTCCGGACTTTAGGGCCACTCTCTCCTACTGTAAAAGTTGGATGGAGAAGGGAAAAAAATCTGTTAGGACTATTGCCCAATCCCCAAAAGATCAAGGCCTCAGACTACTTACAGTAGACTTTTGCACCTGAAACCCTAATGAATTTCTCGCAGGTCTGGATGAGTGCCATCACCAAGCACTGCAATAAAAGAACAAGAGGCGCTTCCTTGTGTGATATCCTCCAAAAGCTAATAGTGAATTGAAAAGGTGAGCCAAGAACTGACTCACCTAGGGTGGTTGTGCTAATGCCGACACAACACGTACAAGGGCATGTATACAAGGCTGCAGCTGCCTCCTCTGACACGCTAGGCTGCGTGTTCCATAAAATCCAAATCCACAATCTTACCCCCAAGGAGGATAATGGAGCGCTGTCCACGACTTCTTGAATAATAATATTTATTTAAATAGCTCATCAATATTCCTACGGCATGCACCGTACACTAACATAGGGCGCAAGACCAGGGAGGGGGGTTATGAATATTGATGATGAAGATGGCGTCAGCGTGTCCCTAGCTCGTTTCGGAGCTCTGTCCATGCCCCAAGGCCCTCATTTACATAAAAAGAAAAAGGCGAATTGCGTCGAAACGGCTGGGCGAATCTGGACGCCGTATCGTTTTGATCAGTATCACCCGCACTACAAGCCTGTGTGAAGCTTTAGTGTGGGTGATACTGTTGACAGATTTCCTTTAAGGGAGCACAGGAGCTCCTCTTAAGGTGGCACTGGTAGCGTTCTGCAGCTGCCATGTAATGTGAACCTCTGTTAGCAGCCATTAGCTGCCGAGAGGTTTACTATAATATGCTGCATCCTTGGGGATGGGGCCCTGGGAAATTGTACACACATACATTCATACACACATACATTCACATATCTATCATCCTGGGTCTCCTCTCCCAAATACTCCCCTCCGCCGCCGCTCACACTCACCAGATGCCAAGGATGCAGCGTGTTCATAGGCAGGGATACTTCAGGGCTCAGGGGCTTGGATGGTGCAGATGTGCATGTCTGCGGTGGACACTTCTGCTCCCAGCAGCGCCTGGTCTTTTCAGCCCTGCGCCAAATTTTTAACCTTTTAAGGACCAATGACGTTGTGGAACGTCATGGCACCCTGGGCTTTAAGGACCAATGACGTTCCACAATGTCATGGCGTTTTCCGGTCTCTGCCGCTCGCCGGGCAGAGATCGGAACCGGGTGCCTGCTGAAATCCTTCAGCAGGCATCCAGGGCAAACGCCGAGGGGGGCCATAAAGGTCCCCCATGTCAGCGATCGCCGCAAATCGCCCTTGCGATCTGCGGCGATACCGGGCTGATCGGGTCTCTGGGACCCGACCGCCCGGTAATTTTGCATGATCCCGGCTGTCACAGACAGCCAGGACCATGCTGGAGAATAGGAGCGACGTGGCAAGCCTGCCACCTCCTCCGATCCCCTGGGATCCGTCGGTTAACTAACCGACCAATCGCAAGGGGGGGGCGGTTACTTCCTCCCGTCCGGCCCGGCCCCTTGAAGTCCGGAGAGGACGTGAGGAAGACCGGGGAGTGCTGGGGCCCGGCCCCGGTACTTACCTCGTCCCTGAAGACCCGGATCCCGGCGGAAACGGCGGCAGCGGCGACAGGTGAGTTGATCTTCAGCCGCGGTCGGGCCGTAAAGCGACATGCATTGCTGTAATGGGACCCTGTAAACTACAACTCCCAGCATGCCCAGACAGCCCTTGGCGTCTGGGCATGCTGGGACTTGCAGTTTTGCAACATCTGGAGGTCCACAGTGGAGACCACTGTGCCCTTCCAGATGTTGCAAAACTACACATCCTCAGCATGTCCTTACTAACCAGGCATGCTTAGAGTTGTAGTTCTGTAACATCTGGCCCTTCAGATGTTGCGGAACTACAACTCCCAGCATGCCTGGACAGTTTTGGCATACTGGGAGTTGTAGTTTTGCAACATCTGGAAGGGCACAGATTGGGAACCACTGTATTAGTGGTCTGCAACCTGTAGCAACCAAGCATGCTGGGAGTTGTAGTTCGGCAACATCTGGCTCTAAAGATGTTGCCGAACTACTACTCCCAGCATGCCTGAGAATGTTTGGGAGTTGTGGTTTTGCAACATCTGGAGGCACACTGGTTGGGAAACATTGTCTGTTTCCTAACTCAGTGTTTCCCAGCCCGTGTGCCTCCAGCTGTTGCAAAACTATAACTACCAGCATGCACTGATGGACTGTGCATGCTGGGAGTTGTGGTTTTGCAACAGCTGGAGGTCCCTCCCCCCTGTGAATGTACAGGGTACACTCACATGGGCAGGGGGCTTACAGTGAGTATCAGGCTGCAAGTTTGCGATGCAGCAAATTTCGCGCGGCAGCTCAAACTCGCAGCGGGAAACTCGCTGTATCCCCCCCGCCCGTGTGACTGTACCCTAAAAACACTACACTAACACAAAATAAAATAAAAAGTAAAAAACACTACATATACACATACCCCTACACAGCCCCCCTCCCCAATAAAAATGAAAGCATCTGGTACGCCACTGTTTCAAAAATGGAGCCTCCAGCTGTTGCAAAACAACAACTCCCAGTATTGCCGGACAGCCGTTGACTGTCCAGGCATGCTGGGAGTTTTGCAACAGCTGGAGGCACCCTGTTTGGGAATCACTGGCGTAGAATACCCCTATGCAAATCCCTAATTCAGGCCTCAAATGCGCATGGCGCTCTCACTTTGGAGCCCTGTCGTATTTCAAGGCAACAGTTTAGGGTCACATATGGGGTATCGCCGTACTCGGGAGAAATTGCCTAACAAATTTTGGGGGGCTTTTTCTCCTTTCACCCCTTATGAAAAGGTGAAGTTGGGGGTCTACACCAGCATGTTAGTGTAAAAAAACAATTTTTTTTACACTAACATGCTGTTGCCCCATACTTTTCATTTTGACAAGAGGTAAAAGGGAAAAACGCCCCCCAAAATTTGTAATGAAATTTCTCCCGAGTACGGAGATACCCCATAAGTGGGCGCAAAGTGCTCTGGGGACGCACAACAAGGCCCAGAAGGGAGAGTGCACCATGTACATTTGAGGTGATTTGCACAGGGCTGGCTGATTGTTACAGCGGTTTTGACAAACGCAAAAAAAACAAAACCCCACATGTGACCCCATTTCGGAAACTACACCCCTCACGGAATGTAATGAGGGGTGCAGTGAGAATATACACCCCACTGGTGTCTGACAGATCTTTGGAACAGTGGGCTGTGCAAATTAAAAATGTTGTACAGCCCACTGTTCCAAATGCTCACTGTACCCCTTGTTACGTTCCTCAAGGGGTCTAGTTACCAAAATGGTATGCCATGTGGGGGTTATTTTGCTGTCCTGGCACCATAGGGGCTTCCTAAATGCGACATGCCCCCCGAGCAAAATTTGCTCTCAAAAAGCCAAATATGACTCCTTCTCTTCTGAGCATTGTAGTTCGCCCGTAGTGCACTTCAGGTCAACTTATGGGGTACCTCCATACTCAGAAGAGATGTGGTTACAAATTTTGGGGGGTATTTTCTGCTATTAACCCTTGCATAAATGTGAAATTTGGGGGGAAACACACATTTTAGTGACATTTAACATTTTTTTACATATGCAAAAGTCGTGAAACACCTATGGGGTATTAAGGCTCACTTTATTCCTTGTTACGTTCCTCAAGGGGTCTAGTTTCCAAAATCGTATGCCATGTGGGTATTTTTTCCTGTTCTGGCACCATAGGGGCTTCCTAAATGCAACATGCCCCCCAAAAACCATTTCAGAAAAACGTACTCTCCAAAATCCCCTCGTCGCTCCTTCGCTTCTGAGCCCTCTACTGCGCCCGCCGAACAATTTACATAGACATATGAGGTATGTGCTTACTCGAGAGAAATTGGGCTACAAATATAAGTATACATTTTCTCCTTTTACCCCCTTGTAAAAATTCAAATATTGGGTCTACAAGAACATGCAAGTGTAAAAAATGAAGATTGTGAATTTTCTCCTTCACTTTGCTGCTATTCCTGTGAAACACCTAAAGGGTTAAAACGCTGACTGAATGTCATTTTGAATACTTAGGGGGGTGGGTGCAGTTTTTATAATGGGGTCATTTATGGGGTATTTCTAAGATGAAGACCCTTCAAATCCACTTCAAACCTGAACTGGTCCCTGAAAAATTGTGATTTTGGAAATTTTGTGAAAAATTGGAAAATTGCTGCTGAACTTTGAAGCCCTCTGGTGTCTTCCAAAAGTAAAAACTCGTAAATTTTATGATGCAAACATAAAGTAGACATATTGTATATGTGAATTTAAAAAAAAAATTATTTGGAATATCCATTTTCCTTACAAGCAGAGAGCTTCAAAGTTAGAAAAATGCTAAATTTTCAATTTTTTCATCAAATTTTGGAATTTTTCACTAAGAAACGATGCAAGTATTGACAAAATTTTACCAATAACATAAAGTAGAATATGTCACAAAAAAACAATCTCGGAATCAGAATGATAGGTAAAAGCGTCTTAGAGTTATTAATGCTTAAAGTGACAGTGGTCAGATGTTCAAAAAACGCTCTGGTCCTAAGGTGTAAAATGGCCTGGTCCTTAAGGGGTTAAAGACCCGGCCGGTGAAGTTTAGTTACCTGCAGCGATGGCCCGACCTCTCAGCCGGCTCTAGGGCCCGGTCGCAATTGCGACCTCTATAGCTACGCCACTGGGTTTATAGAAGAGGTTGGACAATGATCAAGTTACCACACTACTTGGAAAAAATAATTTTATAGGTGTGAGGCAGTTCTCCTTTCTACAGTCAGGTTTCAACTCTTTGAAGAATTTAAAGACCAGATGTCTGACCCTTAATTCAACAAAGATTTGGCCACACCTCCTCTGTAGAGATCACCAGGCATTGCCATAAGTGTCAGTCTAGTAGAGGATGATCTACTAACTTTGAAACTTTACCACCTTCCTGACTCATGACTTACTTGTACTAGCACTGGCTCAGGGGTCTGGTCTGCGCTATAACCAGCAGATGCTTGGCAGGCTATAGCAATAGAGCGCAGATTACATGGATTAATGTAATGCAATAGCATTACATCGATCTATGTAAGCCATTGACTGATTGCTTATAATAAGCCCCTAGGGGGGCCAAATAAAACCCTGTTAGAAATGTAAAAAAATATATTTGGTATCACTGCATGCGTGATTGTCCGAACTATTAACCCCTTAAGAGCCCTTTTTCACCTAAAGGACTCGGCCATTTTTTGCAATTCTGACCACTGTCACTTTAAACATTAATAACTCTGGAATGCTTTCTGTTATCATTCTGATTCAGAGATAGTTTTTTCGTGACATATTCTACTTTAACATAGTTGAAAAATTGTGTGGTAACTTGCATCCTTTCTTGGTGAAAAATCCCAAAATTTGAGGAAAAATTTGAAAATTTTGCATTTTTCTAACTTTGAAGCTCTCTGCTTGTAAGGAAATGGATATTCCAAATAAATTTTCTTAATTCACATATACAATATGTCTACTTTATGTTTGCATCATAAAATTGATGAGTTTTTACTTTTGGAAGACACCAGAGGGCTTCAAAGTTCAGCAGCAATTTTCCAATTTTTCACAAAATTTTGAAACTCTCTTTTTTTCAGGGACCAGTTCAGGTTTGAAGTGGATTTGAAGGGTCTTCATATTAGAAATATCCCATAAATAACCCTATTATAAAAACTGCACCCCCCCCCCCCCCCCGAAGTATTCAAAATTACATTCAGTCAGCGTTTTAACCCTTTAGGTATTTCACAGGAATAGCAGCAAAGTGAAGGAGAAAATTCACAATCTTCATTTTTTACACTCGCATGTTCTTGTAGACCCAATTTTTGAAAGGGGTAAAAAGGAGAACATTTTTACTTGTATTTGAAACCCAATTTTTCTCGAGTAAGGACATACCCCATGTCTATGTTAATTGTTCAGCGGGCGCAGTAGAGGGCTCAGAAGGGAAGGAGCGACAAATGGTTTTTGGGGGGCACGTCACCTTTAGGAAGCCCCTATGGTGCCAGAACAGCAGAAACTAGACCCCTCCGGGAACATAACAAGGGGTAAAGTGAACCTTAATTAATACCCCACAGGTGATTCACGACTTTTGCATATGTAAAAAAAATAAAATAAAAATGTTTACCCTAAAATGCTTGGTTTCGCAAAAGTTTAACATTTTTAAAAAGGGTAATAGCAGAAAATACCCCCCAAAATTTGAAGCCCAATTTCTCCCAATTCAGAAAACACCCCATACGGTGGTGAAAAGTGCTCTGCTGGTGCACTACAGGTCTCAGAAGAGAAGGAGTCACATTTGGCTTTTTTTAAGGAAATTTTGCTCTGGGGGCATGCCGCATTTAGGAAGCCCCTATGGTGCCAGAACAGCAAAAAAAAAAAAACCCACATGGCATACTATTTTGGAAACTAGACCCCTCGGGGAACGTAACAAGGGGTTAAGTGAACCTTAATACCCCACAGGTGTTTCACGACTTTTGCATATGTACAAAAAATTGTACCTAAAATGCTTCTTTTCCCAAAATGTTTTAATTTTTAAAAAGGGTAAAAGCAGAAAATACCCCCCAAAATTTGTAACACAATTTCTCCCGAGTACGGCGATAACCCATATGTGACCCTAAATTGTTGCCTCGAAATACGGCAGGGCTCCAAAGTGAGAGCGCCATGCGCATTTGAGGCCTAAATTAGGGACTTGCATAGGGGTGGACATAGGGGTATTCTACGCCAGTGATTCCCAAACAGGGTGCCTCCAACTGTTGTAAAACTCCCAGCATGCCTGGACAGTCAGTGGCTATCTGGCAATACTGGGAGTAGTTTTTTTGCAACAGCTGGAGGCTCCATTTTGGAAACAGTGGCGTACCAGACGTTTTTCATTTTTATTGGGGAGGGGGGCTGTGTAGGGGTATTTGTATTTGTAGTGTTTTGTACTTTTTATTTTATTGTGTGTTAGTGTAGTGTAGTGTTTTTAGGGTACAGTCACACGGGCGGGGGTTCACAGTAGTTTCTCGCTGGCAGTTTGAGCTGCCGCTCCTGGGGCCCCGATCCCAACATTGACGCCAGGGATCGGGGTCCCCAGCTCCCGGGGTGCACGTCCCGCACCCGCTCACGTTCTCCGGAAGAGGGGCGGAGCGGGTTGCGGGAGTGACACCCTCAGCAGGCGCCCTGATTGGTCGGCCGGGAAACCGGCCGACGAATCAGGGCGATCGTGAGGTGGCACCAGTGCCACCTCACCACTGCTGCCTCTGGCTGTTCGGGGCCTGTAATCCCGGGTCACCGGGTCACTGGAGACCCGATTGAGCCGGAATCTGCCGCAGATCGCTGGACTGAATTGTCCAGCGATCTGCGGCCATCGCCGACATGGGGGGGTCATCATGACCCCCCTGGGCGATATGCTGCGATGCCTGCTGAACGATTTCAGCAGGCATCGGGCACCGGCTCCCCTCCAGCTAGCGGCGGGGGGGCCGGTATTTGACAGGACGTACTCAAACGTCCTGAGTCCTTAAGGACTCGGAAAAGGGGCCATTTGAGTACGTCCTGCGTCCTTAAGGGGTTAAGGACCCGGGGTTTTTCAATTTTAGAATTTTCGTTTTTTCCTCTTTACCTTTAAAAAATCATAACTCTTTAAATTTTTCACCTAAAAATCCATATGATGGCTTATTTTCTGCGCCACCAATTCTACTTTGTAATGACGTCAGTCATTTTACCCAAAAATCTACAGCGAAACGTAAAAAAAAATCATTGTGAGACAAAATTGAAAAAAAAAATGCCATTTTGTAACTTTTGGGGGCTTCCGTTTCTACACAGTACATTTGTTGGTAAAAATGACACCTCTTTATTCTGTAGGTCCATATGGTTAAAATGATACCCTACTTATGTAGGTTTCATTTTGTCGTACTTCTGGAAAAAAATCAAAACTACATGCAGGTTTAAAATTGTCATCTTCTGACCCCTATAACTTTATTTTTCCGCATGTGGGGTGGTATGAGGGCTCATTTTTTGCGCCGTGATCTGAAGTTTTTAGCGGTACCATTTTTGCATTGATAGGACTTATTGATCGTACGCCATTGACCGTGCGGTTTAATTAACAATAAATTTTTATAATTCGGACATTTCCGCACGCGGCGATACCACATGTTTATTTTTATTTACACTTTTTTTATGGGAAAAGGGGGGTGATTCAAACTTTTATTAGGGGAGGGGTTAAATGATCTTTATGTTTGCTATGGGGATTTTCTCCTACTCTGGACATTTTTCACTTTTTTTTTTGCAGTGTTATAGCTCCCATAGGGACCTATAACACTGCACACACTGATCTTTTACATTGACCAGTGGATTCTCATAAGAAACCACTGATCGATGATTCTGCCGCTTGACTGCTCTTGCCTGGATCTCAGGCACTGAGCAGTCATTCGGCGATCGGACAGCGAGGAGACAGGTAGGGATCCTCCGGCTGTCATGTAAGGCTCCTTTCATACTAGTGCTTTCTCTGTTATTGAAGTTCCGTCACAATTTTCGGCAAAAACCTGCCATTACAAAACCCCTGATGGCCGAGACTAAATCGCATTGCAGCCTATGGGATTTTGTAACTGCCCGTTTGCACCCGTATATGCCCGTAATTAATTACGGACGTTATACAGTGACGGGACATAGTGGCGGAACAATTACTGCATGTGAGATTAATAGCCATAGGTAGTTCGTCTGAGTTCAGCAAATCAGCAGACTTCCACTTGCGGAACAAAACTGTTTTGGCTATAATGCATATCATACATATCAGCGCCCTCCCTTTCAATGCCTATCAATAGGAGTACAAGTTGTGCGGACCAGGGGATTGACCAAGGGAGGATTTTCACTAGTATTTGTTTACATGCCTTCCAATATGGTTGAGCCCGTGGACAGGACCATAAAATGTGTATCAAAGTTCCTTTACATGAGCAGCCCCTCCAACATACCTGAGAAACTGTGGGATATATAAGAGCTAGCTTGTCTGGGGTATAGTACCACCTCAGTACGGTTTTCATAGCGGATTCAACATGTGCCAAGCATTTCAAGTAGAGACGTATCATTTTGAAGGATCTCTGCCACTCCTCAGCAGTGAAAGTCGTGTTTAAATCCCTCTCGCATCTACGTAGAGGATGAGATTTAGTGAAATGAGCGGAATGTATCAAGTGACTAAAGGTTTTAGGCCCCTCTGGTTTCCTGTTGTGTATAAAAGGGCTAGTGCATTCGGTTTAATCCCAGTCGGGGTCAGACCCTGTAACAGATGTCGTATTTTATAGTAACTATAGGTTTTAACTGTATTCAATAAAAGTTGTTAAATTTTAGCTTTTTTCTTGGTTGGTCTTGTTCCACATTTTTGCCCTAAAGATATTTTTTTCTGGCTTCAAAGGGGTTCTTTCTGGCTTTTTAAATCAACTGGTGCCAGAAAGTTAAACAGATTTGTAAATTACTTCTATTTAAAAATCTTAATCCTTCCAGTACTTATCAGCTGCTGTATGTTCCAGAGGAAGTTCTTTTCTTTTTGAATTTCCTTTCTGTCTGACCACAGTGCTCTCTGCTGAAACCTCTGTGCATTTTAGGAACTGTCCAGAGTAGGAGCAAATCCCCATAGCAAACCTCCCCTGCTCCGGACAGTTCCTAAAATGGACAGAGGTGTCAGCAGAGAGCACTGTGGTCAGACAGAAAGGAAATTCAAAAAGAAAAGAACCTCTGTATTATACAGCAGCTGATAAGTACTGGAAGGATTAACATTTTTAAATAGAAGCAATTTACAAATCTGTTTAACTTTCTGGCACCAGTTGATTTAAAAAAAAAAAAAAAAAAAAAAGTTGCCTTTAAAAAGTACAACTTGTCCCACAAAAAATAAGTCGTAATACAGGTGGTGTTTGGGATTACAAATACATTCACGTCAACAGGACTGAACTGCAATCCCACACACGAGTGTCCCCGATATTAACTGTTGGCCCAGATTTATCAAATTGTCAGAAAACTGTAGTAATTTTCCCCCAGAGCACCCATCACAGCTCAGCTTTCCTAGCTTAAAGGGGTACTCCAGTGGAATACTTTTTTTTTTTTTTTTTATTTATTAACTGGTGCCAGAAAGTTAAACAAATTACTTCTATTAAAAATCTTATTCCTTTCAGTACCTATTAGCTGACGAATACTACAGCAGAAATTATTTTAATTTATGAAACACAGAGATGTCTGCTGACATCATGAGCACAGTGCTCTCTGCTGACATCTCTGTCCATTTTAGGAACTGTCCAGAGCAGCATACAGTGGGGGTCAAAAGTTTGGGCACCCCAGGTAAAAAAAAACATTATTATTGTGCATAAAGAAGCCAAGGAAAGATGGAAAAATCTCCAAAAGGCATCAAATTACAGATTAGCCATTCTTATAATATGTCAACAAAAGTTAGATTTTATTTCCATCATTTACACTTTCAAAATAACAAAAAACAAAAAAATGGGGTCTGCAAAAGTTTGGGCACCCTGCAGAATTTATAGCATGTACAGCCCCCTTTGCAAAGCTGAGACCTGCCAGTGTCATGGATTGTTCTCAATCATCATCTGGGAAGACCAGGTGATGTCAATCTCAAAGGTTTTAAATGCCCAGACTCATTTGACCTTGCCCCAACAATCAGCACCATGGGTTCTTCTAAGCAGTTGTCTAGAAATCTGAAACTGAAAATAGTTGACGCTCACAAAGCTGGAGAAGACTATAAGAAGATAGCAAAACGTTTTCAGATGTCAATATCCTCTGTTCAGAATGTAATTAAGAATTGGCAGTCATCAGGAACAGTGGAAGTTAAAGCAAGATCTAGAACACCAGGGAAAATATCAGACAGAACAGCTCACAGGATTGTGAGAAAAACCTTAAAGTGGTACTCCTGTGAAAACCTTTTTTCTTTTAAATCAACTGGTGGCAGAAAGTTAAACATATTTGTAAATTACTTCTATTAAAAATCCTAATCTTAATGCATAGCAGATGTATGCTAAGGGCAGCATGGCGGCTCAGTGGTTAGCAAATCCCACTAGGGACAACAATAAATAAAGCGTTATTATTATTATAATAATGTCAGCAGAGAGAACTGTGCTCGTGATGTCATCAGAGAGCATTCCAAAAAGAAAAGAATTTCCTCTGTAGTATTCAGCAGCTAATAAGTACAGGAAGGATTAAGATTTTTTAATAGAAGTAATTTACAAATATGAAAAAACTATATAGGTGTGTGCAGCTCACAACTATTACGCACCGAGGTCAAACTGGGCAAGCAACTATACCTTAATTGCTAGAAAGGGAAAAACCAAAAAATACAATGTAGCCCGGACCTTCTAGGTGAGTGAATAAAAATGGATATACGTGGATCGTGCTTCAATAATAATCATCATTTATTATAAAATATAGATAAGATTTCGACACTTCTCACAGGGCCCTTGTGAGAAGAACATACATATTAAAAGGCAACCTAACAATGAATTTAGGCAATAGTAATTAAAAGTATAATCCTGGCATAGGATAATAAAATAGCAGAGTAGGATCTGTACCATACAAATATATTAAAGAGTTGCTCTTCTGGGTATTTAGGGTAGATATGTCCCTTTTAGATACAGTAGCAAACAGTCTGTAATATTAGAAATTGTTACCGGTCTGTAAATGGTAACTCAGGCGATGGATATTGCTCCCGCAATGGCTGAGTGTCCGTGGTGTGCACAGTTCTCTGTGCGGTGCTTCCAATTGTGAGCCTGGTCCAGTAGAATCTTAGCGCGGTGGCAGTCGCTGTCGGCTGAGGCGCTGGCAGGCGCCGAAGATCGCAGTGGTGTCCGGGGACTGCTGGCGCTGGCGTGCGCTGGAGTTGGTATTCCTCACCGCTTTGCTAGTTGGTAGACAGGACCATGTACTGGAGGGCTGGAAGTTCAACTCGTTGTGCCGGCGTCTGACGTCAGAGCCGGGATGGCTGCACCAGGATGGTTACACCGGAATGGATCTGAACTGCTGAACCGGGTAGGTAGCAGAGTAAGAGCGCTAATAATGGTACAGTTCATAAAAGGTAACTGGCCATAAAGTTTAGGCACAGTTCGAGTACTACTATGCCAGTAGATAACGAATAGACGCGTTTCAGGGTTGTATAATATAACCCTTTCCTCAGTAGTCATGACTACTGAGGAAAGGGTTATATTATACAACCCTGAAAGCGTCTAGTTAAACACCTTCCTATTTAGCCGTTATTTCTGTGTGCGAATTTTATCCTAAAATTATACGGATTTAGCTGTAAACCTAATTCATTTGATAATCCCTATATATGAAATACAAATTAGTATGAAACAGAGGGGCCATGTATAAATCCATATCAATTATAAAATCTTAGAAACACCAAAATAACTAATACTATTTGAGATCTAATTTAAAGGCTATAAGGTATTTTTGAGATAGTGCCGAATTTACTCTTATTTTCTATTATTCTAGATATTAGAGCCTATAGTGATTTTACTGATAGTAATTGGTTCTACATATATTCATCATACATAATAGTAATATGGATGAATATAAGTAGTGCTCAGCACATATTATTTTATTATTTCTTATATGTGAGTGTATTTATCAATCAGGGGATGCTAGATTATTATCATAATATTAACTATGACAACATATGTTTAATTTTATAGTTGCTAATATATATTTCCTAATTTTATTATATATATATTACTTTCTATATTCATGTTTTTATTTTATTATTATTTTTATTATTATTTAATATTATTCCATTCTTATTGTTAGTGTTTCACTATTTATCATATGCTATAATAATTGTCTTTTGTTGCCAATTATCTATGCTATTTTATTTTACTTCTATTGTTATTTTTTCCTTTTTTGATATAATTATTATAACAAAGTTCTTTTTATATTGCTTAATAAATAGCATTGTTCATAAGTATTGCTTCGTTATGTATTATTATTTTATTTCATTTTATTTATTTATAAACGGCAATACTTAAACAAATGCAAACCAATTTTTTACATATATAGCCAATATAGATGGGACGATAAGTTTCACGGACAGGTAATTATCAAATCTAGTCTCTTATTCAGACCTTGCGGATGCCTGGTTGCTAATAGAAACATCCAAAATGTTTCCCGATTATATAGCCGTCTCCTTAGGTCTCCTACCCTGACTCCTAATTGTATTTTTTCCACTCCTGTGACCCTCAGAAAACTATTGTCCCCTGCGTGCACTTTTCTAAAGTGTTTAGAAAGCATGGACACACTAGATACATTGTTTTTAATGTCGGCCACATGTTTGCGGAACCTTGTTTTTAAAGTGTTGCCTGTACAACCTGTATATTGAATCTTACAGGCAGTACATGTGGCCACATATACAATCGATTTTGAATTACAATTAATGTAATCTTTAATTTTATATTCTTTCCCTGTGCAACATGATATTATTTTGTTTGTTTGTTCTATAAAGTTACAGGTAATGCATCTAGTGTGTCCATACTTCCAGCACCCTGTTGTTTCCAGCCATGTTCCCCTATTTTTCTTGGGGTTAGGATAAAATTCGCACACAGAAATAACGGCTAAAGAGGAAGGTGTGAATTAGCGCGTTGACAGTTACCTCAGGTTTCTCCAAATAGAGTGTGATCCATGTGTTATCCAGGTATCCAGTTCTTCCATGTAATTTTAATGTGATGATGCGGTAGGTCATGTGACCGGACCGCTCAGTATTTTAATCGTGTTTGTTATGAGATGTATTAGTCTACGATTAAGCCCTGTAAA
The DNA here is from genome assembly GCF_029499605.1 of Hyla sarda. NCBI lineage: Eukaryota > Metazoa > Chordata > Amphibia > Anura > Hylidae > Hyla > Hyla sarda. The sequence goes on along the minus strand of NC_079190.1, from coordinate 235,184,841 downwards.
GGGCGAAACGCATCAGACATCTTTATCTGTATGTATCCTGCAGTGGAATAAATAAAGACAAGCCTTTTTTACCTCATACCTTGGTGCCGGACGGAGTTCTTTCTCATTTACAAATCTGTTTAACTTTCTGGCACCAGTTGATTTAAAATAAAAAAAAACAAAAAACGTTTTTCACTGGAGTACCCCTTTAATGATCTCTGGTAAAGTGAAAGCTGAGCAGTAATTCGTTGCTGTGGAGTAAATCTCTCCAGTTGTTCTCTTACATATACTGATTAATCAAGGCACCCTGTAATTTATCATAAAATATACCCTACCCCTGATAGTCACCATAATATACATCATACCCCCTAAAATGTATTGTATTACAAGCTCTCCCCCTAAAATTCCTTACAATATACACCATACCTAGGGGTCAAGTCCTGGAAAAAAGTGTGGGAACTCACCCAAGATTTCTAATAAACCCCTACAGTTTGCACAAAAAAATAAAAGAATAGAAAAAGTCCAAGCTAAAACTTGACATCCAGGAATCTTACAGGACGCAGACATACAGCTGCCTACAGTTTATAAGAGTTTAGTAACAGGGCAAGACTTATTGCTCAGTCACAGATTTTAACTGTATACACTTTTTTTTTTTATAACAGGTTAACCCTCTGTGTTATCCTACTCGGGGGCTGTGCACATCACCATCTAAACTTACACTTAGTATGTGACTACGTTTTAGTCCATTCCCTGCATGTATAGGTTTACTGTGCAGCACTGTAAAGCACAGCAGACCACACTTTTTAGTCACACTAAGTAAACATATACATGCAGAAAATGGACTAAACATTGACACTAGCCCATGACCATGTTTAGGCCACTAAAGTAAACTGGGGCATTGCCACTATATGTTGACCAAATATATAACCTACGTGTAAGATTAAATCATGATGTGAATATATAGGACCATATATAGTAGCCAGAGAATTAGAGAACAGAAGTAACTACTGCCCCCTACCCCCACTTCTACAAATATTCCCACATACGGTGACCATATAATGGTAGATATCAGCTGCACACAGGCTCTGCAGACCATATAAGCGATTATATACAGTTACATCAGGTGACTCGCATGTGACGTCTTCTCTGATCAGAGGCGGTTACTTTCTTTTTCTTCTTCATCCGGCCCAAAATGTCATGATGATTAATTCCAGACACAACTCATCTCCACAGAACCTGCAAGACAAACATTTTAGGCTCAGCACTTTTCCAGCACCTATTGTACCCCAAACAGTAATAATGCCCCCCTGTAGAGATTACCAGCCCTCCTGTATAGCCCCTATAGACCCCTGTGGTTACCATCACAGTCTGACTCCACAGTAGTGGCTGTTCTGCTCCTCATTGGCAGGCAGCGGAGGGCCCGGTGTATTTTAGCAGACGTGACTGTCTTAGCATGTCTACTCCCAGCAGCTATTGCCCTGTTAAAGTGGTAGAGGGCGGCTGCATTCCTAATGTGATGATGGCGGCCCTGGGTGACTGTCACTCAAGAATACACACTGTAATAAATCACATTTCTGATAAACTGTAACAAGCCCTTCGCCCATTTTGGCCTTGAAGACACAGAAAGTTAACTTTTTTGGGGTTTTGATTTTTTCCGCCTCGCTTTCCAAGAGCTATAACTAATTTTGCCATCCACAGAACCCATAAAAGGCTTGTTTGTGCATGACCAATTGTACTTTGTAATGACATCACTCATTTTACTATAAAGTGTATGAGGCAACCAAAAAATATATAATTTGTGAGGGAAATTTAAAAGAAAAATGCAAGTTGGCAACTATTTATTTGGAGAGCACTTTATGGTAAAAATTATATGACATCTTAATTCTGTGGGTCAATATGATTAAAATGATAGCCTAGCCATGACATATGCTTTTCTATTATTGTACTGCTTTAAAAAAAAAAAAAAAAAAGTAAAGCATTTATTTTTTATTGTATTCTGACCCCTATAACTTTTTTAACCTCCTCCTCCTCAAGTAATTTCCTTACTACTGGGTGACACACTGTAAGAAACCACCTCCTCATGTAATCTCATTACTACTGGGGTGACACACTGTAACAAACCTATTCCTCATGTAATCTCCTTGCTACTGGGGTGACACACTGTAACAAACCTCCTTCCATGTAATTACCTTACTGGGGTGACAAATGTAACAAGCCTCCTCCTCATGTAATCTCATTACTACTGGGGTAACACACTGTAACAAATCTCCTCAACAAGTAATCTCCTTACTACTGGGGTGACACACTGTAACAATGCTCCTCCTCATATAATCTCCTTACTACTGTGGTGACACACTGTAACAAACTCTCCTCATGTAATTACTCGACTACTGTGGTGACACACTGTAACAAACCTCCTTCCATGTAATTTCCTTACTGGGGTTACTTGTGACATGTCTCCTCCAGCTCAGCCTTCCTCCTCCACAGCATCACACAGGTCCTTCAGCCACGATCTCTCCTGTGCTCCACAGTTAAGCTCCGCCCCCAACATCTCCAGCATCTAGCAGTCCCGGCCGGGGGAGGAGACGGAGGGAGGATAAGAATAATTCAGAGGTCGGTCCTGCAGGACCAATGTAAAGGGACGGAGTTCCTCCTCTGGAAAAAGCAAAGGAACGCCATTCCTGTGCATTCCTGCAGGACTAGGGCCCTGCCCATACAACTAAATATAACACACATTGGATTTTCAGTATAGATAATGAACCATCTGTATGCATTTGTCAGCTGCAACTCAGGACGTGAACCTCCAGCACTGTTGCATAGATTTCCTTAAAAGCATAAAAACCATACGTTTGATAGCCGTGTCAATGATGGACATTTATCATGGTTGCTTTGGTAAGAGAGTTCTGTAGTCATTTTTTTCTAGCTTTGCTTTTGCTTATGTGTGACATATTTCTCATACTATCACAGGCTGTTGATAAATTTAGCTCACATAAGCAAAAAAACAGTAAATCCCTTTTGAATACCATTTATTTATTTTTTTAGCACAAGCGAAAACCAATAAATGACTTCAGAACAACACTTTGTAACCCCATCTCAAGTTGCAGCTGTGAAAAAAAGTGAATATATATATATATATATATATATATATATATATATATATATATATACATACATACATATACATACATACAGTCATGGCTGTAAACGTTGGCACTAGAGATGAGCGAACTTACAGTGAATTCGATTCGTCACAAACTTCTCGGCTCGGCAGTTGATGGCTTTTCCTGCATAAATTAGTTCAGCTTTCAGGTGCTCCGATGGGCTGGAAAAGGTGGATACAGTCCTAGGAGACTCTTTCCTAGGAATGTATCCACCTTTTCCAGCCCACCGGAGCACCTGAAGGCTGAACTAATTTACGCAGGATAAGTCATCAACTGCCGAGCCGAGAAGTTCGTGACGAATCGAATTTACTGTAAGTTCGCTCATCTAGTTGGCACCCCTGAAATTTCTCAATAAAATGAAGTATTTCTGACAGAAAAGGCTTGCAGTAATACATGTTTTGCTATACACATGTTTATTCCCTTTGTGTATAAATATAAACATCCCACCTGAAAGCAGATAAAAAGGAGAGAAGTTCACTCTCACAGTCTTTGCAGTGTGTGTCTGTGTGTGCCACACTATGCATGGACAACAGAAAGAGAAGAGAACTGTCTGAGGATTTAAGAACCAAAATTGTGGAAAAATATCAACAATCTCAAGGTTACAAGTCCATCTCCAGAGATCTAGATTTGCCTTTGTCCTCAGTGCGCAAAATTATCAAGAAGTTTGCAACCCATGGCACTGTAGCTAATCTCCCTGGGTGTGCACGGAAGAGAAAAATGTATGAAAGGTGTCAACGCAGGATAGTCCGGCTGATGGATAAGCATCCCCAAACAAGTTCCAAAGATATTCAAGGTGTCCTGCAGGCTCAGGGAGCATCTATGTCAGCACGAACTATCCGTCGACATTTAAATGAAATGAAACGCTATGTCAGGAGACCCAGGAGGACCCCACTGCTGACACAGACAAAAAAGCAAGACTACATTTTGCCAAAATCCTTCTGGGAAAACGTCTTATGGACAGAGGAGACCAAGATAGAGCTTTTTGGTAAAGCACATCATTCTGCTGTTTACCAAAAACAGAATGAGGCCTACAAAAGAAAAGAACACAGTACCTACAGGGAAATATGGTGGAGGTTCAATGATGTTTTGGGGTTTTTCTGCCTCTGGCACTGGGTGCCTTGAATGTGTGCAAGGCATTATGAAATCTGAGGATTACCAATGGATTTTGGGTCGCACTGTACAGCCCAGTGTCAGAAAGCTGGCATTGCGGCCAAGATCTTGGGTCTTCCAGCAGGACAATGACCCCAAACATACGTCAAAAAGCACCCAGAAATGGATGGCAACAAAGCGCTGGAGAGTTCTGAAGTGAGCAGCAATGAGTCCAGATCTAAATCCCATTGAACACCTGTGGCGATATCTTAAAATTGCTGTTGTGAAAAGGCGCCCTTCCAATTATAGAGACCTGGAGCAGTTTGTAAAGGAAAAGTGGTTCAACATTCCGGCTGAGAGGTGTAAGAAGCTTATTGATTGGTTATAGGAAGCGACTGATTTCAGTTATTTTTTCCAAAGGGTGTGCAACCAAATATTAAGTTAAGGGTGCCAATCATTTTGTCCAGCCCATTTTTGGAGTTTGGTGTGACATTATGTCCAATTAGCTTTTTTTCCTCCTTTTTTGGTTTAGTTCCAATACACACGAAGTTAATAAAAATGTGTATAGCAAAACGTGTTACTGCAATCCTTTTCTGTGAGAAATACTTAATTTTGTCGAAAAATTTCAGGGATGCCAACATTTACGGCCATGACTGTATATATGTGTGTGTGTGTGTATATATATATATATATATATATATATATATATATATATATATATATATATATATATCTCTATATATATCTATATCTGTATGTGTGTGTTTATTTAAAAAAAAAAAAATTACAACTTTTTTCACCCTAAATGTACTAACCCATTTTTTGTTTGTTTGTGTTTTTTATTCTCATTTCAGATCCGTGTATCCTGTGGCGTACTTCAGATTCGGCGGACTACGATGACCAGTGTTTTTTTTTTTTTTTGTTTAATATTAATAAAATAGTTAAAGAGGGCTTGTGGGGCAGTGTTTCTGAAAATAAATATTTTATAAAAGTGTTGTGTTTTTTCTTTTTAAATTTACTTTACAGGCTTAGTAGTGGAAACTTTCTTATAGACAGAGTCCATTACTAAGCCAGGGCTTAGCGTTAGCCCCCAAAACAGCTAGAACTAATCCCCAATTATTACCGCCGGTACCAACAGGTCCGGAGTGTCAAATGGCACTCCTGGGCATAGGCGGTAACAGGCTGGCATTATTTAGGCTGGGGAGGGCCAGTAACAATGGTCCTTGCCCACCCTGGTAATGTCAGGCTGCTGCTTGATAGGTATCTGGCTGAGAATGAAAATATGGGGAACCCTCCACATTTTTTTCATAAATAATTAAATATTTAAAAAACTGCATAGGGTTCCCCCTATTTTCATTCTTAGATACCAACCAAGCAGCAACAGCCTGATGTTACCAGGGTGAGCGAGGAACATTGTTACTGGCTATCCTCAGCTAAATAATGCCAGCGTGTTACCGCCTAGGCCCAGGAGTGCCATTTTTGATGCCCCGGGCCTGTTGCTACCGGCCCTGTGGCAGTGGGTACTTTTGTTTAAAATAAAAAATAAAAACTCCCCAACAAGCCCTCATTAACCATTTTATTATTAACTTTAAAAACAAAAACTAAAAAACGCTGGTCATAATAGTAGTCCACCAAATCCGAAGTAGTCCACAGGATACACAGATCTGAAATGAGAGAAAGATGGAAAATAGGTTGGTACATTTTTTGCCACCTGACCGTGGCACACGACTACAACTTCCAGCATGTCCTCACTGTAAGGGCAAACTGGGAGTTGTAGTCATACGATGGCAGGCTGGCGGGAGATTTGCAGGCGGGTGACAAGCAAGTCAGGGAAGCTTGTCACTAGAGATTACAGTGATTCGATTTGTCACAAACTTCTTGGCTCTGCAGTTGCTGACTTTAGCCTGCATAAAATAATTCAGTTTTCAGGTGCTACGGTGGGCTGGAAAAGGTGGATACAGTCCTAGGAGACTCTCCAAGTCAGCAACTGCCGAGCCGAGAAGTTTGCGATGAATCAAATCACTGTAACTTCGCTTATCTCTACGTGCTTGCACATCTCCTGCTGCACGATTACAACTCCCACCATGCCCTTGCAGTAAGGACATGCTGGGAGTTGTAGTTATGTGTCGTGGGCGGGAGATGTGCGACACGGGTGACAAGCTGGTCACCTGCCCTGCCGCATAACTACAACTCCCAGCATGCCTTTACAGTAAGGACATGCTAGGAGTTGTAGGCTTGTGACACAGGCAGACGAAAACTTGTCACCCACCCCGCCTCAAGACTACAACTCCCAGCATGCTCTTACAGTGAAGACATGCTGGGAGTTGTAGTCGGGCAGGTGGAAGATGTGCAGGCAGGCGACAAGCTTGTCATCCGCTGCCTACGCTGCACCACTACAACTACCAGCATGTCCTTATTGTAAGGGCATCCTGGGAGTTGTAGTCCTGCGGCGTGGGTGCGTGACAAGCTTGTCACCCGCCAGCACATCTTCCGCCCGTGACGCATTACTACTATAACTCCCACCATGCCCTGGTGGAGCGCGGACGGGAGGGAGATGTGCGGGCGGGTGACAATAAGGACATGCTGGGAGTTGTAGTCCTGCGGCGCGGGTGCGTGACAAGCTTGTCACCCGCCCGCACATTTTCCGACCACCCGCCACACTACTACAACTCCCAGCATGCCATTACAGTAATTTTATGTGTGAAGGGTCCTAGAATAAGTTTTCACTTTAGAAATTCATATCATTTCAACTAATATCTCACAGATGAGGGTTCTAAGATGTGGCTTGCCACATACAGAAATAGGCCTTATGGAAATGTGACAATACAGATATTTTGAGTTTATATGGCTATTAATATTGGCATGTGTAGAAGTTCATCTAAATATGACAGATAATTAGGATAGTATCCAATGTTTTGTTTCAAAATCTTCAGTGCTCTAGTTAGTGGGGGAGATTTATTAAAACCTGTGCAGAAGAAAAGTTGATCAGTTGCCCACAGCAACCAATCAGATCGCTGCTTTAATAAAAAAAAAAACCTCTGAAAAACAAAAGAACAATCTGATTGGTTGCTATGGACAACTTTTCCTCTGCACAGGTTTTGATAAATTTCCCCGCATGCATGTGCTAGGTGATTATCACATTGCACTGTAACGCAGAGACTGTTTAGGATTCCTAAATCTGGAATAAAAAAATAAATATAAACAATATGAAACTGACTTTGGGGTTATATAGAATTTATTATTTGCTTGTGTAAAAACAAAATAAAATTGTTCTTAATATATAACAAAAAAATAATAATTTTCATTTTTATCTTTTTAACTTTTTTTCTTTTGGTTGATCTTCTGAATGCTGAAATTTCTTAAGATCTGAACAAAATAAGACCTAAAAAAAGCAAATAATAATAAAATACAGAGAATGGATAGACTATGCATTACACGTTAACACACAACTGTATACTGCAACATAGCAGCTGATCAGAAGTACAAACCGCATATGTTACAGTGTAACTGCAATATTTTTAAGCAGCAGGATACACATTTAAAACTAATGGCAACCTTGTAGCCTGCTGCTAAAACAAGTGGTCTACGGAATTGCTGGCAGTCCTGAAGACTCGCATGGGTCATCTGGCAATTTAGTAAACTGCTCGCTAGAGGGTTGCTGGGAGTTTTAAACCTGTATCCTGTCACCGCCCAAAGAGGTTTTTTCTTCAGCAGCGGAACGTTCCGCTGCTGAAGGAAAAACCGAGGATGGTTTTGAAACGCGTCCAGCGATTATAAATATGCGATATTGAGCCTGACAATATAGAACACTTGCCTGAGACTATTAGCGATCATCCGACAGATCCAATGCATCTATTACAGTGCGCTATCTCCCGAGCGCGCGACCTGTACACGAGGAACGCCGCCGGGATATTCACTCAGCATACCGCATCCAGCCGTTATATTAATTGCAAGTGAAAAGCCAATCGGGCCATCCACAATAAGGACTTGAAGCTTGCTGACCGCCACCATTCCCAGCTGGTCCGACCAAGGGACTCCGCTTGACAGCGCTGCAGTCCCCCCCAAACGGTGCCCACCACCAAGTGCCGCGTTCTTAAGAGTTGGCCGAGACTCCAGCAGTGCGATCCCTGACTGAGGCAAGTCACTGGGCGAAAGACTCTATACAGCCGGCACACAGGACTACACTGAAGGGAGATCCGTGACATCCCGGGAGTGGTGAGCATTGTATGGAGCTTATTGCAAACTGGCTGATCTGATATGACATTTTGATGTGTGGTATACACAGAGATGCATAAGGAGTGATCTTTAGTGACTGTTCACTGTTCACCAAGCGCTACCTTGTTTAGGTGGGATCGAGTTGCCACTGTCTGGACAGATACAGTACTATTGCATCAATTGACTAACTGTATATCTGTAGCTGCTACATTTTATCTGCTTCATATTGAAGATCACTGAGAATAGGAACAATTGAATGAACATTTGCACTGTGTTGTTCCACAGGATTATTAGATTGCTATATCGATATTACAGGCTCAAGTCGCAGATTATTATTATTTTTATAGTTGTTATTGGTATTATTATATTATATTTGTATTGTGTATTTAATTAAATTAATTAGGGGAGTACAAGGACCCTGTACATTCCCTATTTAATCTATTATCATTCTATATTAATAAATACTAATTATTTTAAACCAGATATCTTTGACCTTTGAGCCCCATCTACTTTTTACATATTGTCCCTATTTTTATACACCGTGGGTATAGGTGTTTGCTGGGTTGCTCGGGTCTTTAGTGCCGGTCAGACAGACAGGAGCCTCTCGATTGTGTCTATATTTGATTTGTAAATTACTTCTATTTAAAAATTTTGACCACCTATAACGTTCTCATTTTTCTGTATACAGGGATGTGTGAAGGCTCTTTTTTGCTCTTCTTTTGCGTATATGTGACTTTTTGATTGCTTTTTATTAATCTTTTTTGCAATGTGACGTGACCAAAAAGCAGAAATGTTTGACTCTTTTTTTACGCTGTTCACCGTATGGGATCATTAACATTATATTTTTATGGTTCGGACATTTATGCACGTGGCGATTCCGAATATGTTTATTTATAATTTTTTAAGCTTTTTTGATTAACCCCTTAAGACGTAGTTAAACAACAGCTGGAGGTACGCAACTACAACTCCCAGCATGGCAAGACAGCCGTTTGCTGTTCGTGCATGCTGGGAGTTGTAGTTTTGCAAGATTTAGAGGGCCACGGTTTAGAAAGCACCGCACAGTGATCTCCAAACTGTAGCCCTCCAGATGTAGCAAAACTACAAATCTCAGCATGCCCACACAGCAAACTGACGTCCACACATGGGGTATTTCCATACTCAGAAGAAATGGAGTTACAAATTTTGGGGTGCATTGTATCCTATTACCCCTTGTAAAAATGTCAAATTTGGGGAAAAACCAGCATTTTAGTGAAATTTTTATTTACACATCCGAATTTAACAAAAAGTTGTCAAACACCTGTGGGGTGTTAAGGCTCACTGTACCCCTTGTTACGTTCCTTGAGGGGTGTAGTTTACAAAATAGTGGGCCATGTGTTTTTTTTTTTGTTTTGTTTTTGCTGTTCTGGCACAATAGGAGCTTCCTAAATGTGACATGCCCCCCAAAAACCATTTCAGAAAAACTCACTCTCCAAAATCCCATTGTCGCTCCTTCCATTCTGAGCCCTCTACTGCGCCCGCCGAATACTTGACATACACATATGAGGTATTTCCTTACTCAAGAGAAATTGGGTTATATATTTTAGGAAGATTTCTCTCCTTTTACCCCTTGTAAAAATTCAAAAACTGGGTCTACAAGAACATGCTGAGGGGTGCAGTTTTTATAATGGGGTCATTTATGGGGTATTTCTAATATGAAGACCCTTTAAATTCACTTCAAAACAGAACTGGTACCTGAAAAATTCAGATTTTTAAAATTTTGTGAAAAATTGGAAAATTGCTGCTGAACTTTGAAGCCCTCTGATGTCTTCCAAAAGTAGAAACATGTCAACTTTATGATGAAAATATGAAGTAGACATATTGTATATATGAATCAATATATCATTTATTTGGGATGTCCATTTTCCTTATAAGCAGAGAGCTTCAAAGTAAAAAAAAATGCAACATTTTGACATTTTTCATAAAATTTTGGCATTTTTCACCAAGAAATGATGCAAGTATCGACACAAATTTACCATTAACATGAACATAAAACAATTTCAGAATCAGAATGAAAAGTAAAAGCATCCTTAAAGGGCTGCGTCCTTAAAGGGGTACTCCGCCCCTAGAGAGAGCTCTGTGTTTCAAAAAGAAAATAATTTCCTCTGTAGTATTCAGCAGCTAAGTAGTACTGGAAGGATTAAGATGTTTTAATAGAAGTAATTTACAAATCTGTTTAACTTTCTTGCACCAGTTGATAAAAAAAAATAAAAAATAAAAAATAAAGTTTTCCACCGGAGTACCCCTTTAAATCTTTATTGGGGGAAGGGCTTTAAAACATTTTTTTTAACATTTATTTTACGCTTTAGTCCCCATAGGGGACTATTTATAGCAATCATCGGATTGCCAATACTGCTCAGTGCTATGCATAGCACTGATCAGTATTATCGGCGATCTTCTGCTCTGCTGGAAGGCAGGAAGGAAGACCCCGGGAGAGCGGCGGAGGCAGGTGAGGGGACCTTTGCGGTAGTGTTGCGGGCGATCAGATGAACCATTTAAAGTGCCGCACATGCCGTGATCTCTATTGATCATGACATCTGTGGGGTTAATGGCAGACATCAGCGCAATCGCTGATGTCCGCCATTACCGGCGGGTCCCCGCTGTGCATGAAGCAAGCGCAGCTCCTGCATTTGCGTCATTGCCGTGCCGTAAAGGTATGGCGCTGTGTGCAGGTACTTGCTGCAGTACCATACATTTATGGCGCATGTCCTTAAGGGATTAAGGATGTCTTTACAGGGACTGCATAGGAATACACAGCAACTACTCACGATACCTTCAACTGGCCCTCCCACTGAATACTGAAAGCTAAAGACTTCAAAATATTTTATACAAAAACGTTAATATGAATTTATTTATTATGGGTTGCAAAAATTTTAAATAGGCACACAAACTTACTCCTTGGGCCCATCCGGCGTAAGGACCCCAGAGACTGTGGTAATATTCTCCTAGAAGACAAGAGAGAGGAATAGACAAATTATGTAGTTACAGTACTTTATTAGCCCCTTAAGTCCATTTTTTGCACTTTCGTTTTTCCTTCTCCCCTTCTAAAAACCATAACACTTTCACCTTGGCACCTACAGAGCCATATAAGGGCTTGTTTTTTGTGTCACCAAATGTACTTTGTAATGAAATCACAAATTTTATAACAATCTGCGGCAAAACAAAAAATTAAAAAATTACACCTTATCTTTATTCTGTAGGTCCATACGGTTACAAGGATACTATATTTATGTAGGTTTTATTTTATTTTACTAAAAAAATAACTACATGCACCATAATTAGTATGTTTAAAATTGTCATCTTCTGACCCCTTTAACTTTTTTTGCACCGTGGTCTGTAGTTTTTATTGGTACCATTTTTGTTTTGATTGGACTTTTTGATCGCTTTTTATAAAAAAATTTTATGGTTTATGAAGGGACCAAAAATTCACAATTTTGGACTTTGGTATTTTTCTTTTTTTTTTAGGTGTATGCCATCGACCGTGCGATTTGATTAACCTTATATTTTAATAGTTCGGACATTTACGCACACGGCGGTACCACATATGTTTATATTTATTTCTGATTACATTATTTTATTTAAAAAAATGGGAAAGGACTAGGAATAGCTTCCGGGGACCAGAGAAGTAGAGTTTATTATTTTAACCTCTTAAGGGCTCAGTGTTTTTCAATATTCGTTTTTTCCTCCTCACCTTTTAAAAATCATAACCATTTCAATTTTCCACCTAAAAATCCATGATTGCTTATTTTTTGTGCCACCAATTCTACTTTGTAATGACAACAGTCATTTTGCCCAAAAATCTACAGTGAAACCCAAAATAAAAAAATAATTGTGCAACAAAATTGAAAAAATAAATAAAAAAATAAAACACGCCATTTTTGTAATTTTTGGGATCTTCCGTTTCCACGCAGTGCATTTTTCGGTAAAAATGACACCTTCTCTTTAATCTGTAGGTCCATGTGATTAAAATGATACCCTACTTATATAGGTTTGATTTTGTCTTACTTCTGGAAAAAATCATAACTAAATGCTCAAAAATTTATACGTTTAAAAATGTCCTCTTCTGACCCATATAACTTTATTTTTCCGCATATGGGGGATGTATGAGGGCTCATTTTTTGCGTCGTAATTTGAAGTTTTTATTGGTACCGTTTTTTGTTTTGATCTGACTTTTTGATTGCTTTTATTAATTTCTTATGGTATAAAAAGTGACCAAAAATACGCTATTTTGGACTTAAATTTTTTTTTACGTGTACGCCATTGACTGCACGGTTTAATTAATTATATATTCTTATAGTTTGGACATTTATTCACGCGGCGATACCACATATGTTTATATTTATTTACATAGTTTTTTTTATGGGAAAAGGGGGGTGATTCAGACTTTTATTAGGGAAGGGGTTAAATCACATTTATTAACACTTTATTTTCACTTTTTTTTTTTGCAATATTATAGCCCCCATAGGGGACTATAACATTGCACACACTGATTTCCTACACTGATCACTGCTATGCAATAGGATGGCATTGATCAGTGCTATCGCCACACGACTTCTCCTGCCTGGATCTCAGGCACGGAGCAGTCAGTCATTCGGTGATCGGACAGCGAGGAGGCAAATAGGGACCCTCCTCGTGTCCGTACAACTGATCGGGACACTGCGGTTTCTCCATGGTGGTCCCGATCAGCCCGACTGAGCTGACGGGAAGGTTTCACTTTCACTTCAGATGTGGCGATCAACTTTGATTGCCGCGTCTTTAGGGTTAATACTGGGAGGGGACGGTCCTATTGGGCACTGATACAGGATCAGGTCGAATTCTACTTTTTTTTTTTAAAGAGCCAAGGAACGTGCTCTCGAATCACCCAAAGTTCAAGAAAAAGTGCAAACGTGTTACACTAAAAAATGCGATCTATCGCAAACCCTTCTCCGACAGGAGAGAGGCACCCCAACAAACCTTACCCTTCGCCTCCGAACCAAAAAGGTACCTGCGAGGTTCCAGGTTCGATGTCCCTTTTCACCGAAGCGGGATAACACCTTGGCGTTAGCCAAGGTATCTGCCGGCAGAGCCATTAACGGTCGGTACTCTGTCCATGCAGGAGTACAAGGGGTTTTTGCAGGAAGGTGCAAAACCTAATGCCACACACCTCCCCCAGACCGCTAGGAGGGACACCCAGAAGGGCTACCGCATCCTAACAATCCTGTGGACACACAACACGCAAAAAAAAGACACGGTGAACAAAAATAAATAAATGTGAATATGCGCAGGTATACTGCCCGGACATCCGGCCAGATCTATAAAATTTCTCTTATCCTAGCCAGAAGGCCGGGAATCAAGTGGTGAGTGCCACTAAGGTGAAGAGATCATGGTGCCAGTGCTTCAACTCAGTGAGCCAATACACCCAGTGAGTTTCGGCACCTTGGGGTCACCACTCCCCGAGGCACTAATGTATCTTGACTCTAGACCCTCTCGGCCTCATGGTGAGACCTGGAGGAAGCAGGTCACATCAGGGTAGCCGTTGAGCTGATTTTGTGGCACCAGCCCCAGAGCGCCTTGGTACACCTGCTCCTCCATGTAGCCATCCATTTCCACCAGTGGACTACCTGATAAGAACAGAGACTACACTTGATCTTAGTCAAAAGGTCGGCATTCTACTGCTGTGGTAAAAAAGACTGCCACTCCACTATACAGCTTGGCCCCATTCCTCCAGGTTCCCCAGGGAGAGAGAACTCAGCGTCTCCTGTAAGCCCCATAACAACATCCGGAACCTCACCCCCAGCCTCCTCCTCCTCCGAAGAGGAAAAGTCACAGAGGGCTCGGAACCGGTTTGAGAGATTCGGGAGGTAAATTGAACCTTCCTTTGGCATCTGGCGGGTGGCTGAAGATCTTAACTATCCTTTCTTATTCCGCCTAGTACCCGCCCATCTCCCACTGTCCTCAGTGTTCTCACCATGAGAGGACAGCAAGTAGATGGCATCCTTCACTTTGTGGATCCTCCCAATCTCCTCATCTAGTTCACTATCCCTCAGGTCCTCAGCAGTAAGGCTGGCCTCAGGGACAAGATTTAAAAATCACCTCAGTTGCCTGACGCTGCTCCCGTGACTCCCTATACCTTTCCTGCCTAGCTCTTTAACAGCCTGCCTAGCCTGTTTAGAAGCAGCCCCAGCCCTGTTTTTACCAGTACCCAAGTTTCCTGCTCCTGTGTGCCACTGATCCGGATAAGCAGTACCAATACAAAATAACAGTTTCAGTCCAGTCTTTTTGGGTGGCGAAGGCATCTATGTATGTACTGACCGCTCTTTCAGGATGACACCGCTGCTCCAAAGGATCAGCAGCGGCAATGCTTAGAGCCGCCGGAGCTCCCGCAGCAGACTCAGGCAAAAAGCTGTCCACCCACCCTTTGGGGAGCAAGCTAATGCACCAGAGCCTTTACTGCCCACTGCTAGGCCAATATCTCTGTCTGGTCTCACAGCCAATACCTCACCTGCTCCACCACTGTTACTGCAAACTCGATGGAGCTCACCGCCACATTAGACTTAATACTCTACCCACTCTCCAGCACAGTCCACAGCAGAACTCAAGCCAGGCTGAGAAATGGGGTTCACACCGTGAGCTGATTCTGTGGCCAGTGCGGGGAGCTCAGGGAAAGGGGTATATGCAAATGCTACCTGCTCCTGGAGCTTTGTCTTCTTTGGCTTTTTCTCTTTCTTCTTCCCCCAGGTGCCTCCTCTGGTAACTCATCCCCAAATGTGAAGTCCTGGAGGCGACCTGGGGACTCCAGGAGCTGGATCTGGGCCATCAGCCCATCAGCGCCCCTCCCTGTTGACTGGTGTTGCACTCATCCCCCAAACCATGGCCAGATGACATCGCCACTTGCCCAGCAGGGAGCCCACTGAATGGGGTCAGATGCTACAGATCCCGGGTGGATTCGGCTCAACATTATCAGCCTCCACAGCATCTCCTGCCTCCTCACCCCATGGCTGAAGCCCCCTCAGCTCTCTCTCCTTTTCTTTCTCCATTTCCATAAATCGATCGTCATTTAACAGTTTTTCCCTGAATGGTCCCCTGCTCTTTTTTTTCCCCTAGCTTCTTTATTTAATTTTTCAGCTGCTTAATCTTTGCCAACAGCTCAGTTTTCTGCCACTTAGGCGCAGTGTCCAACAACCTAAAAGGTTGCGTACCTCCTCCAGAAGCCTATACAAAAGGCGTTCCTGGCTTCTTCATATCTACCGAGGCATTCTGTTACCCAGGAACCATAAGTGACTCCAGTGGCTCCTGGGCCCTAGGCATTCCCCAATCCACCTCCACAGGAATTTAGCCTTGCTCCAGGAGTGTCACAGTCCACATTATCAGGCCTTGTTGTAACAGTATCCTAAGCAGAACTTGTGTGCATGGTCCCACAACTTGCAGGAACAGCCTTGCGGCTACTCTTTCATGGAGGGCTGGAGCTGCAGAACGCCTTAACCCGGAGACCTCTGATGTGCTTTCTGATGGCATTTCCTCTGTAGCTGGTTGCTAGATTCCCTTGCTCCCCAGCAGTCCTGGTTTGGGGGGCCAGTGTTGGGGTTCCCCTCTCCCCGCTCATACCAGAACACATGCCCTTCCTCTGGGGAAGGAAAAACGATGCCTGGCGCAGATGTTTTCATGCTGACCTCAGAGCACACACCAAACGATACACTCCACACTCAGCAGTCAGAGAAGCTGCTCCCTGTAGTGGCGAGACTACAGAGCTGTGTGCACTATTCTGCTGGACATTCTGTATTATACTTCATTGCTGAACTCTCTGTACTACTGCGAGAGTCACTGCGTACATACATTTTACTTTCCTGCATTTTATTTAGGTTATTATACTCCAGTGCTGCTCTCACTATTCTGCTTGGGGAGTCACGGTGGGCATACATCATGTTTCGTGTGAGACAGGCAGTTACTCAAAAGGGAGGGGCACTTTAGAGTTCCTGGTGGTTAGTTCAGCAACGCTTACACTGGTTAGTCCAGAAGATACAGGCACACATTTATCATGGTCTTTAGACCGTTTTTTGAGTCAAAAAAGGGGCAAAAAAGGCGCAAGCAGGATTTTTTGCGCCTTTTTTTGCCCCTTTTTGTGTACACATTTCTGCTGATTTTGAGTTGCAATCCACAGATTTTGCCAATACACATGATATGGAAGGGATTGATCATTGCGCCTTTTTGTAAAAAGGAACAAAAAAAGGCGCAAAGCCACTGAAAAGTCTCTAAAACTACACCAGCCCATGTATGCATTGCATACTGATGGCAAAGCCATTGCCGATATGTGGTTGTCATAAACTCGCAGGTTCAGCGTCAAGACAATATGTCAAGATTCCAAACAAAGGATGTGGTGTAACTTCCCCAATATCCAGGCCATGACTCTGAACCAGACAGTGTACAGTCACAGGGCTTGGATGGGACTCAGGCTTGTGGCCGAGCTTTAAAGGGGTTATCCCCCATTAGGTGATTTTAGTATGTACCTGGCAGGCAGTAATGGACATGCTTAGAAAGGATCTGCGCTTGTCTTGGGGATAAATGGCTATGTTGTGAGATTACCATAACACTGTGGCTAGCTTTTTGTGAACTGGTATTTCCTGTTTGACTTTTCTTTTTTTTTTTACTACAAATCCTACAATTCAATTTTCCTCCCTCCCACACATCAGCCACCTCACCCATTGAAACATAAATGAGCTGCATCCATCCAAAGACCTGTGGTTTTCAATCAGGGTGCCTACAGCTGTTGCATTAGTTGCAGTTGATCTCTCTCCCAGCAAGCGATCGCTCCACCCTTTGAAGCAGACAGGCTCCCTTTCATCAGCTGACTAGTGAGTCAGGTCTCGGCCGCACTGCAACCTGGGAAAATTCTGAGACAACAGTCATTTTGTATGCTGTTAAAAATAAATAATGGGGTGAAAATCACAGAAGAATTGTGAAAAAACCGTCACACACAGGTACAGACACTATATTATGAACTACACTAACTTTACAGCCCCTGTAGCATAGTCAAATAAAAAAAATTCCTGGAATACCCCTTTAATGCAGATGGTTTTTGCATATGGCCACCGTTCAAAAAGGCAGAACAATTTTTTGCCTGCTAGGTGCCATCTTGAGGGGACCCAAGTAAAGTGTAGAGCTCTGGTCTGAGGAGATCCGGATAAGGAGCTAAAAAGCAACACAAAAGCTTTTTTTCTGCACCAGATTAATCTATTGTCATTGTGGTGCTGCTCCAGGGAAAGATTGGAGGAAATCCAAGCTCTGGAAAATATAGCTAAGGTCAAGTGCTGCTAAATTTTCTGCGCTAAATTCCAGATGGCCATAAACATAAACGTATCTGCTGTCATCCACTAAAGGTGAACCCCTGCTTACCACTGGACATCTTATGACACTTACCCACAAAAGGTAGGGGATACCTTGGGAGAGTTTGGCAGGGATAATTGCCAGTTAGGACCGCGGCCATAGAATCTACCCATACCGAGGCTTTTAAACCATCTGGAGATATCTATAAATGTATAGCTAATATAAACCCACCAAAAGCCCTGTGCAGGAAGGAGGTTAAAGGGGTCTTCCAGGAATAAAAAAACAGGCATTTTATTTCTTTCAAAAACAGCGCCCTCCTTGTCTCCACTTTGGGTGTGGTATTACAACTTGGTTCCATTCACTTCAATGGAACGGAGCTGCAGAACCACACCCAAACTGGAGACAAACAGCAAGAGGTCTTTGAAAGAAAAAAGGCCTGTTTTTTTTTATCCCTGGAATACCCCTTTAAATAATACTAAAACTGATATATTGACAGCTGTGTCTATACAGTTCAAACCAAAGTGTTTTCTTATTTCCATCATGACTTGCTGTAGTGAAGATTAAGCTGCATACAATTCATAAGCTTTGTGACTTACAGGACTGTTTATGACCATGTACTGAGACTGACTGTGCAATAGTATACACTATAAAATCAAAGTTCTTTACACCTGGAGAAAAAATGTTAAATTGTACATACAGAATAAAGATTATGAGGCCATGCAACACAACCTCAACAACAGCATCCAGGAAGGCAAGAGGAAAAGCCTTGAAACGCATTACTTCCTTAGCCGCAGCCTATATGACAACTGTGATGGGAAAACCCTGTTGCTTTTCATGTTCTCCTGGCAGTTCAAGCTTCTCAAAATCAGGAACTTCTCCCACAATGCACTGCAAGAAAGCCCTTTCTGCCATATCACCATGTCAAACTTAGGGAAAAAGGGGAACCTTAAAAATTAAGAGCCCATCACAACTGAAAGTAAAAATAAGGAATTCATCCACAACAAGCCCACTGAAATAAAGTGAGATGGGACACATACCTGATAATAAAGAAAAAGAATATTTTAATGAGTCGTTAGCCAATATTTGCACTACTGGCAAATCTGCATCTAATGATTTCATCCTAGAAGCCATAATGGCGTTAAGGACATCTATACAAAAAGATTTCAGCTACTGTCTCACCAATAGAAAAAAGTTTGAGACCTTTCAAGATAGACCATCTAGAAAATAAAGTGGGTGAATTAACATCAATACAGAATGACTTTGGAGATGCCCATTCAGGAATGTGCAACTAGATGGATAAAATAAAAATCTAAATGGCTGGTAAAGAAGACAGGAACAGCCACAATATTAAGCTCTGCGGGCTTCCATAAAAAGTCTTTAACAGTGAACTTACCCAAAATGAGGGAAAGATTATTATAGCAGTGGTGTCGTGTGACAATGACTGAGACCTTATAGATCGAGCACACCAACTTTATAAACTGAAAAGTCTACCAGATCATGTGTCAAAAGATATTTGTTAGAGACAAGCTAATGCAACAAAGCAGGAAGCTAAAGCAACTTCCATATCAGGAGGTTACTATGTACGCAGATCTCTCACAAGCAACAATCGAAGCTTGTAGGAAGCTTCAGATAGTAACAAGAGCACTTTGCGACCACAATATTCTTTATCACTGGGAATTCTCAACCAAAGAGCTGATTAAGAGACATGAATAGTCCTTTGCATCCACAGAGCAAAGCTTCTCAGAAAATGGAACCTTAAAAGTAGCAGAGAAATCGGATTACTACAATGTGAATGGGTATTGTGAGGACATCATTTTTGGTTGTGAGCTTAGTGGAGCCATCCTGTTTAAATCATTTATTCCTTAGTACTTTTTCGGGTGGTACCAGAATAGACACTTGGCATAATTGTGGGTGAGCTGCAACTCTTATTTGTTTGAAGATTATATATGGATCTTATTTATCTGTTGGTATTCTTACTTTTTTTCTGCAAAACTTTGGAGTGTCTGAGGTCAGGAGAATTCATAAAAGTCAACACTTTACGATTCAATGGTGCTAAGGGTTAAACATCTGGTCATAAGAGGTAGGGGTTGTCCCTGGTGTTAATATGTAAGTCACAACTAACAGGTAATTCTACCATTACAAGTTTTAGCCACTCAAATGCATGGTGCTCAGTTTTGGTATTTTATCGGCTACTGGAGGCTGTCCAGGCCATGCAGATAGCACTCTTCTACTTTGTCCAGTGCTGCCTCTAAAACTCCAATTAAATCAAGCATCACAACAAATCTTAGGGCATTCTTTCAGAGAAGGGATGGCTTTAGGGGCTCTCTCAAACTAATGGTTCTATTCCACCTTTACAAGAAGCTAGGTAGATGGTAATCCTCTTGCTCCAGTCGTCACATGCCTAAGCCTCAGTTTAAGCTGGCACCATCATTCATGAATCTGGCATCTCGCTATATGATTGTGTCACAATTAACTATAATAATTCTTTTACCTACAATTTTCAGTTTTTTGCTCCATTTCAGGCACACCTTATGGCAAGGCCAATGCACACCTTAGGTCGAATAGGTTAGGTACAGACAATGTCACAGGTAATAAATGACCATAAATAGAAGGCTAACAAAGGGTTAGCCTGATTTATGGCAGGGGCCTATTGTATATTTTTACAGGGGCAAGTCTCTTACTCATGGTTGGAGTTTATTGCTGATCCCGCCCTCTCAATATATCTTTTTTTCATTTATTTATTTTTTATTCTATCTTTAAATTTTACTTCACTGGTATGCCCATATTCAGGCACACACCTGACGGCAAAACCAGGGCACACCTCAGGTCCAATAGTTTAGGTACGGATACAGATCATAAATGTGAATAAAATCCACTATAATTTGTTTTTTCCAACCTGAGCAAGCCTAATTTTCTATCCTCACATTATGAGAGAGAACAGTCAATAGTCTACTCAACAGCTTTTAACTCTCTTTAGCTATCCTATATCTTTTTTATAATGTAAACCCTAAAAAAAATCATGTATTCAAGACGTAGTTTCATTAGGGCTATTAGAGAGGTAAGATTGCATTGGATATTTCTTTTATATAAACACTAAAATCTTATTTGTTTTTGCAGCTGCTGCTTGACATTATCAAATAGAGTAGATCAGGGGCAGACACAGATAGCAGAGGGCCCCTGTACAAAGAAGCAAAGAATGTGCTGTCCCCCCCCCCCCCATAAACCCCCTCCCTGCCCCTGCTTCCATTTATACCCCCCTTGCTTCCATTACCCCCCTCCGTTTCCATTACCCCCCTGCTTCCATTATCCCCCCCCGCTTCTTCTTCCATTCACCCCACCTGCCCCTGCTTCCACCCCCCTCGCCTTCTTCCATTCAAATTCCCCCCTCCCCCACTTCTGCCCCTGTGTACATTTAACACCCCGCCTGCTCCTTCTTCCATTCATCCCCCCCTGCTCCTTCTTCCATTCATCCCCCCTACTCCTTCCATTTATCCCCCCCTCCCCTGCTTCCATTCTAGTTCCTCCTTCCCCAGCTTCCAGTCAACCCCCCCTCCCAGCTTCTGCCCCTTTGCATTAAAAATCCCCGCTCCCCACACTCACCTGTGCGCTGTTCTGTACAAGGGCTGCAGCGTCCCACGTCGTCGCTGCAGTGTCTTGAGTGCTTCCCCGCTCGGACACAGGATCCTCTCTGGCAGAAGTGTTCAGCGCATGATGCTCACGCGGTCGCCAGGAGGAAATTTCAAACACTGGTCTAAAGTGGCCGCTGCACTATTATGCACAGCGGCCGCTTTAGAACAGTGAGCAGTGGCAGAGCAGCGCCGCTGCTCACGTGTGTGTCGTGTGAGGGGGCAGGCTGGAGTAGACAGCCATTTTGTAAACTAAATCAATATTTTTATCAGCCTGCCAACCAACTACTCTCTTTGCCATGAGCCTTACTCTATCAAATTACCATATAAATTGCACTACTGTAAAATGAATGCAACAAGTACAGTACTTTGGTAATGATGTAACAAATGTAATGTTTAAAACTGGAAATGTTCAAGAAAGACGTATAAAAATGCCTAACATCTTGAATATACATACCAATCTCCCGGTAAACCCTTGCTGTGAGAGTCTTGTTACCCTGACCGAGCTGAGGTAAATAGTCTCTTTTTGCAATCTGCCAGACATGAGTGTCCACAGGTACAGCTTCGGGTTTATCTAAAGCCATCAAGCAAACACAGTCTGCAACCTAAAAGAATATAGTAAATTCAAAAGATTATTACATCAAAAGAAAAGCATCAGATACCACCTGGATTTTTGATGCTAAGTTTCCACAAAGTATTTATTTTATTTTTTTGCAAAAACGCCCAAACTGTCGCATTGCACTTTTTTGCGACCAAATGCAGTGGCTACATATTGGCAGGGAGACAAATAGAGAATCATAAAACACCTAACCCAAATGGCATTTTTTGGGCTCATTTTTTCCCTCATGTTGGCTGTTTTTCTTTGATTTTGGGCTCAGTGGAAGTTTTCCATAACTGTAGCATGCTGAGATTATTGTAGCATCTACGGAGGTAACTAGTGATGCATAGCATCGCTGATTACCCCCCCCAGCTGTACAGTACATGTAGAGCTGCTTAGGGTAGCACTGTATACCATCTCTGCTACTAGCGGGACTAAGCTAGCTGAAGCTATACAGCCGGGTCACAGCTCATGCTGGGAAGAAGATATACATTGTACAGTATATCTCCTGCTAAGCAAAAATATACAGTAAACCAGCAATCTGTATAGATTGCTGGTTTACTGTAACCCCCTTGCTGGGCTGAGCGCAATGTGCTAGTCCAGCAAGGAAAGTGTTAACTATGCTACTCAGTTAACTATCGCTGCTAGCGTTCCTTGGGAGAGTATACAGTGTACAGCCATCTATATACACTGCTCAAAAAAATAAAGGGAACACTAAGATAACACATCCTAGATTTGAATGAAAGAACTAGTCATATGAAATACTTTCGTCTTTACATAGTTGAATGTGCTGACAACAAAATCACACAAAAAGTATCAATGGAAATCAAATTTATCAACCCATTGAGGTCTGGATATGGAGTCACACTCAAAATCAAAGTGGAAAACCACTCTACAGGCTGATCCAACTTTAATGTAATGTCCTTAAAACAAGTCAAAATGAGGCTCAGCAGTGTGTGTGGCCTCCACGTGTCCCTATGACCTCCCTACAATGCCTGCGCATGCTCCTGATGAGGTGGCGGATGGTCTCCTGAGGGATGTCCTCCCAGACCTGGAGTAAAGCATCCGCCAACTCCTGGACAGTCTGTGGTGCTAAAATGCCAAACGTTCTGCATGGTGTTGGGCTGTAAGCACAGCCCCCACCTGTGGACGTTGGGCCCTCATACCACCCTCATGGAGTCTGTTTCTGACCATTTGAGTGGACACATGCACATTTGTGGCCTGCTGGAGCTCATTTTGCAGGGCTCTGGCAGTGCTCCCTCCTTGCACAAAGGTGGAGGTAGCGGTCCTGCTGCTGGGTTGTTGCCCTCCTACGGCCTCCTCCACATCTCCTGATGTACTGGCCTGTCTCCTGGTAGCGCTATGCTCTGGAAACTACACTGACAGAAACAGCAAACCTTTTTGCCACAGTTCGCATTGATGTGCCATCCTGGATGAGCTGCACTACCTGAGCCACTTGTGTGGGTTGTAATCTCCGTCTCATGCTACCACAAGAGTGAAAGCACTGCCAGCATTCAAAAGTTACCAAAACATCAGCCAGGAAGCATAGGAACTGAAAAGTGGTCTGTGGTCACAACTTGCAGAACCACTCCTTTATTTGGGGTGGCTTGCTAATTGCCTATAATTTCCCCCTGTTGTCTGTTCCATTTGCACAACAACATGTGAAATTGATTGTCAATCAGTGTTGCTTCCTGAGTGGACAGTGTGATTTCACAGAAGTGTGATTGACGGAGTTACATTGTGTTGTTTAAGTGTTCCCTTTATTTTTTTGAGCAGTGTAGATGGTTGCATACTGTAAACCATGAGCAGAATTCACTTACCCACCTCATTCCTGATCTGGCCTAGCCTAGCTTTACTCCGCCTCTAGTGATGATGTCACTACGGCCAGGTATGAGGGTGGTAAGTGAGGCTCTGTTCCCATTGTGCGTATGTGGACTACATTGATGACCACATTTACTACCCCACTACCTTCCGACACAGGGGTACCACTAAGATCTGGTACCAAGAAGCCTGAAGCATCCAAAATGGTGCTCCTGGGCCTAGGCAGCGTTATATAAATGCTGAAGAAGACCCAAAACAGTGGTACTTGCCCACCCTGTGAACATCAGGCTGTTGCTGCATCGGATATCAAACAGCAACTGCATCTGATACTAAAAGAAAAACACCAAAAAATGGGGGCCTCCAGTTGTTGCTAAACAACCTAAAGCATTCCCAGACCGCCAAAGGCTGGGAGTTGAATTTGCAACCACTGAAGGCTCCTTGCTTGGGAAACACTGCCAGGAAGGGTCTGTTCACATTTTGCATTTTAAATGTTTTTTTTTTTTTTATTACATAAAAAGGCATACCAAAAATGCACAATGTGAACAGAGCCTCACTACACACCATTGTTCCTGGCTGTAGCTCCGCCTCTAGTGATCATCACTAGAGACAGGGCTACACCGGACCAGGAACGAGGTGTGTAGGTGAACTTCTGCTCACTGCATAGGATCTATATAGATGGCTGTGTACCCCCTAGGAATGCAGCACTAGTTAACTCTTTCCTTGCTGGGCCAGCACATAGAACCTATCCCATCAAGGAGTTACAGCAAACCAGTGACCTATACAGATTGCTGGTTTAATGTATATCCTTGATGGGCAGGAGATAAAAAAAATTATATGTCCTGCCCACCATAAGCTATACCCGCAGCTGTATAGAACAGGTAGAAGCAGGAACTCCCATCAGTAGAGTGACAGGAGTCCGGGCTATGCACCTCTGTATACTATAGAACCGGCAGCAGTGTTATGAATCACTACTTCAGTCCTTACACTCCGGGGGCATCCTGCATCCAAACTAGAGAGTGGTACGCAGAAGGCAGTGAAAAACTGCCACAAAGTAAAAATTTGGCAATTTCACATTTAGAATCTTCACAAGATCATTTGCTGATGTTCTTGGATTGATAATTCCTATTACATGTGCTGAATTGTAAACACATCATACTCACTTTGGCTCCTACCCCCGGCAGGGAACACAGTGCAGACTTTGCTTCCTCATAGGGAGCCAGACGAAGGCTGTTCAACCAATCAAGGCCTTGCTTCTGTAAAATGGCCCGTGCACTTTCGCTAACAAACTTTGCTCTGTAACCAAAACCCAAATCTCGTAACTTTGCTTCAGTGTCTTCAGCTGCAGAGTAAACACAAGTTAAAAACATAATACATGCTTAACACAGTATGACAATTGTGGCATATATAAAAAAATATATGCTGGTTTAAAAGGTAGACAGTGAAACATTGCAAACACATACTGAGATGCAGTAACTTCCTTGCTTGGGAGAACTTTGCTAATGGATCCAGAATCTTGGCACGTTGGACCATTCAAGTAAAAAAAGCAGTTTTGGGACTTGTGCACATGGGTTGATCGTGACATATACAGATGTGAATCACAGAGTATGCTTGTAAAATTAATCTGAAACTTGGTAAACAAAATTAAAAGACTGTTATGCGTCCATTTTTGTTAACCTAACCCTGTACTATATGGGGCATGGGCAACTACTATATATTGGATGCACAGATTTGTGTCTTTTGCATTTTGACCACTGAATATCCACAGGATATGCCATAAAAGATGTGGGTCCCATTTCATGATCGAGAGCCCTCCAGTCCTTAAAGTGGCAGTGGTACTGAAGCTAAAAACAGCCAAGCTCCCAAGTTACAGAAACAGAATAGCTTGCTGTGTTAGGCTGGGTTCACACTACATTTTCTCCCATACGGGAGCGCATACGGAAGGGGGAGCTAAAACCTTGCGCTCCCGTATGCCTTCGTATGCGCTCCCGTATGTCATTCATTTCAATGAGCCGGCCTGAGGGAAACGTTCGGTCCGGTCGGCTCATTTTTGCGCCGTATGCGCTTTTACAACCGGACCTAAAACTGTGGTCAACCACGGTTTGAGGTCCGGTTGTAAAAGCGCATACGGCGCAAAAATGAGCCGACCGAACGTTTCACTCCGGCCGGCTCATTGAAATGAATGACATACGGGAGCGCATACGAAGGCATACGGGAGCGCGAGGTTTTAGCTCCCCACTGCCGTATGCGCTCCCGTATGGGAGAAAGCGTAGTGTGAACCCAGCCTTATGCAGTTTATGCAGCTCCCATTAACCTCAATGTGAGTTACATAAACTGTGCTTTCCAGCTTCTCTATCACCTCTAGCAGAAGACCCAGAGATAGGTGTGGGTCTCAGAGACGGGACCCACATCTATTAAAGGGGTACTCCGGTGGGAAACTTTTTTTTTTTTTTTTTTTTTTATCAACTGATGCCAGAAAGTGAAGCAGATTTGTAAATTACTTCTATAAAAAAAATCTTAATCCTTCCAGTACTTATTAGCTGCTGAATACTACAGAAGAAATTATTTTCTTTTTGGAACACAGAGCTGTCTGCTGACATCACGAACACAGTGCTCTCTGCTGACATCACGAACACAGTGCTCTCTGCTGACATCTCTGTCCATTTTAAGAACTGTCCAGAGTAGGAGAAAATCCCCATAGCAAACATATGCTGCTCTGGTCAGTTCCTAAAATGGACAGAGATGTCAGCAGAGACCACTGTGCTCATGATTCAGCAGAGAGCACTGTGTTCCAAAAAGAAAAGAATTTCCTCTGTAGTATTCAGCAGCTAATAAGTACTAGAAGGATTAAGATTTTTTAATAGAAGTAACTTACAAATCTGTTCAACTTTCTGGCACCAGTTGATTTAAAAAAAAAAATGTTTTCCACCGGAGTTCCCCTTTAAACATTATCCTGTGATTATTGCATAACGCAGTGTTTCCCAACCAGGGTGCCTCCAGCTGTTGCATGCTCGGAGTTTTAGTTTTGAAACAGCTGGAGGCACCCTGGTTGGGAAACACTGGTATAATGGAATAACTGACTGAGGAGAACACCTATATAGGGAGTTTTCAGCAACAGGGATGTAGTAAATATTTAGAAAAAAATTAAGCGGTTTAGTAATTATAGGTACAGTATTTGAGCTGTTGTTGAATGTCTACAGTACACTTTTATAATAGTATTTCTATTCATGAAATCCCTGCCAGAAACGAATACACTATTGGAAATTTTGTTGCATTGATCTAGTAACAGTATTTCTAACCGTTCAGCATAAAGGGGGGAGATTTATCAAAACCTGTCCAGAGGAAAAGTTGCCGATAGCAACCAATCAGATTGCTCCTTTCATTTTTAAAAAGGCCTCTGAAAAATGAAAGAAGCGATCTGATTGGTTGCTATGGACAACTCAGCAACTTTTCCTCTGGACGGTTTTGATAAATCTCCCCCAAAGTGGCTTGAGCATCATAATGCTAAGGTAGCTTGTCCCCACAAGTACACAATTCATATAACCAGTCAGAGGAAGACTGGCATGTTACCTGCCAATGTCTGCAGGGTGGGAAATGAATAGTACTCCACCAAGTCAAGTTGGCATAGTCTTTTTCCCAAAGTTTTGCATAACCGGTCAATCATTCCAGTGATGCGAGAAATGTGGTTGTTTGAGGTACAGATGAAAGAAAAAAGGCACTCTACAGGATCCTGCCGCAAAATTCGAATTCCTGGAAGGAAGACAATGCACAGTCATATCATAAGTGACATTCACAGCTATATATAAGCATTACATTAAAATCTGCAGCCCCAAATCCTTTGCATTAAATATGTGCAGGATACTGTACGTGTGAATACACGCTTAGGAAAGGGTCACACATTGCGTATACACAGCATATTCTCCTTTGAAAACACACAAGACTTCCCCATGACAGCCCTGTGTGCCCAGCGAGATTTGGAGGCAGGTCCAAGCGTCACAGTCATGTTGGTGGGCTGGCCCCACCTCCAAACCTCACTGCGCACAAAGGGCTGCTGCAGAGAAGCTCTGTGTGTTTGCTCATGGGAGAATACGCAGCGGATTTTGCACAGCCTGAAATACACTGCATACACGCATTGTGTGACCCTAAAGAGAAACATAAGTACATCAGGGAGCCCTTAAATATGTAACTGCAATATTAACACACATTTTTTATTATTATTTCAATTTAAAACTTCTGTTTTGTACGATATAACAGAATATTTTATTTTACTATTATGAAATGGGTTATCCAGCAGGTGGGGAAGTATTTTTTAAAGTATGCTGTTCTGTAGTTTCTAAGAAAACAAACGTTTACTCACACCTCCTGAGTGATGTCTCCGGTGTCCCGCCTCGGCCAGCGATTCGATGAGCAGCAGTGAGACACAATGGGCTTGGGTGCATCCTAGGCCTGACAGTCACGCGAAAAAGATGATCGCTGCAGGGCCCAAAGCAGGACACAGGAGGTGAGTAAAGGTTTGTTTTGCTATATACTACAGAACAGGCATACTTTTAAGCTGAAAAATAAATTTATGTTTTTAAATTACAAGCAGGAATGATCAGTGGAGGAATGCATTGCCTGTACTGTGTGAATGGAAGAGAAGGAGGGCTGTCAAAGTGCATACAGACACATGCTTTGTGAACAATATTAATCCCTTGAGTGACCATGCACTATTTTCAAAATGTCTCCATTTTATAAAGGGAGAGGTTATAGCACTTGCTTATGTCTACAAAAATGCTAATACCATATTACCTGGAAATTCCTTCGCTACTTTCAGAAAATTCTTGTCAGACTTTCCCCACTGATTGTAGAGTTCGTTAAGACTGATGTGCAACTGGAAGTAATCCTGTAAAATGTCACTGTCTTTCTTACAGTCACTCATAAATCCACTGTTTACAGCCACCTCCTCTTTTTCCTGCTTTATTGTGTCTTTTTCCTGCTTTATTTGTTCAGACACATTAGGAGTCAGCTTTCGTTTTGCAGGCCTTTTTTTCGTTCTCTTTTCCAACTCCATTGCCCCTGGGCTGGGATACACAGTATACGACAAGTGGTTATCTTTCTGAGTCAGTGTCCACACTTGTCCATGTAATACCCCTGTCCAGTACCCAGGACTGGTTTCTCTCCACCTAAACATTTTAGGACAAAGAGAAAAAAAAAACCATAATTCCGAATTTGTGCCACTGTACTGTACTAAGCTGACCTCATTTGTGAAAACTGGATAATAATAATAAAAAATAAAAAAAAAGATGATGCTCGCAGAAATTGGCTTACTGCTTTTTATACTTCCTAGAAAAAGCACAAATGTAATCAGAATGGTTAATAGGAAACCATAGTTAAACAAATGTGCTGGCCCCACTTTTTCTAGGAAGCCAGTCTACTTTTTAAAAACTAGAAGGGGTGACATAAGGTAAAATGTTGTGGTCTTTTCTACACCAAAAACTGGCATAAATGAAATTACCCATTCCCTCCACTGTTCTTTAAATGGGCACTGTCAGATACAAAAACTTTTTATATGTTGTACATCTTGGCAAAACAATAGTTTTTCTAGTATACTTTTATAAAAATGTCATGTTTTATTTAAGAAAACTGCCTTTGAAAATCAGACCACTAGGGGTCCCCATACCTCCCCAGACACTGACGAGTCCTGCAGCATCAGTGTGTATCCAGGGGTCATGAACAAGTCATGTGCAAGAGATGACTGATTGACAAGGCTGCCTGTGTGAGCGCGCATGGATCTACAGTATCAGTGCAAAGAGCATCACCTCAAGGCGCACAAATATATTATATACACTGCTCAAGAAAATAAAGGGAACACTAAGATAACACATCCTAGATCTGAATGAATGACCTAATTGTATGAAATACTTTCGTCTTTACATTTGAATGTGCTGACAACAAAATCACACAAAAATTATCAATGGAAATCAAATTTATCAACCCATGGAGGTCTGGATATGGAGTCACACTCAAAATCAAAGTGGAACACCACACTACAGGCTGATCCAACTTTGATGTAATGTCCTTAAAACAAGTCAAAATGAGGCTCAGTAGTGTGTGTGGCCTCCACATGCCCGTATGACCTCCCTACAACGTCTGGGCATGCTCCTGATGAGGTGGTGGATGGTCTCCTGAGGGATGTCCTCCCAGACCTGGACTAAAGCATCCGCCAACTCCTGGACAGTGGAGTTGGTGGATGGAGCGAGACATGATGTCCCAGATGTGCTCAATCGGATTCAGGTCTGGGAAACGGGCAGGCCAGTCCATAGCATCAATGCCTTCCTCTTGCAGGAACTGCTGACACACTCCAGCCACATGAGGTCTAGCATTGTCTTGCATTAGGAGGCCAACTGCACCAGCATATGGTCTCACAAGGGGTCTGAGGATCTCATCTCGGTACCTAATGGCAGTCAGGCTACCTCTGGCAAGCACATGGAGGGCTGTGCGGCCCCCCAAAGAAATGCCACCCCACACCATTACTGCCCCACTGCCAAACTGGTCATGTGTTGGGCTGTAAGCACAACCCCCACCTGTAAATGTCCGGCCCTCATACCACTATCATGGAGTCTGTTGCTGACCATTTGATTGGACACATGCACATTTGAGGTCATTTTGCAGGGCTCTAGCAGTGCTCCTCCTTGGTGGAAGTAGCAGTCCTGCTGCTGGGTTGTTGCCCTCCTACGGCCTCCTCCACATCTCCTGATGTACTGGCCGGTCTCCTGGCAGCGCCTCCACGCTCTGGACACTACGCTGACAGACACAGCAAACCTTCTTGCCAAAGTTCGCATTGATGTGCCATCCTGGATGAGCTGCACTACCTGAGCCACGTGTCTGGGTTGTAGACTCCGTCTCATGCTACCACAAGAGTGAAAGCACCTCCAGCATTCAAAAGTGACCAAAACATCAGCCAGAAAGCATAGGAACTGAAAAGTGGTCTGTAGTCACCACCTGCAGAACCACTCCTTTATTGGGAGGGTCTTGCAAATTGCCTACCTGTTGTCTGTTCCATTTACACAACAGCATGTGAAATTGATTGTCAATCAGTGTTGCTTCCTGAGTGGACAGTGTGATTTCACAGAAGTGTGATTGACTTGGAGTTACATTGTGTTGTTTAAGTGTTCCCTTTATTTTTTTAAGCAGTGTATTTCGGTAAGGGTTTCTACTGGCCATTGTTTTTTAATATTTCTTCTCTGTGGCTGCAGAGTTTGACACAGGGAGAAAACAGCTGCTTGGCTGTTACAGGCAGTGCAGGACTTAAGTGTTATACTAACAGCACTTCTCTGAGCTCTCTCCTGCTCCTCACAGAGCTCCGAGCAGCTCTCATCACACAAGTCACAAATCAATGCCCAACTCTGTGCAGGACTTCACTTGATTTGTGACTTTTGTCATAAGCTGACAGCACTGCCAGGAGCTCAATGTGGCATGGGTAATTCCATAAATAAAGTAAATAAAAAGGTAATTCTGAGAGAAATATAGATCGTAGACACATAAAAATCCTATGTAAATGATCAGGATTAGGTACTGAGTAAACAGTGGGATCTGATAGGTACGCTTTAAATTGGTGGTATACTTTGGTTACTTTGTGTTGTGTGTTTATTTATAAAAGAAAATTTACTTCTAATTATAAATTTTCTAAATTTAAAGCGTTACAGTCATACGAACATCATAACATTTTCAATTTTGCACATAAAATTCCATTTGATGGCTTATTTTTGCGTCACCAATTCAATTTTGCAGTGACAGTCATTTTACCAAAAAATCCATAGCGAAATGGAAAAAAAAAATTAATTGTGCGACAAAATTGAAGAAAAAAATACATTTTGTAACTTTTGGGGGCCTCCGTTTCTACGCAGTGCATTTTTCGTTAAAAATGACACCTCATCTTTATTCTGTAGGTCCCTACTTATATAGGTTTGATTTTGTCTTACTTCTGAAAAAAATCATAACTACATGCAGGAAAATTTATACGTTAAAAATTCTCATTTTCTGACCCCTATAAAACTTTATTTTTCCGCGTACGAGCCGGTATGAGGGCTAATTTTTTGCACCATAATCTGAAGTTTTTATTGGTAACATTTTTTTTTATTTATCAGACTTTTTGATCACTTTTTATTCATTTTTTTCATGATATAAAAAGTGACCAAAAATACGCTATTTTGGACTTTAGAATTTTTTTGCGCGTACGCCATTGACCGTGCGGGTTAATTAAGGATATATTTTTATAATTTGGACATTTCCGCACGCCGATACCTTATATGTTTAAAACAATTAATAGCGCAAAGGGAACCTTTTAAATTATTTTATTGTATTCATATAACACTCGTGGTAATGATTAAAATCCGTGATTGCCACCATACCCTGCTTATAATGACGCTTCCATATTGTATCTATAGAGATATATCACACGTTGTAATCCATGTATTGCTCTAGGCCAAAATGTTCATCAGTGCGTTTAAAGTGCATATGCGAATGTGCGTTTTCTTGTGCATACTTTGTCATCAGAGGTTGTGCTTGTACACTTGTAACATCTGTCTTCTGTATGTGCCTCCTTAACACCTTGATTGTCCAAGTGTATTGACAGTATGCTTATTTTGTGCATATATTTGCAAACAGAGGTATTTAATGTGCATTTATATTTTCAATAGAGGTGTTTCATATGTATGCCTCCTTAGCAGCCTAAATGTCCATCTGTTAGTGGCAACATGTAATAGATTCTTATTTAGATGTATCACAGTCTATAGGATATTGCACATTGTACATATTGACGGCAGTCATCAGTGCCGTATCTAAAAAGGATACAGGAGGAGTGAAAGAAGCCGAAAAGAAGTCCCGGAAGAATCGCAAGAGGAAACGCGTCGAACCGGCAATTATCTAAAAAGAAAGAAAAAGAGGCTCCCATCCGAAAGAAACGATAAGCACCAACTACTTGAATAGCTGGAATAAGAGATAAGGGCAATGAGTGTAATGTGCAATATGGAACATGTGCAATAATTCAATGAATGGAAATATTCCAAATGTGCAATATGTACAATGTGCAATATCCTATAGACTGTGATACATCTAAATAAGAATCTATTACATGTTGCCACTAACAGATGGACATTTAGGCTGCTAAGGAGGCATACATATGAAACACCTCTATTGAAAATATAAATGCACATTAAATACCTCTGTTTGCAAATATATGCACAAAATAAGCATACTGTCAATACACTTGGACAATCAAGGTGTTAAGGAGGCACATACAGAAGACAGATGTTACAAGTGTACAAGCACAACCTCTGATGACAAAGTATGCACAAGAAAACGCACATTCGCATATGCACTTTAAACGCACTGATGAACATTTTGGCCTAGAGCAATACATGGACTACAACGTGTGATATATCTCTATAGATACAATATGGAAGCGGCATTATA
Source organism: Hyla sarda (assembly GCF_029499605.1). Lineage (NCBI taxonomy): Eukaryota > Metazoa > Chordata > Amphibia > Anura > Hylidae > Hyla > Hyla sarda. The sequence goes on along the minus strand of NC_079190.1, from coordinate 235,151,566 downwards.
AGCAGTGTATGGTGGCAATCCCGGATTTTAATCATTACCACGAGTGTTATGTGAATACAATAAAATAATTTAAAAGGTTCCCTTTGCGCTATTAATTGTTTTACACAATATTGGGAGACCTAAAAAATACGGTACGGTTAAGTACCTCAGTGGATTACCACATATGTTTATTTTTATGGCAAAAGGGGGGGTGATTCAAACTTTTATTAGGGAAGGGGATAAATGATCTTTATTCACTTTTTTTTTTGCAGTGTTATAGCTCCCAAAGGGGGCTATAACATTGCACACACTGATCTTTTACACTGTTCACTGCAAAGCCATAGCTGTGCATTGATCAGTGCTATAGGCGGTTGATTGCTAAAGCCTGTATCTCAGGCTTGGAGTAATCAATCGCCGATCTGATAAGACTGAGCAAGGTAAGGGAACCCCCGCTCGGGTGCGAGCTGATCAGGACATTGCGATGGTCCCGGTGGGCCCGACTGAACTGCTGGGAAGCTTTCACTTTCATTTTAGACGCAGCGATCAACTTTAGACGCAGCAATCGGTGCCGCACACTACTAGCCCAGGGTCCCATTAGCCGCCAGGACCGACCCGGTATGACGCGGGGTCATGGCGTGACCCTGTTTTATTTACCAGGACCAGGCGTAGGGCGTACAGGTACGCCCTACATCCTTAAGAGGTTAAAGCGGTTATCCACCATAAGGTGATTTTAGTACGTACCTGGCAGGCAGTAATTGACATATTTAGGAAGGATCTGTGCTTGTCTTGGGGCTAAATGGCTATGTTGTGAGATTACCATAACACTGTGGCTAGCTCTTTGTGAACTAGTTTCTAGACTACAACTAGTTGATCTATTTCCTGTTTGACTTTTCTTTTTTTGGACTACAAATCCCATAATTCCATTTTCCTCCCTCCCACACATTAGCCACCCCACCCATTGAAACATAAATGAGCTGCATCCATCAAAAGACCTGTGGTTTTCAATCTGGGTGCCTACCGCTGTTGCATTAGTTGCAGAATGATCTCTCTCCCACCAAGCGATCCCTCCACCCATTGAGCAGACAGGCTCCCTGTTATCAGCTGACTAGTGAGTCAGATCTCGGCCACATTGCAAGCTGGGAAAAATCCGAGACAGCAGTCATTTTGTATGCTGTTAAAAATAAATATTGGGGTGAAAATCACATAAGAATTGTGAGAAAACTGTCACACACAGGTACAGACACTATATTATGAACTACACTAACTTTACAGCCCCTGTAGCATAGTCAAATAAACAAAATCCTGGAATACCCCTTTAACCCTTTAGATGGCACTCTGTTACATGATGGCCAGAGGCTCATCACCAGGTTCCGTGCTGTCTGCTTGATCTGTTTACCAGGCTGCTTGTGCTTCGGATGAATGCTATGCCCCTCCCCTAATACAAGTGTAAATCACCCCCTCTTTAGAAAGTCCCATCTAGACCAAAATTTTACCGATAAAAAGTACAGCTCATGATGCAAAATATGAGCCCTTAAACAGCTCTGTACAAAAAACAAAACCTTTATAAGTTGGATATTGTTGCAATTGTATGGACCTACAAAATAAAGATTACATGTAATTTTATCAGGAAAGTGCACTGTGTAGAAACAAACCCCCTGTGGATAGGGGATAAGTTGTTTTCCCCGGACTACCACTTTAAACCTTATAACTGTATAAGATTATCAATTTGTCTGATTGTTTTACACAGTGTAACTAATTTTTAAACTTCTGCTGCGCTTTGCATTTCTTATATATTCAAATGAGCAGCAAGTCCCCAGCAGGGTGGGGCCGATGAGAAGATTAAAAAAACATTGTTTATGCTGCTCACACTGTATACGGTTCACTGAGGAGGAGGCAGCGTTCCCTTAGGCAATCATGATGTTTGCCCTTAAAAGGGGTACCCCGGTGGAAAACTATTTTATTTTTTCAAATCAACTGGTGCCAGAAAGTTAAACAGATTTGTAAATAACCTCTATCAAAAATCTTAACCCTTCCAGTACTTATCAGTTGCTGTATGCTCCAGAGGAAGTTGAGTAGTTCTTTTCAGTCTGACCACAGTGCTCTCTGCTGACACCTCTGTCCATATAGGGAGCAGGAGAGGTTTGCTATGGGGATTTGCTCCTACTCTGGACAGTTCCTGACATAGACAGAGGTGTCAGCAGAGAGCACGTGGTCAGACTGAAAAGAATAACTAAACTTTTTCAGGAACATACAGAAGCTGATAAGTACTGGAAGGATTAAGATTTTTAATAGAGGTTATTTACAAATCTGTTTAACTTTCTGGCACCAGTTGATTAAAATAAAAAAATAAATAAATAAAAAAAGGGAACGCCCCTCCTCCTCAGTGGATAGACGTAATTTACAAATCTATTTAACTTTCTGGAGCCAGTTTATATAAAAAAATTGTTTTCCACCGGTTTTCACTGGCTGCGCACCGAGGTTAAGTTTCCACTTTTTTTTTCTGGCAGTTTTTGGAGATCTGCCACTGCAGTTTTTGAGCCAAATTCAGAAGTATATTCAAAAGGAATAGGACATATAAAGGAAGGACTTACACTTCTCCCTTATTGATCCACTTCTGACTTTGTCTCAAAAGCTGCAGTGGTAGTTTTCCAAAACTACTGACTGACACACACAGGCAATAACCCCAGGGGCAAGACAGTTTTCTTGACAGTGAAGGATCCCATAGTGGTAAGAAATATAGAGCATTTTTTCCATACAAAAATATATACATTTTTTAACCAATGTATATTACAAAAATACATTTAATGTTATTATCTACATTATATAAAAAACTTTTTGCAAATGACATTGCCCATTTAAGTGCCCTGAATTTCCATAACTTCCTTCCCCTACAGCACAGAGGCTGTTAATCAAATGCAAGAGGAGGAGGTAAGCTCTCTCGGTAATGGAATCAGTTTTGTCTGTTGTGAGGGCTAGACGATTAGTTGAAGTCTGCAAGCACACATAGGGTGCTGAAGAAGTCTAGAGGCACTACTCTCGGAGTACACATCGGGGGAGATTTATCAAAACCTGTGCAGAGGAAAATTTGGCCAGTTGCCCATAGCAACCAACCAGCTTGCTTCTTACATTTTTAACAAGGCCTCTGCAAAATGAAAGAAGCAATCTGATTGGTTGCTATAGGCAACTGGGCAAATTTTCCACTACACAGGTTTTGATAAATCTCCCCCATCATGTTTTTCATCGTGTTGAAAGGTGCGGTTTTGTTTTGAAATCTGAAAAAAAATAGGATGCAACCAGTTATAGCAAAAGTAGCATACCCACTATTTATCAGGAATATATTTACTAATAAATATTAAAAAAAAAAAATATTTATATATATATATATATATATATATATATATATATATATATATATATATATAAATATATATTAAAAAAACAACAAACTTACCGAAAAGACTGGCCACCTGGCAAAACAAAATCCAAGCGAAGCTCAGAGAGTTGGCATGGTATTGAGCGCCACAGATTAGGGCAGTCTGCGAGAGATTTAAGGAGTTTCATCCTGTAAGAATCATAACCCGCAATTAAAGTACAAGAATACAGTCCAACAACTATAACTAAACCTATAAAGTAAACAGTCATGCACAGGCTAATGCACTGGGGCTTAAATATGCCCAGACTGCTTGCTAAAAACAAACCTATACTTACCTCCCTTTGTCCCCCATAGCCTCCTCCAACATGCTCCAATCTATAGTGCTGGGAGGGGGAAATTAAATACATCACACTGTTGCTTAGCCAATCACTGGCCACAAGGTGTCCCCCCTCAGCCAGTAATATGCAGAGCAGCAATAAGATGTATTGACAGTGTACCAAGAAGCAGAGAGTGGGGCTATGGTCAATGCTGCCACGACTGTACACCTGTCAAGTTGCCAGGCTGTGGCACTTAAAGGGATTCTCCACCATAAGGTGATTTAAGCACTTACCTGCCAGACAGTAATGGACATGCGTAGTAGGGATCGACCGATAATTACGATTTTGGGCATTATCGGCAATTACCTTGCCGATAAGCCGATAATGCCCCGCCCCCCGCACCGTCCCCACCCCGACCTGCCGCACCGCGACCGCCCCCCCGGCCCACCGCACCGCGTCGCACCCCCCACCACCCCGGCCCCATTGCCTCCCCCATCCCCGGTTTTATAATTACCTGTTCCCGGAGCCCACGCTACTTCTTGCTCCTGCTGCAATGACGAGTGACATGACGTGCGCGACGTGACGTCACAGTCAGTGCCCACAGTGACAGTTCAGGAGGACGCCACCGGAGCCAGATGTGGAGTGGACCCCCGGAACAGGTAATTATAAAACCGGGGATGGGGAGGCAATAGGGCCGATGCGGTGCGGGGGTCGGTCGCGGTGCAGCGGGGGGAGCGATGGTGGTGATAGGTCTCAGGACCCCCGGACAGGCAGGGGGAGAGAAGCGGGTGGCGGCGGTGGCCTATGGCACCACAAAAGCCACTGCAGTGCATTGATTTAAAGCGCCCGCTTTAAATCAATGATCTGCAGCGGTGTCGCGGGGGGATAAATAGCCGATAACTTATACCGGAATATCTGTATAAGTTATTGGCCCTAACCTCCACCGATTATCGCTATCGGCCCTAAAAAAAAAAAGATATCGGTCGATCCCTAATGCGTAGGAAGGATCTGCGCTTGTCTTTGGGCTAAGTTATGTTGTGAGATTACCATAACACTGTGGCTATCTTTTTGTGAACTGGATATTTCCTGTTGGAGTTCTCTTTTACTACAAATCCCATAATTCCACTTTTCTCCCTCCCACCCATCAGCCACCCCACCCATTGAACCACAAACAAGCTGAATTCCATGCAAAAGACCAGTGCTTTCTAGTCAGGGTGCCTCCAGCTGTTGCAAATCCCCTGTGATCACTCCACCCATTTAAGCAGAACAGGCTTCCTGTCATCACCAAACTATTGATGAAGTGTTGCGGCCGCACTGCATCCTGTGAATACCTGAGACAGGAGTAATTTTGTATGCTGTTAAAAATAAACATCCAGCACAAAGATTACATAAGAATGCAAGACCAACCATTAGAGTCAGGTACAGACACTATTTTATGAACTACACTAGCTTTACAGCCCCTGTAGCATAGTCAAAAAAACAAAATCCTGGAATTAAGCAGCTCAGCTCTGCCTCCTTTGCTGAGAAATAAAAAGCTGATTTTTCCACTGTGGGGAAAAAAGAAAATACCGTATATAACAGCGCACATTTTAAATCCACTGCATGTCAAGTTTATGTTGCAGACTTTCACAAGACACGGCATTCTTTAACCCCTTAAGGACCAAGCCCATTTTCATTTTTTTTCACTTTAGTCTTTCCTCCTCCCCTTCTAAAAATCATAAAGCTTTCAATTTTGCACCTTCAGACCCATATAAAGGCTTGCATTTTTGCGTCACCGACTGTACTTTGTAATGACATAAATAATTTCATAACACAATCCACTCCATATATATATTTGTGGGGTGAAATTGTAAAAAATAAAAAATAAAATTTTTGTAACTTTTGGGGGCTTCTGTTTCTACGCAGTGCACTTTTCTGTAATATGACACCTTATCTTTATTCTGTAGGTCCATACGATTACAAGGATACCCATTTTATGTAGGTTTTATTTTATTTTACTACTTTAAACAAAACAAAAAAAATATAACTGAGCACCCTTCAAAACCCGGTAACAGGACCAGGTACGACCTCTGTCCTAAATCCCTTGCCGCAAAATGAATCATACCCACACGGTCCCGGTTGCTGTCAGCAGCCAGGACCTGTGGCTAATGCTGGACATCGCTGGACATCGCTGTTCCGGCAGATGTTGGCATTAACTCTTTAGACGCCGGGTCGAAAGTGAAAGCTTCCCGGCTGCTCAGTCGGGCTGATCGGGACCATCACAGTAAAATCGCGATGTTCCGATCAGCTAGGACGCAGCAGGAGGGTGCCTTACCTTCCTCCTGCGCATCCGATCCGCGATTGATTGCTACAAGCCTGAAATCCAGGCTTGAGCAATCAACCACCGATAACACTGATCAATGTATTACAATGCAAAAGCACCCACTTTTCCCATAAAAAAAAAAAAAAAAAACAGTGTAAATAAACATATGTGGTATCACCACATGCGTAAATGTCCAAACTATAAAAAATATATAGTTAAACCGCACGGTCAATGGCATACATGCAAAAAAATGCCAAAGTCCCAAATAGGGTCTTTTTGGTGACTTTTCATACCATAAAATTTTTTTTATAAAAAGTGATCAAAAAGTCTGATCAAAACAAAAATGATACCGATAAAAACTTCAGATCACGGCGCAAAAAATGAGCCCCCATATCACCTTGTACGTGGAAAAATAAAACAGTAATAGGGGTCAGAAGATGTCAATTTTTAACATATAAATTTTCCTGCATGTAGTTATGATTTTTTTCAGAAGGAATACAAAATCAAACCTATATAAGTAGGGTATCATTTTAACCCCTTAAGGACTCAGCGTTTTTCAGTTTTTGCATTTTCGTTTTTTCCTCCTTTTCAAAATCATAACCCTTTCAATTTCCACCTAATATTATGGCTTAGTTTTTGCGCCACCAATTCTACTTTGCAGTAACATTAGTCATTTTACCCAAAAATCCACGGAGAAACCGAAAAAAAAAAATCATTGTGCGACAAAACTGAAGAAAAAACGCCATTTTGTAATTTTTGGGGGCTTCCGTTTTTCTACGCAGTGTATTTTCTGGTGAAAGAATCTTAATTCTGTAGGTCCATACAGTTAAAATGATATCCTACTTATATAGGTTTGATTTTGTCGAATTCTGGAAAAAAAAATCATAACTACATGTAGGAAAATGTATACGTTTAAACAGGTCTTCTGACCCCTATAATTTTTTTATTTTTCCGCGTATGGGGCGGTTTGAGGGCTCATCTTTTGTGCCGTGATCTGAAGTTTTTATCAGTACCATGTTTGTTTTGATCAGACTTTTTGATCGCTTTTTATTCATTTTTTTATGGTATAAAAAAGGGACCAAAAATACGCTATTTTGGACTTTGGACATGTACGCCATTGACCGTGCGGTTTAATTAATGATATATTTTTATAGTTCGGACATTTATGCATGCGGCGATACCACATATACCACGTTTATATTTATTTTCACTTTTTTATGGGAAAAAGGGGGGTGATTCAAACTTTTATTAGGGAAGGGATTAAATCACATTTATTAACACTTTTTTTTTGCAGTGTTATAGCCCCCATAGGGGGCTATAACACTGCACATACTGATCTTTTACACTGATCACTGGCATGTATTAACATGCCATTGATCAGTGTGATCGGCGCTTGACTGCTCCTGCCTAGATCTCAGGCACAGAGCAGTCATTCGCCGATCGGACACAGAGGAGGCAGGTAGGGATCCTCCCAGTGTCCTGTAAGCTGTTCGGGACGCCGCTGCGGTCCCGAACAGCCTGACTGAGCTGTCTGAGCTTCAGACATGGCGGTCAACTTTGATCGCCGCGTCTGAAGGGTTAATACAGGGCATCACCGCGATCGGTGATGTCCTGTATTAGCCGCGGGTCTCGGACATTGATCGCCGCCGGGACCGACCCGATATGACGCTGGGTCACCGCGTTATATCGCGGGAGCTGGCGCAGGACGAATCGTATGGACCTACAGAATAAAGATAAGGTTTACTGCATAGAAATAAATGTACTGCGTAGAAACGGAAGCCCCCAAAAGTTACAAAATGTCATTTTTTCTTCATTTTGTCGCACAATGATTTTCTTTTCCGTTTCACCATAGATTTTTGGGTAAAATGACTGCTGTCATTACAAAGTAGAATTGGTGGCACAAAATATAAGCCATCATATGGATTTTTAGGTGCTAAATTGAAAGGGTTATAATTTTTAAAATGTAAGGAGGAAAAAACGAACACCCACAAAAAGTACAAAAACTGAAAAACCCCTATGTCCTTAAGGGGTTAAGTACCAAAGACTGTGGGCATACCCCTACGCCCTTGGTCCTTAACGTGTTAATGCATAGTACAGAATCCACAACAAATTCTACCACAAAAGCTATATGTAGTCATTTAAAGTGTACTTTGCAGAAAAATCCACAACATACTTTTTACATCCCATGCAATGAAGCCTAAGAAAATAAGAGCATGTGAACACATATGAAAATCTTGCCCGTGTGCAGTGCTGGGTTTGTGTTTTTCTCCAACCAGGGGCCAACACACTGGGCAGTGCGGTGGTGTTTGACTGATGAAAACGTAGTGCTGGGCGGTATACTGGTTCATTCCGAATACCTACATTTTGTGCTGCACAATATGAATTTTTCCCATACCGCAATACCGGTTGGGCCCCTCCCCCTCGGAGATTAATGAATTATCAACCCCATCGGGGGAACTAATCATATGTGTCCCACAAGCGCTGTTCTGCTCCCCCCCCCCCCCCCAATTAATTATCAGCCCAGCACTGCGCTGTCCCCATCGGAACTACTCACATGTCACTCGCAAGCGCTGCCCTCCTGTTTGTTGCGGGCCGCCGGTGTTGTCACTCTATACTGTACGCTGTATCCCTATGCTTGGACTGCAAAAGATAAACAAAATAAAACTTTAACGCACCTTCCTACGTTCCCCCGTCGGTCCGAACCTGCTTCCTGGGGGCGGGAACATGGGAGAGCCGTCAGCCTATCACCGGCCGCAGCGATGTTCCGCCTCGGCCGGTGATAGGTTGAGCCCACTGTCATGTAAGAAGCCAGCCTATCCTATCAGGCGGAATATCGCTACGGCCGGTGATAGGCTGACGGCTCTCCCACGTTCCCGTCCCAAGGAAGAGCTTGCGGCCGACGTAGGAAGGTGCGTTAAAGTTTACTTTGTTTATCTTTTGCAGCCCGGGCATAGGGATACAGCGTACAGTACAGAGTTCTGGCGGCCCGCAACAAACAGGAGGACGAGTAGGGCAGCGCTTGCGGGTGACATGTGAGTATTTACCCTGATGGGGACAGCGCAGCGCTGGCCTGGTAATGAAATTATTTTTTTTTTGGGGGGGGGGGGGGGGGGATGGGAGGGGCGGAGAAGCAGAACAGCGCTCACAGGTCACATGATTTTGGGGCGGGGGGGGAGGAATACCGTTATATACCGTGGAACCGCCATAAGTTACAAAAATGCCGTGATACACATGTTTGGTGATACCGCCCAGCTGTATGAACACATCAATTTTTTGTGCGTGGTTCACTTTCTTCCATTAAAATCAATGAGAATTATTTTATTTACTATTATTTTAATAGTGTAGTTTTTGACACAAAAATTAGTGCTGCGTTCATGTAAAAAAAACACCACAGGTTAATGCTTATGTGAACATACTCTATGAGTGTTAGTTGCACATAGGATGGTGCCATCATGTTCTATTTCTTCTGGGGCAACTTTAAACCCTTCTTTCCAAAATTCTTAGGGCAGGTTCACATGATGGATTTTTGGGTGGCAAAATATGTTTAATCCGATCAATCCAATGCATATTTAATTTGTGATATCACTTCTTCCATGGTGTGGATTTCAAATTATGCTTTAGGGTGCGTTCACACGCCATTACTAGCAGTGGGTTTCACGCTGCAGTAAACCTGCTGTGAGTTACGTTACCATTGATTTGAATGGGTCCACAGACAGTCCGCAATAGTGTTAGATTTGAATGGTAGCGTAACTCGCACCCAGTTATTAGCGTGTGAACGCACCCTTTAAGACTATAATGCAGAGTGAAAACAATGGCTTTTCAAAACTTCACATCGCAAAGAGTTTACTGCGCTTCAGAATGGCCAATACAAATCATCCATCAGTCCCAGCTAATATCGCACACTTCACCAAAGAGAAGTGGTTCAGCCATCACATTAGAGGAAGGTAATTAAATCACTAAATATTTAGCGGCTAATTTTGTGGAACGATCACTTAAATATCGAAATATGCCATAGCTGGATAATTACAGTCAATGCCAAGAGTGTGGCTAAAAACAGGTGCAGGGCTCTTTGCTCGTCTCTATTCCACTAAATTTTGCTAACCTCGGCAACATGCCGCCAATACCCTCAGTAGACAACCAGGGGTGGGATTCACATTTTTTACCACAATTCCCTACTTGACATGACAAGACACCCGCAGCGTAGCAGGAAATTATTTTGACAATAATAATGAAATACAGTGACCCCCCCCCCCCCCCCCGACATACGATAAATTTCAACATGCGATGGTCTCTCAGAGGCCATCGCATGTTGAAGGCAGCATCAACATACAATGCTTTTGTATGTCGGGGCCATCGCATAACCGGCTATCTGGAAGTGCAGACTGCTTCAGCTGCCGTCGGATAGCCGTTTCGGTGCCCCGTAAGCTCTGGTGATGGTCACTCACCTGTCCGCGGCGCTCCAGGATGTCATCTTCGGGATCCCCTGCATCGTCGGCGCTCTCCATCGTCGTCATCACGTCACCATGCACGCTGTCCTGTCATCCAATAGGAGCGGCGTGTGTAGTGATGTGATGGCGGCGATGAGGAACGACGATCCCAGGCAACAAGAGACATTCTGGAGCGGTGGGGACACACCGGGGACGACGCGGCAGTGATGGACGGCGACATCCAGGGCAGCGGTGACTGTCCGGAGCGGCGGGGACAGGTGAGTACAACATCCTATATTTAACATTGCACGGATCCCTCAACATACGATGGTTTCAACAAACGATGGTTCATTTGGAACGGATTACCATCGTATGTTGAGGGACCACTGTATACCAATTGCCAAGTAAGGAAAAAGTGCTAAACAAGTTTTTAGCATGTGAAACTACAGCTTCCAGTATGATCTAAGCTGTGGTATGCTGGGAGTTGTAGTTTTATAACTGCAAAACTTACAAGTGACTGCAGCACTCATGGGACCCTGTCAGAATACACAGTGATATCAGTGACTCTTAGGTGACATCTTCTCTATTGTTTTTCCTTTTCTTCATCTGGTCCAGACACTAGGACTTTTTCCAGCTACATCTTCCCTCTGCAATTTGACATCCGGAAATCATTGGTTCATCACTTTGTCAGCTGATTCCCTATATGAAAACAAGAAATCCTATATACACACTAGAACACCAATTTTATACATAAGTAATAAACTTTATTGAGAACATCATTTAATAAAAACAGTTAAAAAGGACAGTATAGCCAGACAAAAAGGAGTTGGTAAGGCAGGTAGTATATCATTAGTTAGTATAAATGCAAAAAATGACCTAGTTATTCCTAACTACAGAGTAGGGCCACCAGTATACCAAAAATATAAGTTACACATGACAGTCATGTAAAAATTGCACCGAAAAACAAAACTAACCTAAGTACGGAGGTCACTGAATAAGTAGCCTCCAGCGAGTGGTCAGGAGAAAGGGGAAAAGCAATTAATGGTGTGCAAATGGAGCACAGAATATCAGCATTACCATGAAGCTTCCCCACTCACAGAGCACAGGCTGGGAGACATAGACAGTGTACCTACCTACACAACACCAGTACCCCAACGTCGTTTCGCCTTTTGGCTTCCTCAGGGAGTATATATATATATATATACTCCCTGAGGAAGCCAAACGGCGAAATGACGTTGGGGTACTGGTGTTGTGTAGGTAGGTACACTGTCTATGTCTCCCAGCCTGTGCTCTGTGAGTGGGGAAGCTTCATGGTAATGCTGATATTCTGTGCTCCATTTGCACACCATTAATTGCTTTTCCCCTTTCTCCTGACCACTCGCTGGAGGCTACTTATTCAGTGACCTCCGTACTTAGGTTAGTTTTGTTTTTCGGTGCAATTTTTACATGACTGTCATGTGTAACTTATATTTTTGTTATACTGGTGGCCCTACTCTGTAGTTAGGAATAACTAGGTCATTTTTTGCATTTATACTAACTAATGATATACTACCTGCCTTACCAACTCCTTTTTGTCTGGCTATACTGTCCTTTTTAACTGTTTTTATTAAATGATGTTCTCAATAAAGTTTACTACTTATGTATAAAATTGGTGTTCTAGTGTGTATATAGGATTTCTTGTTAGTTACCAACACACTCGACTTGAAATATATTGGTATTATTTTGCCCTTTCTTTGGATTTCCTATATGAAAACAATAATCATAACCCTGCCAGGACACAGTGCCCCCTGAATATAACCCTGCCAGGACACAGTGCCCCCTGAATATAACCCTGCCAGGACACAGTGCCCCCTGAATATAACCCTGCCAGGACACAGTGCCCCCTGAATATAACCCTGCCAGGACACAGTGCCCCCTGAATATAACCCTGCCAGGACACAGTGCCCCCTGAATATAACCCTGCCAGGACACAGTGCCCCCTGAATATAACCCTGCCAGGACACAGTGCCCCCCGAATATAACCCTGCCAGGACACAGTGCCCCCCGAATATAACCCTGCCAATATTTCTTCTCATTTTAGCTGCCCCCCTGTACTGTCCTCTTAAAGTGGCAGTGCCCCTGCCCCAGCACAATGTACTTTGGGCCAGGGTGCCCCAGCAGCACGTCCAAATAGGGTGCCTAGTGGGGGGAAACAGCGACAGTGTGGAGAGTAGCATAGTTGCCATTTTAAACAGCCAGTTTCTGAAAACTGGGGAGAACTGGCTGAATCCTACCCCTGCAGACAATCTTTTAAAGATGCTTATAACAAATGAATACACTGCACCCCCAATATCTGTTTATGATGGCTCTCCCCATTACTGCAGGTCATGTGACCAGCACTAGGTAGAGCAAGCATATCCATGTGACCCTTCCTAGTGCAAGACAATACAGCTGTAAACTCCTTCTACAAAGAATATGGATGGCTTTCCATAACGTGTATGTACAAGGCGAACATTCTGACAAGAGGACGTAATACATGGGCGATCCGTTTTACCTTCTGTCCGAAACTTCGGTAATAGCTGGCTTTCCTTAGTCAAAAGGACCTGTCTACGTCATCACAGCACGTGACCAGCCACCTGATTTCGTAGGTCACGTGGTACGATACTTTCGCGGGAATAGATGGTGTGCATTGTTTGTCTAGGAAAGCCTCTACTGGCGTGGCTGTGGTTAAAGGGAAGCGGGGTCATGAGGAGGAGCTGTGGGGGGAATAAGGGGCCGTGAGTTTATGCGGGGTGTTAATGAGTAGTATAGGGAGAGGCGCAGGTGGTGATGGAGGAGATCACTGGTGAAGGGGTTTATTTATGTGTGAAAGTTCGGTCATGAGGACGTGCATGAGGACTTGGGAGTATGTTTCTGTCTAAATGGAACTTATGTTAACCCCTTAAGGACTCAGCCCATTTTAACCTTAACCCCTTAAGGACTCAGACAATTTAATTTTTACGTTTTCATTTTTTCCTCCTCGCCTTCTAAAAATCATAACTCTTTTATATTTTCATCCACAGACTAGTATGAGGGCTTGTTTTTTGCGCAACCAGTTGTCCTTTGTAATGACATCACTCATTATATCATAAAATGTATGGCGCAACCAAAAAACACTTTTTGTGGGGAAATTAAAACGAAAAACGCAATTTTGCTAATTTTGGAAGGTTTTGTTTTCACGCCGTACAATTTACGGTAAAAATGACATGTGTTCTTTATTCTGAGGGTCAATACGATTAAAATGATACCCATTATTATATACTTTTATATTATTGTTGCGCTTAAAAAAAATCACAAACTTTTTAACCAAATTAGTACGTTTATAATCCCTTTATTTTGATGACCTCTAACTTTTTTATTTTTCCGTATAAGCGGCGGTATCGGGGCTCATTTTTTGCGCCATGATCTGTACTTTTTTTTTGATACCACATTTGCATATAAAAAACTTTTAATACATTTTTTATAATTTTTTTTTTAATAAAATGTATTAAAAAAGTAGGAATTTTGGACTTTTTTTATTTTTTTTCGTTCACGCCGTTCACCGTACGGGATCATTAACATTTTATTTTAATAGTTCGGACATTTACGCACGCGGCGATACCAAATATGTCTATAAAAAAAGTTTTTTACGCTTTTTGGGGGTAAAATAGGAAAAAACGGACGTTTTACTTTTTTTATTGGGGGAGGGGATTTTTCACTTTTTTTTTACTTTTACATTTTTTTTTACACTTGAATAGTCCCCATAGGGGACTATTCATAGCAATACCATGATTGCGAATACTGATCTGTTCTATGTATAGGACATAGAACAGATCAGTATTATCGGTCATCTCCTGCTCTGGTCTGCTCGATCACAGACCAGAGCAGGAGACGCCGGGAGCCGCACGGAGGAAGGAGAGGGGACCTCCGTGCGGAGTTATGAATGATCGGATCCCCGCAGCAGCGCTGCGGGCGATCCGATCGTTCATTTAAATGGCGAACTGCCGCAGATGCCGGGATCTGTATTGATCCCGGCACCTGAGGGGTTAATGGCGGCGGCCATTGCCGGCGGGTCCCTGGCTGCGATCAGCAGCCGGGATCAGCCGCGCATGACACGGGCATCGCTCCGATGCCCGCGGTTATGCTTAGGACGTAAATGTACGTCCTGGTGCGTTAAGTACCACCTCACCAGGACGTACATTTACGTCCTGCGTCCTTAAGGGGTTAAAGGGGTACTCCGGCGCTTAGACATCTTATTATCACCTATCCAAAGGATAGGGGATAAGATGCCTGATCACAGGGGTCCTGCCGTTGGGGACCCCCTGTGATCTTGCACGCCGTACCCCGTTAGAATCAGTTCCCGGAGCGTGTTCGCTCTGGGTCGGATTACTGTCGATCACCGTGACGGAGCATTGTGATGTCACGGCTCTGCCCCCTCAATGCAAGCCTATGGGAGGGGGCGTGACAGCTCTGCTCCGGGGACTGATTCTAACAGGGTGTGGTGTGCAAGATCACAGGGGGTCCCCAGCGGCAGGACCCCCGCGATCAGGCATCTTATCCTCTAGCTTTTGGATAAGGGATAAGATGTCTAAGAGCCGGAGTACCCCTTTAAGGACCAGGCCAATTTTATTTTAGCGTTTTCGTCTTTTCCTCCTAGTCTTCTAAAATCCATAACTCTTTCATATTTGCATCTACAGACCCATATAAGGGCTTGTTTTTTGCATGACCAATTGTACTTTGTAATGAAACCTCTCATTTTACCATAAAATGTACAGCAAACCCCAAAAATAATTTGTTTAGGGAGGGAATTTAAATGAAAACCACAATTTTGCACATTTTGGAGGGTTTTGTTTTCACACTGTACACTTAACGGTAAAAATGTCGTGTTCTTTATTCTGTGGGTCAATATGATTAAAATGTTATCCATGACTAGATACTTTTATATTTTTGCACTGATTTAAAAAAATCAAAAACTTTTTGTACAAAATCAGTAATCCAAAATCGCCCTATTTTGACCACCTATAATTTTTTTTATTTTTCCATATATAGGGCGGTATGAGGGCTCAGTTTTTTTGTGCCGTCATCTGTACTTTTTATTGATACCACATTTGCCTATATAAAACTATTGGATAATTTTTTTTTTTATAAAATGGGGGGGGGGGGGGGGGGGAAAGCAACATTTTTGGACTTTTTTTTATTTTTTACGTTTTACTCCGTTTACCGTACGGGATCATTAACATTATATTTGATATTTGGGACATTTACGCATGTGGTGATACCAAATATGTTTATAAAAAAAAAAATTAGGGGGTAAAATGGGAAACGGACAATTAAAATTTTTATTGGGGAATGGATTTTTCACTTTTTTTTTTTTTTTGTAACATTTTTCAACTTTTTTTTTTTTTTTTTTTTTACACTATTTATTTCCCCATAGGGGACTATCTGCTATCTCCTGCTCTGGTCTGCTCGATCTCAGACCAGAGCAGGAGACGCGGCAGCGCTGCGGACGATCCAATCATCCATGTTAACTTGCTCATTGCCGCAGATGCCGTGATCTGTACTGATCACAGCATCTGAGGGGTTAATGACGGACATCCGCCATTACCGGCGGGTCCCTGACTGCTGATAGCAGCAGGAACCTGCTGTGTATGATGCGAGCACCGCTCCGATGCTCGCGGTCATACACAGGACGTAAATGTACGTCCTGGTGCGTGAAATACCGCCAAACCAGGACGTACATTTACGTGTGTGGTCGTTAAGGCGTTAAGGACTCAGACAATTTTATTTTTACGTTTTTGTTTTTTCCTCCTCGCCTTCAAAAAATCATCTATTTTATATTTTCATCTAAATTAAAAGTGTAATAAAAAAATAAATAATGGTGCTAGACACATAAAAATTAGATGTACATGGTTAGGATTAGGTACGGAGTGATATATTAAAAATTATGTTTTTTGTTGGATCTGACAGGTACGCTTTAAATTCACAAAATGTATTAAACAAAAAAATTCTGATAATACAATTTTACAAAAAACTTTTTAAAAAGTGGGCGGGGCAATGCATTTTCGGTTTCTGTTTCCGGCCAAGCACAGCCTAAATTTTCGGTTTTGGCCCAAAAAGTCCCTTTCAGGTTACGGGTGGTTACATGAGCAGTGCTCACATAGCTGGAGAATTCAGAATCTTTCCGGAAGACAAACGGTTTTTGCAATTTCAAGACCCAAACAAAGGGAAACCAGCCTCAAAAGAATCTTTATCAAGGGTGGTTTAGGGGTTCCACCACCTGAAGGGTTCAGAGCCCACTCTACCTAATTTGCTTTAACATCGTGGGCAGAGTTAGAGCAAGTCTCACTGTAAGAAATTTGTAGTGGGAAGCACCTTGTACTTTCATCAAACACTACAGAGTGAATGTTATGGCTCCACAAGTAGAGGCCTTTGGCAGAAGAGTGCTTGAGTTGGCAGTTTCTTAGTTTGCCAACCCTTACTTTTTGATTATTTTTTCATAAGTTCTTTTCGTGTTCTACTGTAGGAAAGAAATGGAAAGTTTGAATTTATAGCAAAAAATTTCTTCTTGCCATAAGTCCCAAGGCAGCACAATATACCAATCCTAATAAATGTTATTTGTGCATACTCTCACGACTGGTTTCTGTGTCTTGGTACTTCTAAACATGTTAAAGAGGTTATCCAGAATAGAAAAACAGAGCTAATTTATTTCAAAAACTGTTCCCTGTCTGTCTCCAGGTTGGGTGTGGTTCTGCAGTTCAGTTCCATTGAAGTGAATGGAGCCAAGTTGTAATACCCCACACAACCTGGGGACAGAAGTGGAGCTGTCTTCGAAAGAAATTAGCTCTGTTTTTCTATTCCTTGATAACCCCCTTTAAGGACCAATTTTATTAGCGTTTTCGGTTTTTCCTCCTTGCCTTCTAAAATCCATGACTTTTTCATATTTCCATTCACAAACTCATATGAGGGTTTGTTTTTTGCGCAACCAATTGTACTTTGTAATGACCACTCATTTAACCCTAAAATGAATGGTAAAGCCCCAATTTTTTTTTTTGTGTAAACAAATTTAAACGAAAATCACAATTTTGCCAATTTGGGAAGGGGTTTCATTTTCACGCTGTGCACATTACGGTAAAAATGACATTCTCTTTATTTTGTGGGTCAATACGATTAAAAGGATACCCATGGTTACATACTTTTCTATTATTGTACTGCTTTAAAAATAACTGATTTTTTTCAACAAAATAAGTACGTTTAAAATATTTTAACCACCTCTAACACTCTTTTTCTTATACAGGGATATGTGAGGGATAATTTTTTGCACCATGATCTGTAGTTTTTATTATTTTTTTTCTACCACTTTTGCGTATGACATTTTGATCGCTTTTTACTTTTTTCGCAATGTGATGTCACATAAAAGCTGAAATTTTTGACTTATTGTTCTTGTTTACGACATTCATTGTACGGGATGATTAACATTATATTTTTATAATTCAGAAATTTACGCATGTGGCTATACCAAATATGTTTATCATTTTTATGCTTTTTTGATTAAAATGGGGAAAAGGGGGGATTTAAATCTTTATTGGAGGAGGGGCTTTCACATTTTCCCCCCACTTTTAACATTTATTTTACACTTTTTTAGTCCCCATAGGGCACTATTAATAGCAATCATCAGATTGCTAATACTGTTCAGTGTTATGCATAGGCATAGCACTGATCAGTATTATCCGCGATCTTCTGCTCTGGTCTGCTGAAAGGCAGATCAGAGCAGAAGACCCCAGGAGGCAGGTGAGGAGACCATCGTCCGCCATCTTACCTGATCTAATCCCCACAGCAGTGCAGCGGGCGATCAGATCAGCCATTCGAAGTGCCGTACTGCTGCAGATGCCTTGAAGGGGTTAAGCTGTTAATGTGCTTGTTAGTGGTACTAATTAACTAATAGGGTGTATTGTTTTCTTCTGTCCTAGTAGGAAAAAGGAAGCTTAAAGGGGTACTCCAGTGCTTTCACATCTTATCCCCTATCCAAAGGATAGGGGATAAGATGCCTGATCGTGGGAGTCCCGCAGCTGGGGACGCCCGGGATCATGCACGCGACACCCTGTTTGTAATCAGTCCCTGGAGCATGTTCGCACGCTCCGGGGACTGATTACAAACGGGGTGTCGCGTGCAAGATCCCGGGCGTCCCCAGCTGCGGGACTCCCGCGATCAGGCATCTTATCCCCTATTCTTTGGATAGGGAATAAGATGTGTAAGCACCGGAGTACCCCTTTAATGTGCTGCCTTGAGACTAATGGTAAGAAGAAATTTTGGTGAGTAAATTTAACCCCTAAAGGATGCAGCCTGTTTTTACCTAGATGACCAAGCCCAATTTTTCTAATCTGGCATATGTCTCTTTAAAGGGGTACCCCGCTGCCCTGCTTCCGGAGCTCAGCTCGCCAGCATCTGGAAGTTTATTGTTCTGAACAGCTGTGTGCGGGCTTCCGTGATCAGGGCCACCCCTCGTGACGTCACGCCCGCCCCCTCAACGAAAGTCTATGGGAAGGGGGCGTGACGGAACACGGAAGCCTGCACACAGCCGTCGTTCAGAACAATAAACTTTCGGATGCTGGCGAGCGGAGCTCCGGAAACAGGGCAGCGGAGTACCCCTTTAAGGCTAAGTCTCCACTTGTTTTTTTGTCCTGCGTTTTTAGGGATTAAAAAAAAACGCCTAAAAAACGCCTGAAAAATCGTCAGTGCAATATACGTCGTCATGCGTTTTTTCCGGCATTTTTTTCATTTGTGTGGAAATTGCATTTTTGGCACCTTTTGGCTTTTTTTTTTTGGGACCTAAAATTTTTGGTATAAAAAATAAAAAGATGCTGCAGTGATGGAAAACATTTTATTAAACAAAATGTATATATTGTATTACCCACTTTTTATTATTTTTAATAAAGTGTGTTTTTCACTTTTTTCCCCTCTATTTTTCACGTAGTACTACTACTACTACTCCCAGCATGGAACAGACTGTTCCATGCTGGGAGTAGTAGTACCTGTAGTAATAGACAGATTGAATCGGGTCTCAGTCCTGACACCTGATGCGATCGTCCATTATATAGTACAGATGCTGCTGTATACAGCGCTCACATCTCTGCACTACACTCCGGCCAGTGATGTGAATAGAACATAATTCGTTCATATTTCCCACCCAGAGCTGTGATTGGCCGGATGGTTGCAGCCAATCACAGCTCTGAGGAAAAGATGAATGAATGAGCGGCCGGCCCAGAGTATAGTGCAGAGCAGGGATGCGAGCAATGTTTACAGTCGCTCCATCTCTGCTATAGATAGGACGATCACAGCGGGTGTCAGTAGTGACATCCACTCTGATGTGTCCTTAAGCAGGCACTACTACCCCCAACATGGAACACACTCTGCTCCATGCTGGGAGCTGTAGAATCTGCATTAATAGACAGATCGCAGCGAGTGTAACTTCTGACACCCACTGCGATCTGTCTATTACTGCAGGTACTACAGCTCCAGCATGAGGCAGAGTGTGCTCTATGTTGGGAGTAGTATTACCTGCAGTTATGGAAAGATCACAGCAGGTATCACTCCTGACATCCGCTGTGATGCTCCTGTATAATGTATGAATGCGGCGGCCGCTCTCCTATGGTCCCCTGCACGGCCGTATATATACACATGTTCCTATTTCTCACAGAGAGCTGTGATTGGCTGGAACCATCTGGCCAATCACAGCCCTGCGGGAAATATGAATAAGTGTAAATATACGTCAGGGCAGGGGACCATAGAAGAGCACCCGCCACATCTATACATTATACAGAAAGATCGCAGCGGGCGAACTGTCTATTAGTACAGGTACTACTACTCCCATCATGGAACAGTGTGTTCCATGCTGGGAGTAGTAGTACTAACTAAAAAAAATTGAAAAAGAGAAAAAAAAGGTAAAAAACACACACACAATACATTTTTATAACTGTCGGCTACATTTTTATTTCCCCGCACACAAATTGATCCCTGTTTAAAAAGTAATACAATGTTTTTTATAACAAATATAAATTTCGTTTTGCAAGATCTAGAGTGCTACAGTATAGAGATCACTGTGCAGTGGTCTCTAAACTGTAGACCTCCAGCTGTTTCAAAACTGCATCTCCCACCATGCCCAGCAGCTGTCTGGCCATGCTGGGAGTTGTAGTTTTGCAACATCTGAAGGGCTACAGTCTCAGACTGTAGCCCTCTAGCTGTTGCTAGGCAACTTACCGGCTTCCGTCGGATCCAGGGAGCCGTCCTCTTCTGCTGCACGACATCACCGCCGCCGATCCCGTCCCGCAGCTTCCACCGACGGGTAAGTGGATCTTCGGCGTCCTGCCCCGCCTATTGTGGGTGGGCAGAACGGGGAAAACGAAAGTAAACCCCCCCCCCCCCCCGATCTGCTATTGGTGGTCGTGTCTAGACCACCAATAGCAGAGATAGGAGGGGTGGCACCTCTGCCACCTCACTCCTATCACTAGAGGGAGATCGTAGTTGTCTTAGACAACCGCGATCCCCCTTATATTCCGGGTCACCATAGACCCTTATGACCCGGAATTGGCGCAAATCGCAAGTGTGAATTCACTTGCGATTTGCGCCGATCGCCAACATGGGGGGGTCTGATGACCCCCCTGGGCATTTGCACGGGGTGCCTGCTGATCGATATCAGCAGTCACTCCGGCCCGGTCCCCCAAAATTCCCACGGGCGTACAGGTACGCCCTGGGTCCTTAACACCCAGGTACAGAAGGCGTATCCATACGCCCTAGGTCCTGTATGGGTTAACCAATCCCTGAAATGTTGTGGTTCCTGTATCTATGCACATTGCCACTTTGTTATACTTAAAAAAGGCAGTTTGTTGCCGAAAGGTTGCATTTTGGGGAGCGAATAAATATTTACACTCCAATATTTGAGGCTTCAGCTCTTTGGTGCTGTATCCACTACACGTTTGTATGCTTCTCCGGGCTGGCATTCCTGGATGATTACTTGCACAGCTGTGAAGTCCAGTGCTGTCTCTTCAACACATTTCCAGGCTGCTAAATATATATATTCTTGCAACTTATTGGCTTGCCAGTTAACATACACTGAAGACACCTATTAACAATCAGACATTCATGGCAAGATCAGTTGCTATGTTTTTCAGATAATCTTCCCACTCACACAATCAGGTACTTTAAAGCAGTGATAATTATTCAGGGGGAAGATATACAACAGTTACCAATACATATTAGCCCTTTATAGTGTATTTGCAGGGGAAACAAAAAAAAAAAAAAAAAAAGTGTTCAGATGAATGCAATGTAAAAAAAAAAAGTATTGTCCAATAGTTACACAATTACTAAAATTCAGTTAAATTAAGCATATCAATTTTTCTGTCAGGTAGGGTTCATATGGCCAGAGTCTACAAAAGCTGCCTGTATATAGTCTAAACCAGTGGGTAGCTAGGACCATGTGGACAGTGCAGTCCCTAGAGATGGCAATGTACAAGGTGAGCCATTTATATGGATACACCTTAATAAAATGGGAATGGTTGGTGATATGCTAATGTGACACAAACAGGAAGCTCATATGTGAGGGGGGAACTTTTCAAGATGGGTAGTGAGTATGGCAGCCATTTTGAATCCAACTTTTGTTTTTTAAATAAGAGGGTCATGTGACACATCAAACTTATTGGGAATTCCACAAAAAAAACAATTATGTGATTTTAACATAACTTTATTCTTTCATGAGTTATTTACAAGTTTGACCACTTATAAAATGTGTTCCATGAGCTGCCCATTGTGTTGGATTGTCAATGCAACCCTCTTCTCCCACTCTTCACACACTAATAGCAACACCGCAGGAGAAATGCTAGAACAGGCTTCCAGTATCCGTAGTTTCAGGTGCTGCACATCTCGCATCTTCACAGCATAGACAATTGCCTTCAGATGACCCCAAAGATAAAAGTCTAAGGGGGTCAGATCGGGAGACCTTGGGGGCCATTCAACTGGCTCCCGACGACCAATCCACTTTCCAGGAAACTGTTCATCTAGGAATGCTCTGACCTGACACCCATAATGTGGTGGTGCACCATCTTGTTGGAAAAACTCAGGGAACGTGCCAGCTTCAGTGCATAGAGGGAAACACATCAAGTGGATTGGTCGCCGTGGGCCAGTTGAATGGCCCCCCAAGGTCTCCCAATCTGACCCCCCTTGGATTGTCAATGCAATAAAGTCTAACACAATGGGCAGCACATTGAACACATTTTATAAGTGGTCAGAAACTTGTAAATAACTCATGAAAGAAGAAAGTTTTATTAACCCCTTCCCGCTATTGGACGTATGCATACGTCCAGGCGAATTACACGTTCGCGCAAATGGACGTATGCATACGTCCAAGCGATCTCCTGCTCTGCCGCGGGCAGCGCAGGAGATCGCGGGTGGGACTCAGCTGTCAATCACAGCCGGAGTCCCACCGCAGCTGCCGGGGCCGCGATCGCCCACTGTTCCAAAGATCCGTCAAATGCCAGTGGGGTGTAAATTCTCCCTGCACCCCTTATTACCTTCCGTGAGGGGTGTAGTTTTAAAAATGGGGTCACATGTGAGGGGTCCACTGTTCTGGCACCACGGGGGGCTTTGGAAATGCACATGGCCAAATTCTCTCTCCAAAAGCTCAATAATGCTCCTTCTCTTCTGAGCATTGTAGTTCGCCCCCAGTGCACTTCACGTCCACTTATTGGGTATTTCCATACTCAGAAGAGATGGGGTTACAAATTTTGGGGGGTATTTTCTGCTATTATCCCTTGTAAAAATGTAAAATTTGGGGGAAAACAAGCATTTTAGTGTAAAAAAAATATTTTTTTTTTTTACATATGCAAAAGTCGTGAAACACCTGTGGGGTATTAAGGTTCACTTTACCCCTTGTTACGTTCCCCAAGGGGTCTAGTTTCCAAAATGGTATGCCATGTGGCTTTTTTTTCTGTCCTGGCACCATAGGTGCTTCCTAAATGCGGCATGCCCCCAGAGCAAAATTTGCTTCCAAAAAGCCAAATGTGACTCCTCTTCTGAGACCTGTAGTGCGCCAGCAGAGCACTTTTCATCCCCATATTGGGTGTCTTCTGAATCGGGAGAAATTGGGCTTCAAATGTTGGGGGGTATTTTCTGCTATTACCTTTTATAAAAATGTTAAATTTTTGTTAAACCAAGCATTTTTGGTAAAAAAAAAATATTTTTTTTACATATGCAAAAGTCGTGAAACACCTGTGGGGTATTAAGGTTCACTTTATCCCTTGTTACGTTCCTCAAGGAGTCTAGTTTCCAAAATGGTATGCCATGTCGTTTTTTTTTGCTGTCCTGGCACCATAGGGGCTTCCTAAATGCGACATGCCCCCCGAGCAAAATTTGCTCTCAAAAAGCCAAATATGACTCCTCTTCTGAGCATTGTAGTTCGCCCGTAATGCACTTCAGGTCAACTTATGGGGTACCTCCATACTCAGAAGAGAGGGGGTTACAAATTTTGGGGGGTATTTTCTGCTATTAACCCTTGCAAAAATGTGAAATTTGGGGGGAAACACACATTTTAGTGAAAAATTATTATTTTTTTTTTACATATGCAAAAGTCATGAAACACCTGTGGGGTATTAAGGCTCACTTAATTCCTTTTTACGTTCCTCAAGGGGTCTAGTTTCCAAAATGGTATGCCATGTTTTTTTTATTTGCTGTTTTGGCACCATAGGGGCTTCCTAAATGCAACATGCCCCCAAAAAACCATTTCAGAAAAACGTACTCTCCAAAATCCCCTTGTCGCTCCTTCGCTTCTGAGCCCTCTACTGCGCCCGCCGAACAATTTACATAGACATATGAGGTATGTGCTTACTCGAGAGAAATTGGGCTACAAATTCAAGTATAAATTTTATCTTTTACCCCTTGTAAAAATTCAAAAATTGGGTCTACAAGAACATGCAAGTGTAAAAAAATGAAGATTTTGAATTTTCTCCTTCACTTTGCTGCTTTTCCTGTGAAACACCTAAAGGGTTAACACACTTACTGAATGTCATTTTGAATACTTTGGGGGGTGCAGTTTTTGTAATGGGGTCATTTATGGGGTATTTCTAATATGAAGACCCTTCAAATCCACTTCAAACCTGAACTGGTCCATGAAAAATAGCGAGTTTGAAAATTTTGTGAAAAATTGTAAAATTGCTGCTGAACTTTGAAGCCCTCTGGTGTCTTCCAAAAGTAAAAACATGTCAATTTTATGATGAAAATATAAAGTAGACATATTGTGTATGTGAATCCAAAAAAAATAATATTTGGAATATCCATTTTCCTTACAAACAGAGAGCTTCAAAGTTAGAAAAATGCAAAATTTTCTATTTTTTCATCAAATTTTGGGATTTTTCACCAAGAAAGGATGCAAGTTACCACAAAAATTTACCACTATGTTAAAGTAGAATATGTCACGAAAAAACAATCTCGGAATCAGATTGATAAGTAAAAGCATTCCAGAGTTATTAATGTTTAAAGTGACAGTGGTCAGATGTGCAAAAAAGGGCTGCGTCCTAGGGGTGAAAATGGGCTGTGTCCTTAAGGGGTTAAAACCAAGCACATCATTGTTTTTCTTGTGAAATTCCCAATAAGTTTGATGTGTCACATGACCCTCTTCCTATTGAAAAAACAAAAGTTGGATTCAAAATGGCCAACTTCAAAATGGCCACCACCCATCTTGAAAAGTTTCCCCCCTCACATATACTAATGTGCCACAAACAGGAAGCTAATATCACCAACCATTTTATTAAGGGTTATCCATATAAATAGCCCACCCTGTATTCTGACGAAAGACTGAGGAACGCCTCTGAAATTCTGTAATCTGCACTGTGCAGCTAAATCCCAATGACAGCAAAGGGACTCTGCTGCACTGGAACTTTTAGCCATAAATGTAATTTAAAATGTTCAGGTTGAGATTTTGAATGGGGATTGCATGAGATGGAAAAACAAATAAGACACTAGTGCTGGGCAGTATAAACCAAAAAGGTGTATCTCAGTATTTTTTTCAAACTTATGGTTCCACGGTATTTGACAGTATTTTTTGGGAGAAAAAAGCAGGACAGCGTCCACAGGTCACATTTGATAATTCATTCGAGGGGGGAGATTCATACTGTACAGAAAAACAGCATTCGGTATGAACCGGTATGTTGCCCAGCACTATAAGACACCATAACAAGTATGCAACAGCAATATCTTAAACAATACAACATTTTTGACCACATTTATGGTACATTTACACATCCCATATCTGCTGCGGATGTTCAACTACTTATTTGTCACATTATCATTTTAACAGCATGAAATATGCAGCTCATGTGGGAATTTTAACTATAGGACAAATTTGTAAGCATTACATTTTTTACAGAATTTGACAGCTGTTCATTAGCACTAAACCCAATATACTGGGTTATAGTGCGGGTGAAGAGCTTTAAAATGAAGGGTCACTTACTCTTTTTGGTGGCGTAAGTGCAGAGTTCTGTTCTTTCATGCTGTTATTACACTCCAGCGCACATTGGAGGCGGGGAGCCAGCTCACCCACTTCCCCTACCTCATATGGATGAGGCAGGGAAGCTGGCTCCCTGCCTCCAATGCACACTGGAGCACAATATGAACAACAGCATTAAAGAACTCTGCACCCAACCAACCAAAAAAAAGTGACCCTTCATTGTAAAGCTCTGCACCTGCACTATAGCCCAGTAAATTGGGTTTAGTGCAGGTGAACAGCTGTCAGATTCTAACAAATGATATATAATATTTCAGGAAAATATTTAATATTTTAATAATTACAATGCAAGTAAAGATCAAGTATTCTCTCACCTGATCAATTGTGGCATTCATATGTAATTAGGGAAAATAGATAAAACATTTCTGTTTACAGTTTGTAGAATGAAAAATCTAAGGTTACAAAAGCAAAATGTAAAAATGTTTTAAAAAAATCAGTTCTGGAACTGAATACTGTCAATGCTCATTTCTAATATATGCATTGCCTCTTAGAGAACGTTTTAAAAGCAATCCGTATGTAAAAGAGCACACAAACTATTGTAGATGTGTAATGAATGAAAAACTCCAGAGTTTTGGGTGCAAGGTACCACCCTCCAAAGATGTATTTGCCACCTATCCCACACCATGAAGATGGCTAGTCATATTACTGAATGATACAAAAGTTATGGCCTGCTTGCTTACATTTAGCAATAATTATTATGATTGTTGTTTGCAATCACAACATTTGTTGTCTTGTTTTAAAGGACAACTGTAGTGGTACACTTTTCTATATGCCTGTGCCTCAAAAATAAACTCATACATACCTTCCTACGAGCCCCCATTGGTCCGGCACATGCCTCACGGTCCGGCAGTGCTGACCTCATTCCACTTCTTGGGGACGGGGATGCCGCAGGCGTATCACCGACCGTAGCGATGTCCCGCCCGGGTCGGTGATAGGCTGAGCCCACTGTCATGTAAGGAGCTCTGGCTGGCTTCTTACATGACAGTGGGCTCAGCCTATCATCGGCCAGAGCGGGACATCGCTACGGCCGGTGATACGCCGACGGCTCTGCGGTGTCCCCAGGAAGTGGAATGAGATCAGCACTGCCGGACCAACGGGGGCTCGTAGGAAGCTATGTATGAGTTTATTTTGTTTATTTTTGAGGCACAGGCATATAGAAAAGTGTACCACTACAGTTGTCCTTTAATGATTAAAAATATCAATAGAACAGTGCCAGCAACACATTTACCACTGGCACAGAAACCTTGGCAAAGATTCTGCACCAAACTACACCTCTAATCTGATGACAGTCCATCTCCAGTTCAAATGAATAGGGTTTCTACAACCCCAATCTGTGTGGCTTTCAATACACCACAAATAAGTGATATGTTTACAAGAGGGCTAATTCTTATCCAGTTCTGCAGCAGTGAGAAATCAAAGGGTTAGCATCAGCAATAAACTTCAGTATTTCAATAAATATGCCACTATGGTTATCACTTATCCAACATTTATAACATAGGTCTTACAATGGAACATGTCTTCTGAAAATGAACAATTACTGAGCTGATCGACATGTCCATAAGATATTAGTAGTGATTTTCCAAACTATGATAGGTTAAAAAAAAAAAGCGTAAACACGGCCTTAAAGGGGTACTCCGGTGAAAACCTTTTTTCTTTTAAATCAACTGGTGGCAGAAAGTTAAACATATTTGTAAATTACTTCTATTAAAAAATCTTAATCCTTCCTGTACTTATTAGCTGCTGAATACTACAGAGGAAATTCTTATCTTTTTGGAATGCTCTGATGACATCACGACCACAATTCTCTCTGCTGACATTATGATAATGCTTTATTTATTGGTGTCCTTAGTGGGATTTGAACCCAAGTCCCCAGCACTGCAAAGCAGCAGTGCTAACCACTGAGCCACCATTCTGCCCTTAGCATACATCTGCTGCCCTTAGCATACATATCCAGTGACCCGGAATTACTGGCTGATCGGGGCCGTCTCACAATCGCCCTGATTAGTCAGCTGGTTTACCGGCCGACCAATCAGGGCACCTGCTGTGGGTGTCACTCCCGCAACCCGCTCCGCTTCCGGAGCACGTGAGCAGGTGCGGGACGTGGACCCCGGGAGCTGGGGACCCCGATCCCTGGCGTCCCTGTTGGGATCGGGGCCCCAGGAGCGGCGGCGAGGGACTGACCGGGGGAGCAGCAGTTGGAGGCGATTGACAGCCTCCTGCTGTTGCTTAGCAACAGCTCCCAGCATGCAAAAAGGGCATGCTGGGAGCTGTAGTTATGCAACAGCAGGAGGCAGACCACCACAACTCCCAGCATTCCCTTATGGGCATACTGGGACTTATAGTTTTGCAACAGCTGGAGGCACATTTTTTCTATGGAAAAGTGTACCTTCAGCTGTTTTATAACTACAACTCCCAGCTTGCACAAACAGCTAAAGTGCATGCTGGGAGTTGTAGTGGTGCATCTGCTGGTTGCATAACTACAACTCCCAGCATGCCCGTTGGCTGTCGGTGACTGCTGAGAGTTGCAGTTTTGCAACAGCTGAAGGCACACTGGTTGTGAAACTCTTTTTTTTACCTTACTCAGTGTTTCACGACTGGTGTGCCTCCAGCTGTTGGAAACTACAACTCCCAGCATGCACCGTACATACTGGGAGTTGTAGTTTGCAACAGCTGGAGGCACACTGTGAAACACCGAGTTAGGTCACAAACTCAGTGATACACAACCAGTGTGCCTACAGCTGTTGCAAAACAAACTCTCAGCATGTACAGTCTGTCAGCGCATGCTGGGAGTTGTAGTTTTTAAACAGCTGGATGTACATGGGCGGAGGTTTACAGTAAGTATCCGGCTGCAAGTTTGAGCTGCGGCAAATTTTCTGCCGCAGCTCAAACTGCCAGCGAGAAACTACTGTGAACCCCCGCCCGTGCGACTGTACCCTAAAAACACTACACTAAACTAACAAAATAAAATAAAAAGTAAAAAACACTACATGTACACATACCCCTATACAGCCCCCCTCCCCAATAAAAATGAAAAAACATCTGGTACGCCACTGTTTCCAAAACGGAGCCTCCAGCTGTTGCAAAACAACTACTCCCAGTATTACCAGACAGCCACTGACTGTCCAGGCATGCTGGGAGTTTTACAACAGCTGGCGGCACCCTGTTTGGGAATCACTGGCGTAGAATACCCCTATGCAATCCCTAATTTAGGCCTCAAATGCGCATGGCGCTCTCATTTTGGAGCCCTGTCGTATTTCAAGGCAACAGTTTAGGGTCACATATGGGGTATCGCTGTACTCGGGAGAAATTGTGTTACAAATTTTGGGGGGTATTTTCTGCTTTTACCCTTTTTAAAAATGTAAAATTTTGGGGAAAAGAAGCATTTTAGGTAAATTTTTTTTTATTTTTTTACATATGCAAAAGTCGTGAAACACCTGTGGGGTATAAAGGTTCACTTAACCCCTTGTTACGTTCCCCGAGGGGTCTAGTTTCCAAAATAGTATGCCATGTGTTTTTTTTTTTTTTGCTGTCCTGGCAACATAGGGGCTTCCTAAATGCGGCATGCCCCCAGAGCAAAATTTGCTTTCAAAAAGCCAAATGTGACTCCTTCTCTTCTGAGACCTGTAGTGCGCCAGCAGAGCACTTTCCACCCCCATATGGGGTGTTTTCTGAATCAGGAGAAATTGGGCTTCAAATTTTGGGGGGTATTTTCTGCTATTACCCTTTTTAAAAATGTAAAAACTTTTGCATTTTAGGAAGAAAAAAAATTTTTTTTTTTTTTACATATGCAAAAGTCGTGAATCACCTGTGGGGTATTAAGGTTCACTTTACCCCTTGTTATGTTCCCCGAGGGGTCTAGTTTCCAAAATGGTATGCAATGTGTTTTTTTTTTGCTGTTCTGGCACCATAGGGGCTTCCTAAAAGTGACATGCCCCCCCCCCCCCCCCCCAAAAAACCATTTGTCGCTCTTTCCCTTCTGAGCCCTCTACTGCACCCGCCGAACACTTTACATTGACATATGAGGTATGTGCTTACTTGAGAAAAATTGGGTTTCAAATACAAGTAAAAATTTTCTCCTTTTTACCCCTTGCAAAAATTCAAAAATAAGGTCTACAAGAACATGCGAGTGAAAAAAATGAAGATTGTGAATTTTCTCCTTCACTTTGCTGCTATTCCTGTGAAACACCTAAAGGGTTAAAATGCTGACTGAATGTCATTTTGAATACTTTGGGGGGTGCAGTTCTTATAATTGGGTAATTTGTGGGATATTTCTAATATGAAGACCCTTCAAATCCACTTCAAACCTGAACTGGTCCCTGAAAAAAAGCGAGTTTCAAAATTTTGTGAAAAATTGGAAAATTGCTGCTGAACTTTGAAGCCCTCTGGTGTCTTCCAAAAGTAAAAACACATCAATTTTATGATGCAAACATAAAGTAGACATATTGTATATGTGAATCAATTTTTTTTTTATTTGGAATATCCATTTTCCTTACAAGCAGAGAGCTTCAAAGTTAGAAAAATGCTAAATTTTTCATCAAATTTGGGGATTTTTCACCAAGAAAGGATGCAAGTTATCACAAAATTTTACCACTATGGTAAAGTAGAATATGTCACGCAAAAACAATCTCGCAATCAGAATGATAACTAAAAGCATCCCAGAGTTATTAATGTTTAAAGTGACAGTGGTCAGAATTGCAAAAAATGGCCGAGTCCTTAAGGTGAAAAAGGGCTCAGTCCTTAAGGGGTTAAAAGAGAAAAAGGTTTTGACCGGAGTACCCCTTTAAGGGCTTACCAATGACTCCACCTCAGACTAAGTTTTTGGGTGAAGTTCTCCCTTAAAAAGTATCTGTCACCAAATAAACTGCTCAACTACCTCAGGCTATGTACCCCTCCTGCCCTTACAGAACTTTTTAAAGCTCTGAAATAGTTTTTATCTTACCTTTCTTCTGACTCTCATAGTGCAATTTCCCAGTAGGAGAAAGTGGGCGTTTCCCAGTAGGCATGACATCACTGAAACCTGCTGGGGGACCACTTCTATCTATCACAATTCTGCAACAATGTGAGGGCAGAAGACCTCAAGCTCTGTACATATTTCAGTGAGGCTCTCCTTCAGCTGTCTGTGCAGCTTTCTGTGAGAATCTGTGGAGCTTTCACTTTCTATGCAGCTGACAATTAAGCTCTGTGCAGAGAAACACTTGCCGAGTTCGGACTCCTGCCAGGCCAGAAGGAGACCGAATTCAATTGAATGGGAAAGTGTCTTCTAATTACACAAGAAACACTATTATAAGTTTTATTTGGTGACAGGTACTTACAGGTAAGTATTGTGCTAACAACGATGTTTAGTATATAAATATCTGATAAAAATTCAGCTAAAGCTCTTTAAAGTTTGGCATATAAGCAGCCTTCTCAGTCAGACAAATGTAAGGTACATACCTAAATTTTTTTATTTGTATAATGCAGTATTATAGAAATTAATGCCTAAATTACAACCCACACTTAACACTTTAAATTCAAATCAGATTTAAATTTCTCATCATTACAGATCACTCTAAATGCTGCTAAAAAATGAGTGCTAAATAAAACTCAAATACAAACTAATCCATTAGTACTCACCCGTAAGTAAGAGACTTAAGTGTCAACTAAAGTTACCTCTTGTGCTTGCAAGCTGTGTAACTATACTTTTACTGGTATGGATACACATACAGTAAACAGACCACTGAAAGACCTTTCAACAAGCTTTTTTTAATACAACCTGTGGTACAGTGCCAGATATTTGTTGTGTGTGTGGTAGATGGACATTATACATGAAACAGGTTAATAGCTGCAATGCCAACTGCACCAAATAAACGCCTTCTTTATTCAGTGAATTCAATACATAGACATTTGTATGGCTTGTTTCCTAGGCTCAACTATGGGCTGAAAGTGGTGTGTGAAAATTCAGGCAATGGTAGTGTACTCCAGTCTATATTTACATAATTGGACGTACAGGAAAACAAGTAAAAGGTAAGAAAACACTTATATGATACTATTAAGTGTATAATACAAAAATGGACATGATTTAATTACCTTCTCAAAGATGTTCATGAAATTGCTTTGTTAAGGCAGTTAAGGTAAAGTTACCTTTATTTCTTTGTACCTAGAGGGCAAACAGCTACACCATTCATACAGAATCCAAGACCAGCATTGTGATAACATTCCCTAGGTCCAGGGACAGCATTCCCCCTTTTATGGAAGACATGAGTTTAAAGGCCATATAATACTTTTACAATCGGAAAGTCCCAGCATTTAAAGTTCTTATAGCATTGAGCTTAATATATAGAGGAATAGAAGGAAAAAAACTGATAAAATGCAAAGGAATACATTACTAGTAGCATGAAACACTCCAGTGTCAAGGTTCACATGTGCCTTGGATTCATTTGAAGCCTTCAATACTTAATTCCCTATATGCTGAACAGCATCATTACATTGCAAAAATGGAAGTAATCACACTCCTATTTAAAAGCCACTCCAATGCATATATTTCCCAAAACACAATGGAAGACTGCCAATTGTTTCTGGGTAAAACTAGCTCTCTAACATAGCATTGGGGATTTCAATATTATGCAGGTCAACTGATTTGTTTCAAGGAAATACCATTTTTTTCGATCACTGTATGCAAACTCTATTCAGCTATTAAAGAACTTGAAACACAACTCAATGTCCTTGCAGGATCATGTCCGCCATCCACAGAGTTCATTTTATGGTGATATTTATGTAAAAAAAAATGTAAACGTGTAGAGTAAGATGAAATCCTTGAGCAAATACATTTTTCTTTCAACTAGGACATTGAAAGTATTCTTGGAGGTTAATAATACATTGCCTCCATTTCTGTTTACAGTTTCTTAATCTGTTTTTGTGCACCACTGATTGAAATATATATATATTTGAGCATATATATATAATTTATATCTTAAAAAAAAATGAATGTTCACGCCTTAGTCTTGCCAAACTGATCTGTGTAGTAACCAAGACTAAATTTCAATTTCCCTTCATAGGGAGTTGAAAAAGAACCCAAGATCTATATATATTTTTGCTTTATTTTCAGTTGGGTTCTATCTTCCTTGGTTTCACCACCTGTACAAGTCAAAGTTTCAGTCAACACTACATTGTCATAGATTCATGCGCAGATGTTCCGGTCGTTTAGGGATCAATGGATAGGTTTGCTTCTTGTATGGCCCCACATTAGATTGTCTAATTGGTAGTGGAGCTGAGGCTTCTCCGCTTACTGTCACATCCATTTGTTCCACAGCACTTGTTTCCATTCGGAAATCAGAATGTGCTTGTGCATTGGTGGATCCAGCAGCTGTTCCTCGTCCCCAGAAATCACCAGGGGAAAACTTGACAGGGCTTTAAAAATATAAAGAATGAAATGTCAATATCTTTGCTATGCATAGTTCATCTATTAGGCAATGGAGAGACTTTTCTAAATCACAAAGTTCCTAGACTTGCTTTGGTAAGCATATAAAACTTTCCCCAATCTACCACGACCACCCTCTGAAGGTGCCTATATACATTTTATGAACGTCTGCTGTAGGGCTGAAACCCTACAGCAGACTGAAAGATTATTTTCATAATTTCATAAATAGTTTGATTATTATTTTGCATAATGCGTTAAAAACAACAGTGGAGAAGATCATTTGTAAGTTACAAGGAAGGAATTTAATGAGGGTTTTTTTTTTTTTTTTTTTACCAGGGAGGGGATTTGACCAGATCATCTGTGGTTTTTTTTTTTAAATTTTTTTATTAATTTAGCTTTTTCCCTTATTTATAAGGTCTTTCACCCCCTCCCGGTTTCTTACACATGGCCAGAGGAGGGACAACACACTTTCTGGTTGTCCAGTGGCATCCTATGTGCCCACAGCAGCTTGTTTAGTGAAGAAGGGGCCCAGAACATATGATCGTTCACTTACTGCATCTCCTCTGCGACTATCTTTTGCACAAAGTCAGACAGCCAGGGACTCAATAGTTGCAAAGAAAAGCTGTCGGAAGCTAAAGATCAGGTGTACTGGATCCCCCCCCTCTTCACCACACAGGCTGCTGGGAACTGCAGCTGCATATATACATAGTGATAATTGCTATGTAAATGAACTTTGGAAATTGTCTTACTAATCAACCAACTGATTAATCAGTTATAAAATTAGTTGACATTCATAAATAATTAATTAGTTGTTGATTTAGTAATTAGTTTCAGCCCTAGTTAGCAGACATTGTATATTGGTGTATCCAAACCTTCTCATACATAACAAAACACAGCAAAGGATGAATGGGCATCTTGGATTTTAAAATCCCCAATCCTTTGTTCTCACACAATTAAGCCGCTATTCTGTGTCTGGCAGCGGCTTACTCTCTTCTGCCATTGAGAAGACATTTACACCAAGTAAGCATTTGTATGAGATGAGATCAGGAGGAATAGCTGTCAGCTGAATGAGGCAGCTGTTTAGGGCCTTACGATATGGATAATGGACTTTTTGTAAGCAACTCAAAAAATGTTAAGTAGCTTTTTTTTCAGGAAACACACTATTTATATATTTTCATTTTTTATGGGAAGCTGTGTTCAAAGACTAAAGTAAAACGTACACCTCAAAAAGAAATATGATCTCGAGACAAGACAATTAAGGGGAACTAATCAGCATGTGTATATATATATATATATATATATATATATATTATATATTATATAAATATATATATATATTATATATTATATATATATATATATATATATATATATATATATATATATATATATTATATATCACTTGGCAATGCGTTTTATATGTTAAAATCATTATCCTCACCATCCCCAGGGGACGTTTGTGCCCCCAGGGATGGTGAATATATTAAGTTATAAAGTCCCCCGGCAAGTAGTCCCCTGGGACTTACACTTACCAGCTCCAGTTGCTGCGGCTGAGGTCCCACCCCCTCGCTATGATTGACTGCTCGCGACACCGCTCTGCTCTGTCTGCTTAGGGAACGGAGCAATGATGCGAGCCGTCATTCAAGCTGTCGGGGCGGGGCCACAGTGAAAGGAACTGGTAAGTGTAAGTTCCCGCCCAGGAGACTACTTGCCGGGCTTTATAACGTCATATCTTCACCATCCCTGGGGGCACAAACATCCCCCGGGGATGGTGAGGATAATGATTTTAGCATATACAATGCATTGCCAAGCATTATATATACTAAAATAAGCTGATTGGTTCCCTTTAAAGGAGGGGTTCACAATGAAATAATTCCAACCTGCCAGTGGTATGCATCGGCATCAGGCATATAATGGAGCACAGGCAGCAGACGTTTTCAGATTAAAGGGGTTATCCAGGAAAAAACGTTATATATCAACTGGCTCCAGAAAGTTAAACAGATTTGTAAATTACTTCTATTAAAACAATCTTAATCCTTTGAGTACTTATGAGCTGATGAAGTGGAGTTGTTCTTTTCTGTCTAAGTTCTCTCTGATGACATGTGTCTCGGGAACCGCCCAGTTTAGAAGCAAATCCCCATAGCAAACCTCTACTACTCTGTGCAGTTCCCGAGACAAGCAGAGATGTCAGCAGAAAGCACTGTTGCCAGACAGAAAACAACAACTCAACTTCAGCAGCTGATAATTATTGAAAGGATTAAGGATTTTTTAATAGAAGTAATTTACAAATCTGTTTAACTTTCTGGAGACAGTTGATTAAAAAAAAAAAAAAAAAAAAAAAAGTTTTTTCCTGGAATACCCCTTTAATGAGTTTGAGGAGAAATGGGCCGAAGGTAGTCACATGTGCAGGTAATGGCACAAAACAGGCACAAGTAATGTGTAAATGTGGCCTACATGTCTGGGCAGATTACTGATTTTGTGTGACATCCCACCAAGTGAGCATGATGTTCAGCAGATTAACCAAAATGAGAACTTTCCCTGTGAACCAAAGTAATTCCTTCAGGCGATACATAACATAGTTCATGAGGTTGAAAAAAGACCAGAGTCCATCAAGTTCAACCTATATCCCTAATGAGTCCCTACTGAGTTGATCCAGAGGAAGGCAAAAAACCCTCATACTAAAAGGTAAAAATTCCTTCCCGGCTCCAAATATGGCAGTCAGAATAAATCCCTGGATCAACGTTCTGTCCCTATAAATCTAGAATACATAACCTGTAATGTTATTACTCTCCAAAAATGCACCCAGACCCCTTTTGAACTCTTTTACAGAGTTCACCATGACCAGTAATACAGTATGGTATAACAGTATGGTATAACAACTTGCCTTGATTCCATGTATTGCTTTTTGAACAGCTATGGTTAGGTTCACCTCTACATCAGAGCTCCATCAGACCGTTTCTGACAGAAGAAGCAGTCAGATGCTCTGTTGCGGATGACACAGACCTTAAAAGGGGTACTCCGCCCCTAGACATCTTATCCCCTATCGAAAGGATAGGGATAAGATGTCAGATTGCGAGGGTCCCGCCGCTGGGGACCCCCGGGATCTCGGCTGCAGCACCCACCTGTTGCGGCTTCCAGGCATCGCTGGAGGCTCTCATCCTAACGCCTCACGACCTGACGGGCGGGGCGTTATGTCACACGGGGGGCAGAGTCGTGACGTCACAATCTCCCGTCACCGTGGTCGGGAGCCGAAGTCTCCAGCGTTTCTGGAAGCCGCAACAGGTGAGCGCTGCAGCCGAGATCCTGGGGGTCCCCAGCGGCGGGACCCCCGCGATCTGACATCTTATCCCCTATCCTTTGGATAGGCGATAAGATGTCTAGGGGCAGAGTACCCCTTTAAAGGGGTACTCCAGTGGAAAACTTTTTTTTTTTTTTATCAACTGGTGCCATAAAGTTAAACAGATTTGTAAATTATTTCTATTAAAAAAAAAATCTCAATCCTTCCAGTACTTATTAGCTGCTGAATACTACAGAGGAAAGGCTTTTCTTTTTGGAACACAGAGCTCTCTGCTGACATCTCTGTCCATTGTAAGAACTGTCCAGAGTAGGAGAAAATCCCCATAGCAAAAAATATGCTTCTCTTAACATTTCATAAAATGGACAGAGATGTCAGCAGAGAGCACTGTGGTCATGATTTCAGCAGAGAGCTCTGTGTTCCAAAAAGAAAAGAATTTCCTATGTAGTATTCAGCAGCTAATAAGTGCTAGAAAGATTTTTTAATAGAAGTAATTTACAAATCTGTTTAACTTTCTGGCACCAGTTGATTTAAAAAAAAAAAAAAAAAAGTTTTCCACCGGAGTACCCCTTTAACAGGGTCTGTCTGGGGTCTGTTTATAAGCTGACAGTGAGGGAGATTTATCAAAACCTGTGTAGAGGATGAGTGATGCAGTTGCCCATAGCAACCAGATTTTCTTTGAAAAGAATAGAACTCCCTGAACTGAGATCAGGTGCAGATCTAAACCTAGCCTAAATTAATGGAGTAGCAAAAATCCTAAACAGGCTTGGAGGCAAAATAAAAAAATTAAATAAGTTACCTCACAGGTGTCCTAGGGCTTCCAATAAATCGACGAGGAGACCGAATTTTTGGTTCAAAAGAAAACTTTTCTTTTACACTTTCAAGTACAGAAGGGGCCACATAAGTAAAACCCTAGGGATCATAACAAGATAGTTATCAAACAAAAATATACATGTATTTTTGAAATTTATACAAGTATTGAGTGTAAATTCGGGGGCGGAATTTGTAATAGCCGGCATGCAACGATTGCGACAGCGGCATCTAAAGGGACCCTTAAGCCATCACAGGTGGTCTAACATTTTTCAAATACATACAACATACAAAGGATACAGAGTATATCTGAAGTATTATTGCTGTGCACCTGAATGCTATGTATCCCATTTGTGTAAGCAGAAATCTCACAAGAAGCTCACTGTGGGGTATTGGGGATTAAAAAAAAAGGTCACTAACATGATCCTGAATCCAATACGACCGCTGGGACTTCCCAGTACAGCGGTCAGATCCTCGACCCTACCCCCTTTCCTGCAGTCTGATGAAGTGCCATCAGTGGCACGCAATAGCTATTACCAGCATGGCTCCTGTTTAATTTCAGCTAAGTGCCCCGCTGTATTTTATACTCATGCACTGTAAATAAAGGAGACAACGCCTGCACAGTCTTGAACCGTGAGTGTCTCCCAATTCTTGTTCTTTTGCCGCTCTTATGACTTAAGCTACACGTGAAAGAGCACCACTATCATTACTGCAGGTAGCCGTGAACTTTACCACGCCGAAGTTTTTATATACTAGTGACACTGGCACTATAGCTCATTAGAGTAACTGCTGTATCTTCTTAGATGTAGACTGAAATACATATCTGCCATTTATAGAAGATAACTTACCACAAACACTTGGTTGGCACTTTCACTAAGAGTGGCATCATCTGGGCTGTCTACTGGTGTTTGTCGTGTAAACTTTGAATCAAACTGGCTCACATCCTCCTCAGATTGCTTTACAGAGAAAAACAATGTTTATATGAGAGAGGGAATGCAATTTTTTTTTATACAAGCATTCACTTACATTATGACAGTTCAAAATAAAGGTAAATAAAAAAAATGATATGTATGTAGATAGATAAACCTACCAAAAGTGGCTTGAAGGGAGGTTCAACCTTCCGAGCCAAGAGATCTTCCCAATTAATGTGTCTGAAGAATGGATGAGCCTAAAATAAAAATTGCTAAATAACCAATAGGTTTTGAGAAGTAGTGATGCTAGACAACCTTTCTTCAAGAGCTTTTAATGGTAATGAAAGGTCTGCATGGTAATTTATGAAAAGAAAGTTAAATGATCCTGGCAATATGGATAAATTTGCCTGCGTTGACAGAAAAAAATCCATTTTGGTACAAAGGAAGACAGGAAACCTGTAGCCTGTGCCTTAAATAGAAACAGATCCCATCTAAGGAAAATTTTAGGGGTGTTCGGGAAGATGTAAATGCAGTAACGTTTTAAACAGAGGAATGAAAGTTTACCTGAACATCCCCGGCATCACCCAAACCAGCTCCAAGTCGTGAGGCAGCATTTCTTTTTAGCAGCTTTCAAAGAAGGAAAAAAAAAAAATTTATATAAAAAACATTTTTTGCCCATCTTAAGAGGTATTCAAGGAAGGAAACGGTCACCCGCATAACCTGTGTGTACAGGACTGTAATGCAGGTGATATTGATTACAATGATACTCCCTACCGCCACATCAGTCGCTGTTTGGCTTTAATGCTTATTTGGTTGCGGCTTGGGGCACAGACGAAGCTTCAGGAGCACGCTGACCTTACAGTTGTTGCTGCTTTCTCATTGACTGTGTTCTCAAGATTCTTGTGCCCTAAAAATTTTTTGAGTTCATACCACCCAGCAGCTAGCATATCCTCCCATGATTGGCTGAGGCCACATACAACTCCCTCTGCTCTCAGCACTGATGGGACAAGAACCTTCAGAACACCAGCAGACTGAGAAAGCAGCAGCAACATGATGTCTTTGTGCCTCTGAAGCTCTGCCCAAGCTGCAACCAAATAAGAAGCATAATGGCCAAAAGACAGATCTGGTGGGGTTAAGTATAATTTTAATCAGTGTCACCCGTACTACAAGCCTGTACCAACAGGTTGTGTGGGTGACGAGGATGACAGTTTTCCTTTAATAAAGTTAAAGGGGTACTCCAGTGAAAAACATTTCTTTTTAAATCAACTGGTGCAGAAAGTTAGAGATTTGTAAATGATAAAAATAGAAGTATGGAGAGGCTCTAAAGTGCTCTGGACAGCAATTAAGACCTGGGCTACCCAACAGACACCTATACCTCAGGTGTCACAAAATATCTAGACAATAAAATACAGAAAACGGGGCTCAAGGTCACGGATATATGGAGTAATGTGGTATTTATTAGAATTAATAGTATCACATTTATCAGATATTGGTTGATGCCTGGCTACCCACAGGGCCCTTGCAGGTGTACAGGAATCGTGTATGTATATATATATATATATATATATATATATATATATATATATATATATATATATATATATATATATATATATATATATATATATATATATATAAATGTTAGACAATCATAATGTAATAAATATCATAAAAAACATAAAATGTAACCTCCTAGGCTCTTTCCTCAGCAGCATAAAATATAGACCTAGGAGGTTCTGAAACGTGTCCAGCCCACTATACTACACTCTTAGGATCACTATCATCTGTACTCCTGCCTCCAATATCTAAGTTTTACAGAGATCGCCACCTGTCAATCAAAATCACTCCCAGCGCGCGCTGGAGAGACACGAGGAGAGCACCGGAACCACCATCTAAGCGGTGCAGTGCTGCAGTAACCCGATTCCAGGTCCACTCCAATATCCACTCCAATATCTTACCGGGAGATGGCCGAGTCTCCGAGCGGTGGGCTCTCCTGCTGAGAGAGCCGGCACGTAGACTGCCAGGAGGACCCGCCGGGGATTACATACACGTACCGGAGACATCACTGCATCAACCGGAGAGTCCATCACGGAACCCGTGCAGCAGACGCCCGGACCGGTGAGCATATCTTACCCATTCACATCACGGAGAGCCGTGAATTGCTATTTGTACAGAGCCGTACATTGGTACAGAGCATTCCATTATAACTGATACAAAGTGGCTTGATCTAAAGTGACCGGATTTGCTACTTATGAAAACTTGTTACATAAAGCTGCTGAGAATAATTGATTGTTATTGTTATCTCTTGCTCGAGATACATATGAGAGACTGAATCTTCTGCTTTACTATTTCATTGCTAGAGGCATATATGGAGTTTTTGACTCACCATAAATTTGGATGAACTTTTGTGAACTTTATGATAATTATTGGTGTTGATCCACAACAACAATATTCACTTCTATCATTTATTGGAGTGATCTCAGGTTTTTCTTAATATATGCATTACCGTATATACTCGAGTATAAGCAGAGTTTTTCAGCACAATTTTTTGTGCTGAAAACACCCCCCTCTGCTTATACACGAGTGAACTCTCCGCCTGTCAATCCCTTCTCAGTGGTCTTCAACCTGCGGACCTTCAGATGTTGCAAAACTACAACTCCCAGCATGACGACGGGGGGGGGGGTCGATGACGACGGGGGGGGGGGGGGGGCGCAATGACGACGGGGGGGGGGGGGGGGCGCAATGACGACGGGGGGGGGGGGGGCGCATGACGACGGGGGGGGGGGGGCGATGACGACGGGGGGGGGGGGGGGGCGATGACGACGGGGGGGGGGGGGGGGGCGATGACGACGGGGGGCGATGATGTATTTCCCACCCTAGGCTTATAGTTGAGTCAATAACTTTTCCTGGGTTTTTGGGGTGAAATTAGGGGCCTCGGCTTATATTCGGGTCGGCTTATAGTTGAGTCAATAACTTTTCCTGGGTTTTTGGGGTGAAATTAGGGGCCTCGGCTTATATTCGGGTCGGCTTATACTCGAGTATATACGGTATGTTTTTTTATGATATTTATTACATTATGATTGAATATATATATATATATATATATATATATATATATATATATATATATATATATATATATATATATATATATAGAGATAGATAGATAGACATATACACACACACACACGATTCCTGTACACCTGCAAGGGTCCTGTGGCTAGCCAGGCATCAACCAATATCTGATAAATTTTATACTATTAATTCTAATAAATACCACATTACTCCATATATCCGTGACCTTGAGCCCCATTTTCTGTATTTTATTGTCTAGATTTGTAAATTACATCTATTAAAAAAAATCTTCATCCTTCCAGTACTTATTAGCTGCTGAATACTACAGAGGAAATTCTTTTCATTTGGGAACCCAGAGCTCTCTGCTGAATCACAAGCACAGTGCTCTCTGCTGACATCTCTGTCCATTTTAAGAACTGTCCAGAGTAGGAGAAAATCCCCATAGCAAACATATGCTGCTCTGGACAGTTCCTAAAATGGACAGAAATGTCAGCAGAGAGCACTGTACTCGTGATGTCAGCAGAGAGCACTGTGTTCCAAAAAGAAAAGAATTTCCTCTGTAGTATTCAGCAGCTTATAAGTACTGGAAGGTTTAAGATTTTTTTTATAGAAGTAATTTACAAATCTGTTTCACTTTCTGGCACCAGTTGATTTACCCCTTTAAAAATTACTTTGTGGGGAAAAAAACAACAACTTATTTTTAAGATATTTACTTGTATATGTTCAGTGGCAGCAGTAAACTGACACTTGGCTCCCTGCTGCCAACAACAGTTGTATCGAGGAACTGCAAGACTGCACGTGTCCTGGTCCTCATTTGTCCACTTCGCTTAAAAAGGGTACTCCAGTGGAAAACTTTTTATTAATTTTTTATTTTTATCAACTGGTGTCAGAAAGTTAAAACAGATTTGTAAATGACTTCTATTAAAAAATCTTTACCCTTCCAATTCTCTTTTGTCTTGTCCACAGTGCTCTCTGCTGACACCTCTGTCCATGTCAGAAACTGTCCAGAGCAACAAAGGTTTCCAATGGGGATTTTCTCCTGCCCTGGACAGTTGCTGATACGGGATAGAAGGGATATCAGGTGTCAGAAGAGAGCACTGTGGACAAGACAAAAGAATTTCAAATCGAAAAGAATTTTCTTTGTATCATATAGCTGCTAAAAAGTACAGGAAGGAAATTTTTAATAGAGGTCATTTACAAATCTGTTTAATTTTTTGGCACCAGTTGAGTTTAAAAAAAATAAATAAAAAAAAAAAAAAAAATTACACCGGTGTATCCCTTTAAGCACTGCCGCAGATACTGTGCTACTGACACAGAGCCTTCCCCATGTATGGTATACACAAATGCATTAGAATATACAATACTCTGGAGGAGTCTTGTCTGTCAGTAGCGCTATGTCCGTGGCTGCCAGAGCAAGTTGTGTTTGTAATAATTCACTGCTTGCTCTGCTATACACTAGGGATGTAAGAAAAAAATCGATTCACGCGATTATCGCGATTTTTTCACTTGGCGATACTGAATCGATTCAAAATATTTTTGAATCGATTCTTTCAGGGGTGTGGAATTTGTATCTTCTGACGCCCGGAACAGCATGTCCCGGGCATCAGGAGATACAAATTCCACATTTGTGGAGCCGGGCAGGCTGGATCTGACGCGGCGGCGCTCTGGGTGTATGAAGCGGGCTCCGACTTGTGCCCGCTCCATACTCTGCAGCCCCCGGCTGTTCTCAGTAGCCGGGGGCCGCCGCTAATAGCCAGCATGCGGCGATCGCCGCGGCTGGCTATTAAGGAGTAGTCCGGCGCGCACTTTTCTCGTTTTATCCCCTCCGGGCTGCAAAATAAAAGAAAGCACACTTTCTCTTACCTGCCAACGTGCCCCCGGAGCTCCGGTACAGGTGTTCGGTCCCCGGGCTGTATTATTCTTACTTCCTGTTAGCCCGGCACGTCACACGGAGCTTCAGCCTATCACCGGCCACAGCGATGTCCCGCCTCGGCTGGTGATAGGCTGAAGCTCCGTGTGACGTGCCGCGCTAACAGGAAGTAAGAAGAATACAGCCCGGGGACCGAACACCTGTACCGGAGCTCCGGGGGCTCGTTGGCAGGTAAGAAAAAGTGTGTTTTCTTTTATTTTGCAGCCCGGACGGGATAAAATGAGAAGAGTGCGCGTTGGACTACTAGATCGCCGCTGTCAAAGCTGACAGCGGCGTCTAAAGGGATCTGTGAATGCTCCCTGGTGGGCGATGTATCGGGATATATCGCGATGTATCCTCACCTAGACGGTATCGCCATATATCGGGATATATCGAATCACCACACTGGTATCGCGATTCGAATCGTATCGCCAAATTCTTGGCGATTCACACCCCTACTATACACCACCGTGAACACAGCGCTACTAAAAAAGGAGATGTTTTATGCTTATCGTAAAATCTCTCTCTCGAAGGATCCATTGGGGGACACCGACCATGGGTTTATGCTGCTGTCTCTAGGAGGCTTGACACTATGGCAACCAAAAAAGTCGGGCTCCTCCCAGCAGGATATACCCGCCTCCAGACCCTGAGGTAATCAGTTTTAGTCCCAGAGCAATAGGAGATGACCGACCGGTCAAGAAAAAAAAAAAACACAAACTGTCCGAGCAATCAGAAGAAAAGCAACTTAACACACCCTCGGACAGATAACTGAAATAGGAACACCAGAAAAAAAAAAAAAGGGTGGGAGCTGTGTCGCAAAGAAAAAAAAAAAAAAATGAAAATGTAGCCAGCACCTAAACCCAATACACGGGTGCACGCTGCTGTGGCAAGTACAAAACATGTAAAAAAAGAAAAGAAAATGGCAGCAGCACACTTGGTCAACAAAATGGAGGCTCTTAGCGCACTTTTTGATCAAAACGTGTCCCCCCATCCACCACGCGGAGGTGGCCTCCTATCGGATGGGTCCCTAAACACTCACCCACCTCAGGCTGGGTGACATGTTGGATCCACTAACGATCCAAACCACCTCCTGTGAAAATAGGGGAGGGGATGCACGGCTACAGAGGGAGTGCTGGGAGC
Organism: Hyla sarda; assembly: GCF_029499605.1. Classification (NCBI taxonomy): domain Eukaryota; kingdom Metazoa; phylum Chordata; class Amphibia; order Anura; family Hylidae; genus Hyla; species Hyla sarda. The sequence continues at coordinate 235,107,088 of NC_079190.1, read as the reverse complement.
TGTGTCCCCCAATGGATCCTTCGAGAAAGATTTTACGGTAAGCATAAAAAAAATCTCCTTTTCTCTATCGGCTCCATTGGGGGACACAGACCATGGGACGTACCAAAGCCGTCCCTTGGGTGGGTAAGGAATCAGACAGGTGGACGGTTTGACCACCGCCAGCTGCAACGTCTTACAGCCCAGAGTAGCATCTGGGATCTTCCTCTTGCAGCGGTAAGCTCCCGAATAGCAGACCGGATCCACCGGAAAAAAAATGGTGGCCGCAGAAGCAGGTTGTCCTGTACGACGACCTTCCGGAGAAACCAAAACAGGGAGCCACACTGCCGAAAGGAAAGAGACAGAGATAAGTCTGAACAGCCCTCACCACTACCAGGTTGTGGGAAAAAAAAACGCTTCCAGGGATGAGAAGGGACCGGACAAAAAGGACGGTAAGACTGTCTCCTCATTGAGATGAAAAAGTCAAAACCATCTCAGGTAAAAAGGACAGATCTGGACAGAAAACAACTTGTCCTGGTATAAAACCAGGAAGGAGAACGGCAGGAGAGAGCTGCCAGCTCTGACACCCTCCAAAGAGAGGTAAGAGCAATAAGGAACGCCACCTTCCAGGGAAGGAAGCGAAAAGAAATGTCCCTGAGAAGTACAAAAGGGGGCGCCTTGCAGAGCACCTAAGACCAAGAGTAAGTCCCAAAGGAAAGAAGGGGACTGAGAAGGAGGGCAAGGTGTGCCACTCCCTGAACCAGGTTCGGACATGATAATTGAACGTCAGGGGACGTTGAAAAAAAGAATGGAAAAAGGGCAGAACCTTTGACCCTTAACCCCTTCAGGACGGAGCCCATTTTGGCCTTAAGGACCGGAGCGTTTTTTGCACATCTGACCACTGTCACTTTAAACATTAATAACTCTGGAATGCTTTTAGTTATCATTCTGATTCCGAGATTGTTTTTTCGTGACATATTGTACTTTAACATAGTGGTAAATTTTTGTCGATACTTGCATCCTTTTTTGGTGAAAAATCCGTAAATTTGATGAAAAATTTGAAAATTTAGCATTTTTCTAACTTTGAAGCTTTCTGCTTGTAAGGAAAATGGATATTACGAATACATTTTTTTTTGGTTCACATATACAATATGTCTACTTTATATTTGCATCATAAAATTGATGAGTTTTTACTTTTGGAAGACACCAGAGGGCTTCAACGGTCAGCAGCAATTTTCCGATTTTTCACAAAATTTTCAAACTCAGTATTTTTCAGGGACCAGTTCAGGTTTGAAGTGGATTTGAAGGGTCTTCATATTAGAAATACCCCATAAATGACCCCATTATAAAAACTACACCCCCCAAAGTATTCAAAATGACATTCAGTCAGCGTTTTAACCCTTTAGGTGTTTCACACGAATAGCAGCAAAGTGAAGGAGAAAATTCACAATCTTCATTTTTTACACTCACATGTTCTTGTAGACCCAATTTCTGAATTTTTACAAGGGGTAAAAGGACAAAATTTTTACTTGTATTTGTAGCCCAATTTCTCTCGAGTAAGCACATACCTCATATGTCTATGTAAAGTGTTCGGCGGGCGCAGTAGAGGGCTCAGAAGGGAAGGAGCGACAAGGGGATTTTGGAGAGTACGTTTTTCTGAAATGGTTTTTGGGGGGCATGTTACCTTTAGGAAGCCCTTATGGTGCCAGAACAGCAAAAAAAACCCACATGGCATACCATTTTGGAAACTAGACCCCTCGGGGAATGTAACATGGGATAAAGTGAACCTTAATACCCCACAGGTGTTTCACGACTTTTGCAAATGTAAAAAATAAATAAAAAATTTTACCTAAAATGCTTGTTTTCCCCCAAAAATTTTATTTTTAAAAAGGGTAATAGCAGAAAATACCCCTAAAAATTTGAAGCCCAATTTCTCCCGATTCAGAAAACACCCCATATGGGGGTGAAAAGTGCTCTGCTGGCGCACTACAGGTCTCAGAAGAGAAGGAGTCACATTTGGCTTTTTGAACGCAAATTTTGCTCTGGGGGCATGCCGCATTTAGGAAGCCCCTATGGTGCCAGGATAGCAAAAAAAAAAACACATGGCATACCATTTTGGAAACTAGACCCCTCGGGGAATGTAACAAGGGGTTAAGTGAACCTTTATACCCCACAGGTGTTTCACGACTTTTGCATATGTAAAAAAAATTTTTTTTTTTTACCTAAAATGCTTGTTTTCCCAAAAATTTTACATTTTTAAAAAGGGTAAAAGCAGAAAATACCCCCCAAAATTTGTAACACAATTTCTCCCGAGTACGGCGATACCCCATATGTGACCCTAAACTGTTGCCTTGAAATACGACAGGGCTCCAAAGTGAGAGCGCCATGCGCATTTGAGGCCTAAATTAGGGACTTGCATAGGGGTGGACATAGGGGTATTCTACGCCAGTGATTCCCAAACAGGGTGCCTCCAGCTGTTGCAAAACTCCCAGCATGCCTGGACAGTCAACGGCTGTCCGACAATACTGGGAGTTGTTTTGCAACAGCTGGAGGCTCCGTTCTGGAAACAGTGGTGTACCAGACGTTTTTCATTTTTATTGGGGAGGGGAGGGGGGCTGTGTAGGGGTATGTGTTTATGTAGTGTTTTTACTTTTTATTTTATTTTTTGTGTTAGTGTAGTGTAGTGTTTTTAGGGTACAGTCGCACGGGCGGGGGGTTCACAGTAGTTTCTCGCTGGCAATTTGAGCTGCAGCAGAAAGTTTGCGGCAGCTCAAATTTGCAGCCCGATACTTACTGTAAGCCTCCGCCCATGTGAGTGTACCCTGTACGTTCACATTGGGGGGGGGGGGGGGGGGGGGGACATCCAGCTGTTGCATAACTACAACTCCCAGCATGCCCGTTGGCTGTCGGTGACTGCTGAGAGTTGCAGTTTTGTAACAACTGTAGGCACACTGGTTATGTATCACTGAGTTTGTGACCTAACTCAGTGTTTCACAACCAGTGTGCCTCCAGCTGTTGCAAAACTACAACTCCCAGCATGTACGGTGCATGGTGTACGGCGACTGCTGAGAGTTGTAGTTTGCAACAGCTGGAGGCACACCGGTCGTGAAACACTGAGTTAGGTAAAAAAAAACTGAGTTTCACAACCAGTGTGCCTTCAGCTGTTGCAAAACTACAACTCTCAGCAGTCACCGACAGCCAACGGGCATGCTGGGAGTTGTAGTTATGCAACCAGCAGATGCACCACTACAACTCCCAGCATGCACTTTAGCTGATTGTGCAAGCTGGGAGTTGTAGTTATACAACAGCTGAAGGTACACTTTTCCATAGAAAGAATGTGCCTCCAGCTGTTGCAAAACCATAAGTCCCAGCATGCCCATAAGGGAATGCTGGGAGTTGTGGTGGTCTGCCTCCTGCTGTTGCATAACTACAGCTCCCAGCATGCCCTTTTTGCATGCTGGGAGCTGTTGCTAAGCAACAGCAGGAGGCTGTCACTCACCTCCAACGATCCAGACGCTGCAGGTCAGTCCCGCCGCCGCAGCTGCTCCTGGGGCCCCGATCCCAACAGGGACGCCGGGGATCGGGGTCCCCAGCACCGGGGGTCGTCTTCCCGCACCCGCTCACGTCCTCCAGAAGAGGGGCGGAGCGGGTGCGGGAGTGACACCCGCAGCAGGCGCCCTGATTGGTCGGCCGGTAATCCGGCCGACGAATCAGGGCGATCGTGAGGTGGCACCAGTGCCACCTCACCCCTGCAGGGTCTGGCCGAACAGCCAGTAATTCCGGGTCACCGGGTCACCGGAGACCCGATTGACCCGGAATCGCCGCAGATCGCTGGACTGAATTGTCCAGCGATCTGCGGCGATCGCCGACATGGGGGGGCATAATGACCCCCCTGGGCGATATGCCGGGATGCCTGCTGAACGATTTCAGCAGGCATCCGGCTCCGGTCCCCAACCGGCTAGCGGTGGGGGCCGGAATTCCCACGGGCGTATGGATACGCCCTCGGTCCTTAAGGACTCGGGATTCAGGGCGTATCCATACGCCCTATGTCCTGAAGAGGTTAAGGGAGCTGAAAAGGCAACCCTTGGGCCATCCCCGACTGGAAAGGGGTCGGAAGGGAAAACTACGACCGGAGAAACAAGGGCTGAGTTTCACACCAACGAAAAGAAGACCGCCAGGTATGGAGGCAAATCTTGCAGAGGAAGGCCTGTGAGCCCTCAGCACTTGGGAAGAGAAGCCACGGGTCCTCAGAACTGTTGTCTCAACCGCCACGCCAGCAAAGGCAGAGACGGTAAATAGGGAAGGCGCAGCCTTGAGTTGTTCAGGAACCTGACCACGACGACATACCACACCCGCCGGGCCCAGGCTGGGTCACGAAAGAGGAACGCTTCGGTTGTGGCGGGACAAGCAGTGGTCCACGACAGGAGCGCCCCAGGGGTTGCAGATCACTGCAAACACCCCCGGATGTGGGGACCACTCACCTTGGACGAATGAGGACCGGCCGAGAAGACCACAGCTCAGGAACGGCAGGAATGAATATAGCGAAGGTGGCCGGAAACCTGAGTTCCGATCAGAAGTGAATTTCCCAAGAAAAAAGCAAGGAAAGAATTGCCCTAGGCCCCAACAATGTTGAAGGGGAAAAGGGCTTTAGGGGGACCAAGGCCCAGACCGGCCGGTCCCTGAAAATACCTCCCCAGCCCGACAGACTGGCAGGGAGGCGCAGGAAGGAGCGCCCCTGAAAGAGCAGGGGGGAAGCGAAGCCACCATAAAAGGGACAGACAAGACTGTCGAGAGAGAACGATCTTGCGGTCGAGAGACAATGGAGAACTGTCCCACCAGAAGAAAATCACCAGTTTAAGAGGTCGGTGATGAAACTGGGCAAATGGCACGGCGACCACGGCTGCCACCAACCGACCCAGGACATCTATGCAAAAGCTAATGGAAACTGGAGCAGGGTGCCTAAGTCATCGGACTCTAGATAAGAGAGTCAGCCAATTGCTCGGCAGAGTCGAAAGCGGGCAGAGGCCGAGTTGAACTGGAGCCCCAGGAGAGCGGTTGGACTTGTCCCAATTGACCATCCAACCGAAGTGAGATAAGGTCTGAAGGTTGAGACTAAGACTCTCCAGGATCCGGGCCCTGGCTGGAGCTCTGATCAGGAGGTCATCCAGTAAGGAATTACGGAAACAACTGTTATCCGTAAAAGGGCTATCACAGGTGCCAGGACTTTGGTAAGAGTCCACGGAGAGGTGGCCAGACCAAAATGGAGAGCCACAATGAAAAATGACCGTCCGGAACTGCAAGGCGGGGATACCGCTGAAGACCGGGAAACAATGAGGTATGGAGGCAGGCATCCTTGATGTCCACTGAGGAAGAAAACTTCCCTAGAACCACGGACGCCAGCACCGAACGGAGACACTCCATTCGGGATGGAAAGCAGAAACTGCTGGCTGAGATACTCGAGAACCAAGATTGGGCGAACAGAAACGCCTTCTTGGGGACCACAAAGAGGTTGGAATAAACCTCAAAAACCTTCCCCTGAAGGAACCGGGAAAATTACTCCCTGGACAAAAAGGAGCTGGGGCACGCTCCGAACTGCCTTCGATAGAGATGGGAACCAGAGGGTCCAGGAAAGAAAAAGGCAATCCCATGGAAGGGAAGCAAATTTGATCCTGTATCCGTTGACTATCACATCCCTGACCCAGGGATCCTGAATGTGCGTGGTCCGGAAGGAGGAAAGCGCCTGGCTGGACCCTTTGTTGGTACCAAAGGTCCGCAGAACCGGAAGGCGGAGGACTTCCGACGGAAAGCGGTTCTGTGAGCCTTATCCAGAGGTAAAGGAGAACTCTTTTCCGCCCGTCGCCTCACTTCCTGAAGGCGGTGTCGGTATCCCATGCTTTAAGCCACATGGTGGCTACCAGGTAGCTTGTGGCAAAGGCAGCACAGCGGCTGCGCATGGAAGCAGAACACAAAATCTCCAGCTGAGGAGCATCGGAGAACTAGATTAAATAAATCCTCCGGAAGGATCTTGAAAGACTACCCTGGCAGAGTTGGGAGACCATACTGAAAGGGCTTTTGACACCCAGCAGAAGCAAAAGCAGGAAGAACCTGCTGTCTCAAAGGCAAAGTTTGCCAAAGTCTCCACCTTCATGTCTGCTGGATCCTTGAAGGCAGCCGCATCAGCCAACGGCCGGGTAGTCGCCTTAGAGAGGCGGAAGATCGGCAAATCCACAGTTGGAGAGGAGGTCTACCGAGCAATGAGGTCCTTGGCAAAGGGATACCGCGCTTGAACCTTCTTTGTGTCCTGAAACTTCTTGTCAGGTTGCTTCCAGACGGATACCAGCAGGGCGTAAAATTCAGCGTGAGAGCTGAAAGTCTTGGGTGCCGGTCGGGCACGAAGAAAGGAGACTTTTGGAGCCACGTCCGAAGTTCCTGGGTCCTTTAGATGGAAGGTGTCTCTTATGGCCGAAACCAATGAGTACACCACATCAGGATCTCCGTGCGGTCCTCAGAGTCTGAGGCCGAATCAAAAACCTCATCCACAAGTTCTCCAGGTGAATGGGAACGAGGTGAGGCAGCCCTGGAAGAGGTCGGGCACGATGAAAGGAAACTTCTGGAGCCACGTCTGAAGTTCCTGGGTCCTCTAGATGGAAGGTGTCTCTTATGGCCGAAACCAATGAGTACACCATGTCCGACATATCCATGTGGTCTTCTGAATCAGAGGCCAAATCGGAAACCTCATCCACAAGTTCTCCAGGTAAAGGTGAACGCGGGAGGCGGCCTTGGAAGAGGGAGAGAGAGATTGACCTGCTACGCGGGTCTGGAGAGCCAGAGCAACGACCATGGGAGCGTCCACTAGAGGAGTGACGCGAGCTACAAGCTGAAGCAACAGGGCGATGCCTGTGAGGGGAGCTCCCGTGCCTGCCCAAGACTAAGGGGATGAGACAGATGAAACATCCCTATTATGACGCTGCGAGAGCATCAGAACAGGGGGAGAATGGGACCCTCCGTGTAGGGAGGACCTCTTCAAGGCAGTCACCCCATACCGGGAGACCTGAGCCAAGTCTGGGAATACCCAGACCAGAAGGATGGCCGAACCCACAGGGTCTGGGAGGGAATCCTGAGTAGATATAACAGGGGGGTTCTGGGGGGAGCAGTGGTGCAGGCAGAACAAGTGGGTTTAACAGAACCAGTAATTTCGTGTTACAACCCTTAGAGTGTAAAAGGAAACCAGGGACCTAGTCATCTGTTAGAGGGAGGAATAGGTCTGGGCTAGGACAAGTAAACCCCCGGTCTGAGCCCCCAAGACAGCTGCTTTGAAGTTTTTTTTTTTTTTTTTTAAACTCTGGCAGGCTGAGGAGAGATGCAGAACACTGCACCAATGGCAAGAGGGGACCAAGGGCGCTGTTGAATGGCCCTGAAAACTCCCCTCTGCGTGCGCGTGCACAGCGCCAATAGATAACTAGCCCCTGCACAGAGAAACACTGACGGGCCGAAAAATGCAGCTGAGGCGATAATGGCGCCCGCTCCCAGCCCCGATAGAGAGGAAAGGAGCGGGCGAAGTACCTCCGGCAGCCTCTGCTGCCAACAGAGAGACATGATAGAGCTCTGTGTGTGGCCAGGCCGAAGAAGCGCCCGTAGCACAAAACAAAAATAACCGCCACGGCTTACTAGCAAGCCGCTATAAATGTACAAACACCACTGCTCTGTCCCCCAGCCTTATAATAAAGAAAGGGACCCCCAAGCAGACAAAAGGAGGGAAAAAACCCTCCTGGTCTGATCTAATGTAATAGTGGGCTAAACACTGGGGGTCTCCAGAGGTTGAAAATCCACCACCTGATAGAAAAAAAAAAAAAGGGGGGGGGGGGGAATACTCACCTCATGAAGGCTTTCCTATGAAATCTTCAGAATGTAGTCTTCAGTCAGCATTATCAACTGCAGCAAGCCAAGCTCATAGCGAGACGAACAGGGAGGTAGGGGGACCCGGACCCATGAGGTACAACCCCAAGCGCTGACCGTTTGGCGAGAGGGGGTTAACAGTACATCCAAGATGCCTGCCACCTCTCGCAATGGGGAAACAGTGAACCGCAGTTCCTGAGTCCCCACCTGAAAACGGAAAGAAAAAGAAAAGAACTAACACATTCCCTAACTAGGAAAATAAAAAATAAAAGACCTGGTCTGAGGAGAACTCCAGACCAATGTCTATCCTCCTTAGACACTAAGCTGAAACTGATTACCTCAGGGACTGCAGGCGGGTATATCCTGCTGGGAGGAGCCGACTTTTTTGGTTGCCATAGTGTCAAGCCTCCTAGAGACCGCAGCATAAACCCCATGGTCTGTGTCCCCCAATGGAGCCGATAGAGAAAACTGCCTATTGCAGTATACAACAAAAACTATAAATAACTATACATAAAATTCTAAATAGTAGGTTGGATGTTTTTCTCATCCATTTAAAGTTAATTTATGTTTTCCTAAACTGTACAAGTATAAAAAGGATAGAGTTATTTCTCTTGTAATCACTTAAGATTATACACGCCTCAGTCCCAAGGGCCTATATTATTCTTATAATAAGTGGTACCACATGTACAGTATAAGCAGCATCATATGTGTACAGGATTTTAAGCTGCGTTCAGTCATTTAGTTTACATTGAAATCTGCAGCATAAAAACCTGTGCATCAAATATGCGCAGGATACTGTACATGTAACTAGACCCTAAATGTGCTTCTCTTGCAGGTTTACTTTTGTTTTTTTTAATAAACAAACACTGACTAGAGGTCAATCAATATCCAAGCAAAAGTATTAAGGCTAAATACACAGCACTCAAACAAGAAACCCTGAGGTTATATGAACACATGAACTTTCTATGGAGAAAAATAACCAAGGGTAGAAACAGAGGTACATACCTTTTTAAGTAAATCCCTGGCTTCCTGGGTGAGGTAGGGGGGCAAGTTAAGTTTACACTTGAGAATTTTGTCAATAGTCTTTTTACGATTTTCACCAGTAAATGGTGGCTTAAAGAGAAAGATAGAAAAAAGAAAAGTAATATTAAACAAATCCAGTATGGCAAAACAGACCGTTGTACTGGAAATAACACAAATAACACAGGCGGTTGAGGGGTGAAGGCACTCACAGCCCCAGTTAGCATGTCATACATCAAGGCTCCCAAACTCCACCAATCCACTGCTCGATTATGGCCACTCCGCATTAGAATTTCTGGGGCCCTGCAAAATAAGGAATTAAAAAATAAATAAATAAAACAAAACAATACTTAGATTGTGGAATTAGGCTGTAAGGGTCTACACCTGTGTTATAGGTCTGCTTTTACCCAATGTGGAATTACATCCTTTAATCTTATATCCCTGATGTAAAAGGGTTTTCAGATTACTAGAAAACTAGATACTTTATGTAAGACTATGTTCACACATCAGAATGTCCCCATGGAAAATCTCTGTGCAACATTCTGCAAACTGCAGGCGCCGACATAATATATATAGAAAGAATATAAGAGCTAGAGATCAAAATTTTGTCAGCTGCAATTACTGCTTAAGGCACTACTGTATAGCTTTTATAGGTTATGGGCAAACTGTACCTTTCCTGATGTGGATGATGGTTGCTAAACTAAAAATTTGCCTTTTTTCTCAGCCAAGTGTCAAGGAGGCAGGGCTAAGCTACTTAAGGGCCACAGACCAGCATGCCTTCTAGCTTGTTTCAGCTACCCAGCCCCTCCTTGATTGATGTAAAGAACCCTGTATGTCAATAAGTAGAGGCTGGGAGGTGATGACATGCAAGGTGGTGTGCCAGGCTGTGGCTTTTGAGTAGTTCAGCTCAGGCTGTGGCATTTGAGCAGCTCTGCACTTGGCTGGGAAATAAAAAGGCGATTTTATAAGTTTGGCAACCACTAGCTCCTGGAAAAATAATTAGCTTTTATACCCTAACAGCTATATATTTCTGTGTGGAAAATTGGAAACTTTTACTACAGCAGCAAAAAAACTAATTCATTGTGAGTCACTGTGGATTTGCCCACTAAACTGAAAATCATACAATAGTCACAAAACACTAATAAAAAATTTTTATAGCAAATTTATTTCTGTCGAAACCTACACTAAGGGTATGTTCACACTGTGGAATTCCCGCGGAACTCCGTGAGCAGAATTCCGCAAGTAGAATTCCGCGAAGTGAACATGGTGAATGGGTCTTCCGTGAGACCCATTCACACCGAGGAATTCCACCACTACATGGTGACGGTGTAGTGCTGCGCGGTCCCACCGCCGAAGGATTTTCGGCAGTGGCCACCAGACGGAGTCTCCGCTTGCGGAATTCCACGAGCGAAGATTTTGCAGTGTGAACATACCCTAACACCAATCAATAAATCCTCCCCAATGACTCTTTAAAAACAATAAGCATATTTATTTACAGATTAGCAGCAGCAAAACTATATTACAATCTGCATCATTTAGTGTGGTTTTGCCACTTTATGTGTACTAAAACTTATTGAAGTAGTAAATGCTCACATGTATTCTATGGTTCCACAAAATGTATGTGTCACTGTGCCATCGTGAATGGATTCCTTACAAAGTCCAAAATCTGTCAGTTTAACATGTCCTAGAGAAAAAATAAAAAAAATAAAAAATGAAAAGTTATTTTCCAAGATTAAAAAAAAAAAAAAAAATTGCCAAAAGAAGGAAAGGCGGTTAAAAAAACAAAACAAAAAAAATAGTTTAAAAAAATATATATTTTATTAACCCATTAAGGACCAAGTCCATTTTTTTGAGTTTTCATTTTTTCCTCCTTGGCATCTAAATTTTTTTTTTTTAAATATATTTTCATCCACGGACCCATATGAGGGCTTGTTTTTTGCGCAACCAATTGTACTTTGTAATGACATCACTCATTTTACCATAAAACATACGGCAAACCCCAAAAATTGGAGAGTTTCGTTTTCAAGCTGTACACTTTAAAAATGACATGTTTTCTGTATTCTGTGGGTCAATACGATTAAAAGGATACCCATGTTCACAGGTAAGCCCTTGCGTCCTGGTACTTAAGGCCCAAGGGCATACCTGTACGCCCTTAATCCTTAAGCGTGCGCAGGAGCTTCGCTCGCTTTAGGGCAGTGAGTGTCGGCTACTATCAAACACATGGTGAAGGAAAAATGTCGGCACTGCCGCACTCACGATACTGCTGGAGTATACTGGATCACTGCACCGTCAGGGTCCAGATGCCACTAATCCGATGCTCAGTCCGCCATAAGCATAAGCTTAGGTAACTTGAAAGAAGAAATCGCAGACGGCACTCACGGAACAGCAAGAAGTTTTATTCGGGATCGCTGGTCCACACAACAAGAACGCCAAGAACCTGGCGTTCTTGTTGTGTGAACCAGCGATCCCGAATAAAACTTCTTGCTGTTCCGTGAGTGCCGTCTGCGATTTCTTCTTTCAAGTCGGCTACTATCAGTAGCCTCACACTCACTGCTTATGCCTGGGTAAAATCTCGCTATTTTGACCAACTCACTTTTTTCCATTTTCCCTCGCCATGACCTGTAGTTTTTTTTGTTTGTTTTCTTTAGTACCACGTGTGTTTGTGACATTTTAATTGCTTTTTATTTATCAATCTTTTTGGGAATGTGATATGACCAAAAAAGACAAATTCCCCCCCCCCCCCCTTTTTTTTTTTTTACGTTTCACTATATGGGAACAAAGATATTTTGATAGATTGGACAGTGACACAAGCAGCAATACCAAATAGGTCTAATACATTTTTATGCTTTGAGTAAAATGGGGAGAATGGGTGATTAAAATTTTATTGGGGAGGGGCTTTTTCAAATTTTTTACTTTTATTTTTAACTTCTCTATAGCAATTCTTAAAATGCCAATATTGTTCAGTGCTATGCATAGACATAGCACTGATCAGTATTATTGGCGATCTTCTGCTCTGGTCTGCTGGAAGGCAGATCAAAGAAGATAACCCGGGAAAGCAGCGGAGGCAGGTGAGGGGACCTCCGTCCACCATCCTGGCTGATCGGATCAGATCAGCCATTACAACTGCCGCAGATGCCATGATATTTATTGATCATGGCATCTGAGGGGTTAATGGCGGACATCAGCCTGGTCATGTACAGGACGTAAACATACGTCCTGTTGCAAGAAGTACCAGCGCATCATGACGTACATTTACGTGCGTGCGTGCGTGTCGCACTGTGTGTGTGTGTGTGTGTGTCGCACTGTGTGTGTGTGTGTGTGTGTGTCGCACTGTGTGTGTGTGTGTGTGTGTGTGTCGCACTGTGTGTGTGTGTGTGTGTGTGTCGCACTGTGTGTGTGTGTGTGTGTGTGTGTGTGTGTCGCACTGTGTGTGTGTGTGTGTGTGTGTGTCGCACTGTGTGTGTGTGTGTGTGTGTGTGTCGCACTGTGTGTGTGTGTGTGTGTGTGTGTGTCGCACTGTGTGTGTGTGTGTGTGTGTGTGTGTGTGTCGCACTGTGTGTGTGTGTGTGTGTCGCACTGTGTGTGTGTGTGTCGCACTGTGAGTGTGTGTGTGTGTGTCGCACTGTGTGTGTGTGTGTCGCACTGTGAGTGTGTGTGTGTGTGTCGCACTGTGAGTGTGTGTGTGTGTCGCACTGTGAGTGTGTGTGTGTGTGTCGCACTGTGAGTGTGTGTGTGTCGCACTGTGAGTGTGTGTCGCACTGTGTGTGTGTGTGTGTCGCACTGTGTGTGTGTGTGTGTCGCACTGTGTGTGTGTGTGTGTCGCACTGTGTGTGTGTGTGTGTGTCGCACTGTGTGTGTGTGTGTGTGTCGCACTGTGTGTGTGTGTGTGTGTCGCACTGTGTGTGTGTGTGTGTGTCGCACTGTGTGTGTGTGTGTGTGTGTGTCGCACTGTGTGTGTGTGTGTGTGTGTGTCGCACTGTGTGTGTGTGTGTGTGTGTGTCGCACTGTGTGTGTGTGTGTGTGTGTGTCGCACTGTGTGTGTGTGTGTGTGTCGCACTGTGTGTGTGTGTGTGTGTCGCACTGTGTGTGTGTGTGTGTGTCGCACTGTGTGTGTGTGTGTGTGTCGCACTGTGTGTGTGTGTGTGTGTCGCACTGTGTGTGTGTGTGTCGCACTGTGTGTGTGTGTGTGTGTCGCACTGTGTGTGTGTGTGTGTGTCGCACTGTGTGTGTGTGTGTGTCGCACTGTGTGTGTGTGTCGCACTGTGTGTGTGTGTGTGTGTGTGTGTCGCACTGTGTGTGTGTGTGTGTGTGTGTGTCGCACTGTGTGTGTGTGTGTGTGTGTGTGTGTGTCGCACTGTGTGTGTGTGTGTGTGTGTGTCGCACTGTGTGTGTGTGTGTCGCACTGTGTGTGTGTGTGTGTGTGTGTCGCACTGTGTGTGTGTGTGTGTGTGTGTCGCACTGTGTGTGTGTGTGTGTGTGTGTCGCACTGTGTGTGTGTGTGTGTGTGTCGCACTGTGTGTGTGTGTGTGTGTGTCGCACTGTGTGTGTGTGTGTGTCGCACTGTGTGTGTGTGTGTGTGTCGCACTGTGTGTGTGTGTGTGTGTCGCACTGTGTGTGTGTGTGTGTGTCGCACTGTGTGTGTGTGTGTGTGTGTCGCACTGTGTGTGTGTGTGTGTCGCACTGTGTGTGTGTGTGTGTCGCACTGTGTGTGTGTGTGTGTGTGTCGCACTGTGTGTGTGTGTGTGTGTCGCACTGTGTGTGTGTGTGTGTGTCGCACTGTGTGTGTGTGTGTGTGTGTGCCGCACTGTGTGTGTGTGCCGCACTGTGTGTGTGTGTGTGTGTCGCACTGTGTGTGTGTCGCACTGTGTGTGTGTGCCGCACTGTGTGTGTGTGCCGCACTGTGTGTGTGTGCCGCACTGTGTGTGTGTGTGCCGCACTGTGTGTGTGTGTGCCGCACTGTGTGTGTGTGTGCCGCACTGTGTGTGTGTGTGCCGCACTGTGTGTGTGTGTGCCGCACTGTGTGTGTGTGTGCCGCACTGTGTGTGTGTGTGCCGCACTGTGTGTGTGTGTGCCGCACTGTGTGTGTGTGTGTGTGTGTGCCGCACTGTGTGTGTGTGTGTGTGTGCCGCACTGTGTGTGTGTGTGTGTGTCGCACTGTGTGTGTGTGTGTGTGTCGCACTGTGTGTGTGTGTGTGTGTCGCACTGTGTGTGTGTGTGTGTCGCACTGTGTGTGTGTGTGTGTCGCACTGTGTGTGTGTGTGTGTCGCACTGTGTGTGTGTGTGTGTCGCACTGTGTGTGTGTGTGTCGCACTGTGTGTGTGTGTGTCGCACTGTGTGTGTGTGTGTCGCACTGTGTGTGTGTGTGTCGCACTGTGTGTGTGTGTCGCACTGTGTGTGTGTGTGTCGCACTGTGTGTGTGTGTCGCACTGTGTGTGTGTGTCGCACTGTGTGTGTGTGTCGCACTGTGTGTGTGTGTCGCACTGTGTGTGTGTGTCGCACTGTGTGTGTGTGTCGCACTGTGTGTGTCGCAGTGTGTGTGTGTGTCGCACTGTGTGTGTGTCGCACTGTGTGTGTGTATATATAAAAAGGAGACAAAAGGAAAATACCGGTGCGCACCTCGTGCAGATAAACTCAGGATATATAGATTATATCAATAAATAAATAGAGGGGGCCGACAGATTGGACCCTTATCTCAGAGGGTTATGCTGAGAGCATAACACCTGTGTAAACCTGTATAGTATAGATGTTGCAGCCTCCTGGTCCCTCCGAACTTTTTCAGCGAAAAGAATCGGTAGACTTCAGAACAAACAAGCAGTCAAAAACCTTTGGAAAAACAGGACATCACTTCGGGGCGCAGCTTCAAAGTAAAGGAATTCTTTATTTCCACAAGGAAGGATGCAACGCTATGGCTTAAAAGCGTTTCCAGCCCAGACTGGGCTCTTCATCAGGCGCGTTTGGAATCGGAACACCGTCAATTTCTCATAGATTCCTCTTCATATATTCTCCATAACAACTCTTTCACCTATCGCTGCTGTACAAGGAGCACGTCCACAGGTGCACGGTCAGCACTCCGCAGCTCCCAGCAGAACGTATAGAGCATCTATATCCACACACAAAGGGGGTTCAGGTGGAAGAATCAATGTGCCCAATTCCTGAGTCACTGGGCTCCTCGGCCGACGGTGTTCCGATTCCACACGGGCCTGACGAAGAGCCCAGTCCGGGCTGGAAACGCTTTTAAGCCATAGTGTTGCATCCTTCCTGCGGGGATCCAATCATCTATAATGGTGGCAGGATGTCCCTTCGCCTGCCTCCAGTTGTCTCCTGGGGTCTCCTGCTCTGGTCTGAGATTGAGTAGACCAGAGCAGAAGATCAATGATAATACTGATCAGTGCTATGCCTTATGCACAGCACTTGAACAGTATTAGCAATCAAGTGATTGAAATAAATAGTCCCCTATGGGGACATAAAGTATAAAAAAAAAATGTATAAACATTTTGTATTGCTGCGTGCATAATTGTACGAACTATCAAAATATAATGTTAATCATACCGTATGGTGAACGGCGTAAACGTAAAAAAATGTATTAAATGTTTTATATATGCAAATGTGGTATCAATAAAAAGTACAGTGAGTACAAGCAAGAGATAGATAGATATAGATAGATAGATATAGATAGATAGATATAGATAGATAGATATAGATAGATATAGATAGATAGATATAGATAGATAGATAGATATAGATAGATAGATATAGATAGATAGATATAGATAGATAGATATAGATAGATAGATATAGATAGATAGATATAGATAGATAGATAGATATAGATAGATAGATATATATTAATTATAGATAGATAGATATATATTAATTATAGATAAATATATTAATTATAGATAGATAGATATATATTAATTATAGATAAATATATATATATATATTATAAATATATATATATATTATAAATATATATATTATTTTTTTTTTTTTTTTTTCTTATTTTGAGACTGCACCAGGGTTTGACCTCTGTGCCTGTGTTTACCCAGGCCGCCAGCCCAGGAAAATTGTACACAAAATCCAAGGAACACCGCACCAGTCAGGTCACGGATCTTTAAAAAGCTGAGTTGTCTTTTTTATCCCAAAAGCAGAGCAACGTTTCGGCATTGGTATGCTTGATAAAGGCTACTACTGCCGAAAAGTTGCTCTGATTTTGGGATAATAAAGACAATGCAGCTTTTTAAAGATCCGTGACCTGACTGGTGCTGTGTTCCTTGGATTTTGTTTGTGTGTATATTATTATTATTATTATATTATTTTATATTATATTATATATATAATATATATATATATATATATATATATATATATATATATATATATATATATATATATATATATATATATATATATATATATATTGATAATATCATTAGAGATGAGCGAACTTACAGTAAATTCGATTCGTCACGAACTTCTCGGCTAGGCAAATATATATTTGTAATAATTTTAATTTTTCATAATCTATTTTTATGAGCACAATTGAGTTATTACAGCAAAACATTACACATTTTACGCTTTTTAGGTCCCCAATAGGGTACGATTTATAGCAATCATTAGATTGCTAATACAGTTCAGTGAAGATCAGAAAAGAAGACCCTGTCAGAGCAGCTGGAAGGAAGGTTAGGAGACATCCATCCTACATCTTGGCTGATCGGATACTCATGGTCGTGCCGCGGGAAATCTGATCAGCTATAAAAAGCGGCAATTAGTATTGATCACGGTATTTGAAGTGTTAATGGTGACATCAGTGCGATCGCTAATGAATGCCTTTACCTGTGGGTCCCTGGCTGCTGATGGTTGCCGGGACCTGCCGTGTACTGATTCAACCTGGCTCTGCAACGATCTGGCCTGCAGCAGGAGTATAACTGACCTCCTCCACCATTTAGCTTATTAAAAGGGAACCAATTATCAGATTTTACCCTATATAAACTCTTGGCAATGCATTATATATGATAAAATCTTTATCCTCACCATCCCCCAGGGGACGCTCCTTCCCCCCAGAGATGGTGAAGATATGAAGTTATAAACTAGTCCCTGCCGGCCCCACAAGTAGTCCCATGGGCGAGGAGCTCCTCTTACCAGGTCCCGTTACATCGGCCGGCAGCGACGCCCCCCTCCGCTTGATTGATGGGCCGCGTCATCGCTCAGCTTCGTCTGTTCAGTGAGCAGAGCGATGATGTGGCTCGTCAATCAAGCGGAGGGGCGTCGCTGCCAGACGAAGTAACGGGACCTGGTAAGAGGAGCTCCCAGCCCAGGGGACTACTTACGGGGCCAGCGGGGACTAGTTTATAACTTCATATTCAATTCATCCCCGCAGCCAAGAGTGTCCCTCGGGGAAGGGGAGGATAAAGATTTTACCCTATATAACGCTTTGCCAAGCATTATATAGGGTAAATTCTGGTGATTGGTTCTCTTTAAACCAGTGATCTCCCTGCAGGGGTCTGATGAGCATAGTGATCCACCTGGCACCTGTCCGTAAGCCTTCAAAAGTTGTATTCCCGGCATCTTAAGGGTTAATGGCAGACATAAGCATAAACACTGATGTCCACCATTATTAGCGGGTCCCTGGATGCACGCCCATAGTCTATAAAGCTAGTGCTTCAAAAAAAAAAAGTAAATCCGCTGCAACATATATGTACTTCTAGGGCAGGTGTCAAACTGGTGGCCCTCCAGATGTTGCAAAACTTCAATTCTCAGCATGCCTGAACATGTGTTGGCTGCAGCTAACAGCAATTGGCTAAGCCGATAACTGTCTGGGCATGCTGGGAGTTAAAGTTTTGTAACATCTAGAAGGCCACCAGTTTGAGACCCCTGCTCTAGGGGTTAAAGTCAGTCAACTATTTTTGTTAGCAGACCAGGGGGAATAGCTTTAAATCATCAGTATTAAGGGTAAGGTACATGAGACATAGGTAACAATTATTAACTCCACGTGTTAAACTTATTTTCAGAAGATGTTGTGCATCTCAGGATCTGCTTTGGTTAGTCATTGCCCTTGATATAACGCCAATTTTGTGGTATATGTCAACAAGCCAGGAAAACTAAATGCCAGCCTATACAACAACATGCCCATCAGACCCATTCATTTGAATGTGCCAAAAATACACTAAAAATGACAGTTTGCCACACATTTGAGAGATATATGTTTTGGCAAATACAGAAGGCATACACAGGGATTTCTGTTCTACATCCAACTAGCATGACAATGTACCAGCTCCCCTAGAATGTATCACATGGGGTGCCGATGGGGTAACAGAGGAGCCCCTATATTGACTATGGCATTTAAGAGGTACTCCAATGGAAAAAAAAAAATTTTTAATCAACTGCTGTCAAAAAGTTAGTATTTGTAAATGACCTCTATTTAAAAAGTGTAACCCTTCCAGTACTTATCAGCTGCTGTATGCAACAGAGGAAATGTTATAGTTCTTCTGTCTGACCACAATGCTCTCTGCTGACACCTCTGTCCGTGTCAGGAACTGTCCAGAGTAGGAGCAAATCCCCATAGCAAACCTATCCAGCTCTAGACAATTCCTGACACGGACAGAGGTGTCAGCAGAGAGCCCTGTGGTCAGACAGAAAAGAACAACTCCACTTCCTCTTGAGCATACAGCAGCTGATAAGTACTGGAAGGGTTACATTTTTAAACAGAAGTAATTTACAAATCTTTCTGCCACCAGTTGATTAGGAAAAAAAATAAATAGTCTTCCACCAGAGTACTCCTTTAAGGGTGTTGCTAGCTAGGATCAGACTTAGCTCTGATGCCAGCCATTGCAGTGAGATGTCAGTTGAATGTTATTGAGCTGAGGTCAGCTACATTGTCATTCTGCAAGGGGTTAAAAGGGATAAACATAGCATAAACAATTATGGCATACCAAGAGTGTATAGCATAAAGCAGGCATCCTACAACCCTCATTTAAAGATTCATGTTAGCACTTTATCCCCACACAGGTCAATGCAGAGGTTACCTCTCCAATTACTTTTATGGAGACATCAGCTGGCTTAAATCGGGTCACATGAACCAAAGGTCCGCAGGACCGGAAGGAGGAGGACTTCCGTCAGAAAATGGGTCTGCGAGCCTTATCCAAAGGCAAAAAGGAACTCTTTTCCGCCCGTCGCCTCACTTCTTGAAGGCGATGTCCGCTTTCCAGGCTTTAAGCCATATGGAGTGACTGAGGGCTACCAGGTAGCCTGTGGCAAAGGCAGTGCAGCGGCTGCGCATGGAAGCAGAACACAGAAAAAATCTCCAGCTGAGGAGCATTGGAGATCTAGTGAGGAACCTGCTGTCTCAAAAGCATGTTTAGCCAAGGTCTCCACCTTCTTGTCCGCTGGATCTTTGAAGGCCGCCACATCAGCCAATGGCAGGGT
Organism: Hyla sarda; assembly: GCF_029499605.1. NCBI lineage: Eukaryota > Metazoa > Chordata > Amphibia > Anura > Hylidae > Hyla > Hyla sarda. The sequence goes on along the minus strand of NC_079190.1, from coordinate 235,087,771 downwards.
AGTCGCCTTAGAGAGGCGGGAGACCTGTGGATCCACAGTTGGAGAGGAGGTCCACCGAGAAATGAGGTCCTTGGCAAAGGAATACCACGCCTGAACCTTCTTCGTTTCCTGAAACTTCTTGTCAGGGTGCCTCCAGGTAGATGCCAGCAGGGCGTCAAATTCAACTTCTGGAGCCACATCCGAACTTCCTGGGTCCTTTAGATGGAAGGTGTCTCTTATGGCCGAAACCAATGAGTTCACCGCGTAAGCCACATCCGTGCGGTCCTCTGAGTCAGATGCCAAATCGGAAACCTCGTCCACAAGTTCTCCAGGTGAGTGGGAACGAGTGGAGGCAGTCCTGAAGGAGAGAGACACTGACCGGGTACGCGGTTCTGGAGAGCCAGAGCGGCGACCACGGAAGAGTCCTCCGAAGGAGCGACGTTTGTGACAAATTGGAGCAACAGGGAGAGTCCTATGAAGGAGACCCAGGATGAGTCAGAGAATACACCCTATCACGCTTGCGAGAGCGGTGATATGGAGAGAAGGGGAGCGGGTCCCTCTGAAGGACCGGCGTAGGGTGGACCTCTCCAAGGCTGTCACCTGAGCCAAGTCGGATATAGACTGGGAGAGGGGTAGAAATAGCAGGGGAAGCAGTGGTGCAGGTGGAACAAGTGGTTCAGCAGAACCAAGCATTGTAGAATTTTGGCCCCTGCAAAAATAATAGGTGACCAGGGCTCCTGCTATCCGTCTAGGAGGGACCGTTCCCCAGAGAAGAGAAAGACGAATAGCCAATGCGGCCCAAAGTAGCAGAAGAGAGGACTGTCTATTGGCTCTCAGACACCTCTGCGCGCACTTAGCGCAGATTGGCAGAGAAGGGGACTGGTCTAAGCGCTGTAACTTTTCTTCTTTTTTTTTTGAGAGGGAGAAGGATTCCCGCAGCCGAGAGTGGGCGGGGCTACAGCCCGACAAGGAATCAAAATGGCCAGGCTACAATAGCGTCCCATAAAGAAAGAAACCTCGCGCTCTTAGCTAACTGCGGGTGGGAGGAGTCAAGTCCCAGCCGCGCTCAAAATACATGTCGGCTGATAATGGCGCCCGCTCCTAACCCCGAACATATATGCGAATAACAGGTGGAGGGAGTGGGAGAGCACTCCTCCGGCAGCAGTACGCTGCTGACAGGGAAAAGGAGGACTCTATACGCGGCCGACAATGGCGCCCGCTCCCAGCCCTGAGCGAATGACAGGGGGAGGGAGCAGGCGAGCACCCCACCAGCAGTCCACGCTGCCGACAGGGACATATGGCGGACTGTCAGCCCCGGAGCGAATGAGCACCCCGCCAGCAGCCCCACGCTGCCAACAGGGACATAAGGCGGACGCGATACACAGCCGGCTGAGCCGCAAGCCCAGAAGAAAGTGAAAGTTAAAGCTGCGCTGCCATGACAGTGCAGCTCTCCCTGAAATCTTTAAAGTTAGTTCCGCACCACTGCTATAGAACGGGGAGACATTGTCCCCCACCCCATGAATAAAGAGACCCCAAGGAGGAGGGAACAAAGACCCTCATGCCAGGCGCCATATCCAGGCAGTGTACCAAAGGTGGACCAAAATAGGGGGTCTCCAGAGGCTGAAAGTCCCTACCTGGAAGAAAAAGGGGAAAAAATACTCACCTCATGCTGAAGAACTTGCCTCATGAAAGTCTTCAGAATGTTGTCTTTAGTCAGCATTGTCACCTGCAGCAAGCCAAGCTCATAGCGAGGCTAACAGGGAGGTAGGGGGACCCGGATCCATGAGGTACAACCCCAAGCGCTGACCGTTGGCGTGAGGGGGTTAACAGTACATCCAAGATGCCTGCCACCTTTCGCAGTGGGGAAACAGTGAACCGCAGTTCCCGAGTCCCCACCTGAAAACGGAAAGAAAAAGGAATAAAACAGCCAACACATTCCCTAACTAGGAAAATAATAAAACGTAAGACCTGGTCTGGAGAACTCCAGACCATATCCACCTCCTTAAGACACTAAGCTAAAACGGATTACCTCAGGTGCCTGTGGGCAGGTATACCCTGCTGGTAGGAGACGACTTTTCTGTTGCCATAGTGTCAAGCCTCCTAGAGACAGCAGCATATACCCATAGTCTGTGTCCCCCCAATGGAGCAGATAGAAAAAAAAAAAAAGCATTTTCCAATCCCTTCTTTTACAAAAGACTTTTCCCAATCTCACAAGACAGGATCTATTTTCACTGTGGTACTAAATATACAGAACCTAAATCTGCCCATACCCAAGACAGCAGTTGGCCAAATGCTATATTTCCCAAATCACAAATATCCAATCCTATTGGGGAAGAGAGAAGTAAGCCACTGTAACACACATTTAGGGAGCATTTCTACTCCTTCCGTTCTGCTAAAGGAGCACATCTTCTCTTGTCCCACATGAATGATATCCACGGAGGTAACCCTGAAACACTTAGGTTTGCTGGTATAGAGCAAGTTTATGCTAAACCAGGAGAGCAGCGTGACAAGAAATTGTTACAGAGAGAAACAAATTGGATTCTAAGAACCGAAGCAACGGGCCCTCTAGGGTTAAATGATCGTGTGGACATGAACTCCTATATTTGACGCCTACCTCACATGTTGCATGGTTATACAGGCCTGGAAAAATTGTGTATGGATAACTAATTTATATTCTGTGCATATTCTAGAAATACCTGTAAGTGTAAATCCAAGAGTTGGGACCTGTACCTATCTAACATTTATGGCACATGCTGTAGATATGCCTTAAATGTCTGTAATGGGCCTACCACTGTAATAAAGAAAAGTTATCAAACATTGCATAAGAATTAACTTCTGATAAATATTACCAGAAGAGACAGAATTGCAAGTGACTGTTTCTACCTTGATGATTAAGCATGATGTTCTCTGGTTTCAGGTCACGATAAATTATTCCTTTCTGATGCAAATGTCCCAAAGCCATTGAGATCTCAGCCAAGTAAAAGCTGAAAATAAACATGGATTAATATAAAAAAACAATTTATATATAAAAAATGAGCTTGGAAGTTTACTACCCTTTGTCCAATGTTAAATTCTACCATTGCCTAGCTTTCAATCTGTTACAATGAAGTTGCATGTTGTCATCAGAACATGGCAAGGACAAGAAGGGGGTGCAGCACTGTAACTGCACTGCACATAGTTTATTCCCACAAATGGTGTAGTTCCTAGATGTGTTAAACCCTACCGATAATGGAAGTGATGTACATCCTTCCATTATGCTATCACTATGAGATGGGAATACCCCCTTAAAAGGGTTATCCAGGAATAGAACTACAGAACTAACATCTTTTAAAAACCGCTCCCCATCTGTCTCCAGGTTGGGTGTGGTTCTACAGCTCAGTTCCATTGAAGTGAATAGAGCCAAGTTGCAATACCACACCCAACCTGATGACAGACTTAGAGCTGTTTTTGAAATGAATTAGCTCTGTTTTTCTATTCCTGGATAGTCCCTTTTAAGGGGTTATCTAGAAATAATAGAAAAACAGAGCAGATTTCTTTAAAAAAAAAAAAAATAAACAGCACTACACTTGTCCTCAGGTTGTGTGTGGTACTACAACTTGGCAGCATTCATGTCAATGAAACTGACCTGCAATACTAGACACAACCTAAGGACAGGGTCCTGCTGTATTTTGAAGATAAAAAGCTCTGTTTTTTGAATTCTTGCATATTCAGTAGAGACTAATGAGCAATATGCAGCTGAACTGAGTCTGCTTGATTGTCATAACCAAGGACAACAGGGCATATTGACGCATATTTTTTTTTATAGGCATGTTAGGGTCCCATCCAAAGGAAGGTCACCTCCGCATGGTGGATGGGGGACACGTTTTGATCAAAAAGTGCGCTAAGAGCCTACATTTTTTGGCTTCTTGTTGTATATATATCAAACAGTACATTTTCAACACATTGCAAATACGTTCTAGATAATGGTTTAAGGCATATTACTAACGATGTTGGGTGGCCAGACATCATAAATCATTTCTACATAGGAATGACCTACAGCTAATTTCTTAGGGAAAAGGTTAACCACCCTTGCACGTCCAATTCTTGGTTATAGTACAGTAAATTTTTGTTGTAATTGTCTTGTTATGGCTTCACTACGATGGCACACAGTTCTAAAAAGAAAAAAGGGTCTGTAAAAATGTGTCTGTTTCCTCATAATCCAACGTTACTTCTTTGGGATTAATAAAGTAACAAAATAAAAGCAGCACTGTATTGTCATTAAGTAAATACGTATTAGCGTAGGGTCACACATGCCATACTTTGCTGCTGCATATTTTCCTACCCATTGAAGTTGACGGGTAGCAAAATATGCAGCTGACTTCAATGAGTAGGAAAATACACAGCAATAGATGGCACATGTGACCTTGCCCTTTATTTTACATAATGGCCTAGAACCCTGACTGAAGACTAACATTTCAGAAGAAAGCAAATTAACATTAGGACAAATCTAACTGATTGATTAAAATCTCTCAGATCCAAAGTTTAGACTCAAGTTTTTAATATTTATTAATTGTATAATTTTGAGAAACACAAAAACTTAAGTTTACCAATTCTTAACAGTTTTATTCTTTTAGGAGTCACAACAGTGCCCCCATAGAGATGTAAGGGGCATTAATGTACCTTAGTATGTTTGAGTCTTACGAAAGCTAATGAATGTTTCTTATTCTGTACAAATCCTTTGCATTCCTTATTTAGGGGCTATTCCTCCCTTAGAAGCAACAAAGAATCTCCCTGACTCACGAGATGCAGTGGGACATTAGCATTGGAGACAAAGGAACAGACATGTGAGTGAGCATATTGGTCAACTCTAACCCGAGATGGAATAGAAGGAGGAAACTGTCTAAATCTTGCTTGATTTTAAAGCTTTCATGGACTAAAATAGAAAAAAGTCCATTTTACTCACCAGGCAGTATCTTCCATAAATATCCCTTCACGTTCCAACTGCATGAAGAGTTCTCCACCTAGATAAAAATACAACTATATGGGTTTACAGACTAAACATTTTGGGGGGGAAAAAATAAGTAAATGGGGAGAATAAATAAATACAAAAGTGTGAAAAGTGTATTGAAAAAATAAAATGTTTTAATCTCTTCAGAATTCACTGATGAGAAATCTGCCAGTTTGAAAATCCTTTATTCCCTGTAGTGAATTTCTGTGAACACTTTTCAATCTTGCAAATTTAGGTGCACAACATGTTAAAATGCACCCGCACCACGTTTTCTAAAATGCATAGAAAAGATCTGCAATTTTTTAAAAAGTGAAGCAGAAGCACCATGTTTCACGTAGAGTGCATCAAAGATTCTAAGCTGTGAAGCAGAATGCATGGTTATGTTAGAATCAATGAAAAGCATGCCAAAACATGCATTTAAATGTGTTTATGCCATGGAAAGTTTCCATGCATGAAACCACGCCCTTTACTGTGCAGAAGTTGGATTTGTCTGGAATAGGATATTTCAGTGATGAAAACTAATTATAATGGTGAAAACGCAATTCACCCTTCGTTCTTTTTGAATTTCATCACTAATGAAAACTATTTCCTCATTTTCATTTCACATCCAAATGTATTGAAGGTCAGAAATGAAAAACACACAGAATTGTGTAAGGATTATATATAACCACAGCTTGCCTCCCCAGAATATATTAATTCTCCATGATCCCTTGTATTCGAGGCAGGTGTAAAATAAATGGGTATTCTCATTAAAACTTATTCTGACACGTTAAAGGGGGTACTACACTGGAAAACATCTTATCCCGTATCCAAAGGATAGGGGATAAGATGTCTAATCACAGGGGTGCTTGGAGCTTCCGTGTTAGCGACGTAATGCCACGTCCCCTCCATTCATGTCTATTAGAGGTGGCGTGACGGCCAGTACATAGTCACGCTTCCTCCCATAGTCATGAATTAAGGGTGTGTGGCGGCTGCAGTCGCCAGTCATCCAGCACAGAGCGGAGTTCACTCTGTAAACCGGATGACTAGAGTGCCACAGCGGAGATCAAGTGGCGGGACCCTGTGATTAAACATCTTATCCCTTTCCTTTGGATAGGGGATGAGATGTTTTCCGGAAGAGTATCCCTTTAACAACAGCTAAAATTATAGTCATCGCTTTTTTCCAGAACAGTTTTCCTAGTTCCCAGTTATAGTAACAGAGACAGCTTCTGAACTGAAGAGTGATCGCGGTCTAATATGCCTACTAATATGTCTTTAGTTGAGGTGACTGACCGCTAAGATACTCCAGAATGAGGTAGAGCTTTCCACCAGTTTGAAAGGCATAAATTAAGTCCACAATAAAAGGATGCTTCACTTCTTCTAGGATATTACGTTCTGCTTTTGTATGCGCTGTGTCTTTTGCATTCCGCACAATCATAGCCTAGGAGCCAATTAAAAAACACAAGGACAATTTTCAATTTCAGTGTTAGAAAGGGTTATTTCATAATCTTGAAGAAAGCACATTAATTCAGAAAATGTAATCATGAACTTAGGATAGGACAACAATATTAGAAAGGCCTGGATTTTGGCACCCACACAAATCAGGTGATTGAAAGATCCTCTGTGCTCCCAGTGGGTCTTACGTCCCTTCCATTGTTTACCAGACACATTGTACGGGCTGCGGCTGGTCTAACAATCACATTCAGTTACCTGTACTGTGGGTGTGTCTGATCTGTATTGACGGCATATTCTAAGGATCAAAGTAATGAGAAACCCTTTGTAATACCAGATTTTTTTTTATGGCTCTTTAACGAACACATTTAAATAGGCACTTATTTGTAAAAAGAAAAGTGCCTATGAATATAAGTGCTCCAATATACTTTCATTATTTTTTTGGGCCATTTAAGGCTACTTTCACACTGTCGTTGCGCCCCGTTGAGAACGGCCTCTTAAGCTCCCTCTCTTTTTTCTTGCCTTTAACAGCTGTTATCCTGGCAAGAAAAGGCTGGAAATGATCAGAGACCACTTCCAAGTAGGACTGAACTTCTCTGTCCAAGTGATGACAGGTATGCTGTTCACAATGAAACAGCATTATATTTTAAAGGAGGTTGTCTTGTGTGGGTAACCCCTTACTATATGCACTATTAGGGGCCTTCTCAACTGTGTTTGAGCTGTAATGAAGAGCTGCTCTGTAAAAGCAGCTCATGTTCTGGTGGGCTCAAGGTATCCTTGTATTACATGGACAGCAAGTCATCTAAATGCCCTCCATGTATGTGCACATTTCCTGTGCCATGGCCACTATGTACCTGTATATTCAGGTTAGTGCAGGTGACTCTGCTGTCAGTTTCCCTTTAACAAACTTAAAAGGTGTACTCCGCCCTTAGACATCTTATCCCCTATCTCCTGCAGCCCCCGAGTCATCAGCTGTATGGAGCAGAGTTTGCTCCGTGGCTGATGACTCACAATACAGGGGCCGGCAGTTTGTGACATCACAGCCCCGCCCCTTTAATGCAAGTTTATGGGAGAGGGTGTGATGGTGACCACGCCCCCTCCCATAGACTCACATTAAGGGGGCAGACCATGACATCATGAGGGGGCGGGGTAGTGATGTCTAGCCGCCAGCCCCTGTATCGTGAGTCAGCAGCCACAGAGCAAACGCTGCTCCATACAGCTGATGATGTGGGGGGGGGGGGGGTCAGGGCTGCAGGAGAAATCGCAGGGGTCCCTAGCAGCAGGACCCCCGCGATCAACATCTTATCCCCTATCCATGGAGAGGGGATAAGATGTCTAGAGGTTGAGTACCCCTTTAAAGTGTACCTGTTAGGGTGCATGCACACCACATTTTTGCTATCCAGTTCCCCCATCAGGTTTGTGTGTAAAAAAAACGGATAGGCAAAAACCGGACTCAACCGTATTTAACCGTGTGCACATAGATCAACCTGTATCCGGTTTGAAACCGTATACGGTTTGAATCGTGATGTACGGTTTAAGCCGGTTGTATCCGTTTTCACCCTAAAAAAATGTATACGTCTGTCAATGTTCGCCTTGTTTTTAAATAAAGTTTTTCCAGAAAGAACATTCTAGAAGGTGGGTGGTGTTTTCGGCTTGCATGTGCAATAATAAAAACAGAGGGATTAAAACGGATGCAACCGTACACTCATACGGTTTAGTCCGGTTCTCAGTGACTTCCATGTTAATAAAAACGTATCCGGTTAGGATACGCTGTATACTCCGGTTGCGAACACGGCTGAAAAACCGGGACCAACCGTAAAAGTCGCCAAACAGACATAACCGTATGATGCGTTTGCAATGTTAGGTCAATACATCCGGTTTTCAATTAGTACGGTTTTTGAAGGAAAACCGTATACGGGAACTGGATAGCAAAAAAGTGGTGTGCATGCACCCTTATTAGGACAAACTTAACATGTCCTAGCATGTTAAAAGTTTTGATCCGCATTGGTCTGAGTGTTCACACCTACATCCATCGGGAGTACAAACTGGGAGAAGATCACGCTGCCACATGCTCTTCACGAGATCAAGACACTCAAAGGCTTACATGGAGAAGAACCTCTTTGTGCGAATTCCTCTGGGCTCGTTCTCCTGATTGGCAGATGTTTGAACACTCCCTCCTATTAAAACTTTTGACATGTCGCTAGGACATCAGAAGTTTCACCTAATGACAGTGGCTATTTAAACAAAACAGTCAAATGGTGGAGTCAGTCACACCATGGGGGCCATTTATCAAAACACATGCAAAGGAAAAGTTGGCCTATCATACAGGATGGCTTCTTTCATTTTTTTAAAATGCCTCTAAAAATAAAAGCTGCAATCTGGTACTCACCTTCTTAAGTACTTTCATGGCAAATATTTTTCCAGTATGAACTCCTAGTACTTTCCGCACTTGAAATACCTGCACAAAAAAAAAAAAAAAAAAAAAAAAAAATTTTTTTTTTACTTCAATGCCAACAGCATATGAAAAAAAAAAAAAAACACACATATATACATATATACATATATATACATATATATATATATATATATATATATATATATATATATATATATATATACACACACACACACACACACACACACACTAACAGCAGTTATTTAGAGTTTGGTCACTTGACAGCAAGAATAGGGCATCACATATTCTTGCTGTAAGAGCATTAAGATCTTGACAGAACACTGATGAATCCCATTTACACCTTAATGGCATTCTATGGCAACAACTTTTATCCATTGCATGAAAAATCCTTCACAGCAACATGGCTTCCATTCTAAATGGAAGCCATAGGCACTAGTGTAAACAGACCGAATATTGCCAGTTTGCACTTGGCAGTTTTTTGGCTCAAAGACTGCAGTGGAATGTATCTGCTTACACCAGGCAAAATGAGAAAAGTGCCATTTTAAGGAAATGTAAACTTTCCTGACCTAGTGATATCTCTGGAACTTCAGCTAATCAAGTTGAGTTGTTCTTTTCTGTCTGGTAACAGTGCTCTCCATGTACTCATGGACAATATTTGGGGGTAACACACTTGACATAATTGTAAAAGTAATAGGTTTGATAATACATTGGTATACATCTGCATTTCATTGTTTTAGATAAGTAGTGAAGGATTAACCCCTTCATGACCCAGCCCATTTTCACCTTCAGGACCTGGGCATTTTTTGAAAATCTGACCACTGTCACTTTAAACATTAATAACTCTGGAATGCTTTTACTTATTCTGATTCAGAGATTGTTTTTTCGTGACATATTCTACTTTATGTTATCGGTAAAATTTCACTGATATTTGTATCCTTTCTTGGTAAAAAATCTAAAAATTTCATGAAAATTTTGAAAATTTAGCATTTTTCTAACTTTGAAAGTCTCTGCTTGAAAGGAAAATGGATATTCCAAATAAATTATATATTGATTCACATATACAATATGTCTACTTTGTGTTTGCATTAAAAAATTGACATGTTTTTACTTTTGGAAGACACCAGTGGGCTTCAAAGTTCCGCAGCAATTTTCCAATTTTTCTCAAGATTTTCGAAATCGTAATTTTTCAGGGCCCAGTTCAGGTTGGAAGTGGATTTTAAGGGTCTTCATATTAGAAATACCCCATAAATGACCCCATTAAAAAACTGCACCCCCAAAGTATTCAAAATGACATTCAGTAAGTGTTTTAACCCTTTAGGTGTTTCACAGGAATAGCAGCAAAGTGAAGGAGAAGATTCTAAATCTTCATTTTTTACACTCGCATTTTCTTGTAGACACAATTTTTGAATTTTTACAAGGGGTAAAAGGAGAGAAATCACCCTAAAATTTGTAACCCAATTTCTCTCGATTAAGGAAATACCTCATATGCGTATGTTAAGTGTTCGGCGGGCGCAGTAGAGGGCTCAGAAGGGAAGGAGCGACAATGGGATTTTGGAGAGTGAGTTTTTCTGAAAGGGTTTTTGGGGGGCATGTCCCATTTAGGAAGCCCCTATGGTGCCAGAACAGTGGACCCCCCCCACATGTGACCCCATTTTGGAAACTATACCCCTCATGGAATTTAATAAGGGGTGCAGTGAGCATTTACACCCCACTGTCGTTTGACAGATATTTGAAACAGTAGACTGTGCAAGTCAAAAATTTTATTTTTCATTTTCACAGACCACTGTTCCAAAAATCTGTCATACACCAGTGGGGTGTAAATGCTCACTGCACCCCTTATTAAATTCCGTGAGGGGTGTAGTTTCCAAAATGGGGTCACATATGGATATTTATTGTTTTGCGTTTGTCAGAACTGCTGTAACAATCAGCCACCCCTGTGCAAATCGCCTCAAATGTACATGGTGCACTCTCCCTTCTGGGTCTTGTTGTGCGCCCCCAGAGCACTTTGCGCCCACATATGGGGTATCTCCGTACTCAGGAGAAATTGCGTTACAAATTTAGAGGGTCTTTTTTCCCTTTTACCTCTTGTGAAAATGAAAAGTATAGGGCAACACCAGCATGTCAGTGTAAAAAATTTATTTTTTTACACTAACATGCTGGTGTAGACCCCAACTTCACCTTTTCATAAGGGGTTAAAGAAGAAAAAGCCCCCCAAAATTTGTAAGGCAATTTCTCCCGAGTACGGCGATACCCCATATGTGTCCCAAAACTGTTGCCCTGAAATACGACAGGGCTCCAAAGTGAGAGAGCGCCATGCGCATTTGAGGCCTGAATTAGGGATTTGCATAGGGGTGGACATAGGGGTATTCTACGCCAGTGATTCCCAAACAGGGTGCCTCCAGCTGTTGCAAAACTCCCAGCATGCCTGGACAGTCAATGGCTGTCCGGCAATACAGGGAGTTATTATTTTGCAACAGCTGGAGGCTCCGTTTTGGAAACAGTAGCGTACCAGACGTTTTTCATTTTTTGGGGGGAGGGGGGCTGTGTAGGGGTATATGTAGTGTTTTTTACTTTTTATTTTAGGTTAGTGTAGTGTAGTTTTTTTTAGGGTACAGTCACACGGGTGGGGGATTACAACGAGTTTCCCGCTGCGAGTTTGAGCTGCCGCGCAAAATTTGCTGCATCGCAAACTTGCAGCCTGACACTCACTGTAAGCCCCCTGCCCATGTGAATTTACCCTGTACATTCACAGGGGGGGGGGGGGGGGGACCCCAGCTGTTGCAAACTCCGAGCATGCCCTTTGGCTGTCCGTGCATGCTGGGAGTTGTAGTTTTGCAACAGCTGGAGGAACACTGGTTTGGAAACACTAAGTTAAGTAATAAACTTTCAAGTGTTTTGCAACCAAACTTAGTGTTTCCAAACCAGTGTGCCTCCAGCTGTTGCAAAACTACAACTCCCAGCATGCATGGTCTGTCAGTGCATGCTGGGAGTTATAGTTTTGCAACAATTGCAACAGCTGGAGGCACTGAGGTAGGAAACGGACAATGTTTCCCAACTAGTGTGCCTCCAGTTGTTGCAAAACTATAACTCCCAGCATGCCTAGACTGCCCAGGCATGCTGGAAGTTGTAGTTCGGCAATATCTGAAGGATCAGATGTTGCCGAACTACAACTTCCAGCATGCTTGGGCAGTCTAGGCATGCTGGGAGTTGTAGTTTTGCAACAGCTGGAGGTCCACAGTTTGGAGACCATTGTATAATGGTCTCCAATCTGTGCTCTTCCAGATGTTAGAGAACTACAACTCCCAGCATGCCTGGACAGACTGAGCATGCTGAGATTTGTAGTTTTGCAACATCTGGAAGAGCACAGATTGGAGACCATTATACAGTGGTCTCCAAACTGTGGACCTCCAGATGTTGCAAAACTACAACTCCCAGCATGCCCAGAAAGCCAAAGGCTGTCTGGGCATGCTGGGAGTTGCAGTTTTGAAACTCAGAGGCAGCAGTGAGATCGCTTTACGGCGATCTCATTGCTGCCAATGAAGATGCCGCACTGCTGCTGCAAACTCACCTCCGGGACGCAGCGCAGCCGGGACCGCATGGAGGACGCCGGGACCGCTCGGGACACCGCTCGGACGGGTAAGTGACGCCGGGGGACGGGTCAGGGACACTTAGCAGAGCGGTGTGTGTCCCGATCCCCGAGATAGGAACTCACACACCGCGCTGCTAAGTGTTCTCATAGCGAAACGCTGCTATCAGCTAGTCAGATTTGACCAGCTGATAGCAGCGATCGCTGGGGGGGGGGGGGGGGGGGGGATGAAACCCCCCGTGGTCGCACGGTAAGATGGCTGGCTATCAGTGATAGTCACCATCTTTCCGGGCGCTGCGGGATGCCGCGAGTAGCGGCAGTAATGTTCATGACATACCTGTATGTCATGGGTCGGGAACACCTTGCCACCCATGACGTACAGGTATGTCATAGGTCGGGAAGGGGTTAAAGGGGTATTCCAGGAAAAAACTATTTTTTATATATCAACTGGCTCCAGAAAGTTAAACAGATTTGTAAATTACTTCTATTAAAAAATCTTAATCCTTCCAATAATTATCAGCTGCTGAAGTCGAGTTCTTTTCTGTCTGGCAACAGTGCTCTCTGCTGACATCCTTGTCTCGGGAACTGCACAGAGTAGAAGAGGTTTGCTATGGGGATTTGCTTCTACTCTGGACAGTTCCTGAGACAGGTGTACTCAGAGTACTTAGACAGAAAAGAACAACTCAACTTCAGCAGCTCATAAGTACTGAAAGGATTAAGATTTTTTTTAATAAGTAATTTACAAATCTGTTTATCTATAAAAAAAAAAAAGTTTTTCCCTGGATAACCCCTTTAACCACATAAGGACCAAGGATGTACGTCCTAGCTCCATGGTACTTAAGGACCAAGGATGTACGTGTACTTCCGTGGGAATTTCGGTCGATCAGTAGGCTCCCTGTGCAAATGCCAAGGGGGGTCATGAGGACATTTTGGGGCCTCGCGCTGCATATGGGCCTGGTCAAAAAACCAAGTGTCAGGCAGTACTGGAGCGGGGACGTGCTATACCAGACCCCGCTTTACAGTATGGTCATGGCACGGAGGCGGTTCAAAAAAAACTTTTTTTTGCTGTTATGGCACCATAGGGGCTTCCTAAATGCGACATGCCTCCCCCCCCATTTCAGCAAAATTTGCAAATGCGACTCATCTTCTGAGCATTGTAGTGCGCCCACAGTGCACTTGACGTCCACACATGGGGTACTCCCATACTCAAGAGATAGGGTTACAAATTTTGGGGGGCATTTTCTCCTATTACCCCTTGTAAAAATATAAAATTTGGGGGGGGGGGGGGGGGGGGGGGGGAGAACAGCATTTTAGTAAAAAATAAATAAAAAATAAAATAAAAATTATTTACACATCCAGAGTCGTCAAACACCCGTGGGGTGTTAAGGTCCACTGTACTCCTTGTTACGTTCCTTGAGGGGTGTACTTTCCCGACCCCTCTTCTGAACATTGTAGTGCACCCGCAGTGCACTTGACGTCCACACATGGGGCATTTCCATCCTCAGAAGAGATGGGGTTACAAATTTTGGGGGGCATTTTATCCTATTACCCCTTGTAAAAATGTGAAATTTGGGGAAAAACCAACATTTTAGTGAAAAAAAAAAAAATAATTTACACATCCAACTTTAACGAAAAGTCGTCAAACAACTGTGGGGTGTTAAGGTTCCCTGTACCCCTTGTTACATTCCTTGAGGGGTGTAGTTTCCAAAATATTATGCCATGTGGAGTTTTTTTGCTCTCCTGGCACCATAGGGGCTTCCTAAATGGAACATGCCCCCCAAAAACCATTTCAGAAAAACTCACTCTCCAAAATCCCATTGTTGCTCCTTCCCTTCTGAGCCCTCTACTGCGCCCGCCGAACACTTCATACACACATATGAGCTATTTCCTTACTCGAGAGAAATTGGGTTACAAAATTTAGGAAGATTTCTCTCCTTTCACCCCTTGTAAAAATTCAAAAACTGGGTCTACAAGAACATGCAAGTGTAAAAAAATGAAGATTTGGAATTTTCTCCTTCACTTTGCTGCTATTCCTGTGAAACAACTAAAGGGTTAACACACTCACTGAATGTCATTTTGAATACTTTGAGGAGAGCAGTTTTTATAATGGGGTTATTTATTGGGTATTTCTAATATGAAGGCCCTTCAAGTCCACTTCAAAACTGAACTGGTCACTGAAACATTCTGATTAGAAAATTTTGTGAAAAATTGGAAAATTGCTGCTGGACTTTGAAGCCCTCTGATATCTTCCAAAAATAAAAACATGTCAACTTTATGATGCCAACTAGAGATGAGCGAACTTACAGTAAATTCGATTCGTCAAGAACTTCTCGGCTCGGCAGTTGATTGCTTATCCTGCGTAAATTAGTTCAGCTTTCAGGTGGTCCCGTGGGCTGGAAAAGGTGGATACAGTCCTAGGAGACTTTCCTAGGACTGTATCCACCTTTTCCAGCCCACGGGACCACCTGAAAGCTGAACTAATTTATGCAGGATAAGTCATCAACTGCCGAGCTGAGAAGTTCGTGACGAATCGAATTTACTGTAAGTTCGCTCATCTCTAATGCCAACATAAAGTAGACATTGTATATGTGAATCAATATATAATGTATTTGGAATATCCATTCTCCTTATAAGCAGAGAGCTTCAAAGTTCAAAAAAATGCAAAATTTTCAAATTTTTCATCAAATTTTGGAATTTTTCACCAAGAAAGGATGAAAGTATCGACAAAATTTTACCTCTAACAAAGTAGAATATGTCACGAAAAAACAATCTCGCAATCAGAATGAAAGGTAAAAGCATCCCAGAGTTATTAATGCTTAAAGTGACAAAACGCTCTGGTCCTTAAAAGGGTACTCCGGGGAAGTTAAGAAAAATAAAAATGCCCCAAAGCCATCACAATACCTGTTCTGTGTCCCCTGTAGTTATTCATGTGATCTTGGCAGTTACTTTGGCCCCTGATGTCTCCTAAATACTTGTTTTTCCTTATCTGCAGCACAGACTACCACTCCCAGAATTCAGCTCTGTGTAATGGCTGCCAGTCAACTGCTTCCACTATCTGTGTGCAGACACTGCAGATCACACACACACACACACACACACACTGGGTAAAGTGAGGTAAAGTGAAAGCCGAGCTGTGATTGGCTGCATATGGGGAAATCTCTCCACTTTTTCACAGTTTGATAAATCTGGGCCACTGTACATGTCTTTTCTTCTATACCTCCTCCTGCTATAAATATTTGTGTGTTCTGAATGGCAGCATATTCAAGAGAAAAACTGAAGCTATGTGCTCAGTTGTGACTAAAAAGGTTTTCTCTCACAAGCTCCTCACACAGGGAGGGGAGGGGGAAGGGAGGTGTGGCTGTACAGCCAGAGCTCTAGCCCAATCAGAAATCAGACATAGATCAGGTGATGTTGTCTTGATGGGAGGGGCTGCTCTCACTGAGGAGACAATGTGGATCTAAAAAATTAATTTTTCTCACACTTCCTGCATGTAAGTGACAGCTGAAAGAAGAAAACTGTTGTATATAGCTAATGAATTATATTTAGACAAATGCATAGGTTGGTGAGAGGGAAAGAATGGGCTACTGATTTAGTTCCCCGGAGTACCTCTTTAAGGACAAAATGGGCCTGGTCCTTAAGGGGTTAAGCTCCTCTGGCTCAGTGATCAACATTTTTTTTTTTTTTTTTAATCCATATAATTTGAACAAAATCTTTGGGGAGATTAGTCCTAACCCATGTAGAGGAAAAAGTCGACCATAGCAACCAGACTGCTGTTTCTTTGTATTATTTAAGGATTTAAAAAAAAAAAAATGCTATCTGGTTGGTTGCTATGGACAACAGTTCCATTTTTTGCCCAGGTTATGATGAACCTCCTCCATCACATTAAGAAAAACAAACCTACTGGAATATCTACAAATGTATATGCTGTATTAGGGGTGTGAATCGCCCAAAATTTGGCGATACGATTCGAATCGCAATACCAGTGTGGCGATTCGATATATCCCGATATATTGCGATACCGTCTAGGTGATACATCGCGATATATCCCGATTCTGTCTCAAAAACAATGTCTTTTACACTTATTAAAACTTACATTTTTTTTTTATACACTTTATTAGACTTTTAAGAGGAATCATTAGATTCCTCAGACAGATGAATAGAGTTCTATTTAACTCCATTGATCTGTGATCCATTGATAGAGCCTAGTCAAGCCAGGCTCTATCAATGACAGAGCCACGGGACAGCAGGGAACAGAGGTAAGCCCTCCGGCTACCTCCACAGTGGATTGCCCGCCCGCGATCGTGCTGCGGGGGGGCGATCCACCCCACTAGCCCACCAGGGAGCATTCACAGACCCCTTTAGGTGCCGATAAAGGGTTAATAGCCAGCCACAGCTGGCTATTAGCGGCGGCCCTCGGCTACTGAAAACAGCCGGGGGCTGCAGAGTATGGAGCGGGCAAGAGTTCGGAGCCCGCTCAATACAGACTGCAGAGCGCCGCATGCTGGATATTAGCGGCGGTGATGCATCAGCGGCCCCCGGCTACTGAAATCAGCTGGGGGCCGCAGAGTAAGCAGAGTCAGATCCGGACCTGCTTGCACGAGCCGGAAAAATTCACCTGCCTGGCTCCACAAATGTGGAATTTGTATCTCCTGACGCCCGGGACATGCTAAAAGGATCGATTCTAAAATATTTTGAATCAATTCAGTATCGCCAAATGAAAAATCGCGATAATCGCGCAAATCGATTTTTTCTTACATCCCTATGCTGTATACAACTGTAGTAAATCTGGTAGCTGTCTAGAAGCAGATCAATGCTATCAGCAATGTTTTATGGAGTCTAAGCTATTTAGTTAAGACATGACTGTCTATACTTGAAACATAAAAACAATATATACACAAAATCCATATCCCATTACTTTAAATGGGTCAAATGTAGTCCCAAGAGTTTACTTTTGGCCTACCTCATTTACATTGGCATATAAGGCAGAGAGAAAGGGAAAGTTGAATGTAAGTGATTTAAAACAAAATACAATACATTCCTACATCCTAAAGTGATAGCATATCACTAGGATTTACAATCACCGTATGATCATGGGGGTCTGGTGCTATGGCTTCTGCACAGATTCACTCCTGTCCATGGGGATCTGTTGATAACTGTAGCCAGCCCTATTCACTGTTTTTAGAATTACTGAGGGTCAGACCTCTGGGACCTCCCACAGACCATAAAGTGATGACCTATCAGTGTTACATTTTCTTTTTGAGATTGACGTCCCCCATTTTGCATGGTATACTGTTGTCTACGTTTAAGATTTACACTAAACATCTGCTTCGTGCGGAGGTCAACACGCCCCCTTCCCGCGGGCTGTCGGGGCTCCCTACAGGAGATCGCAGGGGGCCCCAGTGGTCGGACCCCCCGCGATCTGCAACTTATCCCCTATCCTTAAGATAGGGGATAAGTTGTTCACCACTGGACTACTCCTTTAAATATGCATTAGCATTAGAGACGAGTGAAGTTACAGTGATTCGATTCGTCATGTACTTCTCAGCTCTGCAGTTGATGACTTTAGCCTGCATAAAGGAGTTCAGCTTTCAGGTGCTCTGGTGGCTGGAGACTCTCCTAGGACTGTATCCACTTTTTCCAGCCCACCGGAGCACCTGAAAGCTGAACTAATTTATGCAGGCTAAAGTCAACAACTGCAGAGATGAGAAGTTTGTGACGAATCGAATCACTGTAACTTCCACTCATCTCTAATTAGAATTTAGGTTTACCTGTAACAAGGTTACATTAAGCAGTGCAATTTCTGAGGCAACTTAAGAATAAATTCTAGTGCACATTCCTTTTCTAATAACAGAATGGATGACAGAAGACAAGGTAGTAAAACAAGCTTTATTCTCTTACCTTCCCATAACCACCTTTTCCAAGAACACGAAGAAGCTCAAAACACTCTGGCCTGATCTTTTCTGGGCCCTTATTTACACTGGTCTCTGAGATCTCAAACTTTTCACAATGCTCCATGCCACTAAATAAAAAATGTGAACATTTTAAATGAAACACGAACATTCTTTTCTTGCAAATTTATATAAACAGAACTGTATCGTAAATGAATACTGCTAGGTTACAAGGAAAACAGTGACAGGTAATTCTGTATGTAGTGAATACTGGATCTGTGCCAGAAGCAAAAGTAATAGTGGGCGGAGGACATCATGCTGTAGGCACTCACCGGAGGGCTCCTCGGTTGCGCCCCCCCCCCTCCCTCTCAGCTGCGATCCTTCCCCGTGCTGGGGAGGGAGAACGCGGGATGGACCAGTCTATGATATATTGAGGTGCCGGGCTGATGGTCGTTGGAGAAGGGGAGACAGATTATGTAGGAATATGAGAAAGGCCGTGGTGAAGAGAAGAGCTGCCGGGGGGAAGAAGTGGTGAGACTTTGCAAGTTGGAGTATGGTGAGTTATAGAGGATTGCTGCATCTCTCCCCCTACTTGTGATCTGAATGGTCCATTCTGAGGCTGCGTGGGTGAAGGAGAGGCACCACGTGATGAGGCAGTCATGTGGATAACTCCCGGCATGCTGCCGAGGAGTGCGCTCAGCAGCGCTGCAACAAACGCCTGCTCTGTGTCGGACTTTTGTTTTAAAGAAGATGGTGAGGAAAATAACTTAACCCCTTAAGGACCAGGCCATTTTACACCTTAGGACCGGAGCGTTTTTTGAACACCTGACCACTGTCACTTTAAACATTAATAACTGGGATGCTTTTACCTATCACTCTGATTCCGAGATTGTTTTTTCGTGACATATTCTACTTTATGTTATTGGTAAAAATGTTGTCGATACTTGCATCGTTTTAGTGAAAAATTCCAAAATGTGATGAGAAAATAGAAAATTTTGCATTTTTCTAACTTTGAAGCTCTCTGCTTGTAAGGAAAATGGATATTCCCCAAAAAAAAATTTTTATTCACATATACAATATGTCTACTTTATGTTTGCATCATAAAATTGACGAGTTTTTACTTTTGGAAGACACCAGAGGGCTTCAAAGTTCAGCAGCAATTTTCCAATTTTTCACAAAATTTTCAAACTCACTATTTTTCAGGGACCAGTTCAGGTTTGAAGTGGATTTGAAGGGTCTTCATATTAGAAATACCCCATAAAAAGACCCCATTATAAAAACTGCACCCCCCAGAGTATTCAAAATGACATTCAGTCAGCGTTTTAACACTTTAGGTGTTTCACAGGAATAGCAGCAAAGTGAAGGAGTAAATTCACAATCTTCATTTTTTACACTTGCATGTTCTTGTAGACCCGATTTTAAATTTTTACAAGGGGTAGAAGGAGAACATTTATACTTATGTTTGTAGCCCAATTTCTCTCGAGTAAGCATATACCTCATATGTCTATGTAAAGTGTTCGGCGGGCGCAGTAGGGGGCTCAGAAGTGAAGGAGCGACAAGGGGATTTTGGAGAGTATGTTTTTCTGAAATGGTTTTTGGGGGACATGTTGCATTTAGGAAGCCCCTATGGTACCAGAACAGCAAAAAATCCCCACATGGCATATCATTTTGGAAACTAGACCCCTTGGGGAACGTAACAAGGGGTAAAGTGAACCTTAATACCCCACAGGTGTTTCACGACTTTTGCATATGTAAAAAAAAAATTTTTTTTTTCTTCACTAAAATGTGTGTTTCCCCCCAAATTTCACATTTTTGAAAGGGTTAATAGCAGAAAAGATCCCCCAAGATTTGTAACCCCATCTCTTCTGAGTATGAAGGTACCCCGTAAGTGGACCTGAAGTGCACTACGGGCGAACTACAATGCTCAGAAGAGAAGGAGTCATATTTGGCTTTTGGAGAGCAAATTTTGCTCAGGGGGGCATGTCGCATTTAGGAAGCCCCTATGGTGCCAGGACAGCAAAATAACCCCCACATGACATACCATTTTGGAAACTAGACCCCTTGAGGAACGTAACAAGGGATACAATGAGCATTTACCCCCCACTGGTGTCTGTCAGATCTTTGGAACAATGGGCTGTACAAAATTTTTAATTTGCACAGCCCACTGTTCCAAAGATCTGTCAGACACAAGTGGGGTGTAAATTATCACTGCACCCCTATTACATTCCGTGAGGGGTGTAGTTTCCAAAATGGGGTCGCATGTTTTTTTTTTTTTGCGTTTGTCAAAACCGCTGTAACAATCAGCCACTCCTGTGCAAGTCACCTCAAATGTACATGGTGCACTCTCCCTTCTGGGCCTTGTTGTGCGCCCCCAGAGCACTTTGCGCCCAAATATGGGGCATCTCCGTAGTCGGGAGAAGTTGCATTACAAATTTTGGGGGGCTTTTTTCCCCCTTTTACCTCGTCAAAATGAACAGTATAGGGCAACACCAGCGTTAGTGTAAAAAATTTATTTTTTACACTAACATGCTGTTGTAGACCCCAACTTCACCTTTTCATAAGGGGTTAAAGGAGAAAAAGCCCCCCAAAATTTGTAACACAATTTCTCCCGAGTACGGCGATACCCCATATGTGACCCTAAACTGTTGCCTTGAAATACGACAGGGTTCCAAAGTGAGAGCGCCATGTGCATTCGAGGCCTGAATTAGGGATTTACATAGGGGTGGACATAGGGGTATTCTACGCCAGTGATTCCCAAACAGGGTGCCTCCAGCTGTTGCAAAACTCCCAGCATGCTTGGACAGTCAACGGCTGTCCGGCAATACTGGGAGTTGTTGTTTTGCAACAGCTGGAGGCTACATTTTGGAAACAGTGGCGTACCAGACGTTTTTCATTTCTATTGGGGAGGGGGGCTGTGTAGGGGTATATATGTAGTGTTTTTTATTGTCATTTTATTTTGTGTTAGTGTAGTGTAGTGTTTTTAGGGTACAGTCACACGGGAGGGGGATTACAGCGAGTTTTCCGCTGCGAGTTTGAGCTGCCACGCAAAATTTGCTGCATTGCAAACTTGCAGCCCGATACTCACTGTAAGCCCCTGCCCATGCGAATGTACCCTCGGGGGGGGGGGGGGGGGGAAATCTCCAGCTGTTGCAAAACTACAACTCCCAGCATGCACAGTCTATCAGTGCATGCTGGTAGTTATAGTTTTTCAACAGCTGGAGGCACACGGGTTGGGAAACAATGAGTTAGGAAACAGACAATGTTTCCCAACCAGTGTGCCTCCAGTTGTTGCAAAACCACAACTCCCAAACATTCTCAGGCATGCTGGAAGTAGTAGTTCGGCAACATCTTTAGAGCCAGATGTTGCCGAACTACAACTCCCAGCATGCTTGGAGTTGTAGTTTTGCAACATCTGGAGGACTACAGTTTGTAGACCACTAATACAGTGGTTCCCAATCTGTGCCCTTCCAGATGTTGCAAAACTACAACTCCCAGTATGCCAAAACTGTCCAGGCATGCTGGGAGTTGTAGTTCTGAGACATCTGAAGGGCAAGATGTTAGAGAACTACAACTCCCAGTATGCCTGGACAGTAAGGGCATGCTGAGGATGTGTAGTTTTGCAACATCTGGAAGGGCACAGTGGTCTCCAAACTGTGGACCTCCAGATGTTGCAAAACTGGAACTCCCAGCATGCCCAGACGCCAAGGGCTGGCTGGGCATGCTGGGAGTTGTAGTATACAGGGTCCCATTACAGCAATGCATGTCGCTTTACGGCGACATGCATTGCTGTAAAGGGCCCGACCGCTGCTGAAGAGGAACTCACCTTTCGCCGCCGCCGCCGTCTTCATCGCCGGGATCCGGGTCTTCAGGGACGAGGTAAGTACCGGGGCCGGGCCCCAGCACTCCCCCGCCCCCCGCCGCATCCTCCGGTCTTCCTCCCGTCCCCTCCGGACTTCCAGGGGCCGGACAGGGCGGGAGGAAGTAACCGCCCCCCCCCCCCCCCCCCCTGCGATTGGTCGGTTAGTTAACCGACGGATCGCAGGGGATAGGAGGAGCATGGTCCTGGCTGTCTGTGACAACCAGGATCATGCAAAATTACCGGGCGATCGGGTCCCAGAGACCAAGGGTTCAAGGGTTACTGTTTAGGGAAATATCTCAGATAAAGAAGGAATTTGGAAAAAACAAATTGAAGGAGGAAGTTATGGAAGGGGAAAGGGAGTATGCTAGGAATCCGGTACAAATACAATATGATTATTTGAAAAAGTCACAAGATAATTTTACGAAATTTTAGCAGGAAAGGGCTCAACAGAAAGCCTTTTTTGGGGAGAGGAACAGTTTATCGAAGGGGCGAAAGAAGGCAGTCTGTACAGGGTACAAAGGGGTAGTATGGATATTGGAAGTATTCTGACACTGGAGGTGAAATAGTAATTCAGCCTAAACAAATATGGCTGTAGGTCCTTGAATTTTTTTCTAGCTTATATAAATCAGATTAATTTCTCTGAGAATAAATGGGAGTTATTTATGAGGTGAATAAAGCTACCAAATCTTACGGAATCATTAAGGTATCATCTTGAAAGACCTATAAATCTGGAGGAAGTGAAAGCAGCACTTGATTATTTATCTGAAAAAGTCAGCTCCCAGTCCGGATGGTCTCCCGGTGGGATATATAAGGAATGGGGGGGAAATATTGTTGCCCATATTATTGAATGTTTTCAATGAATCCTTTAAGGTTGGCAAAGTCCCCCCATCCATAATAGAGCTCACAGCATTGAGACCAATCTCATTAAATGTGGATGTGAAAATGTTTGCAAAAATTCTGGCACGTAGGTTGATTGAGGTAATACAGACACTGATTCACTAGGACCAATCCAGCTTTATACCAGGTAGGCAAATCCATGATAATATAGCAAAGGTTTTGGCCAGTATGCAGATGGAAGGGGATGCCATGAAAGCCTTTGACAGGGTGGAATAGGAGTTTCTATGGCGAGTTATGGACCAGTTTGGTTTTGGTGAAAGATTTATTAGATGTGCGAAATTCTTATACAGCAACACACGTTGCTAGAATAATAAGTAATGGAAGATTGACGGACTCCTTCCCACTTTCTAGGGTAACTAGACAAGGCTGCCCCCTCTCCCCGCTCCTTTCTGTATTATTTATAGAACCACTGGCTGAGGCAGTTAAGAGGTCGGTAGGTATAAGGGGGTTGGGTATAAAGGGAGAGAACAACTAGACCTTTTATATGCTGACGATATGATATTTTTAGGTAAACCTAATGATATGATACCAACAGTAATGTTAATGGTCGATGAATTTGGAGAGATATCCGGAATGAAGGTGAATTGGGAGAAATATTTTCTATTGCCAGTAGTGGAAGGGACAAAAATAATAAATCAGGGATAACATGTTTAAAAAAAAGGCGAATCCTTAAAATATTTAGGGATAGATATTACATCAAATAGTAAAACATTCATGGATGCAAATATTAAACCTTTGAAGGGGAAAAAAAAAAAAAATAAATCAAGAAAAAAGTTGATACATGGTGTAAATTACGACTATCACAGGCAGATCGGGTGGCAGCACTAAAAATTATCTTTCTCCGCAGATTTTGTATGTTATTAGGGCTGCTCCAGTATGGGTACAGGACTCTTGGTTTAAAGGTCTAGAAGCAATTCTTAATAAATTAATATGGGGACGTGGTCGAGTAAGAATAAAATACTCAGCTCTTACTCTTCCAGAAGGGAAAGGAGGATGGGCATTACCAAATTTAAAATTTTACCTTGTGGCGGCAAAAGTACAGAATATAAAGCAAGGCACCAGGAATAGCATCTTGGAACCTATGATACATTTTTACTTAAAGGACTATAGAAATATTTTTGAGTCACAACCGAGGGAGCACTTATCTAAATTTTTCTCAATATTTGAGATATACTATAAAGTTTGGAATGAAATAAAACATTGTGGAGCAAGACAGTTTTGAATACACGAAGATTTGGGGGAATTATAAATTTAGTGAATTTAATAAAGGTTTGGAAAAGCAATTTTGGGTTCAAAGGGGTATTGAATTTGTACATCAGCTTTATGATAAAAGTGACTTGAGACCCTTTGTCTCACTGAGGGTAGAATATAACATTAGGGAAGGGAAGGAATTTTTCTATCTTCAATTAAAGGAAGCGGATAGATACACTAGTGATCGAGATAAATTTATTACAGGAACACAAACTTTTTAACTTTATATTATGCAATCACAGAGCACAATGAAGTCCCTGAGGAATGTTTACATGAAACGTCTTCTATCTATATTCCAGATTAACAATAAATGGGAAAGAGAAATAGGCCCCCTGGAAGGTCCTACATGGGAGAAAATCCTGAATAATGTGGTGCTTGGTTCAGATATGTCATATGTACTATGTGAAGTAATTTATACTGTATAAATATAAAATAAAAATAGGGGCAGCTCCTGCTTGATTATTGGGCAGTGCATAGACAAATATACACACTAATCCTAAACTAAAAAAGATGCCACGAATTCTAGGCTATTATTCTGGTCTGTTGAGGTGTGCTCCATAAAATAGTTATGAGTCCCAAATACAGAGGGCAATGCTAACCTTAACACAAAGCAGTTGTATTAAGAATCACATTGAAGCTTGCTCAGAGGGTAACTTCCCAAACTCTGGATGACTGAAGCGTATAACTTTACTCCTTACACGCAAACCCATATTTTATAGAGAAACCGTATGAGGAACAAGCAAGCACGGATAAGTCTTTGAGTACCAGAAACTGCTAACATTAATTCAATGCTAAACCAATAGTTCAACTTACAGTTCATATGACATGCCACCATGGTCCATGAATTCATTTACGGTGCTCTGTAGAAGACAGAAATAAAATGAAATTAAAATTCAACAAGCTTCTATGCATCAACAGAAACATGTAACACTGCATTAGCCTTGAAAAGGCAGCCTTAAAGGGGTACTCTACCCCTAGACATGCTATCCCCTATCCAAAGGATAGGGGATAACTTGTCTTATCGCAGGGGGTGCAGCCACTGGGACCCTCCGGATCTCCGGGGCATGGCTGTAGTGCTACGGTCACGGAAGCATGAATGGAGGGGGAGTGGCATGACGGCTACTAAACAGCCATCACGCCTCCTCCCATAGACATGAATGAAGGGGGCGTGGCAGCTGTGATCGCCAGTCATCCGGCGCAGAGTACACTCTGTGCACCGGATCACTGGGGTGCCGCGGCCGAGATCGCAGTGGTAGACCACAATCAGAAGCCAGACCCCACAATCAGACATGTTATCCCCTATCCTTTCAATAAAGGATAACGTGTCTAGCGGCAGAGTACCCTTTTAAGCTACATGAACATTATTTTTGGACCTCAATATGAAACTGTACTGCAGCATGAAATATTAATGTACGTTGCACTGTTTAGCAGAGGAAGATACATGATGTTTTTAGGGGGATCAACCATAAAAACTGTATTTTCCATACCATGGTGAATTATCAGCTTCCTTGCATTGGCACCCCCTCTATCAGCTAGCTACCCACCAGGTTTTTTTTTTCTACTGAAAACTAGCACAGCACATTTACTTGTTTTATTTATTCTGTAAAATATTTTGTTGGAAACATTACTACACAGTAAGGACAGAACATTGTGGAAACCAGCATAACCTCTATCAACTTAAAGTCCAGACGATCAGCAAGCCTGACAGCAGGCTTCTGTACAAGTTTAACTTGTTTTCTACCCAAGGAAGGTGAAATAACTGTAGACATAAGGAGCCAGTCAGACCACTCAGGATCCAGTCCGCCACTGAAATCCTTCGCCACTAGGACCAAACTGTCACTATTCACAGTAATGCAGCTAGCATGTAGAGCTGGGCAGTATGACCAAATATGTGTATCACAGTATTTTTGTAACTCATGGCGGTTCCACGGTATATAACGGTATTTCTCCTCTCTCCCTCCCCCCAAATCGTGTGACCCACGAGCGCTGTTCTGCTTCTCAATGCCCCAATTAATTATCAGCACAGCGCTGCGCTGTCCCCATCAGGGTAAATACTCACATATCACGCGCAAGCGCTGCCGTCCCCGTCCTCCTGTCTGTTTCGGACCGCCGGCACTGACACTCTATACAGTACGCTGTATCCCTATGCCTGGGCTGTAAAAGATAAACAAAATAAACTTTTACGCACCTTCCTACGTCAGCCTCACACTCTTCCTGGGGACGGGAACGTGGGAGAGCCGTCAGCCTATCTCCAGCCGCAGTGATGTTCCGCCTCCGCCGGTGATAGGCTGAGCCCACTGTCATGTAAGAAGCCAGCTCAACCTATCACCGGCCGAGGCAGAACATCGCTGTGGTCGGTGATAGGCTGACGGCTCTCCGACATTCCAGTCCCCAGGAAGCAGGTCCAGACCAACGGGGGAAGGCGAGTTAAAGTTTATTTTGTTTATCTTATGCAGCCCGGGCATAGGGATACAGGGTACAGTATAGAGTGTCAGCGCCGGCGGTCCGCAACAAACAGGAGGACGAGGAGGGCAGTGCTTGCGGGTGATATGCGAGTATTTACCCTGATGGGGACAGCGCGTCGGTGGGCTGATAATTGGGGGGGGGGGGGGGGGGGGGGAGAAGCAGAACAGCGCTTGTGGGTCACATATGATTAGTTCCCCGATGTTGGGACAGCGCAGCGCTGGGTTGATCATTCATTCCCGAGGGGGAGGGGCCCAACCGGTATTGCGGTATGGGAAAAATTAATATTGTGCAGCACAAGAATTTCGGTGTTAGGTATGAACCGGTATACCGCCCAGCACTACTAGCATGTAATTCTTTCGGCAGATCAATTACAGCAGCAACATTTTTTTGATGTTGAAATTCTGCAGTGTAAATAGGTCACCAGAAAGCCCATTCACAACAACGTTAAAGGGGTTGTGCGCTGCTCTAATTTTCGGAGCTCCGCTCACAGCGTCCGGAAGTTCATTACTCTGAACGCTGTGTGCGGGCTCCCGTGTTCGCGGGCGCCAGGCGTGACGTCACGCCTGGCCCCTCGCCCGCCCCCTCGTGACTTCACACCAGCCCCCTCTACCAAAGTCTACGGGAAGGGGGCGTGACAGCGGTCAACGTGACGTCACGCCCGGCGGCTGCGAACACGGAAGCCCGCACACAGCGTTCGGAGTAATGAACTTCCGGACGCTGTGAGCGGAGCTCCGGAAGTCAGGGCAGCGCACAACCCCTTTAAGGTTCATACAGCGGAATTCCCGCAGACATGAGACAACAATTTCTTTCTCAAATAACACATTTATAACCAAGTGAAGCATACATCAACATGTTTCACTCTCCAGCTGGCTGCCAGGCCCTACTGATACACCCCATAGACTACTATGGAGGATCTGGGAGTAAAGCCCTCTACACTCAGTTCTACTTTAAGATTGTAGCGGGTCTCAGAACTAAGACTCAAAGCGATCAAAGTATTTGTCATGTCTGGACAACATGTCAAAAGTTTATATAAATTAAAGTAACACTTTAGGTGTATCAATACAATACAAACTTGTTTCCATGTTACTTACAACTGAATTATTCACAATGGTGCCAAGTCTCCCAATTGTACGGCTCCAGTACTAGTCCTGCCTAATATGAGGTGTACAGCATACACATTACCAGGCATCAGTACTAGTCCTGCCTAATATCAGGTGTACAGCACACACATTACCAGACTCCAGTACTAGTCCTGCCTAATATCAGGTGTACAACACACATTACCAGGCATCAGTACTAGTCCTGCCTAATATCAGGTGTACAGCGCACACATTACCAAGCTCCAGTACTAGTCCTGCCTAATATCAGGTGTACAGCACACACATTACCAGGCATCAGTACTAGTCCTGCCTAATATCAGGTGTACAGCACACACATTACCAAGCTCCAGTACTAGTCCTGCCTAATATCAGGTGTACAGCACACACATTACCAGGCATCAGTACTAGTCCTGCCTAATATCAGGTGTACAGCACACACATTACCAGACTCCAGTACTAGTCCTGCCTAATATCAGGTGTACAGCACACACACACACACACATTACCAGGCTCCAGTACTAGTCCTGCCTAATATCAGGTGTACAGAACACACATTACCAGGCTCCAGTACTAGTCCTGCCTAATATCAGGTGTACAGCACACACATTGCCAGACTCCAGTACTAGTCCTGCCTAATAGGTGTACAGCACACACATTACCAGACTCCAGTACTAGTCCTGCCTAATATCAGGTGTACAGCACACACATTGCCAGACTCCAGTACTAGTCCTGCCTAATATCAGGTGTACAGCACACACATTGCCAGACTCCAGTACTAGTCCTGCCTAATATCAGGTGTACAGCACACACATTGCCAGACTCCAGTACTAGTCCTGCCTAATATCAGGTGTACAGCACACACATTGCCAGACTCCAGTACTAGTCCTGCCTAATATCAGGTGTACAGCACACACACACACGCATTACCAGGCTCCGGTACTAGTCCTGCCTAATATCAGGTGTACAGCACACACACACGCATTACCAGGCTCCGGTACTAGTCCTGCCTAATATCAGGTGTACATCACACACATTACCAGGCTCCAGTACTAGTCCTGCCTAATATCAGGTGTACAGCACACACACACACACACACACACATTACCAGGCTCCGGTACTAGTCCTGCCTAATATCAGGTGTACAGCACACACACACACGCATTACCAGGCTCCGGTACTAGTCCTGCCTAATATCAGGTGTACAGCACACACATTACCAGGCTCCAGTACTAGTCCTGCCTAATATCAGGTGTACAGCACACACATTGCCAGACTCCAGTACTAGTCCTGCCTAATATCAGGTGTACAGCACACACACACGCATTACCAGGCTCCGGTACTAGTCCTGCCTAATATCAGGTGTACAGCACACACATTACCAGGCTCCGGTACTAGTCCTGCCTAATATCAGGTGTACAGCGCACACACACACGCATTACCAGGCTCCGGTACTAGTCCTGCCTAATATCAGGTGTACAGCATACACATTACCAGACTCCAGTACTAGTCCTGCCTAATATCAGGTGTACAGCACACACATTACCAGGCTCCGGTACTAGTCCTGCCTAATATCAGGTGTACAGCACACACATTACCAGGCTCCGGTACTAGTCCTGCCTAATATCAGGTGTACAGCACACACATTACCAGGCTCCGGTACTAGTCCTGCCTAATATCAGGTGTACAGCATACACATTACCAGACTCCAGTACTAGTCCTGCCTAATATCAGGTGTACAGCACACACATTACCAGGCTCCGGTACTAGTCCTGCCTAATATCAGGTGTACAGCACACACATTACCAGGCTCCGGTACTAGTCCTGCCTAATATCAGGTGTACAGCACACACATTACCAGGCTCCGGTACTAGTCCTGCCTAATATCAGGTGTACTGTGCTGCAGCTCCAAAGCGGCCCAGTTGAGGGCTCCGGGAGGTATCGGTGACACATACGGACAGGAGACGCTCTAGGTGCCCGGGCAGCTGTGAATGCTGGGCAGAACTTAGGCCTCCAGTGCTCTGTGGCCTTCATATACAGCGCAGGTTCTACTCACTCCGTCCTCCAATTCCTCATCCGAAATAGCGTCTTCGGGCTGGTCCAGGTCGATATCAAACACGCCCGCCATGGCATCGGACGTGCTCTGCTTCCCCGCAGCGCGGCTCGGTCCCCCTGTTCCCCGCCTCATGGGCTCCAACACACAGCCGCCATCACCGGACGTGGAAGCGCAGCGGCGCCCCCGTACGACTCTACTTCCCAGGTCTCCTGCGTGCGCGATCCCGCCAACACAGGACATGCGCAATTGGGTAGAGGGTCATCAGCATGCGCAGCCTGGTCCGTGTGTAAGGGATCGTTCTAGTTCTAACTGCACATCTTTATAGTATTTAACCACTTAGCATTTAGACAAAGATAAATTATATGGTATATATTAGATATATAAAACGGTACTACTAGCGGGGGCTTGTACTTTTGCAGTAATTATAATTGACTGGGATGTAGAGCTGTCAGGCTTCACTAAAATGGCTTCTTAGTTGCGGACATTTATTGCTCGAATTTTTATTAGATTTTTTTTCTTGTGAACAGTTTGAACGGTTGTTGTGTTTGGTTTTCAGAGACGCTGGAGACGTCATGGAATGGTGTGTGTTCTGTCAGGGGCTCCTAGGAGGTAATAGCAGCTGATCCCTGAGTGATGGCCGGAGCCTGTCAGGTAGAGTTCTGCTTCTTATTCATTGGGATGTTGCACTTTCGATTATTGGATTCCTCTCATGTGTTAGTTCTTACTATTTATATGCGCTGTCTCTTTTTTTCCCAGTTTTAGTTGGGACTAGTTATGTATCACTGAGGCCAGTCTCACACATACAGACTACCGGCAATTTGTCCATATTATGTGGCGGGGGGTCTTGGCTGCAAGGCATGATTGTGGGATTTATTATTAGTGCTTGTGTGTAAGGGGGATTTTTTATTTGGTGTTAAGGGAAATTTATGCAGTTAGTAACTTTATGTACAATGAAGTACATTTACGACACGGATATAAAGCAAGCGCAGGAGTCGTGCACGGTTTTTAGGCACATACTAAACAGCATTGTGGGATGATTGACTGCAATTCTCCTAACTATCACTAGATGTCACTACACTTTTTACACTCATAGGAAATCACAGTATGTCCTTTTCTGTAGTTCTTGATACTATGTTGCAAAAATAAGATGCAAATGATTAACCATTTACTTGCTGAAATATTTACAGTTGTATAATGGACTCATAGTAAATTCTATAGAAATAGAAAAATTAGCCATTTGTAGGGCTAGATTATTGATTTTATAATATCATGGTTACACATGCTAAGGAACACATTAGACATATTTCTGATAAGAATATGGGAATAATAAATTTTTTTTTTACATGGGAATTATGGGTGGAATTTCATGGTTACACATTTGACCTATTTCTGATAAGAATATGGCTATAAATACTTTTTTTTTTACATGGGGATTGTGAGCGGAATATTATGGTAACACAACTGGAGAAAAGACAGGTCAGCTTGTCCGCCCACCTGATGTTCAGCTAAGAGCTCAACACCTATTCTGGCATGTAGCAAGTAAAATCTTTTGGTAGCTGCCTTGACCCACACCCGTCCTGGATGGTCCTGCTATGGAGATTTCAGATGCCCAGGAGAACTGGGAACCTGCTGTGGAGAAAAGCTGGGTTTTCAGGGGCGCTCACCGATCGTGCAATTTTACATACATGATTAGATTTCTACATAATCATGACTGAGTACTGACAGGCCGTGCATACATAATATATATATATATATATATATATTAGGGCAGCACGATATATCGCAAAAGCAATCGAATCGCGCTTTTTGCGATCTAGCGTTACGCCCCCCCGGGAAAACATGCGATTATCTGCTCGGGCTGTATCCCGTGGCGGGGGCCGGCCAGAGCAGGTAAAGACTAATTTAAATACTAAAAGTCAGTGTTTCCCAACCAGGGGGCCTCCAGTTGTTGCAAAACGACAACTCTTAGCATGCCCGAATCGGCAAAGGCTGTCCGGGCATGCTGGAAGTAGTAGTTTCTCAACAGCTGGAGGCACCCTGCTAGAAAAACACTGAGCTAAGGGCGCAGGGAGAAAAATAAAAAAAACCTTCTGCTCACCTAGTCCCGATCCCTGCAGATTCGTCTCCGTGCGCTCCGAAGTGTCCTATCTTAGTACAGTAGCCGCAGTGGTGTCACATGTCAAGCCAGTGATTGGCTGATGGGGAAAGGTCTTGTACTGCAGCAATACACTAGGTTTCCCGCGGAAGATTTGAAATCCGCCCGGGAAACCCAGTGTATTGCTGCAGTTCAAGAAAGTGACAGGAGGGGGGAGGGGAATGTGACAGGGGGAATGTGACAGGGGGGGATGTGACAGAATGGGGGGCAGGGGAATGTGACAGAAGGGGGGGAATGTGACAAGGGGTTGGGGAATGTGATGGGAGGGGAATGTGACAAGGGGGAGGAGAATGTGACATGGGGAGGATGTGACGGGAGGAGAATGTGACAAGGGGGAGATGTGAAATAGGCGGTGGGCATAAAATGGGTGGATAGATGTGAAATGGAGGCCATTGGACATGAAATGGGGGGATTTCACAATTTTTTTATTATATCGCAATATTTTTTTTTCAAGCTTATTTACTATTCTGTCGCACATTTGTTTTTTGTTTTTTTGTGTCCCACTAGTCAATTGTGTCTCACAAACTCTGAGATAAAGAAATTAATTGTGTGAGTCAAAATGGTTTAGACTTGTTTGTTTAAAAATGTTTTCATGAATTAAAAGTATTCATGTGTTATAATTTTTCAAACATTACAACAATTATCCTTGTTTATCAGCTTGGGTGTTAAACCTAATATTGCAAATGTGTTAAAAAGAATAAAAAATATAAACAATAACTATCACAAAAGCATTCAATATTTTATTCATAAAAGTGTTTAACTGTACAAAATGTTTTCAGGTTATAAAACAAGTTACCGTATTTATCAGCGTATAACACACATTTTTTAGGCTAAAATTTTTAGTCTATCTGCGTGTTATACGCCGATAAGCCGCTGCAGTTCAATAATTTAAAGCGGGCGCTTTAAATCAATGAACTACAGCAGCTTTTGCAGGTCCAGAGACCTGACGTCGCTGCCGGCTTCTTTGCCCCTGCCTATCCTAGGGTCCAGAGACTGCCGGCGCCGCTTCCCGATTACCTCCCCCATCCCCCCCGTTTTTTCTGACCCCGCAGAAGCCCCTAGGAAAGGCAGGGAGAGAGAGGCCGTCACTGCCCGCTTCTCTCCCCCTGCCTTTCCTGGGGTCTAGAGCCCTGTTGCCGCCGCTTCTCTCCCCCTGGCTATTGGCGCCGCTGCCCCATTGCCTCCCCCATCCCCGATTTTATAATTACCTGTTGCCAGGGTCGGGTCTGCGGTGCTTCTGGCTCCGGTGTGGCGTCTATGCGTCGTTGCTATGCGTTGCTACGCAATGACGAGTGACGTTGCGTCACTCGTTATTGTGCTTCGCAGCGCATAGCAACAACGCATAGTCGCCACATCGGAGCCAGAAGCACCGCAGACCCGACCCTGGCAACAGGTAATTATAAAATCGGGGATGGGGGAGGCAATGGGGCAGCGGCGCCAATAGCCAGGGGGAGAGAAGCGGCGGCAACAGGGCTCTAGACCCCAATGGGGCAGCGGCGCCAATAGCCATCGGGAGAGAAGCGGCGGCAGCAGGGCTCTAGACCCCAGGAAAGGCAGGGGGAGAGAAGCGGGCAGCGATGGCCTCTCTCCCCCTGCCTTTCCTGGGGGATTCTGCGGGGTCAGAAACAGTGTATCGGGGTATACACATGCAAACACACGCACCCTCATTTTACCAAGGATATTTGGGTAAAAAACATTTTTTACCCAAATATCCTTGGTAAAATGAGGGTGCGTGTTATAGGCCTGTGCGTGGTATACTCCGATAAATACGGTACTTTCACACAAAACACAATGGCAAACAGTCCCTTGTTAGAAATCACTCCACTTTTTGAATTTCACTCGTCCTCTTGGCTGTCGGTTATTGTGTGAGGCAAACTCACACTTTTTCTCGAGTGAAGTACTCCGAGTTTTTTTTTGTGTTTTGTCAATAAAATGCCCATTTTTGCATATAACACGCCCATTTCAGAGAGAAAGAAAACCCACTCGAGTGGTTTCTAAAGTGTCGGTTGTGCAGCGTAAAATTTGGTCGCATGAATAGTCGCACAGACGTTGCGACTAAAATTTATGCGCTAGAACCGAGAAAAAGAGTCGGTTGGACTTTAGTAAATGAGGGCCATTGTGTGTGTGTGAGTATGTTCCAGCATCACGTCCAAAGGGCTAAAGATATCAACATGAAACTTGGCACACATGTTACTTATATGTCAACAACAAACATAGGATAGGTAATTTTAAAGGGGTTGTGCGCTGCCCTGACTTTCGGAGCTCCGCTCACAGCGTCCGGAAGTTAATTACTCGGAACGCTATGTGCGGGCTTCCGCGTTCGCTGAGGGGGCGGGAGAGACGTCACGAGGGGGAGGGTGAGACGTCACGAGGGGGCAGGCGAGACGTCACGCCCGGCAACCGCTAACACGGAAGCCCGCACACAGCGTTCGGAGTAATGAACTTCGGGACACTGTGAGCGGAGCTCCAAAAGTCAGGGCAGTGCACAACCCCTTTAACCCTTACTCACCCCCATTTGCCAGGGTCAGGGTTTTTGTTTAAATTCCCATAAAAGTCTATGGGAAATATATGTTACTGCATAACTTCCAAATGGCTGTAGATATTTCGATAATACTTGGTCACATGTTACTTATATCTCCACTTAAAATTTAGGATAGTTAATTTAACCCTTAACTACCCCCATCTGTGAAGGTCAGGGTTTTTGTTTAAAGTCCCATGCAAATCAATGGGAAATGTATGTTCCCACAAAACTTCTGTACGGCTGGAGATATTTCAATAATACCTGGTACACATATTACTTATATGTCAAATAAAAATATATGATAGTTAAATTAACCCTTTCCTACACCTTTTTATAAAAGATGTTTTTTTTTTGTTTCAAGTCCTATGCAAGTATATGGGACTTCCAGTACCTTACTCCACAAGCTCCGCTCTGCATCTCCTGGTAATTGTGTCATTCCGGCTTGCAAGCCACACCCCATGTCACAAAGACACACCCACATGTTAAGCCCCACCCCTTTTATTATCTACCTTTTTTTGTGCATCAGTATGGCTTGCAAATCACGCCCAGTCCCACAAAGCCACATCCCCTTCTATTGTGGTGACCCACTGTGATGGTGGGACCACGGGGTGTAACGGTGTAGGTGGATGGGGCAAGATGTTATTAACCCAAGGGGCAAGGTGTTATTAACCCCTAATGTTCGTGACACCAGAGTGGTTTTTGGCTACCGGAACCACACGAACGGTATCTCCGCTATTCCAATGGCTAGGCAGTGAAAGGAGAGTCCACAACAAAGTTATGGTTTAACGGAGGCTTTACAGAGTTAAGACAGGTGTTATCTTCACAGCTAGGCCAGAATCTCAGAGAGGTGGCCAGGAACACAGAAGGAACTCGCAGCTTGCCGGGACCAATTAGACTTGTAATAGACTTCAGAATCTTGACTAAAGGCTTGGCTTGACTATAGATAGTAGTGACAGCAGACATAGACTTGATTTACTGGAATGACTGTGGATTTGAGGCCTTCCAGGTGCTGGACACTAGCACTGAGATCTCTGGTATATGCTGGCCTCAGTAAAGAGCACAAGTGCTAAGAGACAGAATTGTAATGGCTGCCCCCTTATATAGAGGCGGGCTGAGCCAAAGCCCATTGGTCAAGCTGCGGGTCATGTGTTAAACTGGTGCCCTCTGGGTAACATGTGACAACATAAACATAACATGTGACATCTCACAGGTCCTTTTTAGATGACCTCTCACAGGTCCTTTATACTGACTATACATTGACATACTGACTATAATTCTATTACAATAAATGACAGTATAGTAACCGCAGGGAAGACACTGCAGGAGAGCTCCAGGTCACTGAGGGACTCAATCTGATAGGGCCTAAGTGTAGTGCAGGATCAAGTCCTGTACTGGGACATCACACCATTTTCAGCTTACAATATCTTCATCACAGATCAGTCCCACCTGAGGGGATAGTGGGACAGGATATGGGATTAGGATATGACTACAATATATAAGGACGGGATATGAAGTAAGCTTCCTCCTTTTGTTGAGTTTCCTACCCAACAAGGATTAGGAAGAAAAAACCGGGCAATGCCGGGTACTCAGCTAGTATACCTAAAAAGAAGGAGATAACTCCCTATATATTGTAAGGATTCCTCCTTGGGGATAAGCTCTGGAATCGTCCCGGTCACTTGCCACGGGACACGTTTCCTCGCAATAACTCGCCAGACAACCGTTAAGCATACAAGTCTGGCACCTCACCAGTTTTATTTACATAGGTTTCAGGAACAAAATAAAATCCTAGACACATATCAGCATTCCCTGACTACTAACTGGTGAGCTACCCTCAGCCAGTTAAACATGTGACTCCAGCAACCTGCTACTCACAGTTCACACCACTTCTTGGACCACTCACAGCTCCCGCTGTATACTTCCTCAACAGGGTCCGTGTGTTTCCCCCCTATAGCGACATGCTGTTTCCCAGGGAGAGCCCCAACTATTCTGTTTCTTTTCCTTATGTCTAGACTTCCCACATTTCTGCTGGCCTCATTAATTAGGCACCTGATGAGCATCTCTGCTAGCTCAGCTAGGATAAAGGACTGGGAAAAACACCCTTTCATTGCCCTCAAACCTGTCTCAATGCCACAATATAAATAAAATGACTGACCTGATTATACATGGAAACAATTATTATATATGTATTGCTGTAATCCAATAGGAGATGTATTAGTTGGTAGAACGGGATACATTTCTCCACGATGTTGCAGAATGGAATGCACACCGTAACCGTTTATATATTTTTTTATTAAGTGCCGAGTTTGAGGTACCAATATTACAATTGATTACCGTATTTATCAGCATATAACACGCATTTTTTAAACAAACATTTTTTGCTTAACCTCTTAAGGACCCAGGACGTACTAGAACGTCCTGGCAACCTGGGCTTTAATGACCCAGGACGTACTAGTACGTCCTGGTGTTTCTCCGGTCTCTGCCGTGCCCTGGGCAGAGATCGGAAGCGGATGCCTGCTCAAATGCTTCAGCAGGCATCCAGGGCAAACGCGGAGGGGGGCCATGTAGGCCCCCCATGTCGGCAATCGCCGCAAATCGCTAGGGAAATCGCCCCTGCGATCTGCGGCGATACCGGGCTGATAGGGTCTCTGGGACCCGACCGCCCGGTAATTTTGCATGATCCTGGCTGTCAGACAGCCAGGACCATGCTGGAGGCTAGGAGCGAGGTGGCAAACCTGCCACCTCCTCCTATCCCCTGCGATCCGTCGGTTAGTTAACCGACCGATCGCAGGGGGGGGGGGGGGGGCGGTTACTTCCTCCCGCCCTGCCCGGCCCCTGGATGTCCTGACAGAACGGGAGGAAGACTGGAGGATGCGGCAGGGGACGGGGGAGTACTGGGGACCGGCCCCGGTACTTACCTCGTCCCTGAAGACCCGGATCCCGGCGGTGAATACGGCGGCGGCGACAGGTGAGTTCCTCTTCAGCCGCGGTCGGGCCCTTTACAGCAATGCACGTCGCTGTAAATCGACATGCATTGCTGTAATGGGACCCTGTATACTACAACTCCCAGCATGCCCAGACAGCCCTTGGCATCTGGGCATGCTGGGAGTTGCAGTTTTGCAACATCTGGAGGTCCACAGTTTGGAGACCACTGTGCCCTTCCAGATGTTGCAAAACCACACATCCTCAGCATGCGCTTACTGTCCAGGCATGCTGGGAGTTGTAGTTCTGCAACATCTGAAGGAACTACAACTCCCAGCATGCCTGGACAGTTTTGGCATACTGGGAGTTGTAGTTTTGCAACATCTGGAGGGCTACAGCTTGAACACCACTACACAGTGGTCCCCAAACTGTTCTCCTCCAGCTGTTGCGTAACTACTACTCCCAATATGACCTTCGGCTGCCTGGGCATGCTGTGAGTTGTGGTTTTGCAACAACTGGAGGCACACTGGTTGGGAAACATTGTCTGTTTCCTAACTCAGTGTTTCCCAACTCGTGTGCCTCCAGCTGTTGCAAAACTATAACTACCAGCATGCACTAATAGACCGTGCATGCTGGGAGTTGTAGTTTTGCAGCAGCTGGAGGTTCCCCCCCCCCCCCCTGTGAATGTACAGGGTAAATTCACATGGGCAGGGGGCTTACAGTGAGTGTCAGGCTGCAAGTTTGCGATGCAGCAAATTTTGCACGGCAGCTCAAACTCGCAGCGGGAAACTCGCTGTAATCCCCCACCCGTGTGACTGTACCCTAAAAAAACTACACTACACTAACACAAAATAAAATAAGTAAAAAACACTACATATACACATACCCCTACACAGCCCCCCTCCCCAATAAAAATGAAAAACGTCTGGTACACCACTGTTTCCAAAATGGAGCCTCCAGCTGTTGCAAAACAACAACTCCCAGTATTGCCTGACAGCCGTTGACTGTCCAAGCATGCTGGGAGTTCTGCAGCAGCTGGAGGCACCCTGTTTGGGAATCGCTGGCGTAGAATACCACTATGCAAATCCCTAATTCAGGCCTCAAATGCGCATGGCGCTCTCACTTCGGAGCACTGTCGTATTTCAAGGCAACAGTTTAGGGCCACATATGGGGTATTGCCGTACTCGGGAGAAATTGCCTAACCAATTTTGGGGGGCTTTTTCTCCTTTCACCCCTTATGAAAAGGGGAAGTTGGGGTCTACACCAGCATGTTAGTGTAAAAAAAAAAAAATGTTTTACACTAACATGCTGGTTTTGCCCTATACTTTTCATTTTGACAAGAGGTAAAAGGGAAAAAAGCCCCCCAAAATTTGTAATGCAGTTTCTCCTGACTACGGAGATACCCCATATGTGGGCGTAAAGTGCTCTGGGGGCGCACAACAAGGCCCAGAAGGGAGAGTGCACCATGTACATTTGAGGTGATTTGCACAGGGGTGGCTGATTGTTACAGCGGTTTTGACAAACGCAAAAAAAACAAAACCCCACATGTGACCCCATTTTGGAAACTACACCCCTCACAGAATGTAATGAGGGGTGCAGTGAGAATTTATACCCCACTGGTGTCTGACAGATCTTTGGAAAAATGGGCTGTGCAAATTAAAAATTTTGTACAGCCCACTCTTCCAAAGATCTGACAGACACCAGTGGGGGTAAATACTCACTGTACCCCTTGTTACGTTCCTCAAGGGGTCTAGTTTCCAAAATGGTATGCCATGTGTTTTTGTTTTTTTTTGCTGTCCTGGCACCATAGGGGCTTCCTAAATGCGACATGCCCCCGAGCAAAATTTGCTCTCAAAAAGCCAAATATGACTCCTCTTCTGAGCATTGTAGTTCGCCCGTAGTGCACTTCAGGTGAACTTATGGGGTACCTCCATACTCAGAAGAGATGAGGTTACAAATTTGGGGGGGTATTTTCTGCTATTAACCCTTGCAAAAATGTGAAATTTGGGGGGAAACACACATTTTAGTGTTTTTTTTTTTTTTTACATATGCAAAAGTCGTGAAAAACCTGTGGGGTATTAAGGCTCACTTAATTCCTTGTTACGTTCCTCAAGGGGTCTAGTTTCCAAAATGGTATGGCATGTGTTGTTTTTTTTTTTTTTTTTTTGCTGTTCTGGCACCATAGGGGCTTCCTAAATGCAACATGCCCCAAAAAAACATTACTGAAAAACGTACTCTCCAAAATCCCCTCGTCGCTCCTTCACTTCTGAGCCCTCTACTGCGCCCGCCGAACACTTTACATAGACATATGAGGTATGTGCTTACTCAAGAGAAATTGGGCTACAAAGACAAGTATATATTTTCTCCTTTTACCCCTTGTAAAAATTCAAAAATTGGGTCTACAAGAAAATGCGAGTGTAAAAAAATGCTATTCCTGTGAAACACCTAAAGGGTTAAAATGCTGACTGAATGTCATTTTGAATACTTTGGGGGTGTAGTTTTTATAATGGGGTATTTTATGGGGTATTTCTAATATGAAGACCCTTCAAATCCACTTCAAACCTGAACTGGTCCCTGAAAAATAGTGAGTTTGAAAATTTTGTGAAAAATTGGAAAATTGCTGCTGAACCTTGAAGCCCTCTGGTGTCTTCCAAAAGTAAAAACACGTCAATTTTATGATGCAAACATAAAGTAGACATATTGGAATTGTGAATAAAAGAACAAAATATTTGGAATATCCATTTTCCTTACAAGCAGAGAGCTTCAAAATTAGAAAAATGCAAAATTTTCAAATTTTTCATCAAATTTTGGGATTTTTCACCAAGAAAGGATGCAAGTTACCACAACATTTTACCACTATGTTAAAGTAGAATATGTCACGAAAAAACTATCTCTGAATCAGAATGATAACTAAAAGCATTCCAGAGTTATTAATGTTTAAAGTGACAGTGGTCAGATGTTCAAAAAATGGCCGGGTCCTAAGGTGTAAAATGTCTGGGTCCTTAAGGGGTTAAAGTCTATCTGCGTGTTATACACTGATAAACGCTTTCTGGCCCCGCAGAAGCCTCTGTGGTTCAATGATTTATAGCGGCCGCTTTAGATCATGTAACTGCAGCGGCTTCTGCGGGGCCAGAGTCCCGCTGACGCCGCTTTATTCCCTCCCAGTCCCTGGCTTTCATATCTACTTTTCCTGGGGGCCCCATCTCCTGCAGGCTCCGGGGCATCCTGGCTGTTGCTGTGCACTGACGAGTGGCATCGCATTGAGGACGTCACTCGTCAGTGGGCAGCGCTCAGCAACAGCGCGCGACGCTGCAGAAGCTGCTGCAGTTACATTATCTAAAGCGGCCAATATAAATCATTGAACCGTAGTTGCTTCTGCGGGGCCAGAAAGAGTTTATTGGTGTATTGTTCCATGATAAATACGGTAATCAATTGTAATATGTGTGCCTCATACTTGGCATTTATAACAAAAAAGAAGATGCAAACGGTTAAGGTGTGCATTCCATTCTGCAACATCGTGGACAAATGTATCCCGTTCTACCAACTAATACATCTCCCTAAAACATCTCCTGTTGAATTACAGCAATACATACAGTACAGACCAAAAGTTTGGACACACCTTCTCATTCAAAGTGTTTTTTTTATTTTCATGACTATGAAAATTGTAGATTCACACTGAAGGCATCAAAACTATGAATTAACACATGTGGCATTATAAACATAAGAAAAAGTGTGAAACAACTGAAAATGTCATATTCTAGGTGGAAAGTGTCCCCAAATGCAGTCACAAAAACCATCAAGAGCTACAAAGAAACTGGCTCACATGCAGACCGCCCCAGGAAAAGAAGACCAACAGTCACCTCTGCTGTGGAGGATAAGTTCATCCGAGTCACCAGCCTCAGAAATCGCAGGTTAACCGCAGCTCAGATTAGAGACCAGGTCAATGCCACACAGAGTTCTAGCAGCAGACACATCTCTAGAACAACTGTTCAGAGGAGACTGTGAATCAGGCCTTCATGGTAGAATATCTGCTAGGAAACCACTGCTAAGGACAGGCAACAAGCAGAAGAGACTTGTTTGGGCTAAAGAACACAAGGAATGGACATTA
Source organism: Hyla sarda (assembly GCF_029499605.1). Lineage (NCBI taxonomy): Eukaryota > Metazoa > Chordata > Amphibia > Anura > Hylidae > Hyla > Hyla sarda. Next base: position 235,046,155 of record NC_079190.1, on the reverse strand, counting down.
GACCAGTGGAAATCTGTGCTTTGGTCTGATGAGTAGAAATTTGAGATCTTTGGTTCCAACCACCGTGTCTTTGTGCGACGGAGAAAAGATGAACGGATGGACTCTACATGCCTGGTTCCCACCGCGAAGCATGGAGGAAGAGGTGTGATGGTGTGGGGGTCCGACAGTCCTGAATTGTAGTATCTAATAGATCCAAATGGCAGTTTAGGGAGTGATGTAGCCAGAGATAATGTCAATGGTGATAAAGTAGCAATTCAATATTGCAATGATAGTGATACCTGCAATCCGCGATGTGGTCTATTTGTTACGGTCTGTGTGGCCGGCTTCCTCGTAGCTGACAATCTCTGCGTCGAGGGCAGCGTTCGGCACTGAAATGGAGTGGTGTCCGGCCCCTGTATGGATAGGTGAGTCACCTGATTGTTATGCGGTCTCATTAGGTACAGGTTGGCATGGATGGTCATCCGGCCGTCATCGTCTTTAGTAGTAGATGTAGATGTCTGGACTTAGTGCCATCCCTGGCGTCCTCGTGTTAGGTCGCGCGCGCGATCACTTGGTGGTCCAGAAAATAAGGTGCTGCAGCGCTACCAAAGGCTAATAGGTCGGCTTTAAAAGTCATAAGAGGTGGTGATCTTAAAAATAAACTGTCTATATGCGTAGACCGTAGTCTCATTCTTCGGTAGCCAGAAATGTATATCAATTAGCTATCTTAAGATTCAGATTTATATAACACAGGTCAGTGATGTCAGATTTGGAAAAAGAAAAAGCTAAGACATGGAAAATAATTCCACAAGTAGAATATATAGAATTAGAAGTATTATATATAAACTCTCTAAATAGGAAACGGGGAAAAGTTAAAGGAAGAAAGAAGAAGAAGAATAGATACATGAACACATAAAAATATAAAGTTGTATATAATAAAATAAAATATTATCTATGAAGGTTATGTTATACATAAAGAATTATGATGGGTATTCTACGATAAATTAATATATGGGACACAAGATGAATAAGTGTCTGAATAGGTGTCATGTTTAGACAATTGTTAATAAACAAATATGAGTACATAAAAGTAAAGGATACAAATAAATATCATAAAATAATAAGTAGACCGAGATGGTAATGATCTTAATATAAACCATAAAAAATGGAGTATGGAAAATAAAAACATAAATTAAAATAATAATAAAAATAGAAATAAAAATACATATAAATAAATAGAAATAATAATAAATTAATACATGAATGGAAATAATAATAGAGATAGATAAAGTGTACTGTATAAGATGCATGGTGAATAACATGATGAGTGGAAGTATGACATGAGCGGGGTCAACCCCAGGTTCCGTCATCGGGTCAATAAACTGCCAGCCGTTGACTGCTCATGGGGGAGAACCTGACTCATGTTGCCTAAAGAAATCCAAAAATTTCCAGTTCAGCATTGAGTCCCTTAGGGATCAATGAGTAAAATTCAAAGATTTTTTGTGCTTCTGCTCGTGACATACGTGTGATGTAGTCGCTTCCTCTCCAACATCTTCTAACAGTATGTAAAGCTGTAAATGTTAGTTCTGATGGATCATTTTTTATGGAAATCATTAAAATGCAGGGATAAGGGATGTGTTTTTACACCTTTTTTAATGTTATAGATATGTTCAGCGATGCGTACCTTTTTAAAATGGCATTTGGTACGACCAATGTACTGTTTAACATGTCACAGTAAAGGTGTCATTTATCTAGTACAGTGTAAATGTGGTAAACATTCCTTTATTTTAAATAAGAATTCATTAGATTTGGAAGGTACCTCTACAGTCTTTTTTAGAGAAATTAGTAGTTCTACAGCCCAAACAGGTTCCACATCTGTGGAAACCCTTAGTTTGTAACCAGTTTGATGGGTTAGAGGGGGGTTTTACAGTAGGTGCTACTTGTATACTTAGATTTGGTAATTTTGTGTAATTTTATGTAGGAAGATATTGTCCTATTATTTTATCGTACACAATGTAACAAATAGGGATGTCCCGATACCATTTTTTTAACACTGAGTACGAGTACCGGTACTTTAATTCTAGTACTCGCCGATACCAAATACGAGTACTTTTATTTTAAAGGGAATCTGACCCCAGGGTGACCCGTTCTCTGATGCTGCTTACCGTGCTGATATGTGGGTTCCTTGTTGTGTGCATTGGAGGCGGCTGCTGTAGTATGAGCCAAGATTTCGCTCTTCTCCATTTGGCAGAACAGGAAATATGCATTGGCAGCGAGACCGATTGTCTCCGGAGAGATTGCGCTGATGTTCACATCGTGAGCAGCAGTAGAAACCGGGTCACCTGCACTATCTACCAATAAATTCAAGTTAGGGCAGGTGACTCTGCTGTAAGATTGCCTTTAATAGTAGGTAGTATTCCCTTATAGGTAGTATAGATAGTTGCAGACAGACAACAGGGCCCCTCCTTTGTAGCCAGCAGGGCCTCCCCTTTGTAGCCAGCAGGACCCCCTTTGTAGCTGTTCACTTTCCGTTGTCTCCGCTCCGCAGCCCCATTCTCATCACTGCCGCTGCCCTGTTCTGCCATCCGCATAATGGCGTCTTATGGAAGAGCATGTGACATACACGTCACTCTGCTTCCTCCGTAGCGTTACGCTGGGCGCAGTGAAGTGACGTGTAAGTCACATGCTCCTCCATAAGACTCCATTATGCGGACGGCAGAACGGGGGCAGCAGTAATGACGTGAACCGGAGGACAGGGCAGCAAAGCGGAGCACTCCATGAGGTGACAGATTTGGTATCGGGGATTTAGACGAGTCCCCGTTACCGTTTTGATACCAAATTTAAACATACAACATGTACTCTGAAATCTAGTTTCTATCCTAAACAATAAGCTGGACCTGACATCTTAGCTTTTAAAAAAAAATCTGTACAGGCGGATCTCATGAAAATGAAATCGAATACAAAACCCAATAACATTACATATAGAGAGAAATTAGGAAATACAATCCGCCCCTATCCGACAGCAATACATATATGAAATTAAAATCTGACCCTACTAAAAAGTTTACCATGGCACTAAAGACACTTTGTGATAATGCACTTTCATTAGATATTTTCTCCAACAAAGAACACGACTTTATCTTGGGGACACAGGGGAGACTCCCAGTCTTCTACTGTCTCCCCAAGATCCACAAAGACTTTATAAATCCACTTTTATATTGACAGCAAATTTTTCTCAAGTAATCGATCGCTTTTTACAACCATTTGTACAAAACACCGATTTTTATCTAAAAGACACGACAGAGATTATTAGAATTTTAGAAAACATCATTTGGGAACCAGATTATATTTTAGCATCTTTGGACATCAGCTCTTTATATACTATAATACAACATCAAGCTGGTTTAGAGGCAGTGAGATATTTTTTAACTAAAGGTGACATTTTACCCGAACAAATTGATTTTATTATTGATTCAATATCTTTTATTCTAACCCACAATAATTTTTATTTTGAGGGAGATTTTTATCTACAATTGACAGGCACCGCCATGGGCACGAGATTTGCGCCTAGCTATACCAATCTCTTCATGGCAGCCTGGGAGGCTAATCACATCACTTCCAGGATAGGCGCGGATCTCGTGCTTTGGCGGGGCTATATAGACAATATTTTATTTATATGAAGGGGTCTAGGGACTTTTTAGAAAATTGTATTCAAGAATTAAATACAAACTCACTAAACTTGAAATTCACACCCCACATTAGCACTGAATCACTTGAATTTCTGGACCTCTTGGTATCTGTAGACCCACCAAAATTGATATGCAGCACTTATCGTAAACCAGTATCCAAGAATAGCTTTATTCGCTTTGATAGTTGCCACCTACCTAGGTGGCTCCTAAACATCCCTATAAGCCAATATTGTATGCTTAAGAGAAACTGCACTTTAGAACCTCAGTTTGAAAAAGAAGCTTGCTCTCTAACTGAAAAAATTTCTTGAAAAGTGATACCCAAAAACAGTGCTGAATAGATCTATTGATAACATTTGAGACACAATTATCTAAACATGACACCTATACAGACACTTATTCATCTTGTGTCCCATATATTAATTTATCGTAGAATAACCATCATGATTCTTTATGTATAACATAACCTTCATAGATAATATTTTATTTTATTATATACAACTTTATATTTTCATATGTTTTTCAGTTTGACGTTTTTTTTATCCTTTTGGCGTTTTTTCAGCAATTTTGGGCTCAGAAGCTGGTTTTTCAAAACGCCAGACAAAACCTAGTTTGGCGTTTTTTCAGGCGTTTTTTATTCTTTTTTGGACTTTAGCGATCCAAAAAAGTGATGGAGATACCTTTTTTATTAAAATTTCGTAGGGTACCATTAAAAAAAAAATTATAAAAAAGATAAAGTAGTGATGGAAAAAATTGTATTTAGCGAAATCTATCTTTTTTATTACGAAATTTTCTGTGGACGGGTAAAGCACTAAAAATGTAGCCGACAATAATAAAAATGTATTGTGTGTGTGTGTGTGTGTGTGTTTTTCACCTTTTTTTTTTTCAACATTTTTTTTAGGTAGTACTACTATTCCCAGCATGGAACACACTGTTCCATGATGGGAGCTGTAGTACCTGTACTAATGGACAGATCGCCTGTTGCGATCCTTCTGTATAATTTATAGATGCGTCCGGCCGCTCTTCCATGGTCCCCTGCACTGCCGTATATATACACCTATTCATATTTCCCGCAGAGAGCTGTGATTGGCCAGATGGTTCCAGCCAATCACAGCTCTCTGTGGGAAATAGGAATATGTGTATATATACGTCAGTGCAGGGGACCATAGAAAAGCATCCGCCGCATCTATACATTATACAGGAAGTTCACAGCGGGATACTCGCTGTGATCTGTTCTTAACTACAAGTACTACTACTCCCAACAGAGTGTGCTCCATGCTGGGAGCTGTAGTACCTGCATGAATAGACAGATCACAGCAGGTGTCAGAAATACACTCGCTGCGATCTGTCTATTAATGCAGGAATACAGCTCCCAGCATGGAGCAGAGTGTGCTCCATGTTGGGAGTAGTAGTACTTGTAGTTAAGAACAGATCACAGCGGGTATCACTACTGACACCCGCTGTGATCGTCCTGTCTATTGCAGAGATGGAGCGGCTTTCTCCTGCGCACTACATCTCTGCAATATACTCCGGCCGGCCACTCATTCATATTTCCCTCACAGCGGTGAATGGCTGCAACCATCCGGCCAATCACCACTCTGGGTGGAAAATATGAAAGAGTGATGTTCTATTCACATCACTGGCCGGAGTATAGTGCAGAGATGCAAGCGCTGTATACAGCCGCATCTCTGCTATATTATTTACGATCGCATCGGGTGTCAGACTGACACCCGGGGCGATATGTCTATTAGTACAGGTACTACTACTCCCATCATGGAAAAGTGTGTTCCATGCTGGGAGTAGTAGTACTACATAAAAAAAAATTAAAAACAAAGAGAAAAAAAAAGTTAAACACACACACACTTTTATACAAAAATGTATTTAAATTTTGTTAGAAAAAAAAACATTTAGTTAAATACATTTTTTTACATCCCTACTGCAGCCTTTTTTTATTTTATTTTTTTGGTACCCAACTCATTTTGTACAAAAAACACCAAAGGGGCCAAAAAAAGGCAAATTCCACACAAAGGTAAAAACGCCAGAAAAAATGCCAAAACGCAGGGAAAAACTGTGGCAGTTTTTCTGGTGTTTTTAAGCCAAAAAAATTGCAGGGGAAAAATCTCAGTGGAATCCTAGCCTAAGGCTAAGTTACCACTTGGTTTTTTTTTCTGGCAGTTTTTGGAATACTGCCACTGCAGTTTCTGAGCCAAAGCCAGAAGTGTATTCAAAAGGAATAGGACATATAAAGTAAGGACTTATACTCCTCCTCCCTTATTGAACCACTTCTGACTTTGGCACAAAAACTGCAGTGGTAGTATTCCAAAAACTGCCAGAAAAACCCAAGTGGAAACTTAGCCTAATAAAGCTGCACACAATTTTTTAGGGGCACAACCAAAAACAACCAAAAAAGAGAAAGGAAAAGTAAAGGAATTAGAAAGATCGGAGTAAGTACATACCAGAGCCCGGAACAGATGCAAACCGATGAAAGGGGTGAGCTATTGAACAATATATCATCTGTTGAACTGTCCAAAGTGCAAAATAAAGTATTGAACTGGGGATTAGGCTTTTTCCCAACTAAAGATGCAACTAGTTTTTAATTTATGGTGGATTTTAATACATTTTGCAGAATGATCAGGTTGAAAATGCATTTTTTTAATGTTAACCGGGGTAAATACTGGACAGGGGGAGATATTAAAAACTAATAACCACACCTCAAAGACCTTACCATAAAATATGGTACATAATGAAAAGAGTGGATTGTAAACAGAACCTGCTTCAATTTCACAAGTTATTTATTGACATCAGATAAAAGTAAGAATAAACACACATATATTAAAAGCACTAATAATATGTCATACCACTGGGCCCTAGTGGTGGATATGTATAATTAATCACATCACCTTTACTGCATTAAGCAATTCAGGATCTTATACTATCACTTGCTCATATATAGCGTCAGTGTCCTAATAGACCGGCAACCGTTACTCTGGCACTCCTGATTCATGACCATATAACAGTATTGTAGTGGATATGTTCGGTTACATGCAATCTTAGATACAGTTCAGAGGGAGATGTCCCAGATAATTTAAGGAAGAGGAGTAACTTTGATCCGAAGGTTACTAAACGGTTACTAGACTGTTTTCAACAAGTGGTGATTGAAGTGGCTTTAAGCCTGGAATGCAGACGCCACTTTCAGGAAGTGAGGCGACGGCCGGAAAAAGAGTTCTTTATTACCTCTGGTAAGACTCTCAGAACCGCTTTCCGTCGTAAGTTCTCCTTCCGGTTCTGCGGACCTTTGGTACAGACAAAGGGTCCAGCCAGGCTCCTTCATGGAAGGAGGGCTCCTCTTTCTGATCCCATTCCTCCTGGAGGTCGGCTATCCGTTCCAGCCGTGTGGCGGCCCCATCAGGCAGCTGTAGGCCTTCCTTGGCCTAAAGGGTCGCCCCCACCCGCCGACCTCTCTCGGGTGGTTGGTCGCCTCTCACCCTCCAGGATGCCTGGACATGCAACTGGTGATTTTCTTCCGGTGTGACAGGTCTCCATTGTCTCTCGGCCGCAAGATCGTTCTCTCTCGTCAGTCTTGTTGGTCCCTTCTATGGTGGCTTTGTTTTCCCCCCTCATTTTTTTCGGGGGTTTTCCTTCCTGTCCATCCCTGCCAGTCTGTCAGGCTGGGGAGGTGTTTTCAGGGACCTCCCGGTCTGGGGTCTTGGCTCCCCGATAAGCTTTTTCCCCTTCAACATTTTGGGGCATAGGGCAATTCTTTCTTTGCTTGCTTCTTGGGAATTTCCCTCCTGGGCGGAACTCAGGTTTCCGGCCATCTCAGTTATCTTCAGTCTGGCCGTCCCTGGGATGTGATCTCGGCCGGTCCTCAGTCGTCCAAGGCCACTGGTCCCTACATCCAGGAGTGTTTGCTGTGATCTGAAACCCCTGGGGCGCTCCAGACGTGGACCTCTGCTTGTCCCGCCACAACCGACGCGTTCCTCTCTCTTGGTCGAGCCTTGCCCTACCTGGTATATTTGGTGGTCGGGCTTTGCCCTACCTTATCTGTTTACTCCCTTTCTTCTCTTTTCGGGGGACGTTTCCGCCATTCTAGTGGCCCAGCCTGGGCCCGGCGGGCGTGGTACGTCGTCATGGTCAGGCTCCTGAACGACTTAACGTTGCGCCTTCCCTATCGTCCAGACCTCCTGTCTCAGGTCTCCTGTGCCACCCCTATTACCTATTATGCCAAAATGGTACCAATACAAACAGCAGATAAGGTGCAAAAAGTGAGCCCTCATACAGCCCGGTACACGGAAAAATAAAATGTTATAGGGGTCCGAATTTTTTTTTTTTTTAAGTTAGTAAAACATGATTGAAACTAAACAAATTTGGTATTGCGGTTATCAGGCATAAAAAAAAGAATATATATATATATATATATAATTTTTATTTATTTATTTTTTTTTTTCACTTAATTTTTTTTTTATAAGTTTTTGTTTTGGAGCATAACTTATGGAAAAATGAAAGCTGTCATTACAAAGTACAATTGGTCCTGCAAAAAAACAAGCCCTCATGGGTCTGTATGGGGAAAAATAAGAGTTATGGCTATTATACGGCGGGGAGGAAAAAACTAAAACTAAATAAACAAATAAAGACCTTGCGTACTATTTTGGTTAAAATTAGTTTGTATACCAGGACAAGTGAATTTTCATGAGGGACAAGTAGATTGTGTTATGTTTTAGTCCCTTGGACAAGTGTACATAATACAGGAAGTCTAGGTTCACACCTAGGAATTTCCAAGCATAATTCAGCTTGTAAATTACGCTCCTAAATTCTGAAGCAGCAGAATCTCATTACTGTCTCTGGGATTCAACTGCACAGGGCAGACTACAGAATTTTAGCGGCGGACACTCTGCTGCTGAAATTATGATCCTGGTCATTCTTTTGGCACAATGTATTGCATTCTGTGGGGATGGCACTGCCCCAGCAGCCCTAAGCTGGCCCCTCTTATCTTCGGCCGGAATTTTTCTGTCCTTAGATTCTTCAGTATGAACCCTGCCTGATATTTAAAAAAAAATGATGTAAATGGGTATCATTTTAATTTTGTGTAGGCCCTTCCTCCTCTGCTCCTTCAGTCACTGTGGGGCCGGTGGACCTTTATCAATTGACTTCCCTGGCCTATGACCCCCCCCCCCTTTTCTGCCTGCTATACCAGCGCCTGCTCTCTCTGCCTCCATGGTATCTCCTCATGGTGCTTTCCAAACCTCAGTACATGCTGAGTTGCAACTTCCTCTGGTCCCTCATTCAAGCACTTTCCTCAAAGCAGGCCCTAGATGCAGCACTGCAACCTATAGAAGCTTCACAGCAGCAGGCCTTTGCTAGGGTACATTCAGATATCGACCAGTTGGTAGTCAGTACATCAGTAACTGAGACTGCTACATCTGCCCTGTTTGCTTGGGTGGAGGTTCTGGAAACTAGTGTCCAACTCCGAGCTCTATATGCAACATTTGACTCATGTTTGATGACCAGAAGAACAGAGGACACTGTAATACAATAATATCTGCCACAATTGCACCATCAGGTTGATTTGCAGCACCACCTACTAAAATGTTGCAATATAGCCACATCCTGGCATCTTGATGCCTTGATTACCTTGGATCATGTGCATAGAGTGGCACGAGCCTCAACGCCAGAACTAATGGGTCCCTGTGATGTTGTATGCTATCTACACTATTTTTCTGACAAGGAACTTATCCGGCACTCGGTGCACGATTCTAAAACTATAAATTATGACAGAGCTCCAGTGCATCTGTTTCTGGATGTACCTGCCCGCAGCCTATATATTAGATGCCTCTAAGCTCTGCAAAACTTTGAGACCCTGTTGCGCAATATCACTATCACTTCCTTTTCATTTTGATTTTGTGGAGGGGCACTTCCATTGTCCCAGATTTTTGCTTCTTCCTCGATGTGACCTGATCTCTATTACAGATTGGCTCTCAATTGAAAATTCGGAATCTCTACCTTCTCGCTGCAGATCCAGGGCTGCTGCACTGGCCGTGAGGAATTCTCCTGCTGACCTGCTCTTTTCAGAACTTCTGGCCCCGGAATAAGCTGTGTCTCTGCCTCTGGAAGCTTGACTTCTTTTTGGGTTGGCCGTCTGATTGCTGCTAATGTGTGGATGCTCTCATGGACACTAAGGGTGAGATTTACCAAAACCTGTCTAGAGAAAAAGTTTCTGCGTTGCACATAGCATCCAATCAGATTGCTTCTTTCATTTCTGAAAAATGAAAGAAGTGATCTGATTGATTGCTATTGGCAATGCAGCAACTTTTCCTCTGGACTTGTTTTGATAAATCTCCCCCTAAGTTTCTATACTGTCTGCTCACCTGTGCAATCTCTTGCTGCATTTGTTGCAATCTATTGTAAGATATGTCTTTTTGCTGATGACACAAAAATGTTACTTGTAAGACTTGTTTTTCGAATACTGGATAACCCCTAGAGAGAGAGCGTGCTTCGGCTTTCACAGTTACCAGCACAGCTCTGTGACCTGTTAGGTGTTCAGGCGCCCTCTGCAAGCTAACCTTGTTGCACCCGTGAGAGCGCACCATGTACATTTGAGGCCTAAATTGGTGATTTGCACAGGGGTGGCTGATTTTACAGCGGTTCTGACATAAACACAAAACAATAAATACAGACATGTGACCCCATTTTGGAATCGACACCCCTCACGGAACGTAACAAGGGGTATAGTGAGCCTGAACACCCCACAGGTGTTTGACAAATTTTCATTAAAGTTGGATGGGAAAGTGAAAAAAAAAATTTTTTTCACTAAAATGCTGGTGTCACCCTAAATTTTTCATTTTCACAAGGGAAAATAAAAAAAGCCCCCCAAAATTTGTAACCCAATTTCTTCTGAGTAAGAGCATACCCCATATGTGGATGTAAAGTGCTCTATGGGTGCACTACAATGCTCAGAAGAGAAGGAGCGCCATTGGGATTTTGAAGAGAAAATTTGTCCGGAATTGAAGGCCACTTGTGTTTACAAAGCCCCCATGGTACCAGAACAATGGACCCCCCCATATGTGACCCCATTTTGGAAACTACACCCCTCATGTAATGTAATAAGGGGCACAGTGAGCATTTACGCCCCACAGGTGTCTGACAGATTTTTGGAACAGTGATCCGTGAAAATGAAAAATGTAATTTTCCATTTGCACAGCCCACTGTCCCAAAGATCTGTCAAACGCCAGTGGGGTGTAAATGCTCACTGCACCACTTATTAAATTCTGTGAGGGGTGTAGTCTCCAAAATGGGGTCACATGTGGGGGGGGGGGTCCACTGTTCTGGCACCATGGGGGGCTTTGTAAATGCACATGGCCCCTGACTACCATTCCAAACGAATTCTCTTTCCAAAAGCTCAATGGTGCGCCTCCTCTTCTGAGCATTGTAGTTTGCACGTAGTGCACTTCAGCTCCACTTATGGGGTACTTCCATACTCAGAAGAGATGGGGTTACAAATTTTGGGGGGTATTTTCTGCTATTAACCCTTGCAAAAATGTGAAATTTGGGGGGAAACACACATTTTAGTGGAAAAAATATATATATTTTTTTACATATGCAAAAGTCGTGAAACCCGTGTGGGGTATTAAGGCTCACTTTATTCCTTGTTACGTTCCTCAACGGGTCTAGTTTCCAAAATGGTATGCCATGTGTTTTTTTTTTTTGCTGTTCTGGCACCATAGGGGCTTCCTAAATGCGACATGCCCCCCGAGCAAAATTTGCTCTCAAAAAGTCAAATATCACTCCTTCTCTTCGGAGCATTGTAGTTCGCCCGTAATGCACTTCATGCCAACTTATGGGGTACCTCCATACTCAGAAGAGATGGGGTTACAAATTTTGGGGGGTATTTTCTGCTATTAACCCTTGCAAAAATGTGAAATTTGGGGGGAAACACACATTTTAGTGAAAAAAAAAATATTTTTTTTACATATGCAAAAGTCGTGAAACACCTGTGGGGTATTAAGGCCCACTTTATTCCTTGTTACGTTCCCCAAGGGGTCTAGTTTCCAAAATGGTATGCCATGTGGGTTATTTTTGCTGTTCTGGCACCATAGGGGCTTCCTAAATGCAACATGCCCCCCAAAAACCATTTCTGAAAAACGTACTCTCCAAAATCCCCTTGTCGCTCCTTCGCTTCTGAGCCCTCTACTGCGCCCGCCGAACACTTTACATAGACATATGAGGTATGTGCTTACTCGAGAAAAATTGGGCTACAAATATAAGTATACATTTTCTCCTTTTACCCCTTGTAAAAATTAAAAAATTGGGTTTACAAGAACATGCGAGTGTAAAAAATAAAGATTGTGAATTTTCTCCTTCACTTTGCTGCTATTCCTGTGAAACACCTAAAGGGTTAAAACACTTACTGATTGTCATTTTGAATACTTTGGGGGGTGTAGTTTTTATAATGGGGTCATTTGTGGGGTATTTCTAATGGGAAGACCCTTCAAATCCACTTCAAACCTGAACTGGTCTCTGAAAAAAAGCGAGGTTCAAAATTTTGTGAAAAATTGGAAAATTGCTGCTGAACTTTGAAGCCCTCTGGTGTCTTCCAAAAGTAAAAACACATCAATTTTATGATGCAAACATAAAGTAGACATATTGGAAATGTGAATAAAATAAAAAATATTTTGAATATCCATTTTCCTTACAAGCAGAGAGCTTCAAAGTTAAAAAAATGCAAAATTTTCAAATTTTTCATCAAATTTTGGGATTTTTCACCAAGAAAGGATGCAAGTTACCACAAAATTTTACCACTATGTTAAAGTAGAATATGTCACGAAAAAACTATCTCGGAATCAGATTGATAACTAAAAGCATTCCAGAGTTATTAATGTTTAAAGTGACAGTGGTCAGATGTGCAAAAAACGCTCTGGTCCTAAGGTGTAAAATGGCCTGGTCCTTAAGGGGTTAAGGTCTCCCTTCTCCAGAAATAACAGGTTTGCTTTCCAAAACTAAGGCCACACTCACTAAGGCTGGGTTCACACCATGTTTTTAGGTTACGGGAACCGGGGGAAGCGAAAACCGGGCACTCCCATATCCCAGCTGGACCCGGCCTGTACCTCATTCATTTCAATGAGCTGACCGGAGTCAAACGCTGACTCTGGTCGGCTCATTTTTGCCCCGTATACGGTTTTCTGACCGGACCTAAAACCGTGGTATACCACGGTTTTAGGTCCGGTTAGAGTACTGTATACAGGGCAAACATGAGCCGACCGGAGTCAGCGTTTGACTCCGGTCGGCTCATTGAAATGCATTACATACAGGCCAGGTCTGGCTAGGATACGGGAGTGCCCGGTTTTCGCTCCCCCCAGCCGGATACGGTTCCCGTATTGCAAAATCGTAGTGTGAACCGGCCCTAAGTCTCGTAGACATTTTCATGAGTTTGGTATTAAGCCTGGGGAACTCTGGCCAGATTACTCCTTGCCCAGCAGGCAAGATCATATATACCATCCAAACATGTTCCCAAACCCTAGTACACCTCTTAACTGACGTGTCTTTCAGGAATTCTGTATGGAATTGTACTCTTGATACCTTCTAACCTGTTTTTACTGGTCCTGGTTTTTGGGTTATTTCTGATTCTGGCCTGCCACGGTTTAGTGTAATGTAATGGCTCTTGAATCACCTTTTTAGAAAGGATGAATTGTCAATTGTGATTAAACATGGACGAAGGTTCCCAGTTCGAATGGTTTTACCATGGGGTACTAAAAGTTTTTGGGTGAATTCCTCTCACCTCTCTTTTAATTCTCTATCTCAGGGTGTGGTCCACCATGGGCGCATTTCAGTTATCACTAAAGAGGGGAAGGATCCCTTTGTGCAAATTACTGTACCATCTCCCTCCTTAATGTTGATCTCAAGCTTTTTGTCAAAATTCTTGCCTCTAGATCAGTGGTACATACAATATTGGAATCCGCACCCAGCAGGGGTACTCAACTCCAGTCATTTTGCCCATTTCCTTCACTGCACTGCGGCCACTAGGTGTGTACCGGGCCTCAGCGCTTTGCTTGGACGTGACAGACGTGGATGAGCGGACACTTACTAAAATAATTGAGTACTCCTGGACTAAAGAAACAAATGATTCAGCATTCAGATAAAATCACAGCTTTTATTTCACAATCTAAAAGCAGATATTCACACCAATGTGCAGTTCCTGGCATTCAGAGACTCTCCACGTAGACATCTGCTCGGGGTTCTTAAACTGGATCTTGTCACTTTATTCCTGTCTGACAGCTTAGGTCTAGGTAAATAACATCCCCTCTTCTGATTTCTCCATCCATAATGGGCCGTGAGAGGAATGCCCGCTCCCCCCTCTGATACTCACCCTGACTCAAATGTTCCAGCTTAATTTTCTGCCTCTACTGACATCTCCAGAGCCAGTGTGACTTGGACACTGTACATTCACCTGGTTCAAACAGTGCATGATTTTCACAGCTTAAGTACGCTTTTATAATCATTATTTACGTGTAAATTACTAAAAACACAGAAGGAGTGGCCAACCACTTTCACATTTAGGCAGGGGTAGGGACATTTTAGCCCTTGTGATCTATAATTTATCCCGTATCCTTGGATAGGGGATACGTTCTTTTTTACTAGACTACTCTTTTAAGTACAGGATATACTTACATTCCGGAGCACTCTACCAATAACCCATAAGTTGTTTGTGCATTTAAATTTTCCCTTAGAGACTTACAGGATCATCTACTAAGACTTTAATTACAGGTGGTTGCCCATAGCAACAGACTTACACTACTTGTTATTGCTTGGGTGCTCCAGGAGAGTTTTATTACTACATCTCTCCCAATTCTACCCTCATGTTATCTATGGAAATAGTGCATTTAATCTGAACACAGCTTAAGCACCTTATTTTTAATACCATTGTTTTATAATTTTAAAATTTTTGTTTTTCTAATCATGTATCAATCTTAATTTTTACGTATATTGTAACTGTTTATTGGTTTGACTTAAGCGGCGAGCAAGGGCCCTGCAACCCGCCAGTCATCCAGTGTCTCACTACTGGAATATAATAAATTATCCTTATATTTATAACTAAACCAGTTTACAATATGCCTCAGTTATCCATGACCCAGAATGCCAGAATCCTTAGTGTTATTTGTTGCCACTTTTTTGTCCCTAGGGCACCTAGTTAACTATCTGGCTAGCTCTCCTACACCTTCTACGGGATGTTTTAAATGTCCTGTGCAGTCTCAACAGCCAAAGGGTAACGCGATCTGGAGATTTACTTGAAGTCCCATTGACATGTATGGGATATCAGACAAAAAAAATACACCCTCACAAATGGGGGTGGGTTAGGGTTAATATAACTCTACTATACTTTTAGTTGACATATGAGTAACGTGTTTCATAGAAATGTCTCCAGCCATTTTGAAGTTATGCAGGAACATACGCGCACACACACATATATATTTAGTAATCTGCATTGCTGCATAATAAGTGGTCAACCCCTTTATCTTTACAGTACAGGTCGATATGGATCTTCAAAAGACCACCTCTTTAGGTAGACCACTCCCTCATCCAGACCGGATTTTCTTTCATGTACTTTCAGTTTCAGTTCGGTTTTATGATATACACACCTCAATGTAAACATAATCCCTGTCACTGTTGGACTCATTAAGGGCCGGTTCGCACTACAATTTGCCAATACGGGAACCGGATACGGCTGGGGGGGAGCATAAACCATGCGCTCCCTTATCCCAGCCGGACCCGGCCCTAATGTAATGCATGTCAATGAGCTGACCGGAGTCATACACTGACTCTGGTCAGCTCATTTTTGCCCCGTATACTGTTCTCTAACCAGACCTAAAACCATGGTATACCACGGTTTTAGATCTGGTCAGAAAACTGTATGCGGGGCAAAAATAAGCCGACCGGAGTCAGCATTTGTCTCCGGTCAACTGATTGAAATGAATGGGGTTCGGGCCAGATCCGGCAGGGATACGGGAGCGCCCCCCAGCCCTATCCGGTTCCCGTCCACTACAAACATAGTGTGAACCCAGCAACACAATTGAATTTAATGTATATGAGTGGGAAGCGGGCAAAACTTAGTCACTAGCTGAAGTGAGTGGGGTATTAAAGTATTCAAGGGCTATTGAAGTGAATTGGGCCCACTGCAATGCGTCGCAGTATACATCGGTACCCCTATTTTGACAGGGTCTAAAATATAGCTGGGATGAACTGCACATTAAAGTGAAAAAAAATATACATATGACTCATGTTAGAATGGTTTGGAGCACCTTTGCACCTTTTATATTTCTGGTCTCTTTCTTTCACAGATAAAATCATCTGAACATGTCTTTTATTACAGTACAGTTGGGGCAATGTGGCAATCAGATTGGCTATGAGTTATTTGATGTGATTTCTAATGATATACACAGCAATGGACTGTGCACCAGAAAGGAAAATGAGCTTTATCAAGCA
The DNA here is from genome assembly GCF_029499605.1 of Hyla sarda. Taxonomy (NCBI): domain Eukaryota; kingdom Metazoa; phylum Chordata; class Amphibia; order Anura; family Hylidae; genus Hyla; species Hyla sarda. The sequence continues at coordinate 235,030,016 of NC_079190.1, read as the reverse complement.
GCATCTAAGGAAAGATTCTTTGATGAGACAGAATCTGGAGGTATAGGTTCTAAAACGACTTTTTAAAGCCTATGGCTTTAAAATTTTTATCATACTGCAGTGTTTATGATATATATTTTTCATTTGTAGACTTTGTTAGCCGCGCAGTGCTTCTTGACATGGAACCCAAAGTAATTTCTCAGACTCTATCAAGGGCAACCCATTCCGGTAAATGGAGGTATAGTGAGAAGTCACAATTTTCCCAGAAGCAGGGGTCCGGAAACAACTGGGCAAATGGGTAAGGAATATTTGTTAAAGTATAGAATTTCAGAATTTCACATAGGAAATAACTTTTGTTTGGGTGGTCCAAAAATAATCTTTCAATAATAAAATCCAGAATATAAAGATGCTACAAAAGTGGCATCACTAAATGGCAACCCAGAAGAGACCCCAGTCTCTTTTTAGATGGGTTGGTCACTCCTTACAGGGGACTTAGCTGTGTTCAAACGTGTGGTTAATTTGTGTGCATTTTATATGTAATCTTGCCATGATTTCTGCAAATTTGTAGCTAAAGTTTTATAATTTGAGTCCTGAGTTATAACTCAAGTGAAGTGTGTGGCAGAGTTTCAATGTGAATGATTCTGGTTTGAGTGATAGCTGGGGAGTGAGACGCGTCACTTAACTAGGCTGTAACTCAATTGCAGCAGGTCTCAAGTGCAGGTCTCCACATGTCTGGACAACATGTCAAAAGTGTTTTTTAAATGTCAAGAAAGTAGCACAGATGCAGTAGAGTAGACTTGGTGATGTTATATGGTCACATGCCCCTCGATATACTGACATCTTATGGATGGAAGTGCTGTCCTGACAGCACAGAGAGACAGTATATATACTATATAGTACACAACTGTGCTAAAGGACATTCAGTAAGTCACCTGTTATAATTAAGGGGGGACTGCAGCATTTAACAACTTATCCTCTATTCACATGGAATAAGTGTTTGATTGCAGGGTTTCCAAGCTCCTTGCCCCATGGCGCACATGGTCGGCGCTCGTTCCATGCATGCTCTATGGGAGCTCCAGAGATACCGAAGCGCTATACTCTGGTATCTCCAGTGCTCCTATAGAGCATGCTTGGCCCCGTTCTGGAGATTTCGGGGGTCCAACCTCTGGGAAAGGGGGAGGCCTTTTTAAATGCTGAAGTATTCCATTAACATGTAGATCATTAAAACCTAAAACAAGTGGTCAACCCCGGTAAACATTAAGTATACCTAGAAGGGGGCACTTGATGATCTCTGTAAATCTTCATGCACTCTTGAATTCTCAGAAAGAGAACTTTTCTAGATCACACATGACAGATTTGTTACATAAATTTCTAAGACTAAAATACTGTCCCAGACATTTAAGTGGGGTTGTTTCATGTGCATGTGAAAGTTGCAGAATTTGGAGATCTAAGCATGCCCAACCACTGCTCTACTGAGAAGGAACCGGATACTGAGGCCCACTGTGTTAGGGCCCAGATATATAATATATTTTTTAGATTTCCTGTAAGGTATAACAAAATGTATTATTAAGCCCTTAATCCATGCAAAACATATTAAGTTAAATGCAGGCTGTGTTTTTATTTTTATTTTATACATTTAGGTTAATATGTATTCTACAGGATTTAGATTTGCATGTATTTGCAGTGGATGGGTGGGTTAGATAATTAGCTATAAGATGATGGCAAACTTTTTTTTTTTCCTAATAACTATCATTATAGATACTATGTGCATGGACCAAAGCATAAGGACTTCATCATGAATTTGGTCAGAAAGGAAGCTGAAAAATGTGATCGATTGAGTGGCTTCATCACAATAATGAGTATGGCGGGTGGCACTGGCTCCGGTATGGGGACCTTCGTCACAAGATGTTTACGTGATTTCTACCCCAACTCCCTATTACTCAATGAAGTTATTTGGCCTTATGGAACGGGAGAGGTAAATATTGTTTACACATTTTCACTAAAGTAAGACTTGGTTATCAGTTTTAACAAATTTTTGGAGTTCTAAACTTTTAGAAGCATATCATTTGTTTTTTTTTTTTTTTTTTTTCTTTGTTCTATAAACTGTCTATAAAAGGTAAAGAAGGAAATTTCTAAATCAAACTAAACAACATAAACTGGACTAAACATATGAGGTTTCCATATTGTGGTGTCTTATTTGTTGAGAACTGATTCTTAAAATCATTTTGCATTCTAAACAGTTTGCTGTGGATTCTGTGACTCAATTCCCAGTGTATCTCTAGATGGGAATTACATGCATATGTGGGTGTATTTATTTGTATAAAGGCGGAGTCCTTCTGTAAAATCCCAGTATGAAGCTTGGACTTTACTCAGTGACTCACATTATTCCCCTATGTTGTTTTATTCTTATTTGTACAAATAAAAGAGAACTGGCTAATGACACTGTACCTCATGCATTACAAGCCTGTCTGTATCACAGCTAAATATTATTATAATTTATTTATTTTTAATTAACCTCTTAAGGACCAAGGACGTATGAGTACGTCCTTGGTCCCGCTCCTGTGATATAACGCGGGGTCCCACGGTGACCCCGCATCATATCACGGTGGGCCCGGTGTCCTAGTGAAGCCGGGACCCGCCGCTAATAGCGCGCGGCACTGATCGCGGTGCCGCATGCTATTAACCCTTTAGCCGCGCGCTCAAAGCTGAGCCACGCGGCTAAAAGTGAAAGTAAAAAGTGCCTGTTAGCTCAGTGGGCTGTTCGGGATAGCCGCGGCGAAATCGCGGCATCCCGAACAGCTTACAGGACAGCCGGAGGGTCCCTACCTGCCTCCTCGCTGTCCGATCGCCGAATGACTGCTCAGTGCCTGAGATCCAGGCATGAGCAGTCAAGCGGCAGAATCATCGATCACTGGTTTCTTATGAGAAACCAGTGATCAATGATAAAGATCAGTGTGTGCAGTGTTATAGCTCCCTATGGGAGCTATAACACTGCAAAAAAAAGTGGAAAAAAAATGAATAATTTGAAAACTGGGTGTTCCCATATCCATTGCCAGATGGCTGTGCCCATATGCAGTCTAGCACTCCCAGCATTGATTGGACCATTTCAGTTTGTGCAGGGTCACACTTTTAATTGGTAGAGCCCAGTTTATATATTTCTAGAAGGAAGTAAAGAAGAACAAAACACAGAGGTCTATGAGAAGATTTTAATGAATAATAATTACTGCGTTTTATGACTACATATACTGGATATAAATAATCTTATTTAGCTCTTCAAACTTTTCACTTTTAGGTTATTGTTCAGAACTACAACTCCATTTTAACACTTTCCCACCTCTATGAATCCTCTGATGCTCTGTTGGTTCATGAAAATGACATTATTCACAAGGTGTGCTCTCAACGGATGAACATCAAGCAGATATCATTCCAGGATGTAAATAAAGTCATTGCACACCAGCTTGGCAGTGTATTTCAGCCTGCATACACGGCAGATGGAGCCTTGCACTACAGTAGAAATCCTCTTGGTATGATAGATTGGTTTGCAATTAAATGAACAGTCTGCTTACAGTTTTAAAGTGACACTAATGTTCAGCGTAATTAAACATAATCAGGCTTGCTAGGCTATAGTAGAACTTTTCCCTTTATTGATCTAGAGTAAAGGCGATATTACAAGGCCCGTGACGCTGAGTAAATAAGTGCCAATCTTTTAGATTGGAGCATGTTTACTAGTCTATAAGGTAGTGTTCACACGTAGCGATACCGATACGTAGTGAATTCCAAATGGCTAACCCTAGTTTTTTGGGTTATTTTTCAGTATTAAGTTGCCAAAGGAGTTTGGTAGCAGACTACTCCTCCTCTCTTCACTAACAATACATGGATGTTCGGCCAAGTCAAACATCCAAGTTTATTAAGGGATTGGGAGCAATAGCTGTTGGTCAGCTATTGAAGGTGTATGGCCACCTTAAGAGGCTCTATGCCCCTTTATCAGTTTTGATGCTTGTCTCTGTATTTTTTCTCTTCTTTATCACCTAAGGATACAGTCACATCCAGTACAGGCTAAATTTAATAGTCTGTGTCACTTTCATGCATTTTTTATGCTAACAATGTGAAAAAGTTCCCTCAGGAGAACCATTGGTGTTTAAGACATGTAATATACAGATGAAACACAAACCATCATAGTGATTTTTGTTTGATAAGTTTTAGACACTGTAGACAGCTATAGTGGTGGACTTGCATTTCATAAACTTACATGTAAATTCAGATAGACTGGAACTAAATATTTCAACCTTATGGTCTATTCACACGTACAGTATCCTGCGCAGATTTTATGTTGCAGATTTCAGTGTAAACTAAATCACTGAACACAGCTTCAAATCCTGGACATCAAATATGCGCAGGATACTGTACGTGTGAATACTCTCTTAAAGATGTTTTTCAGGCAGAATGTTTTTATTTTAAAGGGGTATTCCGGTCTTATACATAGGGGGTCTAGCCGTTGCCATCAAGATGTGACGACACGGCCAGGCCCCCTAGTGACATCACACCCACACCACACCCCCTCCATTCATGTCTATGGGAGGGGGGTGTGGCAGCAGCCACGCCCCCTCCCATAGACATGAATGGAGGGGGCATGGCGTGACATCATGAGGGGGCCTGGCCGTGGCATTACATCTCTGTCTCGGAGGCAGCGCGGCACAGAATGCTGGGGGCTGCACAGAGATCGAGGGGTTCCTAGTGCTGGTAACCCTACGATCAGACATCTTATCCCCTATCCTTTGGATAGGGGATAAGATTTATAAGGCGGGAATACCCCTTTAGCTATACATACCTGCCCCATTACCTGGCTACTGACAATTTAACAGCACAGAGTCTCTAGTGCATGTTGGGCATCAACTAATGAAACCTCATTGGTAGCAGGGAAAAGCACTTAGCCATTTATTGACTGAGGCGGCTCACCCCCTGAGTGGACATTTTTTGAAAGCAGAAAAAAGCAAAGAGCATCAGAGACTAGGCACTGTCAGAACAGGGGGATTAGGGCAGGTGAGTATGTTTATTTATTTTTTTTTTTTTTTACAGCATTAATAAAAAATAAAATATCTGCCCCAAATACCCTTTTCAAATATTTATCATATTATGCAAAATGCTAACAAAAATAATGCATACTTGTTTTTATCACATTTGCTAATACACACTTTTTCCTCTTCTTACTAGGGGAACTAATGGAGAGTCTGGTTCCACACCCAGAATTCAAACTGTTAGGTCTTGGTAACATTCCTCAGATGTCTGAACACTCCCTGGCGTATAGTACATTTACTTGGCATGGCCTCATCAAACATCTGAGACAAATGCTCATTGCTAATGCAAAAATGGAAGAAGGTGCGAGCAGTCATGTAGTACAGCTTAAAATAAACACCGATAACTATGCAGTTTGAATATGTGTTCTTGTAAGCTACTTGGGTTTATTTATGTTGGATGTTCCCCTGGTGACTTTGGCCAGTTCTGTGGAAAAAATACTCCTTCCACATACAGTAAAGAAGCATCTTTACTGGCAAATAGTGTGGTTGCAGCACCCACAGTCCGAACTCCACCAAAATATACGACAGCAACTCCCATACTAGAACAAATGCTTCTCAGTATTTGTGTCCTCAGCTAGACATACACTTGGCACTTTTTAATACTCTTCCGTCTGTTTTGGGTCATTTAAAACTTTCTGGTTAGAATTTAAGCTTATTGGAAACAAAAACAAGTAGGCTATTGCATAGCTGAGGATGCAAATGCTGTAAATCTAAGATTTATTATTACTATAGCTTGAAATTAAGCAAGAGTACAATCTATGGAAAATATAATCATTTAAATAAAATATTCTTAAAGGGGTACTCCAGTGGAAAAAAAATTTCTTCCAATCAACTGATGCTAGTTAAACAGATTATAAATTACTTCTATTTGAAAAATTCTAATCCTTCCAGTGCTCATCAGCTGCAGTATACTACAAGGCAAAGTTGTGTAATTCTTTCCAGTCTGACCACAGTGCTCTCTGCTGACACCTCTGTCCATGTCAGAAACTGTCCAGAGCAGGAGAGGTTTGCTTTGGGGATTTGCTTCTACTCTGGACAGTTCCTAACATGGACAGAGGTGTCAGCACAGTGGACACACTGAAAAGAACTACACACATTTCTCCGGAGCATGCAGCAGATGATAAGTACTGGAAAACTTAAAGTAGATATATATAAGTAGATACGTTATAGATTGCGGGGGGGGGGGGGGGTTGTGTGTCTGACCGCTGGGACCCCCCTGCGATTTCCTGTATGGGTCCCTGGCACTCCCTGGGAACAAGGCATGTCAACCTTGCACAAAGCAGCATCCGAAACGCCCCCTCCATATATCTCTAAAGGAGAGACGTTCAGCTATCTCCTACTCTCCCATAGAGATATATGGAAGGGGCTTGTCAGCCGCGGCTTCTTGCAGCAGCCGACTCGCTCCGTTTCAGAGGAGAGTTGGGAACCCATACAGGAGATGGCAGGGGGTCCCCCCTGTGATTTAAAATGTATTCCCTATCCTGCAGATAGGGGATAAGTTTTTATGCATGATGCATCTTTATGATTTTTAAGCAACTTACAAATCTGTTTAACTTTCTGGCACCAGTTGATTTAAAAACATTTGTTACCTCTTTTAATGGTCAAAAGTGGGTTAACACCGCTTCGCCGGTACAGAGGTTTTTTTCACACCCATGGCTAATAGGTTGTTAAGCATGTAGTCGTGAGCTGTCCATACACAAACCTTAGAATGAGTTGTGCTGAAGGGTTCATTGACTTTCCAGAAGTCTTTTATTCACATTCACCAATTTAGCCATAACATTTAAACCACAAGTCTAATATTGTACTGGTCCCCCATGGGCCACCAAAACAGCTCTGACCTAAAGAGGCATGGACTCTACAAGATTTCTGATGGTGCCCTGTGGTATCTGGCACCATTGCATAAGCAGCAGTTGCGAGGTGGGGCTGACATGGATCAGACGTGATGATGACATCTAAGGCATGTATTTGTCGTATTCCAGTAACTATTCCTAAACAACGTTTGCAGTATAGCAGGTGCATTATCCTGCTGATCACTGTAAGGTATACCATTGCCATTAAGGGGCGTACTTTGTTTGCAACAATGTTTTAGGTTAGTTATACATGTCATAATAAAACCCATATGGACACAAAGACACAAGGTTTTCTAGCAGAACATTGCCTAGACCCTAGAGCATCACATTACCCCTGCTAGCAGCCTTGCCTTCTTCCTATAATGGATCCTAACACCATTTCCCAAGTAAGCAATGCCACTGTCTTCCATGGTCCATATCTGATGCTCATTTACCTTCTGTAGGTGCCAACAGCTGTGGGCAATGGGTACTCTGCCCTGTCTGCAGGTGCCCAGACCCATATGCAATAAACTGCTATGCACTGTGTTTTGACGCCTTTCAAAGCCAGTATTAACTTTTTCAGCAAATTGTACTACAGCAGTTCTTCAAAGGAATTTTACTTTACTTTTTAGGCATCAACTGGCAAGTTCAACTACCATCCAAGCTAGCATCAGGAAGAAACTCTCTGGCAGCTGAATTGCAGTTCAATAAATCTGTGGCAAACCTTGCTATGTTTCGTGGAAAGGATATCGAAGAAGCATCTCCTGGTGAGTTTTTTTTTTGTATACCTCATTGCTTACTTGACCTGAACTGTCCAAAAGAAGAAAGTGAAGGGTGAAGCATGCAGAAGTGTGCATCACTCCTTGGCTTGGTGCTCATCGAAGGAGACAGTCTCCCCAGACTTTAATGGAACCCCATCTCCTGCAGTCAGTCAGATTGCGCACCAAGCTGGAGATTTAGGCTTTGCATTGAGGCTAAGTTTCTACATGTTTGTTTGTCCTGCGTTTTTTTTTTTTTTTAGAAAAAAATGCAAGAAAAAACACCTGAAAAAACGCCAGTGCAATTTCCTGTGCCTGGCGTTTTTTCCATGCGTTTTTTCATTTGTGTGGAAATTGCATATTTGGCACCTTGGCAATTTTTCCAGCCTTTCCAAGTTGGATTTTTTTTTAACTTTTTGGCTGACTCCAGAGAAAATGGCTGCTGTTCCTCTTCCTGGGAACAGCCCTTTTTTTCACAGGTGAAAAAATGCCAAAGAAAAAACGCCAAATGCAAAACATGCATGGCGTTTTTTCACTCCCATAGACTTCTATGGGAGAAAAACGCCACGATTTTGACTAAAAGAACGCCAGTGGCTCAACATGCTGCGACTTTGGAAAACTGCCAAGTTGCTGAAAAACTCCAAAAGAAAAAAAAGGCCAAAACGATTAAAAAAATGCCAAAATGAAAAACACAAAGTGGAAAAAGAATTTAGCGATTTCTCATTGATTTACAGCTATCATCTGGCCGCAGCGTTTTGTGGCCGAAAAAACGCCATGCAGCAGATTTGGCATTTTTCTAAACAAGTAGAAACTTAAATTTGGACTTGATTGCTTTAAAAAAAAAAAAAAAAAAAAAAAACCTGGGATGTGATATACCAAAAAACCTGCAATTTTGATGTTTGGTATTCTTTCATTTACATTATTCACTGTGTAGGATTAATAATGTTATGCTTGAATAGATCGGACAATTCTGCACGTGGCGATACCAGACATTGGGTTTCCTTTTTTTTAACCCCTTCCCGCAGAATTACTTATATAAACGTCATGTTATGCTGGTAGTTCGCGCATCATGACGTTTATATAAGTCATTCAGTTAACCCCGCACGGGTTAACTGGCAGAAGTCGGGCGGGGGACAACTTCCGCAACAACCCCTGCCTTTGGCTGTCCGGTTATGCTGGGAGTTGTAGTTTTGCAATATCTGGAGGGCCACAGTTTGGAGACCACTGTGCAATGGTCTCCAATCTGTGCTCTTCCAGATGTTACAAAACTACAACTCTCAGCATGCCCAGACAGTCCAGGCATGCTGGGAGTTGTAGTTCTGTATAATCTGGCCCTTCAGATGTTGCTGTCTGGGCATGCTTGGAGTTTTGCAACATTTGGAGGGCTACAGTTTGGACACCACTACACAGTGGTCTCCAAACTGTTCTCCAGTTGTTGCAAAACTACAACTCCCAGCATGACCTTCAGCTGTCTGGGCATGCTGGGAGTTTCTAGTTTTGGTTTTGCAACAACTGGAGGCACACTGGTTAGGAAACATTGTCTGTTTCCTAACTCAGTGTTTCCCAACCCGTGTGCCTCCAGCTGTTGCAAAACTAACTCCCAGCATGCACTGACAGACCATGCATGCTGGGAGTTGTAGTTTTGCAACAGCTGGAGTAACAAACTCTGTGTTTTGCAACCAGTGTGCCTCCAACTACAACCCCCAGCATGCACAGACAGCCAAAGGGCATTCTGGGAGTTGTAGTTTTAAAACAGCTACAGGGTACATTCACACGGGCGTGGGTTTACAGCGAACTTTTCTCGCTGAAAGTTTGAGATGTAGCAAATTTTTCACTGCAGCTCAAACTCACTGTGAACCCCCGCCTGTGTGAATGTACCCTAAAAACACTACACTACATTACAGTACACAAAATAAAAAGTAAAACACTACATATACACATACCTCTACACAGTCTCTTCCATGTAATAAGGGGTACAGTGAGCATTTACACCCCACAGGTGTCTGACAGATTTTTGGAACAGTGGTCCGTGAAAATGAAAAAATTTAATTTTTCATTTGCACAGCCCACTGTTCTAAAAGTCTGTCAAACACCAGTGGGGTGTAAATGCTCACTGCACCCCTTATTACATTCTGTGAGGGGTGTAGTTTCCAAAATGGGGTCACATGTGGGCGGAGGGTCCACTGTTCTGGTAGCATGGGTCTTTGTAAACAAATTCTCTCTCCAAAAGCTCCTTTTCTTCTGAGTATTGTAGGTCGCCCGCAGAGAACTTTACATCCACACATGGGGAAATGGGGTTACAAATTTTGGGGGGCATTTTCTCCTATAATCTCTTGTAAAAATAGTAAATTTGGGGGTGAAAAACTGCATTTTAGTGAAATTTTTTTTTATTTTCACATCCAACTTTAACGAAAAGTGTATGCTTAGTTACGTGCCTTGGGGTGTAGTTTGTCGGGGTTAATAACTCTTGAGAATTATTAATTCTGGTCAACAAAAATATGAAAAATATTATGACCGTTATTAATTGCCAAAAATATACAAACAATGAAATTCACCATATCTAGGCCCGAATATTTTCCCAGATATGAGTTCTTTGAAGTAGTCGTAATCGTAACTTTTGCAATATAATAAAATAACGCAGTTATTATAAAAATGATATGTACACTTATTGGTTATAATTGATTAACATTAAAGAGTAATAAAAACAGACCATAACGCCTTAAGGACCAAGGACGTACCGGTACGTCCTGAGTCCTCTCCCATTCTATAACGCGGGGCCATAGCGGGTCGGGCCCGGCCTGGACGGGACCCATGGGTAATAGCGCGCGGCACTGATCACGGTTCCGCGTGCTATTAACCCTTTAGACGGGGCGTTCAAAGTTGAACGCTGCGTCTAAAGTGAAACTAAAACGTAGCCGGCCAGCTCAGGGGGCTGTTCGCGATCGCCGCGACATCCCGAACAGCTGTGACACAGCAGGAGGATCCCTTTCCTTGCCTTCTGGTGTCCCTTTCCTTGCCTGAGATCCAGGCATGAGCAGTCAAGCGGCAGAATCATTGATCACTGGTTTCCTATGAGAAACCAGTGATCAATGTAAATGATCAGTTTGTGCAGTGTTATAGCCCCCTATGGGAGCTATAACATTGCAAAAAAAATAAGTGAATGTCACGATGCCGGCTGGCAGGTAGTGGATCCTCTGTGCCAGAGAGGGATTGGCGTGGACCGTGCTAGTGGATCGGTTCTAAGTCACTACTGGTTTTCACCAGAGCCCGCCGCAAAGCGGGATGGTCTTGCTGCGGCGGTAGTGACCAGGTCGTATCCACTAGCAACGGCTCAACCTCTCTGACTGCTGAAGATAGGCGCGGTACAAAGGAGTAGACAGAAGCAAGGTCGGACGTAGCAGAAGGTCGGGGCAGGCAGCAAGGATCGTAGTCGGGGGCAACGGCAGGAGGTCTGGAACACAGGCTAGGAACACACAAGGAAACGCTTTCACTGGCACAATGGCAACAAGATCCGGCGAGGGAGTGAAGGGGAAGTGAGGTATAAATAGGGAGTGCACAGGTGAACACACTAATTGGAACCACTGCGCCAATCAGCGGCGCAGTGGCCCTTTAAATCGCAGAGACCCGGCGCGCGCGCGCCCTAGGGAGCGGGGCCGCGCGCGCCGGGACAGGACAGACGGAGAGCGAGTCAGGTACGGGAGCCGGGATGCGCATCGCGAGCAGGCGCTACCCGCATCGCGAATCGCATCCCGGCTGGAGACGGTATCGCAGCGCACCGGGTCAGTGGAGCTGCCCGGAGCGCTGCGGTAGCGAGAGAGAAGCGAGCGCTCCGGGGAGGAGCGGGGACCCGGAGCGCTCGGCGTAACAGTACCCCCCCCCTTGGGTCTCCCCCTCTTCTTAGAGCCTGAGAACCTGAGGAGCAGACTTTTGTCTAGGATGTTGTCCTCAGGTTCCCAGGATCTCTCTTCAGGTCCACAGCCCTCCCAATCCACCAAAAAGAACCTTTTTCCTCTGACCGTCTTGGAGGCCAGTATCTCTTTCACTGAGAAGACGTCAGAAGAACCGGAGACAGGAGTGGGAGAAACTAATTTGGGAGAGAAACGGTTGATGATGAGTGGTTTAAGAAGAGAGACATGAAAGGCATTAGGAATACGGAGAGAAGGAGGAAGAAGAAGTTTGTAAGAGACAGGATTAATTTGGCACAAGACTTTGAAAGGACCAAGATAGCGTGGACCCAGTTTGTAACTGGGGACACGAAAGCGGACATATTTAGCGGAGAGCCATACCTTGTCTCCGGGAGCAAAAATGGGGGGAGCTCTTCTTTTCTTATCGGCAAACTTTTTCATGCGAGATGAAGCCTGTAAAAGAGAATCTTGGGTCTCTTTCCATATGGTGGAAAGATCACGAGTCACTTCATCTACAGCGGGCAAACCAGAGGGCAAGGGAGTAGGGAGGGGGGGAAGAGGGTGACGGCCGTACACCACGAAAAATGGGGATTTGGAGGAAGATTCAGAGACTCTAAAGTTATACGAGAATTCGGCCCATGGTAGAAGATCTGCCCAATCATCCTGGCGGGAGGAAACAAAATGTCGTAAATAATCACCCAAGACCTGGTTAATTCTTTCTACTTGTCCATTGGATTGAGGATGATATGCAGAAGAAAAGTTTAATTTAATCTTGAGTTGTTTACAGAGAGCCCTCCAGAATTTTGACACGAATTGGACGCCTCTATCCGAGACTATCTGTGTGGGCAACCCGTGAAGACGAAAAATGTGTACAAAAAATTGTTTAGCCAACTGAGGCGCTGAAGGAAGACCAGGAAGAGGGATGAAATGTGCCATCTTGGAGAATCGATCAACGACCACCCAAACAACAGTGTTGCCACGGGATGGGGGTAGGTCTGTAATAAAATCCATACCAATCAGAGACCAAGGCTGTTCGGGGACAGGCAGAGGATGAAGAAAACCAGCGGGCTTCTGGCGAGGAGTCTTATCCCGGGCACAGACAGTGCAGGCTCGCACAAAGTCCACGACATCCGTCTCCAGAGTCGGCCACCAATAGAAGCGAGAGATGAGTTGCACAGATTTCTTGATGCCCGCATGGCCTGCGAGATGGGAGGAGTGACCCCATTTGAGGATTCCGAGGCGTTGGCGTGGAGTGACGAAGGTCTTCCCTGGAGGAGTTTGCCTGATGGAGGCTGGAGAAGTGGAAATCAGGCAGTCAGGATGATGTGTTGCGGAGAGAGTTCAACTTCCGAGGCATCCGAGGAACGAGAGAGAGCATCGGCCCTAATGTTCTTATCGGCAGGCCGAAAGTGAATTTCAAAATTAAATCGGGCAAAGAACAGAGACCACCTGGCCTGGCGAGGATTCAGCCGTTGGGCAGACTGGAGATAGGAGAGGTTCTTGTGATCGGTGTAAATAATAACTGGAAATCTTGATCCCTCCAGCAGATGCCTCCATTCCTCAAGTGCTAATTTAATGGCTAGAAGCTCTCGATCCCCGATGGAGTAGTTCCTCTCCGCCGGAGAGAAGGTCCTAGAAAAAAAACCACAAGTAACAGCATGCCCGGAAGAATTTCCTTGCAGAAGGACCGCTCCAGCTCCTACAGAGGAGGCATCAACCTCCAATAGGAAGGGTTCAGATGGGTCAGGTCTGGAGAGCACGGGAGCCGAAGAAAAGGCAGACTTGAGCCGTTTAAAGGCGTCTTCCGCTTGAGGAGGCCAAGACTTGGGATTGGCATTTTTTTTGGTTAAAGCCACGATAGGGGCCACAACGGTAGAAAAATGTGGAATAAATTGCCTGTAATAATTGGCGAACCCAAAAAAACGTTGGATAGCACGGAGTCCGGAGGGGCGTGGCCAATCTAAGACGGCAGAGAGTTTGTCTGGATCCATTTGTAGTCCTTGGCCAGAGACCAAGTATCCTAGGAAAGGAAGAGATTGGCATTCAAACAGACATTTCTCTATCTTGGCATAAAGTTGATTGTCACGAAGTCTCTGAAGAACCATACGGACATGCTGGCGGTGTTCTTCTAGATTGGCAGAAAAAATCAGGATATCGTCCAGATATACAACAACACAGGAGTATAAGAGATCACGAAAAATTTCATTAACAAAGTCTTGGAAGACGGCAGGGGCGTTGCACAGGCCAAAGGGCATGACCAGATACTCAAAGTGTCCATCTCTAGTGTTAAATGCCGTTTTCCATTCATCCCCCTCTCTGATGCGGATGAGATTATAAGCACCTCTTAAGTCCAGTTTGGTAAAGATGTGGGCACCTTGGAGGCGATCAAAGAGTTCAGAGATGAGGGGTAGGGGGTAGCGGTTCTTTACCGTGATTTTATTAAGACCGCGGTAGTCAATGCAAGGACGTAGAGAGCCATCTTTTTTGGACACAAAGAAAAATCCGGCTCCGGCAGGAGAGGAGGATTTACGGATAAAGCCTTTTTTTAAATTTTCCTGGATGTACTCCGACATAGCAAGAGTCTCTGGGGCGGACAGAGGATAGATTCTGCCCCGGGGTGGAGTAGTGCCCGGGAGGAGGTCAATAGGACAATCATAAGGCCTGTGAGGAGGTAGAGTCTCAGCTTGTTTTTTGCAAAAAAACATCCGCAAAGTCCATATAGGCCTTAGGGAGACCGGTTACAGGGGGAACCACAGAGTCACGGCAAGGGGTACTGGGAACCGGTTTTAGGCAGTCCTTGAAACAAGAGGGCCCCCAACTCTTGATCTCCCCAGTGGACCAATCCAGGGTTGGGGAATGGAGTTGAAGCCAGGGTAGTCCAAGGAGGATTTCGGAAGTGCAATTGGGGAGGACCAAAAATTCAATCTTCTCGTGATGAGGTCCGATGCACATTAGAAGGGGCTCCGTGCGGAGACGTATGGTACAGTCCAATCTTTCATTGTTTACACAATTGATGTAGAGGGGTCTGGCGAGACTGGTCACTGGGATGGTGAACCTGGTGACGAGAGAGGCCAAAATAAAATTTCCTGCAGATACGGAATCCAAGAAGGCCATAGTAGAGAAGGAGAAGGCAGAGGCAGATATCCGCACAGGCACAGTAAGACGTGGAGAAGCAGAGTAGACATCAAGGACTGTCTCACCTTTGTGCGGAGTCAGCGTACATCTTTCCAGGCGGGTAGGACGGATAGTACAATCCTTCAGGAAGTGTTCGGTACTGGCACAGTACAGGCAGAGATTCTCCATGCGGCGTCGTGTCCTCTCTTGAGGTGTCAGGCGAGACCGGTCGACCTGCATAGCCTCCACGGCGGGAGGCACAGGAACGGATTGCAGGGGACCAGAGGAGAGAGGAGCCGGGGAGAAAAAACGCCTTGTGCGAACAAAGTCCATATCCTGGCGGAGCTCCTGACGCCTTTCGGAAAAACGCATGTCAATGCGAGTGGCAAGATGGATGAGTTCATGTAGGTTAGCAGGGATTTCTCGTGCGGCCAGAACATCTTTAATGTTGCTGGATAGGCCTTTTTTAAAGGTCGCGCAGAGGGCCTCATTATTCCAGGATAATTCTGAAGCAAGAGTACGGAATTGTACGGCGTACTCGCCAACGGAAGAATTACCCTGGACCAGGTTCAACAGGGCAGTCTCAGCAGAAGAGGCTCGGGCAGGTTCCTCAAAGACACTTCGAATTTCCGAGAAGAAGGAGTGTATAGAGGCAGTGACGGGGTCATTGCGGTCCCAGAGCGGTGTGGCCCATGACAGAGCTTTTCCAGACAAAAGGCTGACTACGAAAGCCACCTTAGACCTTTCAGTAGGAAACTGGTCCGACATCATCTCCAAGTGCAGGGAACATTGGGAAAGAAAGCCACGGCAGAATTTAGAGTCCCCATCAAATTTATCCGGCAAGGATAGTCGTAGACCAGAAGCGGCCACTCGCTGCGGAGGAGGTGCAGGAGCTGGCGGAGGAGATGATTGCTGAAGCTGTGGTAGTAGCTGCTGTAGCATCACGGTCAGTTGAGACAGCTGTTGGCCTTGTTGCGCTATCTGTTGTGACTGCTGGGCGACCACCGTGGTGAGGTCGGCGACAACTGGCAGAGGAACTTCAGCGGGATCCATGGCCGGATCTACTGTCACGATGCCGGCTGGCAGGTAGTGGATCCTCTGTGCCGGAGAGGGATTGGCGTGGACCGTGCTAGTGGATCGGTTCTAAGTCACTACTGGTTTTCACCAGAGCCCGCCGCAAAGCGGGATGGTCTTGCTGCGGCGGTAGTGACCAGGTCGTATCCACTAGCAACGGCTCAACCTCTCTGACTGCTGAAGATAGGCGCGGTACAAAGGAGTAGACAGAAGCAAGGTCGGACGTAGCAGAAGGTCGGGGCAGGCAGCAAGGATCGTAGTCGGGGGCAACGGCAGGAGGTCTGGAACACAGGCTAGGAACACACAAGGAAACGCTTTCACTGGCACAATGGCAACAAGATTCGGCGAGGGAGTGAAGGGGAAGTGAGGTATAAATAGGGAGTGCACAGGTGAACACACTAATTGGAACCACTGCGCCAATCAGCGGTGCAGTGGCCCTTTAAATCGCAGAGACCCGGCGCGCGCGCGCCCTAGGGAGCGGGGCCGCGCGCGCCGGGACAGGACAGACGGAGAGCGAGTCAGGTACGGGAGCCGGGATGCGCATCGCGAGCGGGCGCTACCCGCATCGCGAATCGCATCCCGGCTGGAGACGGTATCGCAGCGCACCGGGTCAGTGGAGCTGCCCGGAGCGCTGCGGTAGCGAGAGAGAAGCGAGCGCTCCGGGGAGGAGCGGGGACCCGGAGCGCTCGGCGTAACAGTGAATAAAGATCATTTAACCCCTTCCCTAAGAAAAGTTTAAATCACCCCCCTTTTCCCATTTAAAAAAAAAGTGTAAATATAAATAAACATATGTAGTATCGCCCCGTGCGGAAATGTCCGAATTATAAAAATATATTGTTAATTAAACCGCATGGTCAATGGCGTACGCGCAAAAAAAATTCCAAAGTCCAAGATAGCATATATTTGGTCACTTTTAATATCATGAAAAAATGAATAAAAAGCGATCAAAATGTCCGATCAATACAAAAATGGCACCGCCAAAAACTTCAGATCACGCAGCAAAAAATGAACCCTCATACCACCTCATACACGGAAAGATAAAAAAGTTATAGGGGTCAGAAGATGACAATTTTATACGTATACATTTTCCTGCATGTAGTTATGATTTTTTTTCAGAAGTACAACAAAATCAAACCTATAAAAGTAGGGTATCATTTTAATCGTATGGACCTACAGAATAAAGAGAATGTGTCATTTTTACTGAAAATTGTACGGTGTAATAACAAAAGCCCCCAAAAGTTACAAAATTGCTTTTTTTTTTTTTTTTCAATTTTGTCAAACAATGATTTTTTTTTTCCGTTTCGCTGTAGATTTTTGGGTAAAATGACTGATGTCATTACATAGTAGAATTGGTGGTGCCAAAAAATAAGCCATCATATGGATTTTTAGGCGCAAAATTGAAAGGATTATGATTTTTTAAAGGTAAGAAGGAAAAAACGAAAGTGCAAAAACAGAAAAAACCCTGGTCCTTAAGGGGATATCATTGAAATTATATGAAGAATATCAATGACTCAAGATCAGATATAAACAAATGATGTATTAGTAAGTTATTTCAAAAGATTAAACTTAATCACAGAAGTGTGTTAGTTCAGATATTCATATATTACTTTGTGTAGAGATCATTACATTACATGATATCTAATGGGCATTCTATATGTATAAAATGGGACTAAACCCTGCCCAGTTCTAACCACAACTATCTCTGGTAAGATACGGTACTAAATATAGAATTTATAGTACGCTACTAATTAGGAAGACTTAAATTAAGTTTCCTCATGGAAATTATGTCATGTGGACAAGCAGAGTATTGGATCCCATCAGACTATGCTAATATGCAATATGATCATTGCATTGATCCCCATAAGACGTGCCCCGTTCATCTGCAGTAGAAGGGGGTATGGTTATCTAGAAGCCATATCTGCTAATATACATAACATAAGTATGTCCACATTAAAATGAGGTAACTTAATCAAATAAGAAACCTGTGTATCTATTCATTTCTTCTGAATGAAAGAAAAATGGCTGCCTGGGGTCCAAGGGAACACCTGTAGTCATAACCGGTTATCAGAGAACAATGGGCTTATGGGATCTAGCTCTTTCCCTGAAACTTCATGGCTCTGCCCCTTCAGGTAGCCTCTAGGAACTTCTGTGATGAGGAAGGGGGTCCCTCTTTCTGTGTCCCCTGTAGTTCTCCTTGTCGGTCCCCCCTTGTCCTCCTTATACCTGCTTTTAGCGTCTCTCCTATCTTAAGGATCCACCCAAGTAATAATGTATTATCCAATGATGACTGGTGTGTATGTGTGTGTGTGTGTGTGTGTATGGAGATCAGGGCTAGTCACATGTCTAGTTAAATGACATCACAGCTAATAATTTACTATAATTGTGTTTATAGATGTAAAGGAATATTGTGGCCGCCTGTATACACATCAACATCCTTGTACTACAATGCCATTGATACTTCTCAGGCATTTCAAATAGATGGCCAGAGATACAGATAAATAGAATGCAAATACAATCCATTGTTAAACACACACACACATACCGGTATTCCAAGTGTGTAGAGCAGACCACTCATTGTGTTCAGACAATAAGTTTTACTCTCTAGGACTTTCACCTGAGACTTGTCATGGTTTGGTAAATCACTGTCATCAAACCATTGTCTGACTTGTTTTAGACAGATAACACTTTTACAAACATTCAAAAGTCTGTGATCTTTCATTGAACTCCCCTTAGGGTACGTTCACAGAGCAGAATTCCGCGTTGTCAACTTAACATTAGTGTGAATGGGTCTCAGAGACCCGTTCACACTGCGGAATTTCAGCGGCGGACAATTCCACCGCTGAAATTGTTCAGCGCAAAGAAAGAATAGGTTCAATCAATGGTGACCGCTCGGTGCCCCGCGGCCCTAGCGCCGAAGTATTTTCAGCAGCGGCCGCCAGATGGAATCTCTGCTCGCTGAATTCAGCAAGTGGAGATTCCGCAGTGTGAATGCACCCTTAGGCCTTTCGGAAAATCCATACAACATGGTTGACACTTTTCAATGTTATTAAAGCATAGTGATTCATTTTTGGGCCTACAATAAGTATGAAAAGTTTCCAAAATAGTATGCCATGTGTTTTTTTTTTTTTAGCTGTTATGGCAACATAGGGGCTTCTTAAATGTGACATGCCCCCCAAAAACCATTTCAGCAAAATTTGCTTTCCAAAAGCCAAATGTGGCTCCTTCTCTTCTGAGCATTGTAGTGCACCAGCAGAGCACTTGACATCCACATATGGGGTATTTCCATACTCTGAAGAAATGAGGTTACAAATGTTGGGCATTTCTCCTATTACCTCTTGTAAAAAATTGTAAATTTGGGGGAAAAACTGCATTTTAGTAAAAAAAAAAATGTTTTTTCATTTACACATCCGAATTTAACGAAAAGTTGTCGAACAGCTGTGTGGTGTTAAGGCTCACTGTACCCCCTTCTTACGTGCCTTGAGGGATGGAGATTCCAAAATAGTATGCCATGTGGGGTTTTTTTTGTTTGTTTTTTTGCTGTTATGGAACCATAGGGACTTACTAAATGCCACATGCCCCCTAAAAACCATTTTAGCAACATTCACTCTCCAAAATCCCATTGTCGCTCCTTCGCTTCTGAGCCCTGTAGTGCACCCACAGAGCACTTTATGTTCACATATGAGGTATTTCTTTACTCAAGAGAAATTGAGTTACACATTTTGGGGGGCATTTTCTCCTTTTACCCCTTGTAAAAATTCAAAAACTGGGTCTACAAGAACATGTTAGTGTAAAAAATTTAGATTTTTTATTTTCTCCTTCACTTTGCTGCTATTCCTGTGAAACACCTAATGGGTAAACAACCCTTCTGAATATCATTTTGTATACTATGATGGGTGCAGTTTTTATAATGGGGTCATTTATGGGGCATTTCTAATATGAAGACCCCTCAAATCCACTTCAAAACTGAACTGGTCCCTGAAAAATTCAGATTTTGAAAATGTTGTGGAAAATTGCTGCTGAACTTTAAAGCCCTCTGATGTCTTCCAAAAGTAAAAACATGTCAACTTTATGATGAAAATATTAAGTAGACATATTGTATATGTGAATCAATATATAATTTATTTGGTATGTCTATTTTCCTCACAAGCAGAGAGCTTCAAAGTTAGAAAAATACAAATTTTTACAATTTTTCAGGAAATTTTTGAATTTTTCACCAAGAAATGATGTAAGTATAGACGAAAACTTACCGCTATGATAAAGTAAAATAGTTAACGAAAAAACTGTCTTGGAAACAAATTCATAAGTAAAAGCATCCCAGAGTTATTAATGCTTAAAGTGAAAGTGGTCAGATGTGCAAAAAATGCTCTGGTCCTTAAAGGGGTTCTCCACCATAAGGGGATTTTAGTATGTACCTGGCAGACAGTGATGGACATGCTTACGGTAGGAAGGATCTGTGCTTATCTTGGGGCTAAATGGCTATGTCATGAGATTACCATAACACTGTGGCTAGCTTTTTGTGAACTTGTATTTCATGTTTGACTTTTCTTTTTTTGACTACAAATCCCACAATTCCATTTTACTCCCTCCCACACATCAGCCACCCCACCCATTGAAACAAAAGACCTGTGGTTTTCAATCAGGGTTCCTACAGCTGTTGCATTAGTTGCAGATTGATCTCTCTCCCACCACGCGATCGCTCCACCTATTGAAGCAGACAGGCTCCCTGTCATCAGCTGACTAGTGAGTCAGGTCTCGGCCGCATTGTGAGCTGGGAAAAATCTGAGACAACAGTCATTTTGTATGCTGTTAAAAATAAATATTGGGGTGAAAATCACAGAAGAATTGTGAGAAACCTGTCACACACAGGTATAGACACTATATTATGAACTACACTAACTTTACAGACCCTGTAGCATAGTCAAAAAAAAAAATCCTCGAATACCCCTTTTAGGGCCAAAATGACCTCGGTCCTTAAGGGGTTAATATGGACAATGTGAAAAGTTTTTTTATTTTTTTATAACACTTTATTAGTCTACCTAGGGGACAAATGTATGCCTCATACATCTGTGGCTCATACAGATCAGTGCTGCACAGCTGTACTGCACTGATCCATCACATCTGGGCTCTATTAATATAAGATGATCGGGAGCCCCGGAAACCTAGATAAGTTCTCTGGTTGCCATTGCAATGGATCTTCTGCCCTTGATCGTGATGCGGGTGGGAGATCCAAACCATTGCACCACCACCAAATCTGTTTAACTGATTTAGATACTGCTGTCAGCTTTAACAGCAGAATAAAAAGATGGTAAATGCAAACAGAAAAATTACGACTGCACATTCATAGCGCTAAGATATATGTATACTATGAAGCATTTTGAACTGCTATAAAGTAATGATAAAAGTTCTTAGCGTACCATTTGGCCAAATAGTGTATACCATCCTACCATGGTGCGGTGACCTCCTTTTCGGACCCTATTATTATTAGTGCGTGCCCATGTAGGCATATTCTGTAGTGTAGGGTCTGTCCCAAAATTAGGTCCCCAAACCATGGGGGGATGATATACACTATTTGGCCAAATGGTACGCTAAGAACTTACATTTTTTTTTCTATATCCGTATTGCATTTTAAAATGTTTCATTATACATCATATTATATCTTAGCACTAGCGGTGTGCTACAGTAATTTTTCTGCTTGCTTAGACACAGCAGCGTGTATACTTATAACATCTATATTAGTTTTTTTGTATGTTTTTGTTGTAATTTTTTTTAAATCTACACGCAATTAGTCAAATTTATCAAACTGCGTGAGAGAAAAAATAGAGATTTTCCCACACCAACCAATCACAGCTTAGCTTTCACTTTGCCAGAGCTCATTAGCTGAGCTGTGATTGGTTGCTGGGGGAAAATCACTCTATTTTTTCTCTCACACA
The DNA here is from genome assembly GCF_029499605.1 of Hyla sarda. Classification (NCBI taxonomy): domain Eukaryota; kingdom Metazoa; phylum Chordata; class Amphibia; order Anura; family Hylidae; genus Hyla; species Hyla sarda. The sequence continues at coordinate 235,008,352 of NC_079190.1, read as the reverse complement.
GTTTGATAAACCTGGGCCAATATATGATGACGTAAAATGGGATACCAATGTCTGAAAAAACACAGAACAAGAAAAACATCTATAATATTTGTGTTGGATGTGCTGACCAATTTTAGTTTTTTTCTAAAGGGTTATTAGCAAGCATTGGTGATCGCCACATGCCGGCTATTAGTAGCGATCCTTGGCTGCTGAAATCAGCCAGGGGATGCAGGTTATGGAGTGGACTCCTGAGCACTCTCCATACTCTCTTTACAGCATCATCATGTGCATGTACGTGATAATGCAAGAAGGGGCTAATGATTGGTCAGGGTTTCAGACCTGAGACCCCTCCGATCTAAACTAATATTTTAATGTAGTAATTTAAAAAAATATATATGCAACTTGCATGGCAACATCACCTACATTTGTAGTCAAATGATTGAGATACATGTGACTGAACTGTATTGTGAATATAACAGAAGCCTATCTTTTGTGAGATAAAAAGTATGAACTGTACACCCCACTACACTGTATTACGTGACAACTGAGTAACATGTCACAGGGCATGTATGTCATTCACAATTGCTTTTTGTATTATTTTAGAGGGCTTCAGAGAACCAGCATTGTATACTTCCTGGCTGCCACCGGATAATTCATTTAGTATTTGGAAAACACCAAGAGCTTTCAACAAATACGAGAAGTCTGCTACTTTAATGAGCAATAGTCAAGGCCTGTTGAAGCCATTGGACACCATTGTTGGAAAAGCATGGACCATGTTTGCTTCAAAGTAAAAACCTCTTGTTTCTTTATTACCCTTTTTTCCGATAAGCCACATGCAGCTTAGCCCTGTGGAATAGGGCTACTCTGCATCCAAACCAAGGGCATAAGCGAGCTGCCACAAAAGATTGCACCTCAAATCACAACATCTGGACAACATGTCAAAAGTTTTATACAAGTAGTAATGCTTTATATTACTTGCATTTTACCACACTATACAAAGACCAATGTTACCAATGATAATACTATACAAGGCCCATATTACAAATGCAACGCCTTTACTTCTACGTAGTAAATCAATAATTACAGATGTTGGGTAAAAAAAACTTTACAAAGATTAAAATTACCAGCATCCATTGCCCATAGAGCAAAATTGCAGTCCTTTATGGATGGAGTAGGTTGTTACAAGAAGACCGCTGGGACCCAAGCTCATGACACCCCAAAGAATTGTGCCACCTTTTAAACCCTACACAGTATCATTCAGTATTAATGCCCAACGTTCTGAGTAAAAGGTAATATCATCACCTTTTTCCCCTACAGAATAAAACTTTCTTACCCCAATTTCATTGTAATGCTGGCATTGGGTACTGACCTCACAGGCTTCTTCTGGCCTGTGAGGTCAGTACCCAATGCCAGCATCACAATGAAAGTACCTCTTCCCATCTGCTGCCTATGACAGAAAATGGACATCTTGTACATGTTCCTGGCATATTGCCATTGCCAAGTGGCCTGCAATACAATGAATGGCAGGGCAGGCAGCTTAAGATGGCATCTCAAGAATGTAGATACAGTTTAAAAGTGGCTTACTAAGCCAAAAGTTTGGAGGCCCTCGCAATTACGAAGTTTGCCCTGCACTGCCCTTGACTATTCAGTTGGTAAAGTAACTCATGGCTGATTTTGATTTTCCTTTTTTGTTTCAGAGCATATGTTCACCAATACACAAAATATGGCATTGAAGAAGAAGATTTTTTGCAGAGCTTCACGACACTTGAACAAATTATTTCCAGTTACTCCACTTTATGAGCAGAGTCGGTGCAACCCGGCTGTAGGTGCATTTTGGCGCCCCCAGGACTCATACATAAGGCCGTTACTGTCCAGATGTCACAGTTTAGTGTGAGTTGACAGCACCCGGGGCAAGGCAAAGTATTGTGTACACGCACTTTTACTACCTGTCTTCGGAGCAAAGCTGCTTCACCCTTGGAGACCTGCGGGAATGATGGCCCGCACCATCAATTACTGACTGAGACAGGATCTTCTCCTCAGCCAGTGATTGACTGAAAAGGTTGTCACCACCCTGCATGTTTGCTAAGGTGTGGGCCACTCTGCTCTGAGGATCAGTAAGTAGCTGGACCCCATTCTGAAGATCGCTGGGGGCCCTAGTGGCCAGACTCCTCTGTAATCAGTTATTAATCCCTTATGCTAAGGATAGAGGATAAGTGTAGTTCCCCAGACTACCCCCTTTAAAGCACTATTCCCAAGTTTCAAGCCTGTGCGATCTTTAGCTCCAGTGTGGGGAGATGCAGGTCATGCTGGAGAGTACAGTTGCCGAGACAACCGTACCACACTCAGCGAAGTTTTGCCCTCTAGTCCCATTCATTGGAAAAGGGCCTGTGCACAAACCTTTACTGAGAGTGGTACAGATGTCTAGGCAACTGTACTGTCCCACACTGAAGCTGAACATCGAGCAGCCTGATGTGTGCCCTAAGTGTGTGCAAGACCACCTAGCATTCCAGAATGTGTTACACTGTACATTAGGATGTGTACACACTGTGCATTTACCCATTCCTATCCCTCATTCAGAGCTGCCAGCATCATAATGTAAGTAATGCTGCGCATCCTACAGGATGTGTGCCAGGCCGCTAGAAGGTGCTGGCAACGTGGGCAGTGCTTTTGACTCTCTAATTGGTCTCCCACATGACCTCTACCCCCAACAAGGTAGACTTTGGACTAGCTAACTTACACTACCCCAGTTATTTCTTTTCACTCCTGTTGCCACCAGTGCACAGAAGGAAGAGGCAGAGGCAAGCAGCTAGAGGGCTTCTTCTGTGCACCATGAGATTCCAGTTCCCTGCACCTGTACAATATTCGCCACTCATTTTAATTTCTAAGGTGGAGGAGTGGGAACATTGTACGAGGCCTAGACCATTTCTATTACCTTCAGATTTAGTCCCCCCCCCCCCCCAAAAAAAAAAAATAACAAAAATAACTGAGCACTAAGGCAGCTGCCTAAGCTACCTTATGGTAGCGCCTGCCCTGTTTAAGAGTACAGTATTTTATTTATTCTGCTGATGCAACATCTACATGTTTTATAGCACAATCTGCTGTTCCAGTATATAAGTAGCATCCTTTTTATGAGAGATGGGTATATTTATAATAAATATTTATTTTTCATTTATTTTATTTTTTTAACTGTAGGTTTTATGGAAAGATTTTCAATTACAATAACAGAATAAAGCATAGAAAGCCCACCACAAAAAGGATGGCATCAAAATGAGCAACATGGGATACATAAGTGTAGAAACTATGTAACACAGCATTTCTGCATATCCTGAGACTAATAAGTAGCAATAGCACTAATATGAACACGACAGATACCAATAATAAAAATAACGAAAGGTAAAAATCAGAGAACACACATAAGAAATCCAAAGCAAGGGGCGGTAGTGCTATAAAACCCAATAAAACAGTATACAAAAGATACATACCCCAAAACAGAAAGAAAAAAGGGGATGAGAACACAGAGAAAACAAACACAAAGACAACATAGAAGACAAGGGGAGGGAGAGAAGGCTCATTGGGGAGCTGAATCCACATAATGGTCGAAAGGCTCCCACACTGTGGTGAACAGAGGAATTGTGTTATTTAGGAAGGCTGTAAGCAGCTAAGGAGCAGAAATCCCTAGGGGCTTTCCTCTTCCATAACTTCACCACCAGCATCTTGGCAGCCAATAGAATATGGAGAAAAGGTTTTAAATGGCTTTTTCCCCAGATTCCTAGGCAACAGATGCAGCGGGTAAATCAGGGGGTCCAGTGGGATAGAGACATGAAGCAAATCTGAAGCCAGATGTCCGACCTCCATCCAGAAAGGACCAATAAGAGGACAACACCAGAAAATATGGTAAGTCGAACCGACCCCCCACCACAGTGCCAGCACTGGGAAGGGATGGCTGGATGCAGTCTATGTAAATGCTCAGCGGTGTGATACCAACCCATCAACATCTTATACTGGGTCTCCTTGTAAGCTGGGCAAATAGAGGCACGCTCCCAAATGACCCTCTACTGGGGAAGGGATTTATGTGGTTGAAGCACCTCCTCCCAACGGCCCATATACACGTGAGAAGGGGCAGAGCCCTCAGCAGGGGAGCTCAGGACTGAGTAAATGTTACACAGGAGGCCCTGGCGACATAAATGCTCAAAGGCTGTCGGCAAAGAAACTACCATCGAGCCAAGCTTAGAGAGCATTTGATGGAGCATCTGCTGGTAATGGAACCATTCAGAGGAGGAGAGACCATATCTACACCCTGTTCCAAATGAATATGAAAATTCTATTTAAGTGTCACAAAGATTAAATATTTAGTTTTTTCAGTTTAACTCATGAATAGCATTGTGTCTCAGGGCTCTTTTGATCAATGAAAACAATCTCAGACACCTGGGATAATTAGGTGGGCCCAATTTAAGGAAAAAACTACTAAAGGGGGTTGTTCCACATTATTAAGCAGAGACCCATTTTCAAGCAATATGGGGAATAAAAAGCATCTCACTACTGATGAAAAGAGTGAAATAGTTCAATGTCATGGATGAGGTATGAAAACATTAGATAATTCACGAAAACTATTTAGAGATTTGTGGCTGATTCAGAGCACAGACGGGTTCCTGCAGATAATGGCACATTGAGGAAGATTTCTGCCAAATCCATGTATCGGATAAAGAGAACAGCTGCTAAAATACCATTACATAGCAGCAAACAGCTATTTGAAGCTGCTGGTGCATCTGGAGTCCCATGGACATCAAGGTATAGAGTCCTCCAGAGTCTCATCATGTCCCCCATCATTCCCCCTCATCACCCCCCCCCCAACCTGTCTCATCATTTCCCCGCCTCATCATCCCCCATCATGTTCCTCCTATGGGGTGGTCTTCAACCTGCAGACCTCCAGATGTTGCAAAACTACAACTCCCAGCATGCCCGGACAGCCTACTGCTGTCCGGGCATGCTGGGAGTTGTAGTTTTGCAACATCTGGAGATCCACAGGTTGAAGACCACTCTTTCCCTTTCCTTACCTGGCTGCGCTTCGGAAGGTCAGGTCAGGCGGGGGGCCTTGCGGGGTCAGTGAAGCAGATGAGTGAAGTCCTCTCCCGGCTCCTTGCGCGGCATCAGTGACGTCACTTTTCATTTCCTGTAGTTGCCGCCGAAAAGTGACATCCCTGATGCCGCGCAAGGAGCCGGGAGAGGACTTCACTCATCTGCTTCACTGACCCTGCAGCCCGCAAGACCCCCCCGCCTGACCTGCCGAAGCGCAGCCAGGTAAGGAAAGGGGAAGAGTGGTCTTCAACCTGTAGATCTCCAGATGTTGCAAAAATACAACTCAGTTGGCTGTCCGGGCATGCTGGGAGTTGTAGTTTTGCAACATCTGGAGGTCTGCAGGTTGAAGACCACGCCATAGGAGGAACATGACGGGGGAAATGATGAGTGGGGGGATGATGAGACAGGTTGGGGGGGTGATGAGGGGGGAATGATGGGGGACATGATGAGACAGGGTGGGGGATGATGAGACGGGGAAATGATGGGGGACATGATGAGACAGGGGGGGACATGATGATGGAAGACAGCTCCGATCATCCCTATTTTCCAGGCTATTGGGTCATCGGAGACCAGATCAGCCTGGAATCGCTGCAAATCGCCAATCTGAATTGATCAGCAATTTATGGCGATTGCCGACATGGGGGGGGTCTCAGGTCTCCTCCCATTGTCGAAAGCTCTTATGGAATAATTTATTTTTAGTCAAGCTTGCCAAGGCCGTATACAAATGTATTTATCCCTAATTTTACCATCCATTATTTTCCTTATAATCTCGGGGTAAAACAGAATGTTTATAACCTCCTTTATCAATAAACTCAGGAAACGCATTTTTTAAGACAATATATTCCAACCATCCTCCCTCCTTTTAGATTAAATTTTTCTTTCAATTCTGTCCAATTCTGGAATTTATCCCCCTCCAAACATCTTTTATCCTAACACACCTCTTATTTCTTAATAAACTCCATCTTTTCCATCGCTCTCACTTCGGGTATATTTAAGTTATCCAACAGTTGTGCCTCATCCATTATTCCTTTTATGTCCGTCTCTCTCCTTAATGCCCTCTGTTTTAATCAGGCTTTTAACCATCAACACCTTCCTTCATTCACCTTCTTCTAACTTCCCTGATTCCGACAATTGGAATGTATCTATAGATTTCGGACCACTACCGGATAACAAAAAATCGAAAAAGGAAAATTCTTTCCAATTAGTAAAAAAATGTATTTGTCCTGCCAAGAAACACTTGTATATGTCCGGAAAATCTTTCCCACCATTTTAATTCATTTGACAGAAATATTCTAATTTGATTCTCATTCTCTTTCTTCCCCAAATTAATGAATTGAAAATTGAAATGATTTTTTTAAACAGCTTCATCTCGCACCAAATTGGTGCAGACCCAAATACGTACAGAATCTTTGGCATCAAAACTGTTTTAATTAATGTTATTTTTTCCCCCTTTTTGATAAATTTAAATCATTCCATATATTCGCCTTACTTTCTATATCCTTTATTAATTTTACCGTGTTTAACTGATGATATCTTCCTATCTCACTAGACATATATATCCCTAAAGATTAAAATTTTTCTCCATTATCTATTACCCTTAATCCAAACATCTGCCCTATAGTTCCATCTCCAATTGGCATGAGAACCGATTTCGACCAATTTATTGCCAGTCCAGAAAATTTACCATAGTTATTTATTATCTCTATCACTCTTGACAAAGATTTCCTTGGGTCCTCAAGAAACAGCAGAATGTCATCTGCATATATTGTAATTTTGTCCCCTCTTCCCCCAAGCTCCAAATCATATTAATTCATTTTTTCTTATACTACTCACCAATGGTTCTATAACCATCGCAAATAGCAGAGAGGAGAGAGGGCAACTCTGCCTAGGGCAACCCTGCCTAGTCAACCCAAATCCCTTCGAGCTCATGCCATCTATGTTTATCTTCCCCGTGGCATTTGAATGCATCAACTAAATTATTTTAATCAGAACTCGTCCCACTCCACCCTTTCAAACGCTTTAACCGCGTGCAATGACAAGATGGAGTGGTAGCTGTAAATTCATGAGTACTCTATAAATATTGTACTTTGTCATTCTTCCAGGTATAAACCCGCACTGGTCCTTATTTATTAATTCTGGCTTAATTATCTGTATTCTGTTGGCTAGAGCTTTTGCTACAATTTTAATATCTGTATTCAACAATGATATTGGTCTATACGACTCTATTTCTTTTTTCTTCTTCTGGTTTTAACAATAATATTATATTGGCCTCACTCATTGATTTTGACAATGCCCCATTTTGAGAGAACTATTTATAACTCTAACAAAAGCTGGAATAAGAATCTCTCCATATCTTCTATAAATTTCAAAGGGGAACCCATCTCCTCCTGGAGATGGGTCCCCCCCAATAGTACCCAATGCTTTGTATAATTAGTTCACTGTTAATGGGCCATTGAGTTCCTTCAGCTCTTCTTCTGAAATTCTAGGTAACTCAATTCTATCCAAGTAATCTTTAAATTCCTTCTGACTAAATTTTGACTCTGTTTTATATAATGCCTCAAAATATGTATCAAATTCTTGAATTATATTATCAGGGTTATGCTGTATCACTCTATCTTTTAATAGCATGGATACTTCTATTCCCTTGTTGATTGATAATTAGGGCCATACATTTTTTATTAGGTTTTCCCATTTCCATAAATCTCTGTTGACCTTTAAAACTAGCTTTTCTCCTACTTTTTCTCAATTGAATAACTTTCTAGTTTTTCTTGTTTATCTTCCCAGTCCTTTTTTATTGTCCCTTGATCCATCTATTATGAATTTTTCCTCTGCTTCTTTTACTATATCCTTAAAAAATGTTTCCCTCATATTAAAGGGGTACTCCGGCACTAAGGATAGGGGATAAAATGAGTGATCGCGGGAGTCAGCTGTCATAGGCTTGCATTGAGGGGGCAGAGTGGGACGTCACACGTGGCGGAGCCGTGACATTACAATACTCTGGTCCCATGATTGGCAGTCATCCGTCGCTCCGAAGATGCTCCGGGGGCTGGTGGTAATGGGGTGCTGCATAGGGGATAAGATGTCTTAGCACCGGAGTATCCCTTTAAACTCCTTTTTTCTTTTTAATTGTGTGTATTCGTTCCCCTCGTAAAAATGCTTTGCCTGTGTCCCACATGATTTGGTCTGAAGCTGTACCCCAGTTCCTATCAAAAAATTCAATTAACTACTGTTTTATTACCTCATTCTCCAAAAATTCAAACCAATATACGTTAATTCTACATGTTCTCACTAAATTTCCCACTCCCGTATCAATTTTAATACTTAACGGAGAGTGATCCGAAATACGAGTAAAATAATTAATCTTTCTAATCTTTACACTCCCCAACTTATAACTCAGACACAAATCTATGCGGGACATTGTTTTACTGGTATTATTCGAACAGGAATAAATATTTTTCCCTGGATTGCGAGCTCTCCATATGTCTATTAATCCTACTTCATCGCAAAACTTCTTCAGGGGGGTTTGTCCATAGTTCTTTCTTACCTTTCCCAATCTTAACCTATCTACCTCTTCATTCATCACACAATTTAGATCACCTTGAATGAATAGCGGACTTTCCCTCTTCCCTTGCCAAAACCTAATTACAATTTGAAGAATATCGGATGTGTACGGCGATGGTATATATATACAAATGCCAAAGTTCATATTAATTTCTCCAATTTCCCATTATAAATCTTCCTTCTGTGTCAATTAATTTTTTCGCTGTGAAGTTTCTAATAAGCAAATTATACCTGGTAAGTGCTTTTTTTGAATATCTCCTATCGCTATTCTTTTGTGTTTATGCCCCTAACCCCTTATGTTCCATACCAATATGCTCATACACATCCTATCTTCCCCTTGCAATCATCAATTCTTCCAAATGGGAAGGAAGAGGACGAGAGACAGAGAGTAAAAAAAAAACAAAAAAACTGTGTGTAGAAAGTCTTCTTGAATGAGGAGGAGAAGCTAAGACAGGCTCCGTCCCCCTCCTCTAGCTCGTGCCCCACGCCAAGCTATGCTGCAGAGCCTGGTGCAAGCCGGAAAGTGGGAATGCCATACCCCCTGTGAACCCAGTTTGGAGGAGAGGACCCTGGGGTGGGGAACTCTGAGCGGAGAGGAGATCTTGAGTACCTGGGAGTGCCGTGTCCGGTGAGAGAAGAGCGGGAGACAGGTGAGCTGCGCTGGGCTGCCTGTGCCGGAGCTCCAGGACAGTCTGTGAGTGGAGACTGCGGGTGTGTGCTTGAGGGTACATGGACCGCTGTGGGGGCCCCGGTGGTGAGGAAATGCTGTGGTGCGACTGGAGGTGCAACATTCTGTGACGGGAGGTGCGCACGACACCGAATACGGAAGACGCCGAGAGATCCGCAGGCCACATGGTGGTTGCCGGGGGAACACCGGAATCTGCGGAGGAGAGTAGGTCAGGTCTGGTGATTGCTGCAAAATCGCTGGGGTAGCTGGTGGTGATAAGCTGCTGCTGCCGGGACACTGAGGACACGTGGCTGCTGCAGGAGGAGCTGCGGTATATTCAGAGCACTGGAGCTGATGTGGAGACACAGCAGCTGGAGATCCATGGTGAATGAGGGGCATAGAAGGAGCCCCTGGATGGAGAGCAGGCTGTAGAGGAATAGATGCTACCCCAAAAGTGAATTCTCCTGCTACTTTAAAGGGCGCCTCCTTTCAGTGAAATCCACCCCCGCCGTGGCGAAAGCACAGTGGGGAATAGAAGTCGGCTACAGTCGGGCGATTAATCCGCTGGATGGGCGAGACTGCTCCATTTTTTGTGCCTTTTATCACTTGTACTGTCCTGGGGGGAAAGAAAAAAAAACTAAAAATTGACTAACAACTAAACTGACTAATAACCATCATATATATATTAGTAGTGAAGAATTTCTATGAATAAATCAATAAAGTTACTAACAAGAAAGGAAAAAATATATATATAGGACATTCTGCTAATTTATAGGAAATCTACAAGTCCAGAAAAAGGAAATAAAAATACGGGGAAGATGGATATATATATATATATATATATATTTGGCATCACCAACATTAACTTGGAGAAATAAGCAGGGAAAGCAAAATGTAAGGGAGATTTTAAGGGTATGTTCACACTACGGATTTGTAGCAGAATCTCCACTCACGGAACTCAGCGAGAAGAGATTCAGCCTGGCAGCCAGTGGTGGTGGGAGGGCCATGCGGCACTGCGCCGTCACCATTGATGGCTATGCAGTGCTCGCAGACTTCCGCGCAAAGAATGAACATGTTCTTTCTTTGCACGGAACAATTTCAGCGGCGGAATTTTTCGCCAATGAAATTCCGCAGTGTGAATGGGTCTCGCGGAAGACCCATTCACACAGATGCTAAAGTTCACTGTGCGGAATTTCACTCGCGGAATTCCGTGGGTATTCCGCAGTGTGAGCATACCCTAATGGAGGAAGAAGAGGAAGGCCCAACAGTGACAATTAAAGTGATATTGGAGACAATATGGAAATGTAATACATCTATTGAGGGATTAGCTGATTAGATAGGAAGTATAGGGTCAGATGTGACATTAATAAGGGACAACATGAGAAAACTTATTGAAAGATGTAAAGAAATGGAGGAAAGAGTGTCAGAATTACAGGGGATGAAATGCAAATATTGAAAAAAAAAAAGGGGAAAGAAAAGCCAGAATGAGAACAAATTTCTAACTCAGAAAATAGAAATGGAGGATAGATCTAGGAGAAGGTATCTGAGACTGTTGGGCTTCCCGGAGGGGAAGGACCCAGTGGGCTTTATGCAAAGATGGATACTTGAGGAATGTGGAGAGGGCAAAATATCCCCCACATTCGGTATTGAGAGAGCTCACGGGTCCCGATGCGTCCGTTCCCACCGGGTAGTCATAAAATTACCAAATGAAGGAGATAAAGATAAGATTTTATTACCTACAAGGAGGTAATAAATATGCTTTCCAAATTCTTTACTACTCGTATAGCAGCTGAGAACATAGTACAGATAAAGGTGAAAAAACAGTGTAAACAAACATGCTAGACAGGTATATCCAGGTAACCAATCAGGTAACATCACAGGTGATATAAGACAGTGAGTCCCAATAACGTCTCCTTTCTTTGCTGCTCGTCAGAAAGATAAGTACTCTCCATATACTGTGGTTTTTCTCCTCAGTAGTATTTTTCATATCAGTGGTTTTATCTATATAGATTTTCATATTATATATAGATACTGGTCATATATATATATATATATATATATATATATATATATATATATATAATCATATCTTATTCCTGTTTTACGTTTATATTTTTCCCCTGTGTTTCATATACCACTTATCTCCTCTCTTGCCCCCCCCTTTTTTCCCGCTGTTATTATCATTATTATTATTATTACAACTCCCATACCTCTGACTATGTTTCCGAATCCCCCGGTGACTTTCCGCATCCTTAGGAGCGTGCAGTGTCTTGTCTTGTTCCCCGTCGGCGCCATTCTATATCTCTTCATCGCGCTCCTTCCTCCCTTACCTTGCGCGTACTCTCGCGCCTCGCGAGACTACGCGTCTGACTGAAATTTACACTTCGCCACTCGTTCTTTCGCATTCTCCTCAGACAGCCTGCCGCAAGCAGACCGTCAGAGCCCTCAGCTACACCATTTTCATTCCTATACTTCTCTCAAATATAATATCTTAGTTATACTATACTATTAGAATTAATCTACCATTATTTATATATATATATATATATATTTTCTGACCATTTATATATTTTACCTATTGCCATATTACTGCCTATAACTATTCTCAATATGATTGAACAGGAGAATGAGCCCACTCATATTCAAAAACTAGTGGACCAATCAGTCCAATCGGCTCTTAAATCAGCTATAGCCAAAGAGACTGTTACCAAATCTGTCTCTATGGCTATGATTAGCCCCAATCCTCCTAATACTCCATCTGACGTTTTCTGGTCTGCGGACGACTCTGTGTCCAAATTGGCCAGAGGACATAAAAAATCAGGCAACAGGTCCCAAAAAAGGCGTTTTTGCAATACAGATTTTAAAATTCCCACTCCCCTTAATACTGGAGTTGGGCAAGAAACTTATGATTCCACTGTTAATCCTAGTGGTAATACGATGGGTGATATCAGCTCTCACCACAGACCCTCAGCCCTGGAGATGGATAAAGTAAAAAGGGCACAAAAAGCTCAGTCCAGAGCTAAACCGGACTCATATATCGTCCATTCTTCTAATTCCTCTGATGAGGAGGATGATGATGATGATGACGAATATGAAGACTATTCACAAGATTCTGATATTGAGGAGGGTGAAGTTTCTGAACCTCACAGGTCCAAAGAACCCTCTAAATCAGATTCCATCATTCTTGACAGCAAAAGGTTTCCCCTATTCGATCCAGAATTAATTTCACATCCTAGGTCTGGAGAATGGGTCCCCCAACCCTTAGTGACCAAATATGTTTCCACTTGGATAAAAAAAGCCTTTGGATATGGCCGCTAGAAGTAAACTTAGGGATGAATGCCCCAGGCCCACCTTACCAGACAAGGCTACTGCCACCCCTGATGTGGACCCGGTCTTAGTTAAATATATGTTAAAAACCGGGAAACACCCTAAAAAGGGTCTGGACAGATCTCTCCGCATCTGCCAAGATAAACTATTAGATTTATTGGGCCCATTGAATCAAATGATGGATATTGTGGAATATGCCGCAGCCTCTGACACCACTCTAGACACTGAAGTAATGAGAGGCTGGCTCCAAAGGTCCATTTGCCTCTTCGGTAATGCAAATGCAGCCCTTTGTTCAGGAAGAAAACCCTCTTTATGAGGCTTGATCCTCAATTGCCGTATTTAGCAACTGTTGAAACTGAACCCTCTACTGAGGGATTTCTTTTTGGTGACCAGGCCATTAAATAAATTGGCAAATATGTCAATATTTTCACCTCTTTAGATAAGGCCCAAAGTTCTCTAAAGAAAGTGTTTTCTCAAAAAGTTTTTGGGAAGGCCGGGAGAACCAGAGGCCGTTTTCCCGGCCGTCCCTTTGCAAATAGACAATCCAACAGAGGCTCCTTTCAGACACAGCAATACGCTTACCCTGCTCCAACCTTCCAATCAAACCCAACTCCATTTTTTCCATCAAGAGGAAGACCATGGCGATCCCGAGGACAACAAGGTTTCCCAAGATCAAGACCAACTTTAGGTAAGTCTCCCTCCAGGAATTTCTTCCCTTCCTCCTCTAGGAGGCCGTCTCCAACATTTTTTCCCCATCTGGGCTTCTATAACCTCAGATCACTGGATTCTACAAACAGTCCCAGGATATCTGATAGAGTTTGTAACACCTCCAGTTCAATTAACACCCTCCCCATCACATTCAGTTTTCAAATCAGGATTACTCCCTGATCTCTCAAGAAGTCAAAGAATTGACACAGAAAGGAGCTATCTCCATTTCTCCCCCAGATTCTCTAGAATTTATAAGCAACATCTTCCTAGTAAAGAAAAAAGACTGAGGTCACCGACCGGTTATCAATCGCCGTCACCTAAACGAGTTTTTCAATTACCAACACTTCACAATGGAAGGCATCCATCTTCTACGAGACCTTCTGTTAGAACTAGATTGGCAAGTGAAAGTTGACTTGAAGGACGCTTATTTAACCCCTTAAGGACCAAGGACGTACTGGTACGTCCTTGGTCCTGCTCTCCTGAAATAACGCAGGGTTACACAGTAACCCCACGTCATTTCACGGCGGGCCCGGCGTCATTGTGAAGCCGGGACCCGCCTCTAATAGCGCGCGGCACCGCACGCTATTAACCCTTTAGCCGCGCGCTCAGAGCTGAGCCGCGCGGCTAAAAGCGAAAGTGAAAGTTGCCGGCTAGCTCAGTCGGGCTGTTCGGGATAGCCGCGGCTAATCGCGGCATCCCGAACAGCTGACAGGACAGCGGGAGGGCCCCTACCTGCCTCCTCGCTGTCCGATCGCCGAATGACTGCTCAGTGCCTGAGATCCAGGCATGAGCAGTCATGCGGCAGAATCGTTGATCACTGGTTTCTTATGAGTGAATGATGAAGATCAATGATGAAGATCAGTATGTGTGCAGTGTTATAGGTCCCTATGGGACCTATAACACTGCAAAAAAAAAGTGAAAAAAAAAAGTGAATGAAGATCATTTAACTCCTCCCCTATTAAAAGTTTGAATCGCCCCCCTTTTCCAATAAAAAAAAACCACAGTGTAAATAAAAATAAAAATAAACATATATGGTATCACCGCGTGCGGAAATGTCCGAATTATAAAAATATATCATTAATTAAACCGCTCGGTCAATGGCGTGCGCGCAAAAAAATTCCAAAGTCCAAAATAGTGCATTTTTGGTCACTTTTTATATCATTTAATCAATAAGTCCTATCAATGCAAAAATGATACCGTTAAAAACTTCAGATCACGGTGCAAAAAATGAGCCCTCATACCGCCCCATACATGGAAAAATAAAAAAGTTATAGGGGTCAGAAGATGACAATTTTAAACGTATTCATTTTCCTGCATGTAGTTATGATTTTTTTCCAGAAGTCCGACAAAATCAAACCTATATAAGTAGGGTATCATTTTAATCGTATGGACCTACAGAATAAAGATAATGTGTCATTTTTACCGAAAAATGTACTACGTAGAAACGAAAGCCCCCAAAAGTTACACAACAGCATTTTTTTTTCAATTTTGTCGCACAATGATTTTTTTTTCCGTTTCACCGTAGATTTTTGGGCAAAATGACTGACGTCATTACAAAGTAGAATTGGTGGCGCAAAAAATAAGCCATCATATGGATTTTTAGGTGCAAAATTGAAAGAGTTATGATTTTTTAAAGGCAAGGAGCAAAAAACGAAAATGCAAAAACGGAAAAAACCCCGGTCCTTAAGGGGTTAATGGTCCCTATTCCTCCTTCTCATCAAAAATACCTTCAATTCTTTTAGGAAGATGTGAAATGGCAATTCACTTGCCTCCCCTTCGGTCTCTCATCGGCTCCTTGGTGTTTCACCAAGTTGATGAAACCGGTAGTTGCCTTATTACGGAGCCGAGGTGTCCGTCTAATTATATACTTGGAGGACATCCTCATCATGGCCCAATCTCCCATTATCCTTACTCGTCATTTAGATTGGACAATTTCCCTTCTCAACAATCTAGGTTCTTCTATAAACACAAAGAAATCCACCCTTTCTCCTTCCAGGAAAATAGAATTCTTTGGCTTTATGATAGACACTCTATCATCTACACTCAGTCTTCCCCCCCAAGAAACTAGTTACTATCAAGAGAGAGATTTCTTCTGTCCTTCACAAGCGATCTGTATCTTTGAGAGTGATTGCAAGGATAGTGAGACTTCTTTCGGCTTCTATCCAAGCCATTTTCCCTGCACCCCTGCACTACAGGGCTCTTCAGAGATTGAAGAAACATTATCTTCAAAAAGGTCTTTCATATTCAGACAAAGTCACCCTCTCGCCAGAAGCAGAAGAGGAACTATTATGGTGGCTCGAACACATACAACACTGGAATGGGAAAGCAATTTTCAATTGCAGACCAGACATGGTCATAGAATCCGATGCAAGTCTCCAAAGCTGGGGAGCCCATTGCGGCTCAGCTTCAACTGGAGGCACTTGGTCAGAGACAGAAACCAATTTGCATATCAATTCCTGGAATTACTGGCAGGCTTCTTCGCTCTAAAGAGCTTTGCAAAATTCAGATCACATTGTTGTATATTGATTCGCATGGACAACATTTCAGCGGTTCAATATATCAATCGCTTAGGTGGCCAAAATCCTTTCGGATATAGCTACCCAATTATGGAATTTTTGCTTAGCCAAAAATATAGTTCTGAAGGCAGAATATCTTCCAGGACTCTACAATTCCATAGCGGACTGGAATTCCCGCTACCTCATAGACTCCAGCGACTGGATGCTAAATCCTTCAATTTTCCAGTCTATCAACAACCTCTGGGGTCCAGTAAAACTGGATCTGTTCGCATCCCACCTCAACCATCAAGTGCCTATGTTTTACAGTTGGCGTCCGGATCCGGAAGCCATAGCTCAAGACGCCTTTCTTCAAACATGGCTCACAGGCATTGTCTACGCCTTTCCACCTTTTGCGATGATCCCCAGGGTTCTCCTCCAAACGATTTCCCTTCGCTCTACTCTGATTCTGATCACACCTTGGTGGCCAGCTCAATCCTGGTTTCCTCAATTACTGAGCATGGCCATAGACATACCGAGGATTCTTCCGAATTTCCCACACATTCTGTTGGATCCCAACTCCAATCCGTATCCTCTGATCCTGTCGAATTCCATGTCCCTAGTAGCCTGGCTCATTTCGGGCAATCCTCTAATAATTATGGACTTTCACAATCAGCTAAAAACATCTTGGCCGAAGCATGGGCTCCAGGCACCAAGAAATCTTACGGATCAGCTTGGAAAATTTGGGATAATTGGTGCAGTCGAAGACATCTTGATCGGGTTCATGCTTCTATTCTCCACATCGTAAATTTCTTATCAGAACTTTTCGACTCAGACTTTATCGTTCAGCCATTTCCGCACGTCATGCGTTATACATGGACATTCCTGTTGGTAAACACCCTTTAATCTGTAAATTGCTCAAAGGCATTCTATTCAAGAGACCCCCTCGTCCTAATTATCAATCCACTTGGGACGTATCCCTCATAATTTCCCTACTTTCTTCTTGATTCTCTTTCACTGAAATTTCTCTTTTAAACTCACCATGTTATTATGTCTTGTTTCCATCAAACGAGTTTCAGACGTTCACGCTTTAGACATCACTAGAAGAGTTTTTTCTCCTCACGGAGTTCGTTTTGAAATATGCAGATGTACAAAAACATCACTTCAATCTGTGTTTTATCCTTATTTTCCGAATCGTCCAGATTTATGTGTAGTTTCTTGTCTTCAAGCTTATGAACGCAGAACCTCCTCTCTTCGTTCCTCTTCCCCTCAACTTCTCATATCTTACTGTAGACCCCATCTTCCCGTTTCCTCTTCTACGTTAGCAATATGGGTCAAAAACACCATGAAGATTGCCGGCATTGACATCTCCCTATTTGGTGCACACTCGGTTCGTAGTGCTATGTCTACAAAAACCGCGACTTCAGGTGGTTCTCTATCAGATA
Organism: Hyla sarda; assembly: GCF_029499605.1. Lineage (NCBI taxonomy): Eukaryota > Metazoa > Chordata > Amphibia > Anura > Hylidae > Hyla > Hyla sarda. The sequence goes on along the minus strand of NC_079190.1, from coordinate 234,991,097 downwards.
TCATAGAAGGTTCTAAAGGTAGACTCTGAAGACCAATCTGCAGCTTTTATTTCCGTTCCGAACCTCATGTCTCCTTATCTGTCTTTTAATTCTTACATGTCTAGTCCATGATCCTATAATATCCCTCTTTTTATATGAGTAGATGTATTTATTAATTGAATTGTTAGCTTTAAACTAGCATATTATGAGCCTCCTTGTTGGTAATAAAATTCTAAATTTTCCTAGTTCCTTATGACGGAAAATATGGATTTTATAACGGCAGGAGGCAAATAATATCCCTCCCATAACCCAACCCTGATATTATTATATTATTATATATTTTTTTATTTCTTGCAGCCTACTAGAATCTACCAGATGAATCTTCACTTCTACTTCTTGTGCAGAACTACATCTCTTCACTTCATTGTTACTCTGCAAAACCGAACCTGACTGAATTTAGACATCTACAGTTTACAGATGAAGATCTAGTTTTACTTTCATATTTACTATGTTTTATTACCTGTTTTATTACCACTCACATCAAAGAAAGGAGACGTTATTGGGACTCACTGTCTTATATCACCTGTGATGTTACCTGATTGGTTACCTGGATATACCTGTCTAGCATATTTGTTTACACAGTTTTTTCACCTTTATCTGTACTATGTTCTCAGCTGCTATACGACTAGTAAAGAATTTGAAAAGCATATTATTCGCCTCCTGTCGTTATAAAATCCATATTTTCCGTCATAAGGAACTAGGAAAATCTCAAATTTTACGAGCACTGAGGGAAAGGAATAATTTTATGTATAATAATAACAAAATAATGACATTTCCTGATTTATTCATTTGAAACACAAAAAAAAAAACATGGCCTTTAACCCCTTAAGGACCAGGCCCATTTTGGCTTTAAGGACCAGAGCGTTTTTTGCACATCTGACCACTGTCACGTTAACCCCTTAAGGACCAGGCCATTTTTCACTGTAGGACCAGAGCGTATTTTGCACATCTGACCACTTTCAGTTAAAGCATTAATAACTCTGGGATGCTTTTACCTTTCCTTCTGATTCAGAGAAAGTTTTTTCGTGACATATTCTACTTTATGTTAGTGGTAAAATGTTGTTGATACTTGCATAATTTCTTGGTGAAAAATTCCTAAATTTTATGAAAAAATTGAAAATGTTGCATTTTTCTAACTTTGAAGCTCTCTGCTTGTAAAGAAAATAGACATTCCAAATAAATGATATTTTGATTCACAAATACAATATGTCTACTTTATGTTTGCATCATAAAGTTGACATGTTTTTACTTTTGGAAGACATCAGAGGGCTTCAAAGTTCAGCAGCAATTTTCCAATTTTTCACAAAATTTTCAAAATCGGAATTTTTCATGGACCAGTTCAGGTTTGAAGTGGATTTGAAGGGCTTTCTTATTAGAAATACCCCAGAAATGATCCCATTATAAAAACTGCACCCCTCAAAGTATTCAAAATGACATTCAGTACATGTGTTAACCCATTAGGTGTTTCACAGGAATAGCAGCAAAGTGAAGGAGAAAATTCAAAATCTTCATTTTTTACACACGCATGTTCTTGTAGACCCAGTTTTTGAATTTTTACAAGGGGTAAAAGGAGAAAAATCCTCTCAAAATTTGTAACCCAATTTCTCTCGAGTAAGGAAATACCTTATATGTGTATGTCAAGTGTTCGGCGGGCGCAGTAGAGGGCTCAGAAGGAAGGAGCGACAATGGGATTTTGGAGAGTTAGTTTTTCTGAAATGGTTTTTGGGGCGCATTTCACATTTAGGAAGCCCCTATGGTGCCACAACAGCAGAAAACCCCCCACACGGCATACTATTTTGGAAACTACACCCCTTAAGGCACATAACAAGGGCTCCAGTGAGCCTTAATACCCCACAGGTGTTTGACAACTTTGGATGTGTAAATTATTTTTTATATTTTTTTTATTTTTAACAAAAATGCTGTTTCCCCCCCCCCCCCCCCAAATTTTACATTTTTTACAAGGGGTAATAGGAGAAAATGCCCCCCAAAATTTGTAACCCCATCTCTTCTGAGTATGAAAGTCCCCATTTGTGGATGTCAAGTGCACTGGGGGTGCACTACAATGCTTAGAAGAGAAGGAGTCACATTAGCAAATTTTGCAGAAATAGGGGGGCATGTTGCATTTAGGAAGCCCCTATGGTGCCAAAACAGCAAAAAAACAAAACAAAAAAAAAAAAACATGGCATACTATTTTGGAAACTACTCCCCTCAAGGAACGTAACAAGCAGTACAGAGAGCCTTAACACCCACAGGTGTTTGATAAGTGTTCATTATAGTGGGATGTGAAAATAAGAAAATGTTTTTTTTTTTTTTACACTAAAATGCTGGGGTTAACCCAAATTTTTCATTTTCACAAGTGGTAAAATGAGAAAATGTCACTGTAAATTTGTAGATACATTTCTTTGGAGTAAGGACATACCTTATATCTGGACGTCAGCAGCTCTGCGGGTGCACACCGGTCTCGGAGGAGCAGGAGTGCAGTCAGGGGCCTTGAGCTTCTGTATAGCTGCCTATGGAGCCAGAACAGCGCCCCCCCCCCCCTCAAGGGGCATTACATAGGGTACACTAAATTATTAAAATGGTACACTAAATTATTAAAATGGGGTACAGTGGGATGTAAAATACTAAAACAGGTTATATTCCTAGAATGATGACCCAGAGCATAGCCAAAACTAAAAAAAGGGGGAGGGTGTTTGTGTGTGTGTGTGGGGGGAGAGAGTATGTAGTGTGTGCTTGGTGTTAACTTTATCTATAACTGTGTGTGATTAAAAATCACACACCGTTATATGGGGGGAAAAAAGCTGCGTCCCCCCAAAAAAGGGGGGGGGGCAAATCACAGCGCCCTGAACCCCTAATAGGGCCCAGGTCATGCTGTAAAAACTGCGGGGGACCCTTGGGGACCTATTAGGGGGAGGGGAAATGTTGTTTTTTTCCATTTTTATTACATTTAACTTTTTTTTTTTTTACTCCTATCTGTCCCTTTTCTGTATTCTATCCCTGCTCTAAGGGGGATCTTCTGTCCTGAGGGGCTCCGATCACAGCGGGGGGGGGGGGGGGGTGGATTCCATGGCTCCTTCTTGCAGCTCTGCCCGCTGAATGAACTCAGTGAGCCGGCAGAGCGGTAAGAAGAGGTCATTAACTCCTCCCCTGCTGGCTGCTATCACCCGAATCACATTTGCACGGAGTGCCTGCTGATCAGCAGTCACCCCGGTCCCCGCCCATCGCGTCCTTGGTCCTTAAGTACAAAGGAGCTTGGTCCTTAAGTGGTTAAAGACTCAGCCTATTTGGGCCTTAAGGACTCAGACAATTTTATTTTTACATTTTCATTTTTTTCCTCCTTGCCTTCTAAAAATCATAGCTCTTTTATATTTTCATCCACTGACAAGTTTGAGGGCTTGTTTTTTGCGCGACCACCAGTTGTCCTTTTGTAATGACATCACTCATTTTACCATAAAATGTATGGCTCAACCAAAAAAATACTATTTGTGTGGGGAAATTGATAAGAAAACAGCAATTTTGCTAATTTTGGAAGGTTTCGTTTTCATGCTGTACACTTTACGGTAAAATAGACCTGTTTTCTGTGGGTCAATATGATTAAAATGATACCCATGATTACATACTTTTGTATTATACTGCTTTAAAAAAATCGCAAACTTTTTAACCAAATTAGTGCGTTTAAAATCCCTTTATTTTGCTGACCTATAACTTTTTCATTTTTCCATATAAGCGGCGGTATGAGGGCTAATTTTTTGCGCCATGATTGGTAATTTTTTTAATACCACATTTGCATACATAAAACGTTTAATACATTTTATATAAATTTTTGGGGGAATAAAATGTTATAAAAAAAACAGCAAATTTTTTTTTTACGTTCACGCCGTTCACCGTACGGGATAATTAACATTATATTTTAATAGTTTGGATATTTACACACGCGGCGATACCAAATATATGTTTTTAAAAAAAGAAATGTTTTACACTTTTTGAGGGAAAAATTGGGAAAAACTGACAATTATAATTTTTTATTGGGGGAGTGGATTTTTCACATTTTTTTTACTTTTATATTTTACTTTTTTTACTTTTATTTTTACACTTTAATAGTCCCCATAGGGGACTATTTATAACAATAATTTGATTGCTAATACTGTTCAGTGCTATGCATAGGGCATAACACTGATCAGTGTTATCGGCTATCTTCTGCTCTGGTCTGTTCGATCTCAGACCAGAGCAGAAGACACCGGGAGATGGACGGGGGCAGGTGAGGGGACCTCCGTCCACTATTACAAATGATCGGTAGCGCTGCGGGTGATCCGATCGTCCACATTAAGTGCTGCACTTCTGCAGATGCCGTGATCTGTATTGATCACGGCATCTGAGGGGTTAATGTGATTGCGGATGTCGGCTATTATTGGCAGGTCCCTGGCTGCTATGAGCAGCCTGGTCCTGCTGCGCATTACCCGAGCATCGCTCCGATGCTCGCGGTTATGTAGAGGATGTAAAATGTACATCCTGGTGCGTTAAGTACCACCTCACCAGGACATACATTTACATCCTGCGTCGTTAAGGGATTAGGGAAGTTAAAAAAAAGATTGCACTTCAATGGAATTAGATTCTCCCTTATATTTTCGGCAAGGATGCAGGTTGTGTATCATGAAACGTTTATGTTTTTCCATAATCCAGAGGAAGTGGTAAATTGGATAGACAGTCAAGGTTTAAAAATAGATAGATAAAGGTATTGGGAGGGTAGAAATATTCATGTAAAAATGACGTGGGGATATGAGAGGAGGGGGGGCACATGTCAGCATGACCTGGGCCCTATTAGGGGTTCAGGGCGCTGTGAGGTCAAACGGGGGGGTGGAAATGGCATGGAGGGAGGTGCGCGGAAATGGGCAGTCCTGCGGACACAGCGGGTAAATTGCTGTGGAAGGCCTATGGATCGGTAGCAGCAGACTCAGGTGTCCATCTTCCTCAGTGGCTAACCATGCCCTCCACTTTCTTAAGTGTTAACTGAGTGGAAATGTGATGGTCTGTCTGACCCTTGGCTAATCTTGTTAGGTTTGTAAACTGAATATTATTACTTTTTCTGTGATCACGTACCTATTACCCATATTCCATCCGATGCTGGCACATCGGCAGCAAGAAAGCAGTTTACTCCGGATTTAATGGCCCAAATTTGCCAATCTGCCTGAATACATGATCTGTTTTAGAAAGCAACCAATCATAGCTCATATTATATACAGTAATATATATAATTTTTATTTTTTCTATTTAACATTAACACATAAAGAGAGACAGGCATTCACACCCCTGATAAACAACATAGTCCCAATCTAATGAAAAGAACACAAAGGCAGCAAAAAAAGAAAAAATGGGTACATGTCATCTCAGCCCAAACACCGCCCATTGCTCAGATTTTCAAAACAAAGAAAAAATAGCAGGCAATCAATAAGTAAATAGCAAGAAAGGCCAAAATAGGTCTTTAAGGTCACCTCAATAAACCCTATACAGGGTCCCAAATAACCAAATTCAAGAAATAGCCAGCCTACCTAGCATGCCAGCTCTGGCCTTTTGTAGATGCCAAACTGTATCCTTAAAGTAAGTGACCACCTGTACAATTTCATCATCCCTCAAAAAGAAAGTGATAAACATTTTCCAATTTTTGAAAAGGGATTTAGCAGTTTTATTGGCCATCCTACCACACTCCAACCTGTCCAAAAGAAGATAATGTCACATCTGATGCATAACATCTGCAATTGTCGGCATGTCTGCTGTCAACCACAGAGCTAATAGGCACCTCTTCCCCACTAAAATTAAAACATGCATTAGCAATGTCAAGGTCAAATCTTCACCAGGTACATGCAACAGAATCAACATAGGGACTACTGGTAAGCGAACCTTGAGCTTGTACACTAAGAAGGCGACAAGCATAGTCCAAAACGCCCATGATAAGTTACAAGACCATGGAGAAGACCAGACCATTGCAGCCCACAATTATGATAAGCTTCTATATGATCCGCCCTTTCAGACGTCTTAGGGAGCGTAAACCCGTAAAAAGCATGATGCATAATCTCAAACTGTTTTTTTTGCCACACTTCCCCCACCACTGCCTTTCTAACCTTCGCCAACCCTTCCAGAATTGGCTTCACTAAATTAGTCTTATCAAGTCTGGTCTCCCAATACCTGAAGAGAGATGCCCCCACTACTTCACTGACTCTATGCCTAATCTTCCAAAACAAATAGAATAGCGTGCACCCATGCTATGCAGAAAACTATCAAAGTACGTAGTGCCATGTTCAGTAGTCAGATCTGCAAATTAACACTGAGTAAGCACTGGTGCCCTTCACCCAATCCACGACGGAGTAGACATGCCAATTTTTTTTTTAAACAATACATTATAATATATCATCCCCCAGACAAAAGGCAAAAGCATGTCAACATACATACTCAAATAGAAGGCAGGAGCATCATATGAGAAGAAAGTACATCATCAAACAGTACGGGAGAGGGGGCAGCAACAAGAGGCACATGGAACCCCAACACAGAACAGGGACTCAGACAGTGAGCAACATACCAAGACAAATACAAAATAGGGGGACTGACAAGGTGAGGACAGTTAATGAGCAAAACACAGACAAAACCCCAACCCCCCCAGAAACACCTTCATTGGATTCCTCCGCAAATAGGTGGAGGGCAAACCAGGGGTATCTATCCATGGACCCCATTTCGACTCAAATCTACGCATGGCTTTTCTCTTAAGATATACCCCTTTTTCCAATCTAATAATATGATTCAATTTTATCAATTCAGAAATAGTAGACGGCAAAACCTGCAACCAATGCTGGGCAATCAACTTACGAGCTTGGTATAAAATCCTGCTGATTCTTATATATAAGCCACTATCCTCATCTAAGCCCTCCAGGTATCCCAGCACCCATGTCAAAGCAGACAGACCAAATGGACAACCATACACTTGTCTAATCCGCTGTCCCATTTCGTTCCAGAAGTGCACGAGATGAGTACAGTCCCATATCACATGTAGCGAGTGAGCATTGGGCAAGGAACAATGGGGGCAGCTGGACCCCAATCCTGTGCAAAAATGCAGGAGTACGATACACCCGACGCAGCAAAAATAATTGGGACAACCCGTGAGCTTCTGACACTGCAAGCTGCGGGGTCATAGATACAATCTGTGCTCACTGCTCATCCGACATGGGACCCACATCTGACTTCCATCTTTAACCCCTTAAGGACCCAGGGTTTTTCCGGTTTTGCATTTTCGTTTTTTCCTCCTTACCTTTAAAAAACTCTTTAAATTTGTCGCCTAAAAATCCATATGATGGCATATTTTTTGCGCCACTAATTCTACTTTGTAATGACGTCAGTCATTTTACCCAAAAATCTACGGCGAAACGGAAAAAAAATCAATGTGAGACAACTTGGAAAAAAAACGCAATTTTGTAATTTTGGGGGCCTACGTTTCTACACAGTACATTTTTCGGTAAAAATGATACCTCTTTATTCTGTAGGTCCATATGGTTAAAATGATACTACATAAGTAGGTTATGTAGGTTTGATTTTGTCGTACTTCTGGAAAAAAATCGAAACTACATGCAGGAAAATTTATACGTTTAAAATTGTCATCTTCTGACCCCTATAACTTTTTAATTTTTCCGCTTATGGGGCGGTATGAGGGCTCATTTTTTTGCGCCGTGATCTGAAGTTTTTAGCAGTACAATTTTTGCATTGATAGGATATAGATTTTTTCATGATATAAAAAGTGACCAAAAATGCACTATTTTGGACTTTGGAATTTTTTTGCGCGTACGCCATTGACCATGCGGTTTAATTAACAATATATTTATAATTCGGACATTTCCGCACGTGGCGATACCACATATGTATATTTTTATTTTTATTTACACTGGTTTTTTTTTATGGGAAAAGGGGGGTGATTCAAACTTTTAATAGGGGAGGGGTAAAATGATCTTTATTCACTTTTTTTTTTTTCACTTTTTTTTTGCAGTGTTATAGCTCCCATAAGGACCTATAACACTGCACACACTGATCTTTTACATTGATCACTGGTTTCTCATAAGAAACCAGTGATCGATGATTCTGCCGCTTGAATGCTCATGCCTGGATCTCAGGCACTGAGCAGTCATTCGGCGATCAGACAGCGAGGAGGCAGGTAGGGATCCTCCAGCTGTCATGTAAGCTGTTCGGAATGCCGCGATTTAGCTGCGGCTATCCCGAACAGCTCCCTGAGCTAACCGGCATGGTTTCACTTTCATTTTAGACCGCGGCGTTCAACTTTAAACGCCGCGTCTAAAGGGTTAATAGCACACGGCACCGCAATCAATGCCGCGCGCTATTAGCCACAGGTCCCGGCCGTTGTTAGAGGCCGGCCCGACCCGCTAGATCGGGAGTGGACTCAGGACGTACAGGTATGCCCACCATAGATATCACACCTTTAGTAGATATCTGAGTGAACAGTTCATCATCTGCCACAGATGAGCCAACAGTCAAATCACAAGCCCGAGACTGCGCATCAAGGGCATGTTGCAATTGTAGATAACAATAAAAAAATAATTGAGGCAGCATAAAGTCCTCTCGCACTTGAGCAAATGACTTCAATATCGGCCCATCATAGAGCTGGTAGAGATACAAAACTCCATGGGTTCAGACAAGCTAGGTTTATGCCACAGAGGAGACTATGTAACAAACATAGGATAATGCAAACGGGTCCTAAATTTCGTCCACACCTTACGGATAAGTACAAAGGTAGGAGGGAGGTCTGGGGGGAGTGTCAGTGCAGCCATTTCCAACAGATAAATAGGGGTCACCTTACCAATGCGCCTTGATACTAGATCTCCCGTGTGCCCCATAGTATCAAACTGCGCCCATCCCTTCAACTGCTGGACCTGCAACGCTAAAAAGTACAACCAAGGATTTGGAACGGATAAACCACCCACCTCCTTACCACATTGAAACGTTTTAAGACGGATCCTAGCTGGCTTGCCATTCCAGATACGCTCTCTAAATAATGACTGAATCCTAGGAAAATATTTCATAGGAATCCAGACAGGAGTGTTATATAGAATATACAAAAAGTGAGGCATTAGAACCATTTTAACTAAGTTGGATCTACCAATCATAGAGAGGGGAAGTTTATGCCAAGTAGTCACTTTGCGAGAAAAACGGTCTAGCAATGGAACAAGATGAAGAGTAACATAATCAGAGGGAAAGGCAGTAACATAAACACCCAGTGTAACCACAGGGAGGCCAACCCTACCAATAACCGGTATAGAGGGGAGGGGATCAAGGGGAAGGATTTCTGATGTCTGGGAAATTAAGCCTTCCCTGTTCCCTCGACAGCATCAACTTCCTAAATGAGATCCGGGACCTTTTATTCACTTTTTTTTTTTAAATAGCAACTGAGAGGAGGAGTTAGGGTCACAGCAGGTGGTGGTTCCTCCGGACCTGTGTGGATGATGACGTGAGCCGTGCCAGGAAGCGGAGTCTAAGGTGCCTCTGGGCAGTATATGTTTTACCAATCCTCCCTGTAGTATAGGAGAAGCGAGGAGGTTCCAGTGTAGGCCCAGGTCACAAGGACAGGGGACCTACAGTTAACAGGCAGGTCAACACTAGTGAGGGTCCGAAAGGGTCTTCACCAATTTAGCCCCTACTTGCCTCACTGGGTTTGCCATCATTGTACATGGGCACACTCCTCTCACTTGTTATTCCTGAAAACTATGTATTTCATATGATCTTATTTTTTCACTGGTCACGTATGGTTACTAAGTGTCATATAATCATTTTGTGTGTTAAATAAATAACCACTATGGGATAAATGTTATTCTTGACTTTGTATATACGATTAAAAAATTTTCATACAGAGTTGAGCAAGTTGATGTCTTTATGCTTCAACAATACAGGAATATTCTGCATTGGGTATAGCAATTTTGAAAAGCGGATTTGAGGATCGTATAATAAACTGCTATTCCCACTGCACACTAATCAGTCTCAAATATTGAAGCCAAAGGTTCAAGGGCTAGGTTGAACAAAATGGTCACAGTGGACACCCCTGTCTAGACCCATGCTGGAGCTGAAAACAGGAAGATAGAAAACCCGGTAGGAACATTTGCTGCCTTGCAGTGCTGGGGACTTGGGTTCAAATCCCACTAAGGACAACAATAAAGAAAGCATTATTATTATAATAACGTCAGCAGAGAGAACTGTGCTCGTGATGTCATCAGAGAGCATTCCAAAAAGAAAAGAATTTCCTCTGTTGTATTCAGCAGCTAATAAGTAGAGGAGGGATTAAGATTTTTTAATAGAAGTAATTTACAAATATGTTTAACTTTCTGCCACCAGTTGATTTAAAAGAAAAAAGGTTTTCACTAGAGTACCCCTTTAAGTCCACATTAATTAATGAAATGGGAGGATAGCCATCCGGAGTGAGATGGTCTTTGCCAGGTTCAGGGAGAACCCTAATGCCATATTCATCGCCTCAGAGATACTTGTCCCTAAGAGATAGGAGTTAAACAAGTTCAACAGAGGCAGGGACACCTCCTGGAGGAGGTTTTTTATAGAAATCACTGGAGAATCCTTCCAGGACTAATGCTTTCCCGGGGTGCAGTTGTTTTATTACTGCATGCAACTCATCTATAGCAACCGGAGCATTTAGTTTATCCCTCTCATTCATAGTTAAGGAAGGGAGACGTGCATCCGCCAGCAAGTCTCTAGTAGAAGTGGCTGCAGGTGAAGTCTCCGCGTACAGGTCCCGAAAGTAATAGTTGAAAAGCGACTATTTTGTTCGGCTTGTGAAGGCTAAAACCCTGTGCGTCACGCATTACGGGAATATGCGGGGGAGTGAACTGGCCTTTTGAAGAACGAGCTAAAAGTTTCCCAGGTTTGTTCCCATAGCGAAATAGTGCCCCATCTAGATTTGACCTATGTAGATTCTCCTCTCCACACAAGACTCTTACTCAGCTCTAGCCTGATTCCACAAAGATTTACAATGTTCAGTAGGGAGAAGTCAAATAAGCCGTATAAACTGTTCTAAGTTTCTCCCCAGCCTCCTGAAGTTGCTAGACATGAGGTTTTTTCAACATGGCAACATACGCTATTATTCGGCCACGGAGGACCGATTTAGCCGCCTCCCATTAGGTCTGCGAACTCATCTCCGGCATGAAATTGTCGGATGCATACTCAAGCCACCAACCCTTAAGCAGAGACCTGAACTGTTCCTCCCTTGCAAGATCCTGCAGGAAGGATCAAATATATAATCTGTGCTTCTAGGAACTAAGTCAGCACAGGCAAGAGTAACTGAGGCGTGATCAGAAATAACTGTCTTCAAGTCTTCAGGTATCCAGTAGACTCACCTGGAACTTCTAATTCATAAGCGTGTGAGCCACCCGATTATGAGGGGTAAGACGTTCTTTCGTCTTCTGTCAATCCTCAGCAAGGTACATTACCAAATTAAAGTCACCCGCCACCACTTTATCTTGAAATGCGCTCTGATGCACCTGAGAAGCGAGATAATAAAATAAAAAAAGAGCTATGATCCTCATTTGGGCTATAAACATTAACCCCTTAAGGATACAGCCCATTTTAGCCTTAAAGGGGTACTCCACCCCTAGACATCTTATCCCCTATCCAAAGGGGAGTCTATGGGCATGACCGTGACGTCACGAGCCTCCACCCCACATCACCAGTCATCCGACACATAGTAAAGTTTGCTCCGTGCACTGGATGTCTGGGGTGCCGCAGCAGAGATTGCGGGGGTCCCCAACAGCCAACAGTGGGACTCCCCACAATCAGACATCTTATCCCCTACCCTTTGGATAAGGGATATGATGTCTAGGGGTAGAGTACCCTTTTAAGGACACAGCCAATTTCATTTTTGCTTTTTAATTTTTTCCTCCTCGCCTTCTTAAAATCATAACTCTTTTATATTTTCATCCACAGACCCATATGAGGGCCTGTTATTTGCGCAACCAGTTGTCCTTTGTAATGACATCACTCATTTTACCATAAAATGTATGGCGCAACCCAAAAAATATTATTTGTGTGGGGAAATTGAAAAAAACCCCGCAATTTTGTGAATTTTGGAAGATTTTGGTTTCACGCTGTACACACTTATCAGTAAAAATGACATGACATGTTTTCTTTATTCTGTGGGTCAATGCAATTAAAATGATACCCATGACGACATATTTTTCTTTTATTGTACCGATTTAAAAAAATCTCTAACTTTTTAACCAAATTAGTATGTTTAACCGCTTAAAGGGGTATTCCAGGAAAAAACTTTTTTATATATATATCAACTGGCTCCAGAAAATTAAATAGATTTGTAAATTACTTCTATTAAAAAATCTTAATCCTTTAGTATGAGCTTCTGAAGTTAAGGTTGTTCTTTTCTGTCTAAATCCTCTCTGATGACACCTGTCTCGGGAAACGCCCAGTTTAGAAGAGGTTTGCTATGGGGATTTGCTTCTAAACTGGGCGTTTCCCGAGACAGGTGTCATCAGAGAGGATTTAGACAGAAAAGAACAACCTTAACTTCAGAAGCTCATAAGTACTGAAAAGATTAAGATTTTTTAATAGAAGTAATTTACAAATCTGTTAAACTTTCTGGAGCCAGTTGATATATATAAAAATGTTTTTTCCTGGAATACCCCTTTAAGGACCAGGCCCATTTTGGCCTTAAGGACCAGACCAATTTTATTTTTGCATTTTTGTTTTTTCCTCCTCGCCTTCTAAAAATCATAACTTTTTATATTTCCATCCACAGACCCATATGAGGGCTTGTTTTTTTGCATCACCAACTGTACTTTGTAATTACATCACTTATTTTATCATAAAATGTACGGTGCAACCAAACAAATATTATTCATGTGGGAAAATTGAAAAGAAAACCGCAATTTAGCAAATTTTGGAAGGTTTTGTTTTCACGCTGTACACTTTCCGGTAAAAATTACACATTTTCTTTATTCTGTGGTCCCGGGCCTACAGCCCAACATAGGACTGTGGTCTGGCACTCAGAGGGCTGCTAAAAAGGGAACAATAACCACAAAGAGACAAACATAACATGAACAGTTCCGCCACCCTGTAGTCACGCCTGATGAAAAGACCGGATTGGTCTTGAAACGCGTTGGGTGTTCTGTACATCAATAAAGTAACCTGTTGTATATATATCTGGACTTACCGTCCTCTTTCGACAGCGCGATCTCCATCTTCCTGTCTGTTTCTCCGCCCTCCATTGTCACCCTGTAGTAGAACACATAGATAGACACTTGAGTATTCTATCAGGCCTCGGCAACAAGAATAGCCTGGATCTCTGCTCCCGAGGAGGCGAAGTCCAGCAAACCAATCCTCGTTGTGACGTAGTCGGCACTGGAGACCTCATGATCTGACCAGGATCATCGATGACCACCCCTGGCAGAAACCAATGGAGGACTGGGAGGTGAACCAAGATGACGGGCCAAACTCGCATTAGTTTCTTCCGAAATAGAATAGGTGTCCATGACCCCTCTGGCCGAAACACGCATAGAATCACTGGGTAGGTGAGTGTAAACTGAATTTGCTGGCAGTATAAGGCAGAACATATCAGGGTAAAAAAGCCAAACGGCGAAACGACATTGGGGTACTGGCGTTGTGTGGGTAGGTACACTGTCTATGTCTCCCAGCCTGTGTTCTGTGAGTGGGGAAGCTCCATATTTATGTTGCTCATTGCGCTCAAGACGTGCGGATGTTGATTGTTATCCCGAAGCTTTATCTGGGCTCTTATCTGCACTTTGTTACTCCCCTTTCTTCCTGAACACTCGCTGGAGGCCATTTGTTCAGTGACCTCCTTATCTATGTATTGATATCCGTGCAATTCTTGCATGACTTTTATGTGTAACTTATAATTTTTGTTATACTGGTGGCCCTACTCCTTAGGTAGGAATAGTTATGCTGCTTTTGCATTTATGCTAATTAATGATACATTACCTACCTCACTAACTCCAGTTTTTGTCTGGCTATACTGTCCTTTTTAATTGTTTTTATCAAATGATGTTCTCAATAAAGTTTATTATTAACGTATGGAGTGGGTGTTCAATTGTCTATATAGGATCTCATATATATATATATATAGAATCCAAGTATTGACCAATATACAGCAAGGCCATAAAGATGAGGATATTTCCCACTCCATTCTGTCGCTGGACACTGTTAAGGCGTTCGACAGAGTGGAGTGGGACTTCCTCTGGGGAGCAATGTGTAGATTCGGATTTGGGGAGGACTTTATAAAAAAAGGTCAGACTGCTTTACTTTGAGCCGACAGCGAAAGTTTTGGTAGATGGAAAGCTATCAGGGAGTTTTTTGCTCTCAACAGGGACCATACAAGGTTGTCCTCTCTCCCCCTTGCTCTATGCCATGGTCATTGAACCACTAGTGATTAAAATTAGAGAAGAGGAAGAGATATGTGGCTTTGGAGCGAGGGGGAGAGAGGACAAGATATCTTTATATGCAGATGATATCTTACTCTTCTTGCAAGACTCGGGGAAATCTATGTCTAAGGTGATGGAAATAATAGAAGAATATGGAGGATATTCAGGGTTGAAAATAAATTGGTTAAAATCTATTATGTTACCATTGGGCCTAGGTATAACGAAAATAAATAGTGAGGTGAGGATATTAGATTAGGAAGATTATTGTACATATTTGGGTGTAAAAATATTGGGTAATTTGAAAGAACATCATAATTTGAACCTAAAACCCCTTAAAAAAATTGAGGGAAAGGTTAAAGGAGATGTCCGGTATGGAATATTCCTATTCAATCCTGTCTGGGCTGCAAAATAAGAGAAAACACACTTTCACTTACCTTCCTACATTCCCCCAGAGCTCCGCAACAGCTGATCTGTCGGCCAGGCTGTCTACTTCCTACTTCCCTTAGCCCTGGACGTCACACGGCGCTTCAGCCTATCACAGACCGAGACGGGACATCGCTGCGGCCGGTCATAGGCTGAAGCGCCGTGTGACGTCCTGGGCTAAGGGAAGATGGAAGTACACAGCCCAGCCCGACCGATCAGCTGTTGCGGAGCTCCGGGGGAACGTAGGAAGGTAAGTGAAAGTCTGTTTTTTCTTTTTTTGCAGCCCGGGCAGGATGGAATAGAAAAAGTCCGTACATCTCCTTTAAGGTATGGGTCGAATTTAAAATCTCGAGAGTGGATAAGATTGCACTGATTAAAATAATTATTCTTCCCAAGTTACTCTACATATTTGGCACATGCCCCATTTGGTGCGAGGAAAGCCTTTTTAGAAAAATTACAGCATTTAATTCACTAATTTGGGGGAGAAAAAGAACCAGAATGAAGATAGAAAATCTATGCCTTCCACGTGGAAAGGGAGGTCTGGGATTCCTAGATGTTATTAAATAAATTTGTGCTGCTAAAAGATATCTACTAAAAGAATGGGGAAAATTTCGTTTTGGCACTTATTTGTTGAAAAATAGTAGGGGCAGATATGAAAACGTACTAGGTTCTGGAATCGGGCAATTAAGCGGGGGAAAAATGGAAAGGAAATGTAATTGTTGAAAGTCTTGTAAGATCATGGAAATTATTTAAGAGTGAGATGAAACTTAAGGGAACTTTAGATAATGTGTTAATTTGGAATAATGAACACTTTATAAAAGAGGAGAAATGGAAGAAATGAAGGCACTGAGTCAAACAGATTAGGGAAATAAAAGATGTTTGGATAGAAGAAACATTTATCACTTGGGAAGAGATTGAAAAAAATAAAAAGGGAATGTAGGGGCAGGTATATGGTTTAAGTATATAAGGATGCAAAGTATTTTTTATAACACATTAGAAAAGGGGATGGTGATTTGTCATGCACCGGAGTTTATTGAAAAAATGACAAGAGGTATAGGTAATAAAAAGGTATTATCTTACATATATAAAGTAATTAAACAATCCCCAGGGCAGAGCCTGGTACATAGGAGTAAGAGAACAAGGCAAAATGACAAACAATGGGAACAAATATATATATAGGAATGGACAAGATACCCTTAAATAATAATTATAAAATTCAGTATTATCTACTGACTATATTATACGCCGTTGTTCCTTTATAAAATTGGCAAAAGACAGGATAGTAGATGTTCAAGTGCGGACAAGATGAGGAAGGTTTTTTTCATATGTTATGGGAATGTAAAAGATAAAATGGTTTTGGATTGAGGTTTACTCCGAAATTGGGGTAAAATGGAAAATGAAAATAAACCCTCATCCAGTGGAAGGGATATTAGGAGATAATGTATGGATGAAATTAACTGGAAGTAGGAGAAATATAGTGCATAAATTATTATTCTGTGCGAGACTTCTAATTATTCAAAAAAGGATTTCCTCAAATCCTCCCAATATACAGGAATGGCTAGAGATAGTTAAAAAAAAAGTATAGAGATAGATAACTTTGACATTTTTGATGATATAATGTATAATGTATCAGTAATAATATTATTATTATTTTTTTAGGGGGGGTCTTATATAGGCTTAATATGTAAAAGGAAAGTAAATAATATGTAAAATGTAATTTTGTATGGGATAACTCAAATGAACAAATATAAAAAAAAGAAAAAAAATCCAGAATATCCCTTTAGGGTAGGGTCACATGTGCCTGTTTTGCTGCTGCATATTTTCCTATCCATTGAAGTCAATAGGGGAGAGTTATCAAAAATTGGAGCAAGCTGCCCATAGCAACCAATCAGATTGCTTCTTTTATTTTTCAGAGGCCTTTTTTTAAAATGAAAGAAACAATCTGATTGGTTGCTGTGGGAAACTTCACCACTCTTCCTCTACACAGGTTTTGATAAATCTCCCCCAATGGGTTGCAAAGTCGATTGCAGAAAGTACACAGAAAAATCTGCAATGTGTGAACCTACCCTGTTCATATTAGATGCACAGAATTTAAAGCTGTCAATTTGATGCTATGTTTAGTCAATTGGTTTACCTTGAAATCTTCAGCCTGAAATCCTGTGCATCAAATATGCGCAGGATACTGTATGTGTGAATACACCCTTGGGCAGGGTCAATTATGCTGTATTTTGCTGCGTATTTTCTGCAGCTGATTTTGCTACCCATTAACTTCAATGGGTAGGAAAATATGCATCAAAATACATTACGTGTTACCCTACCCCTAAGGGTGTATTCACATGTACAGTATCCTGTACATATTTGATGCTGCAGATTTCAATGTAAATAAAATGAAAGAAAAAGTCCTTAAGAGCTAAAAAAGAACTTTACCACAATGTATGGTCTTAGTATTGTAAATGAATATACTAAATGCTGTACAGAATAAAATATAATACTTCAATTTCATGCATAATAAAAAAAAAATGATGATTTTAGAAAACATCACTCAGACTTGACCACAGGGCACTTGTGGCAAGCTGGGGGAATGTACATAATGAAAATGATGGTTTGAGAACAAAAAATAGGAATAAAGAGGAGAATTCATTAAAGGGGTATTCCAGGAAAAAAAATCTTTTTTTATATATCAACTGGCTCCAGAAACTTAAACAGATTTGTAAATTACTTCTATTAAAAAATCTTAATCCTTTCAGTACTTATGAGCTTCTGAAGTTAAGGTTGTTCTTTTCTGTCTAAGTTCTCTCTGATGACACCTGTCTCGGGGAAACACCCAGTTTAGAAGATATTTGCTATGGGGATTTGCTTCTGGGTTTTTCCTGAGACAGGTGTCATCAGAGAGCACTTAGACAGAAAAAAACAACCTTAACTTCAGAAGCTCATAAGTACTGAAAGGATTAAGATTTTTTAATAGAAGTAATTTACAAATATGTTTAACTTTCCGGAGCCAGTAGATATATTTTTTTAAAAAAAGTTTTTTTTCCTGCATAACTCCTTCAAGCTGTTAAGAATGTTTTTTTCTACTCCAAAATTGTCTCACAAAAAGTCACTTCCCCTGCGACTTTTGTGCGACTTTTGCTATAGATCATATTTGAAAGTGAACTACTGTTTGCAGGGCTTTAGACCAGTATTATGCAGTGGGCACTGATTCATTATCTGCGACTTTTCTCTGAAATTCTCAAAAAACAGTAGCAGCACCGTGATTTACGCACAAAATGTCACTTCAGCCCTGGAAAGCAGTCTACACGGGTAGCATGGGCATAGGAGCCGGTAAATTCAGCAAGTAGCGTGTGACATTTGATGAATTTGGCACGGGAAGTTCAAAAACAGGGCGACTAAAATAGGATAAAAAGGAATGAAGAATTGATGAATGCCCCTCAAAATCGCATATACGGATTTTCAATTGTTGCAGGATCTATTAAAGCACAGTACATATGAATTATTCCAGATTAACTCCTGTGGAGGAAAGAATGCTGCATAATATACAGTTTTGTATAGTATAACTTGTATTTCAGTTATGGCTTCTCCATAACTTAGACATATACCGTATATTTTGTCATATAAGACGCATCTAATTTTATAGGATAAAAATCTAGAAAATAAAAATTCTGAACCAAATACAATGTAAAGTATAGGACAGTGATCTTCAACCTGCGGACCTTCTGATGTTGCAAAACTACAACTCCCAGCATGCCCGGACAGCCGTTGGCTGTCCTGGTATGCTGGGAGTTGTAGTTTTGCAACATATGGAGGTCCACAGGTTGAAGACCACTGATATGGGAGGTAGTACTCACGTGTCCCCGCCGCACCGGACCTGTCACCGCTCGTCACCGATGCCCTGGATGTCGCCCTCCATTGCTGTCACGCGTCCCCAGGGTGTCCCCTTCCCTCTGGAACGTCTCTGCTGCCAGGTATCCTCGCTCTCCGCCGCCGCCGCCATGACGTCGCTACGCAAGCCGCTACGCACGCCATTCCTATTGGATGACGGTAAGGTCCCTCCCGGTGTCCTGTAAGCTGTTCGGGATGCCGCGATTAGTGTTATTTTCGCTTCAGACGTGGCGGTCAGCTTTGATCGCCGTGTCTGTAGGGTTAATACAGGGCATCACTGCGATCGGTGATGTCCTGTATTAGCCGCGGGTCCCGGCCTTTGATGGCCGCAGGGACCGCCACGATAGGTGTGTATTCGACAGTTTTGGGGAAGAAAAATTGCATCTTATATGGCGAAAAATACGGTAGTTTCAAACCATAAAAACTGTGACACATAGGCCCTTATTTACAGTATTTACAGTAAATCCACCGTATTTACTAAGGTTTCCCTCCATTTTCCACTTTCCCTACATTTTGCTTTTTTTTTTACACATGCTCTGATCTGTCGGGTTTTCCTCAGCTCAAATCCACCACATTTTATGTGGAAACCTTTGTAAATATGTTGGGTTTTTGTGAAAATGCCGGAAACATGCCGCTTTTCGGCGACCATGCCCCCTTTTCTGTGGCCACGCCCCCTTTCGGGTTTTCTAAGCAAAATGGAGAGTTAGCACTCTGGTGCAGACAGAATTTCTGGCGCAATGCGACAGAATCTGGCGCACAACCCAACAAAACATGTCGGGTTTGCAATAGTAAATGAGGGCCATAGTGTCAAAAACCTTAGCATCTTGCCTGACGGGATCTCAGTGGTACACATTTCATGTACCACCAGTGCTGCACAGCGCTACCGCCAGGGGCGAACATATCGCCTGTGCAGCCGGTTCAGATGCACAGGGGCCCAGCGTGAGAGGGGGCCCGGTGCCCTCTCCAGGTCCGGCCCCAGAGTTGAGCATTAGGCCACATACCACCGCATACTCCCAGACCACAGCAAGTTTGACAGCACCCGGATGGACGCTGCGTTCAACCACCCCTGCAGCCAGTGGCGTCTCTGGGGGGAGCGGGGGGGGGGGGGTTAGGGGGGCCACGGAGAGCCCCCCTACATCATGATTGCCCCCCCCCCCCTTGGGCCCCCCTAGCAGCAGTAGGTCACTAGCAGCTCTCATGGCCACCAGTAAGGGGCCCGAGCCCCCGCTGCACCCCCTCACCCCGGAGCCATCTACTCCGGCCTTTTTTTAAATGAATCTTCAGCCAGCAGCCCTGTCACCACGCAGGGGCCACGCTATGCAGACTGGGAAGAGCAGACAGGAAGCTCCTCCCCCTCTCTCACTCCCCTGTATACTGGACCTTGTGGAGCAGGCCCGCTGTGTGTATACAGGCCCGGACACCACCAGTGGGGAAGACTTACCTGCCCAGTGCCCACTGCTGATGCTGCCCTTTTAAAGTAAGTAACTTGCTTGGGGGAGAGGGGGAAAGTTGTAGGAGACAGTGGGAGGTAGTTCAGTGTTTTCCAACCAGGGGGGCTCCAGCTGTTGCAAAACTACAACTCCCAGCATTCCTTTGGCTTTATGAGCATACTGGGAGTTGTAGTTTTACAACAGCTGGAGGCCCCCAGGTTGGGAAACACTGATCTATATCAATCATCTATCTATTATCTATCTATCTATCTATCCAAAAAAAAAAAAAAAGCAAGAGACCAACAGCACACAGAAAAATTAGTGCAAAAAAGGTGGAGATTTATTGCATTATCCCAGTGTACAAGCTCCTTGAGAACGGCGAAGAAAGGTCGCTGAAACGTCGCTTCTTTTGTACACTGGGATAATGCAATAAATCTCCACCTTTCTTGCAGTAATTTTTCTGTGTGCTGCTGGTCTCTTGATTTTTTCTAGTACAAGTGAACCTCTCACCAAGGTCCACACCCAGCGTGCACCATTGCATTGGTTTTCTTCATTTTGTTGTGCTGCTCTTCTGGAGTTTTTTTTTTATTTATCTATCCATCTATCTCCTATCTATCTCCTATCTATCTATCTCATATCTATCTATCTATATCATATCTATCTATCCATCTATCTATATCCATCTATTTATGTATCTATCTATCTTTCTATTTATCTATCTATCTCATATCTATCTCAGATAGATGAGAGATAGATGAAAGATAGATAGATATGAGAGATAGATAGATAGATATATAGATAGATATGAGATAGATAGAAAGATAGATTAATAGATGATAGATAGATAGATGATAGATATGATATAGATGATAGATAGATATGATATAGATAGATAGATAGGAGATAGATGGATAGATAGATGATTGATAGATAGAGCAGTGTTTATCAACCAGGGGGCCTCCAGCTGTTGCAAAACTACAACTCCCAGTATGCTCATAATGCCAAAGACATGCTGGGAGTTGTCGTTTTGGAATAGCTAGAGGCCCCCTGGTTGGGATACACTAATCTATCTATCTATCTATCTATCTCATATCTATTTATGTATCTATCTATCTATCTATCTACAAAACTAAAGATCCAGCGGCACTCCCAGATAAGGTGCAAAAACAAAGTGTTTTATTCCCCCATGTATGTGTGACGTTTCGATAGCATCCCGCCATCTTCCTCATACGTACAGTTGTACATTCTGCTCTGTGACATCACTGTGCTTCATAATAAACTGTGACATCACTGTGCTTCATCATAAACTGTGACATCACTGTGCTTCATAATAAACTGTGACATCACTGTGCTCCATAATAAACTGTGACATCACTGTGCTTCATCATAAACTGTGACATCACTGTGATTCATAATAAACTGTGACATCACTGTGCTTCATCATAAACTGTGACATCACAGTGCTTCATAATAAACTGTGACATCACTGTGCTTCATAATAAACTGACATCACTGTGCTTCATAATAAACTGTGACATCACTGTGCTTCATAATAAACTGTGACATCACTGTGCTTCATAATTAACTGTGACATCACTGTGCTTCATAATAAACTGTGACATCACTGTGCTTCATAATAAACTGTGACATCACTGTGCTTCATCATAAACTGTGACATCACTGTGCTTCATCATAAACTGTGACATCACTGTGCTTCATCATAAACTGTGACATCACTGTGCTTCATCATAAACTGTGACATCACTGTGCTTCATCATAAACTGTGACATCACTGTGCTTCATCATAAACTGTGACATCACTGTGCTTCATCATAAACTGTGACATCACTGTGCTTCATAATAAACCGTGACATCACTGTGCTTCATCATAAACTGTGACATCACTGTGCTTCATCATAAACCGTGACATCACTGTGCTTCATCATAAACTGTGACATCACTGTGCTTCATAATAAACTGTGACATCACTGTGCTTCATCATAAACTGTGACATCACTGTGCTTCATCATAAACTGTGACATCACTGTGCTTCATAATAAACTGTGACATCACAGTGCTTCATAATAAACTGTGACATCACTGTGCTTCATAATAAACTGTGACATCACTGTGCTTCATAATAAACTGTGACATCACTGTGCTTCATAATAAACTGGGACATCACTGTGCTTCATAATAAACTGGGACATCACTGTGCTTCATCCTGTAATTTGATGTCACTGTGTATAACAACCCTGTAGTGACATCACAGTTTATTATTCTTGAATGCTGACTTCACTGTGTATATTTTCCCGGTACAATGACATCAATGTATAGTTACCATCTACTGTGACAACACTGTGTTTATTAACCCTGTAGTGGCAAAACTGTTTATTGTCCCTGTACAGAGACATTACTGTTTATATTAACTCTGAACTGTGATGTCACTGTGCATATTTACCCTGTATTGTCACTCGCAGTGCAAGGTAAATATGTACAGTGGCATTAGGGTATACAGGCATAATATATATACAGTGATGTCACAGTGCAGTGTAAGTATCAACAGTGATGTTGCAGTATAGAGATAACACATAGTGTTATAACAGATAGTACAGGGATGATACACACAGTGATGTCACAGTACAGGGATAATACACACAGTGATGTCACAGTACAGGGATACTATACACAGTGATGTCACAGTACAGGGATAATATACACAGTGATGTCACAGTACAGGGATAATATACACAGTGATGTCACAGTACAGGGATAATACACAGTGATGTCACAGTACAGGCATAATACACAGTGATGTCACAGTACAGGGATAATACACAGTGATGTCACAGTACAGGGATAATATACACAGTGATTTCACAGTACAGGGATAATACACAGTGATGTCACAGTACAGGGATAATACACACAGTGATGTCACAGTACAGAGATAATACACACAGTGATGTCAGAGTACAGGGATAATACACAGTGATGTCACAGTACAGAGATAATACACAAAGCGATGTCACAGTACAGGGATAATACACAGTGATGTCACAGTACAGAGATAATACACACAGTGATGTCACAGTACAGGGAGGGATAATATACAGTGATTTCATAGTACAGGGATAATACACAGTGACGTCACAGTACAGGGATAATACACAGTACCGTCACAGTACAGGGATAATACACAGTGATGTCACAGAACAGAGATAATACACACAGTGATGTCACAGTACAGGAATAATACACAGTGATGTCACAGTACAGGAATAATACACAGTGATGTCACAGTACAGGAATAATACACAGTGATGTCACAGTACAGGGATAATATACAGAGTGATGTCACAGTACAGGGATAATACACAGTGATGTCACAGTACAGGGATAATATACAGAGTGATGTCACAGTACAGGGATAATATACACAGTGATGTCACAGTACAGGGATAATACACAGTGATGTCACAGTACAGGGATAATACACAGTGATGTCACAGTACAGGGATAATACACACAGTGATGTCACAGTACAGGGATAATACACACAGTGATGTCACAGTACAGGGATAATATACACAGTGATGTCACAGTACAGGGATAATATACACAGTGATGTCACAGTACAGGGATAATACACAGTGATGTCACAGTACAGGCATAATACACAGTGATGTCACAGTACAGGGATAATACACAGTGATGTCACAGTACAGGGATAATATACACAGTGATGTCACAGTACAGGGATAATACACAGTGATGTCACAGTACAGGGATAATACACAGTGATGTCACAGTACAGGGATAATACACACAGTGATGTCACAGTACAGAGATAATACACACAGTGATGTCACAGTACAGGGATAATACACAGTGATGTCACAGTACAGAGATAATACACACAGCGATGTCACAGTACAGGGATAATACACAGTGATTTCACAGTACAGAGATAATACACACAGTGATGTCACAGTACAGGGAGGGATAATATACACAGTGATGTCATAGTACAGGGATAATACACAGTGACGTCACAGTACAGGGATAATATACAGTGACGTCACAGTACAGGGATAATACACAGTGATGTCACAGTACAGAGATAATACACACAGTGATGTCACAGTACAGGAATAATACACAGTGATGTCACAGTACAGGAATAATACACAGTGATGTCACAGTACAGGAATAATACACAGTGATGTCACAGTACAGGGATAATATACAGAGTGATGTCACAGTACAGGGATAATACACAGTGATGTCACAGTACAGAGATAATACACAGTGATGTCACAGTACAGGGATAATATACACAGTGATGTCACAGTACAGGGATAATACACAGTGATGTCACAGTACAGAGATAATACACACAGTGATGTCACAGTACAGGGATAATACACACAGTGATGTCACAGTACAGGGATAATATACACAGTGATGTCACAGTACAGGGATAATATACACAGTGATGTCACAGTACAGGGATAATACACAGTGATGTCACAGTACAGGCATAATACACAGTGATGTCACAGTACAGGGATAATACACAGTGATGTCACAGTACAGGGATAATATACACAGTGATGTCACAGTACAGGGATAATACACAGTGATGTCACAGTACAGGGATAATACACAGTGATGTCACAGTACAGGGATAATACACACAGTGATGTCACAGTACAGAGATAATACACACAGTGATGTCACAGTACAGGGATAATACACAGTGATGTCACAGTACAGAGATAATACACACAGCGATGTCACAGTACAGGGATAATACACAGTGATGTCACAGTACAGAGATAATACACACAGTGATGTCACAGTACAGGGAGGGATAATATACACAGTGATGTCATAGTACAGGGATAATACACAGTGACGTCACAGTACAGGGATAATACACAGTGACGTCACAGTACAGGGATAATACACAGTGATGTCACAGTACAGAGATAATACACACAGTGATGTCACAGTACAGGAATAATACACAGTGATGTCACAGTACAGGAATAATACACAGTGATGTCAACATACAGGAATAATACACAGTGATGTCACAGTACAGGAATAATACACAGTGATGTCACAGTACAGGGATAATATACAGAGTGATGTCACAGTACAGGGATAATACACAGTGATGTCACAGTACAAAGATAATACACAGTGATGTCACAGTACAGGGATAATATACACAGTGATGTCACAGTACAGGGATAATACACAGTGATGTCAATGTACAGGGATAATACACAGTGATGTCACAGTACAGGGATAATACACACAGTGATGTCACAGTACAGGGATAATACACAGAGTGATGTCACAGTACAGGGATAATATACACAGTGATGTCACAGTACAGGGATAATATACACAGTGATGTCACAGTACAGGGATAATACACAGTGATGTCACAGTACAGGCATAATACACAGTGATGTCACAGTACAGGGATAATACACAGTGATGTCACAGTACAGGGATAATATACACAGTGATGTCACAGTACAGGGATAATACACAGTGATGTCACAGTACAGGGATGATACACACAGTGATGTCACAGTACAGAGATAATACACACAGTGATGTCAGAGTACAGAGATAATACACACAGTGATGTCACAGTACAGGGATAATACACAGTGATGTCACAGTACAGAGATAATACACACAGCGATGTCACAGTACAGGGATAATACACAGTGATGTCACAGTACAGAGATAATATACACAGTGATGTCACAGTACAGGGAGGGATAATATACACAGTGATGTCATAGTACAGGGATAATACACAGTGACGTCACAGTACAGGGATAATACACAGTGACGTCACAGTACAGGGATAATACACAGTGATGTCACAGTACAGAGATAATACACACAGTGATGTCACAGTACAGGAATAATACACAGTGATGTCATAGTACAGGAATAATACACAGTGATGTCACATTACAGGGATAATATACACAGGGATGTCACAGTACAGGGATAATACACAGGGATGTCACAGTACAGGGATAATACACAGTGATGTCACAGTACAGGGATAATACACACAGTGATGTCACAGTACAGGGATAATACACACAGTGATGTCACAGTACAGGGATAATATACACAGTGATGTCACAGTACAGGGATAATATACACAGTGATGTCACAGTACAGAGATAATACACAGTGATGTCACAGTACAGGGATAATATACACAGTGATGTCACAGTACAGGGATAATACACAGGGATGTCACAGTACAGGGATAATATACACAGTGATGTCACAGTACAGGGATAATACACAGTGATGTCACAGTACAGGGATAATACACACAGTGATGTCACAGTACAGGGATAATACACAGTGATGTCACAGTACAGAGATAATACACACAGCGATGTCACAGTACAGGGATAATACACAGTGATGTCACAGTACAGAGATAATACACACAGTGATGTCACAGTACAGGGAGGGATAATATACACAGTGATGTCATAGTACATGGATAATACACAGTGACATCACAGTACAGGGATAATACACAGTGACGTCACAGTACAGGGATAATACACAGTGATGTCACAGTACAGAGATAATACACACAGTGATGTCACAGTACAGGAATAATACACAGTGATGTCACAGTACAGGAATAATACACCGTGATGTCACAGTACAGGAATAATACACAGTGATGTCACAGTACAGGAATAATACACAGTGATGTCACAGTACAGGAATAATACACAGTGATGTCACAGTACAGGGATAATATACAGAGTGATGTCACAGTACAGGGATAATATACAAAGTGATGTCACAGTACAGGGATAATACACAGTGATGTCACAGTACAGAGATAATACACAGTGATGTCACAGTACAGGGATAATACACAGTGATGTCACAGTATAGGGATAATACACACAGTGATGTCACAGTACAGGGATAATATACAGAGTGATGTCACAGTACAGGGATAATATACAGAGTGATGTCACAGTGCAGGGATAATACACAGTGATGTCACATTACAGGGATAATACACACAGTGATGTCACAGTACAGGGGCAATACACAGTGATGTCACAGTACAGAGATAATACACAGTGATGTCACAGTACAGGGATAATACACAGTGATGTCACAGTACAGGAATAATACACACAGTGATGTCACAGTACAGGGATAATACACAGAGTGATGGCACAGTACAGAGATAATACACAGTGATGTCACAGTACAGGGATAATACACAGTGATGTCACAGTATAACCATCTCACAGCCGGACCACCATGTAATTTCAGCAGAAATTAAAGCAGGGCCTCATGTTCAAGTTTCGCCTAAGGCCTCACAAAGTCTAGAGCCGCCTCTAGTCGGCCCTACCATGGGACCCGGTGGGACCATAAGTCCCAGGTGGCACTTTTCAGGGGCGGCATTTTGCTGCCCCCTTTTTTTTTTGTGCCTAGTAGGTTCATGGTAGGGTTGGCGCCGCCGCTGCTCACTGTTCTAAAGCAGCTGCGGGGTATAATAGCGCAGCGGGCACTTTAGACAGTGAGTCTGCCTCCGGACGAACGGGGTCTGACGAGGGACGTCGCACAAGTGACGTACTTCTGCAGACCCGCTCAGGAGGACGTCAGTGACGTCACTCGTCAGGCTGCTGCTGGAGAGGAGAAGCGCTGTGCACGGCAGGTAAGTGTGTCTCTGTGTGTGTCTGTGTCTGTCTGTGTGTTTGGGGGGGCTATGGCTACCTAATGTGAGGAATCTATGCTACCTAATGTGGGGAAACTATGTTACCTAATGTGGGGAATCTGTGCTACCTAATGTGGGGAAACTATGCTACCTAATTTGGGGAAAGTATGCTACCTAATGTGGGGTAGCTATGCTACCTAATGTGGGGAAACTATGTCACCTAATGTGGGGAATATGTGCTACCTAATGTGGGGAAACTATGCTACCTAATGTGGGGAAACTATGTTACCTAATGTGGGGAATCTGTGCTACCTAATGTGGGCAAACTATGCTACCTAATATGGGGAAACTATGTTACCTAATGTGGGGAAACTATGTTACCTGATGTGGGGAATCTGTGCTACCTAATGTGGGGAAACTATGCTACCCAATGTGGGGAAACTATGTTACCTAATGTGGGGAAACTATGCTACCTAATGTGGGGAAACTATGTTACCTAATGTGGGGAATCTGTGCTACCTAATGTGGGGAAACTATGCTACCTAATGTAGGGAAACTATGCTACCTAATTTGGGGAAACTATGCTACCTAATGTGGGGAAACTATGCTACCTAATGTAGGGAATCTATGCTACCAAATGTGGGGAAACTATGCTACCTAATGTGAGGAAACTATGCTACCTAATGTGGGGAATCTATGCTACCTAATGTTGGGAATCTATACTACCTAATGTGGGGGGCTTGAATGAGCTGCGGCATATGGGAGGCCTTAATAAATAATTAGAAACTTATACAGCAAGTGACATATGGGGGTCCACCTGAGTAAGTGACACATGCACCCCCCTGCTGAACAATTGATGTTTTGGGGGGGGGGGGGCACATTCTTTGCACAAGGGCGGGCCCTCTGCTGTTTGTGTCCGCCCCTGGGTAGAGAATAAGGGGTAAAGTGGAACATAGAACAAATGCAGTTATTTTTTTCTTAATTTTTTTTAATGAAGTAAACGAGATAAAGTTAAGCAATGACTTTTCCTCAGTCTGAAGCGCGGTCCTCAACGGCAGGAAGCAGTGAGGAGGAGGAGGATGACGGAGGTTCTGATTCCATCTCTGCTTCTTTTTCGTCCCTCTCTATATATAGGGCCGTGGCCATGAAGAAGGCCCCTCCGATGACTGCCATTATGGTGCAGGTCATGAGGGCATACTCCAGGCTGCGGTATTTCAGAAGAGGGGATTCGGCATATCCTCGTTCGTAGGTGTCAGATATCAAGCCGATGAGGTACGGGCTGCCGGCGTCACCTAGGAGGTGATAGATTGTCATCTGCACGGCCAGGGCTGAAGATCTCCTCCACGGAGTTACTACTTTTAGTATAATGTCAGATATGAGGGTGAAATTTACTGACAGAAGCGTCTCTCCGATGAAGATGAAGATGTTGGTGGCAACGAGGCTGATGTTGCCAAAAGTCAATGCCAACAGAAGAAAAGGGGCGGAGAGCATCATCGCGCATCCACACACAAGTGGGTCCGCCCGTGGGTTGGATTTGCGATATCTTTTACTTATCTCCGTCCCTGCTACAACTCCCAGAATGCCGGAAACGACTGTAACCACACCAAATATTAGGATGTCGTGATAGTCACATGGTTCAGCACGGCAAGGGTCCTTCTCTTGTAGGAGTGTTCGTGCGTGGGTCAGGTATGACGGACCCCATACACCTATGGCTCCCACTATGAAGGATACAGCCGTCGATCCCATGGTGGTTAACATGAAGCTTTGATTTTTAAATAGTTTTTTCAGATCTGTCGCCCATTTGGCAAACTTCTGGGATTTGTTGTTCTTCTTCCCGTTTGTAGTCGTTCTTGGAAGCTCCTTTGTGACCAAAATCAACAAAGCCACAGCTATGAGGCCCAAGCCAGGGGTGACCCGAAATGCCCAGTGCCAATCACCCCTTGCTGCATCAGTCACTTTGGGCCCGATGATGTATCCTAGTCCGCAACCCACAGGTATGACGGAGTAAAACACGTTCAGCATGCGGGTCCGCTGGTCACTTGTAAAAAGGTCTGCAATGATGGAGGGGGCGATGGTGCAGAAAGTCGCCTCTCCGGCTCCAACCAGTCCACTCGTCAGCAGGAAGAGCAGGAAATACCCGTCAGGGATGAATGACAGGGTAAGTGTCATGCTCAGCCAAACGATGACTCCTGCGCAAACAGTATATTTCTTATTACAGTGGTCACCCAAATATCCGGCAATTGGTGCGACCAGCACGTAGCTTCCAATGAACAATGTATTCAATAAGCCGGACAGACTAGCATTGGTGTCATATGCTTTCTGTATATAAGGCAGCACCCCCGCCACACTGGAGCGATTTGCATAGATGAGCAAATTAACAAAGGCGAGGATCACTACGGTGATGATGGAACGTGCGGTGGACATCACGCTTAGAGATGGCAGGTTCTGCCTCTCAGGGATATCGCCCTTTTCTACATCCATATCACTATGGTCCTCCATTGCTTCTTCCTCCTCCTTCAGCAATGGGTCTTGTGGAGAGGCCATGGTCACAGGTCAGAGCCTGAAAACACTAGAGAGAGAGAGAGATAAGTGAACACATTAGACAACATGTCATCATTCCTGTCATTATACAATAGATCCTTCATACAGAGCAGAAATGTCCAGCACAGAACCACAAGATAACACTAAGACCATGGCAGCCTCAGAAGAAGACGCTTCTCTATAAGTGTTTTATATGGAGACGTCTTCCCTGAGGTTACCAATGTCTGATAACCCTGAACCTGTCCGGTCCTAGTAATATCTGATAACCCTGAACCTGTCCGGTCCTAGTAATATCTGATAATCCTAAACCTGTCCGGTCCTAGTAATATCTGATAACCCTGAACCTGTCCGGTCCTAGTAATATCTGATAACCCTGAACCTGTCCGGTCCTAGTAATAACTGATAACCCTAAACCTGTCCGGTCCTAGTAATATCTGATAACCCTGAACCTGTCCGGTCCTAGTAATATCTGATAACCCTGAACCTGTCCGGTCCTAGTAATATCTGATAACCCTGAACCTGTCCGGTCCTAGTAATATCTGATAACCCTGAACCTGTCCGGTCCTAGTAATAACTGATAACCCTAAACCTGTCCGGTCCTAGTAATATCTGATAACCCTGAGCCTGTCCAGTCCTAGTAATATCTGATAACCCTGAACTTGTCCGGTCCTAGTAATATATGATAACCCTGAACCTGTCCGGTCCTAGTAATATCTGATAACCCTGAACCTGTCCGGTCCTAGTAATAACTGATAACCCTAAACCTGTCCGGTCCTAGTAATATCTGATAACCCTGAACCTGTCCGGTCCTAGTAATATCTGATAACCCTGAACCTGTCCGGTCCTAGTAATATCTGATAACCCTGAACCTGTCCGGTCCTAGTAATATCTGATAACCCTGAACCTGTCCGGTCCTAGTAATAACTGATAACCCTAAACCTGTCCGGTCCTAGTAATATCTGATAACCCTGAGCCTGTCCAGTCTTAGTAATATCTGATAACCCTGAACTTGTCCGGTCCTAGTAATATATGATAACCCTGAACCTGTCCGGTCCTAGTAATATCTGATAACCCTGAACCTGTCCGGTCCTAGTAATATCTGATAACCCTAAACCTGTCCGGTCCTAGTAATATCTGATAACCCTGAACCTGTCCGGTCCTAGTAATATCTGATAACCCTGAACCTGTCCGGTCCTAGTAATATCTGATAACCCTGAACCTGTCCGGTCCTAGTAATATCTGATAACCCTGAACCTGTCCGGTCCTAGTAATAT
Organism: Hyla sarda; assembly: GCF_029499605.1. Taxonomy (NCBI): domain Eukaryota; kingdom Metazoa; phylum Chordata; class Amphibia; order Anura; family Hylidae; genus Hyla; species Hyla sarda. Next base: position 234,959,326 of record NC_079190.1, on the reverse strand, counting down.
CTGATAAACCTGAACCTCTCCGGTCATAGTAATATCTGATAACCATGAATCTGTCCTAGTAATGGTGGATTATAAGGGCTTGGCTGTATGGTCACTGGGCCATGTGAACTTCATACTGTAGATACAATTGGGTTATCCTGCTATATACATTTACTAATAATGAACCTACCCCATCTCATTGGGATCTATCCGTCCCCTATATAACTTTCTGCCACTAGTTGATTTGAAAATTTTCCCTTTCGGAGTACCCCGAGTATTTCTATTGTTAGTACACACAGAATTCTATTATATACTATTATATTTCTGCCCTAATCTTTCTGTTATTCTTTTACTACACCACCAAATCTTTCTCATAGACTTATATCTTTTAGAACTTCATGAATTAGGACTCTTTTTCTTGGGGGCTTTTTTGGGCATAATTGCATTTTAGCAGTTTTGCAAGAAAAAGCTCTGATCATGATACTATCTGTGCGTTTTATTATGTTTAATGCCTAAGCCAAGTATTGTCACAATGCTATGAGAAATATAACTTTTGTTATTTCTTTTGGAAATTAATTTCTTGTTTTTTTTTTTTTTTGCTACAAAAAAAAAAAAGCAACAGCAATAAAAAAAAAAAACTGTCAAACAAAAAGCCCTGTGTATGTATGAATAGAAGAGGCTGAGACTTACCTTGTGGTTCTCTCTTCAGACAAGGAACGGTCAAAATCTTGAATTCTCTATCGCAAATAGAAACTCTCTAACAAACACTTTGCACCACAGGTTGTGAATGCAAAACACACTGAAGAGACTGCAGCCGGCGCGCACCTCCTTGTACAGCTTACGGTGACATCATCCCAAGCATGTGTGACATCACAGGGTTCTAAACCATCTTCAGGTATGTGTATATCTGTATAGTAAATGTGAGTAGCCATATTAGTCCAGTGATGCAGATTGTAATACCTTTTTTATTGGACTAACAGAATTTTGTAGAGACAAACTTTTGGGATTCCTCCCTGATAATTTATAAAGTCCTTTGATCATTAGTCCTTGACTATTGGACTTGATGAAGGGAGGAATCCTGAAAGCTTGTCTCTACAAAATTCTGTTAGTCCAATAAAAAAGGTATCACAAGAGACTGCAACATATTTTTTGATTTGTGTGTATATATATTTAGTTCCAAGGAAAATGCTGTGGCACTCAAGGTATGGTGAAAAATGAAAACTATTTATTCATCCCAAATGTGCAAAGAGCAACGTTTCAATGGTCTCACACCATCATTATCAAGCCACTTGAAAATGATGGTGTGAGACCATTGAAACGTTGCTCTTTGCACATTTGGGATGAATAAATAGTTTTCATTTTTTCACCATACCTTGAGTGCCACAGCATTTTCCTTGGAACTACGTATGCAGGATCCTGGACCCGGATCCTAGCTGGAGGCACCTACTCACGCTTTAGGAGTGCTGCTTTCTTCTTTGACATATATATATATATATATATATATATATATATATATGAATATATATATACTAATATACACCTAGAAAAATATTTCTCCAGGCCTGCCGAGTATATCCCCGTACTTCACAGTGTCTTCTTAGTTTATATATTTTAATCTTTTGACCTTTTAACCCCACTGGGACCAAGGGCATCCTGTGACTTAAAAGGGTATTCCAGGCCAAAACTTTTTTTTATATATCAACGGGCTTCAGAAAGTTAAACAGATTTGTAAATTACTTCTATTAAAAAATCTTAATCCTTTCAGTACTTATGACCTTCTGAAGTTAAGGTTATTTTTTTCTGTCTAAGTCCTCTCTGATGACACCTGTCTCGGGCAACGCCCAGTTTAGAAGCAAATCCCCATAGCAAACGTCTTCTAAACTGGGTGTTTCCCGAGACAGGTGTCATCAGAGAGCACTTAGACAGAAAATAACAACCTTAACTTCAGAAGCTCATAAGTACTGAAAGGGTTAAGATTTTTTAATAGAAGTAATTTACAAATCTGTTTAACTTTCTGGAGCCAGTTGATATATATAAAAAAGTTTTTGCCTGGAATACCCCTTTAAGATTGAACCGATTATTATTGATATATGTCATGAATGCATCAACGGTCAGATGGTCGAACGACCAAATGATGATCACATCGTCTACATACCTCCCATACCATGCGCGGCATGTGGAAAATGGATTGGTGTCAGAAAAAATATACTGCTCCTCCCACCAAAAAACAAAAAGGTTAGCCCGAGCTGGTGATGACTTTGCTCCCATTGAAGCACCCGTGCGCTGCAAATAAAAATTGTTACCAAACATAAAATAATTGTGTTTTAACACAAAATCTACCACCTCAATAATGTAATGTCTCAAATCCACAGAATATTTAGAAAATCTCATCAGTATATCCGATATAGCTGATAATGCCAGGTTTTGCGGAATACTGGAATAGAGCGATTCAATGTCGCAAGTAAGCCACGACAGAGAATCGCTCCATGTGAATTTAGTTCTTCTGACCAGGAGTTTACTGAAAATTCAGATTGTTCAGATACCACGGACACTAGCGGGGACTCAGAACCGCAATATGTGAACACTCACAAGAATCGCAATGCGAGAAGACAGTCAAAAAACGAGGAAGGCGCGGTGGCAGAAAACATAGGAAGAAGAGCTGCGGAGCGTAACAAGGACAAACGGAAAAAGTAATAAAAGAGAATTTTCAAGTCATTAACATTTCTGCACAAATCATTACAGATGAAGAAACCTCGGTCCTGTGGAAAGGACTGGGTTTCTCTCCTACACATCATTTTGATGTTTATCGGACAATTTTGGATATAAATAAATTTGTGAGAACTTTAACAGTTAAGAAACATTTTTTTGTGGAAAATGCTGATGAACCATCGGACCCACCTCAACTTTCTATAAACCCTGATTTACCACTAATGCATACGTTAGCAGAACAAATTGCTTTTAGAGATCTCTGTCTCCTTGAAAATAGTGGGATATCTATTTGTGATGAAGTGAATACTGCACATACCTTCTCCACTAAAACCAACATTTTTACCCCATACAGACCATACCAGTAATTTTTGATTGGTTCCAGGACCTTATCATGAAAGATTTGGTTAATCTACAATCAAAAGTAATGTCCAATACAACTCGTCCTAATTTGAATAAAAAGGAGGCTGCTGCCATTAAGAAATTAAAGAAAAACAAAAATTTGACGATCTGATCCGCCGATAAAGGCGGCTCGGTAGTATGTATGGACACGGGACTGTATATCAATTTAAACGAAAATCTACTATCTGATGATAAAACTTACCTTAAACTTTGTGGGGATCCCACTGAACCTTTTAAAAAAGAACTGTTGACTCTATTGGAAGAGGGGAAAGCCAGATCTATTTTGACCCAAAAAGAAGTGGATTATATTTTCGTGCCTGCTCCAATTATTCCTATCTTCCACTCGCTACCCAAGCTGCATAAGGACCGATTCACGCCGCCGATGCGTCCGATCGTGGCGGGGATCGGATCCCTTAACGAGCACCTATGCGAGTGGTTGGACTCAGTACTGCAACCTCTGGTTATGCAATGCCCAAGTTATATCAAGGACACTAAGCACTTGCTAAAAATCATGGATGAATTCACATGGAGCGATTCTCTGTCATGGCTTACTTGCGACATTGAATCGCTCTATTCCAGTATTCCGCAAAACCTGGCATTATCAGCTATCTCGGATATACTGATGAGATTTTCTAAATATTCTGTGGATTTGAGACATTACATTATTGAGGTGGTAGATTTTGTGTTAAAACACAATTATTTTATGTTTGGTAACAATTTTTATTTGCACCGCACGGGTGCTTCAATGGGAGCAAAGTCATCACCAGCTCGGGCTAAGCTTTTTGTTTTTTGGTGGGAGGAGCAGTTAATTTTTTCTGACACCAATCCATTTTCCACATGCCTCGCATGGTATGCTAGGTATGTAGACAATGTGGTCATCATTTGGTCGTCCGACCATCTGACCGTTGATGCATTCATGACATATATCAATAATAATCGGTTCAATCTTACGGTTACCCACACATGGTGTAAAAGTGAAACCCCCTTTTTGGATGTCATATTACGTGGCAACCCTGATACAAATAAAATTGAGGTTGATCCTTACAGAAAAAAGATATCAGGCAATACCATCCGAAGGGCAAATTCATGCCATTCCAAACAAACAGTAAGAGCCATACCAGTAGGTGAACTTATACGAATTAAGCGGAACAGTTCTTCCGCCGAGGTGTACCGCAGGGAAGCTGATGCAGCATGCACACGCCTGGCGGCTCGAGGTTACTCTGGATGGCTCTTGAAAAAAGCTCGGTCGACAGTGGATCCTATGGATCGAAAATCCCTTTTTACAAGTAAGCAACCAACTGAATCACAAGATTGTCCTACATTTGTCACCACGTACAGTCCAGAATTTAATGACATCAAACGCATTGTAATTAAACACTTACCTTTGCTATCAACAGATCCCATGGTAGGGGAGATTATAAAGTCAGGTGTGAGATTTGCAGCGAGGCGGGCACCTACTCTATCCAATCGCCTTGTCCCCAGTATGGTGGACACGGCTAGTGTTACCACCCAGTGAATTAGCACCAAGGACTTCCACAAGTGCGGTAAATCGCGATGTGTAGTATGTACCTTTGCCGAAAAATGCCAGAAAATAGAAGGTACGGTGGATGGCAAATGCCATGTCATTCACAACTTTATAAACTGTGATAGCACTTTTGTTTTATATAAAATCATGTGCACACAATGTCACTTAACATATGTGGGTTCCACCAAAAGGTCCCTTAAAAAACGCATGCAAGAGCACATTAGACATGCTGCTGGCCCTTTAAGCTCGAACATTTCTAACATATCTAAACATTTTCTAATATATCATAATTCAGACACCACTTCCCTCAGGTTCTCAGGCATTGAGAAGGTGAAGCTAAATAAAAGGGGAGGTGACCATATTCGATCCCTCCACAATAGGGAAATCATGTGGATTTATCTTTTGAATTGCATTCAACCCCATGGTCTAAATAGCAAAACAGATTTAATATTACATTACTGATATGTCTCCGAATAATTTATCTGTGTTTGGTCCCATGTTTTTGTTTTAATCACGTGCACATGTGATGTGGACCTGTCCCTCCCCTTCCTGTGGGAATGGGGAATATGCCCTGGAGAATATAAGGGTGCCTCATTTGAGGATCTACAGGCTATGAGTAAGGATCGAGAGATCAGAAACGCGTCAGCCATGCTTGGGACCCCCCTCTGTTTGTGCAATATTTCATATTTTTGATATGTTCACGGTTTGTCTGCCACCGTGAAGGCTTTTAAGGAAGAACCCTGAATAAAGACGGACGTTTTACTTCTACTTGCTGGCTTTTTTAGTATTTTATTTTAGTTTTATCCACTGTGCCAGGGATGAAAATTATTCCAAAAGAAACTAACTCAACTGTCTATGCTCCCCCGTTGCTCCAATATTGGTGTCCCGTTCTCTGTTCGCCGCCTTCTGCTTTTCCTGCAGGTCAGTGAATCACGGTGCGCTCAGTGTCATCATTGTTTCAGCACCAGTTTTACAAATCAGTGTGCCTCCAGTGTTACACCAGTGTTTACAAATAAGTGTGCCTCCAGCTGTTGCAAAACTATAACTTCCAGCATGCCTTGACATTCTTTGCACAGGGGCCCTCTGTTGTCTGTGTCTGCCCCTGGCTACCGCTATTCATGCATACAAACTATTACAAGTGCATTGCGCTGAGATTGCTATATACCTGTATAGGAGACTGAGCCATAACTGAAATACAAGTTATACTATACAAAACTGTATATTAAGCAGCATTATTTCCTCCACAGGAGTACTTTCTAGCTCTTGAGGACAGTTTCTTTCCTTTTATTTATATTAGTCTCTATATATTGGTCTTTTGGGTATAGTTGTCCTATGACAGTTTACCTTGAGCTACTTTAGTTGTGAGCTGCACGTTCCCCTCTTTTTTCCCCCCATTAGATTTCAATGTAAACTAAAAGACTGAACTCAGCTTCAAATCGTGTGCATCAAATAAGCGCAGGATACTGTATGTGTGAATAGACCCTGAAAGGGGTACTCCACTGGCCAGCGTGGAACTAAATGTTCCAAAGCTGTTTTTGCACTGTGGGGGTCGGTCATGCCCCCTTGTGATGTCACGGCCACGCCCCCTCAACACAATTCTATGGCCCCCTCCCATAGACTTGCATTGAGGGAGCGTGGCCTAAACCCGCAGCGCAAAAACAGCGTTCAGAACATTTAGTTCCATGCTTGCCAGCGGAATACCCCTTTAAAGGCCATACTATAAGCCTGCTGAGGCAAGCCTTTCCTCTTTATGGAAACATTTTATACTATAGAGTAACAGTCTCTTCAGCTGTTTGGAGACTACTACTGTTTGTTTAGTTTATTCTGTAATCCGGAAGAGCCTATGGGAACACCTGAAAGAAAGGCAAGCAAATGCGCATCCTGTATTTAAAAAAAAAAAAAAAAACACTCAATGGACCCAATGGGGGAATTTACCAATAATGTCGGATATAATCACTTTGGTAAATTTGTCTGGTTTTATAGAATGGCAAATTTTGTCCTCTTTTGTCATCAACTATACCTAAGCGATGGAAAAAACATGCAAAACAACGTAACAGCACTAGGGAAAGTAGCAGCTTCATCCATCTAGGGTACACGGCCAGTAATCTAGCAAACAACTGAAGGTATGTTATACTATGTGCTGCATATCTGCTATGACTTCTGTGACTTCCCCGGAGCGCTCGCGGCGTTCTCCTCTCTGCAGCGCCCTGGTCAGACCCGCTTCCCGGGAGCGCTGCACTGACATTGCCGGCGGGGATGCGGGTCGCATCCCAATCTACTTACCTGTCCCGGTCCCCGGCTGTCACGTCCTGGCTCCGCTCTCTAGGGCGCGTGCGCGCCAGCTCTCTAAGATTTAAAGGGCCAGTGCACCACTAATTGGTGCCTGGCCCAATCAGTGTATTAGCTCACCTGCTCCAGGCCTATATTACCTCACTTCCCCTTCCCTGCATTGCCGGATCTTGTTGCCTTGTGCCTAGTGAAAGCGTTTTCTGTGATTGCCTTACCAGTGTTACCAGACCTTCTACCGTTACCCTTGACTACGAACCTTGCCGCCTGCCTTGACCTTCTGCTACGTCTGACCTCACCTCTGTCTAGTCCTCCTGTCCCACGCCACTCTCAGCAGTCAGTGAGGTTGAGCCGTTACCGGTGGACACGACCTGGTTGCTACCGCCACAGCAAGACCATCCCGCTTTGCGGCGGGCTCTGGTGGATACCAGTAGCAACTTAGAACCGGTCCACCGGTACTGTCCACGCCAATCCCTCTCTGACACAGAGGATCCACCTCCAGCCTGCCGAATCCTAACAAGGACATAATAAATTAAAAATAATTTCTAAATACTGAAGGGCTGGCAGTTGGCTTGTTGTTTGTAGAATGCAAACACAGCTTCATAACAAAAACGGAAAAACTAAAAAGCTGTCTGTTTTATACACAAGATCTTTTAGTGGAATGTGCATCAAAAATTCCATACATTATTTGTCCACACTTTAAATAAATCTGTCAAACTCATAGGTGGGAATGCTCACTTATGTAAGCTATGGGAAAAAATGCCTTAGTCAGGAAAAGTAGGATTTTATTGCACTGAATTATGAATAACAGGCATGAAGTGCGCCAAAAATATTGTTCTGTTTCCACCAAATATTTGTTCAGAGAGCATAGGTAAATATGTTTAAAACATAGTAAAAAAATATATAAATCATAGTGATCTGCAGAATAAAGTTAGCATGTCATTTATACTACACAGTGTAAAAGGAATGGAATGTCCAGCGCAGATGATGGTGCAAAAATTGAAGTTACTTTATTGATAAAAAGCCATAACAGGGGTGAAGGTAACGCGTTTCAGGTGCGTTAGCACCTGAAACGCGTTACCTTCACCCCTGTTATGGCTTTTTATCAATAAAGTAACTTCAATTTTTGCACCATCATCTGTGCTGGACATTCCATTCCTTTTCCATTGACGTGGTGCCGCCTTGCACAGTCCGTCGAGGGGGAACTGAAAACTTTGTTCATTGCTTGAATACCACACAGTGTATACTTTAAAAAAGAAAGGCAAAAAATTGCAGAATTTTTATTTTTTTTAAATATAAAGATGAATACAAGTTTTTCAAAATATAACATATATCCCAAGATGGAACTGTTATAAAATTAGGGGTGACCAGGTGATTGATTTGGGCTGCAGTGCTCCTGCTAGATTTTATCTAAATAGCAAACTACGTTCTTGGTGCATGCTATGCCGATTCATACCACAAGATGGGGCTCTTTCTGTTTTCTAAGCAAAATGCTCTTGCTGCATGATGCACTTTACATTTCATGATAACACAACTGGGGTGGGATTCAAATATTTTATTACCAGGTTCACCAGGGAGAAATAGCTATGTTTACAGCACAGTGGGATTTTTTTTTTTGTTTTATTTTCTTAATTAAGAATAATAATATGATTATATAACAAACCCAACAAATAAGGCTATAACTGCACTCTGGTTGTGCCTTCCATTTATAACAGAATCAGTACTCCGCCAGATCAGTTGCACTGTGGATACCCAATGATTCCATTGACTAAGAATAAGGTCCATCGGGTTTTATCAAGGTTTTCTTAAACAATAAAAATATCAACATATGCCTATGGGGACTGAATTCTAACCAACAAAGGAGATCTCTAGATTTAGTGATCTTCATTGGTTTGAATCCGCTCTCTTTAGGCATATATTGCAAAAAAAAAATCTGTTTTGGCTTGAGGATAAATAGAGGACTGATATAAAGTGTGCACATTTAGAAGTGAGTGGAGTTTGCAAATTTTGAAGTGACCATTGGAAGCAGGGGCTATCTGGCAAATTTTAGCCTGGGGGGGCAAGCTCACAGCATTAGTCCTCCCTAACCTTATAACTCAATACTCCTATCCTTGTGCCAGTATAACAAAAAAGTTATATTCTATAAATAGATACATACAGTTGCAAGAAAAAGTATATGGGGGTCATGGCTTGCCTATGGAGGAGTGAGGACGTGCTCTGCTTCGCTCCGCTCTCCAGCCTGCTTCTACCACGCTTTATAACCTGCCGAACCCTGCATACCCACACTAATGCCCCGCTCCAACAAGCATAAGGATTCCATAGATCATTCGCACCCTGATTCTGGCAGTATCGCCTGCTTCTTCGGCAGCAGCCAAACAGCACCAGAAGTCAGCATGCATACCTCTAAGATGGCGGCTGCCACAAGGTCCCTATCCGTGGTCTGTGACACGGAATGAGCGTGGTCTGCCTCTTCGCCGCTCTCCCAGGTATTCGGGCTTGGGGACTCAGAGGAGGAGGACTTGGGAGGTGACTGGGACATTAAAACCTACTTAAAAGCTTTGCTGACTAAAAGTGACTTTGACAGCTGAATCTCCAGGCGGGAGTGTACTTATGGGATTCTGCTATGGCCCGCTGGCAGCGGTCTAGTCGGCCGGGTCCCTTAACCCCTCTCTTTGGTAACCCCCACTTTGCTGAGTCCTTGGGTATTTGTACTCTCCTGGGGCTCCCGGCTGGCTCGCTTCCATGCATATGGCAGGCACTCTTGAGCGTGGGCCTCCTGACTGCGCCCTAGTTCCCTCACCCCTTCCAGCACTTGGCTGCTGTACAGACGGTTGCGCCAGTTCTACTCTTCCCTCCACCCCAAGGACCAGCTTCATAGACAGCGTACCTTTTTTGAGCAGATGTGTGTTCTCTCCTACCGCTTCTCATACTATTTCTTAGATCTACGGAGCGCTGCGATCGAGACTGGAGACCTCTGTTAAACCACCGTATGTCCTTAAATGGGAAGCAGATCTAGGGGTTTCCTTTACGGATTCTGAGATTTCTAAAGTGTTTGTGCTCACTCACAAGACTTCTCTCTCATCCTGATCCCAGGAACGCAATTAAAAAATTCTTTCCAGGTGGTAAAGGTGCCCAGATCGGATACACGCAATGTTTCCTGCAGTTCTGGACACGTGCTGGTGCTGTAATGGAGCAGTAGGTTCTTATCCTCATATTTGGTGGGACTGTGTTCTCATTTGCCCATTCTGGGTATCTGCTTTTGAACTGTTTAACAAGACCTGTGCATATAGTGTTCTTCCCTCACCTACCATCGCCCTTTTGTTTCTCTACACATCCTCCATTTGGCATGCTAAAGGGGGTATCCTGCGGGCCGTAATCTGACGCCATTGGAAATCTATCACTCCTTCTTCAAAGCTGAAGTTTCTTGAGACGCTTAACACGTTGCGCACAATGGATGAACTGGTAGCGTATGAAAAGGACAGACATGAAGATTTTTTTTGTATATGGCACCCCTGGGACTCCTTTAGAAAATCTCCGGAGATGTCCCGATGGCTTACCTGAGGGACTTAGGTTAATTCTTTTAGTTCCCCCTTTTCCCTTCCCTTCCCGTTCTGCCCCCCTTACAGATCATCTTCATCTGTGTCCTCCCCCCTCCCTCCAACCTGTTTGTCTGTGTCCTGTCTCCCCGTGTTTGTCATTGTCATTGTCGAGTGTTTGTCCCTGTCTTCTTTTCTCTTTTTATCTTTTTTCCATGTCACAACTGTATTTTCCTTTCTTCTCCCTTGCTCCTTTTTTTTTTGTTTTGTTTTGTTTTTCTTTTACTATGTCCATGCTGTGATTGATATGTTGACTGTGTGATTCATCCAGTTGGACCTGCAAGTCCATTTCAAGTTTAACTCATTTTCCGATGCATATGGAATATGGTCCGCTCACCTGCTGTTTCAAATTTTTGTTTTGTTTTATGTATTGAAATACCAATAAATACAGATGTGCCATAAAAAGTATATGAACCCTTTGGAATTATATGGATTTCGGAACAAATTGGTCATAAAATGTGATCTGATCTTCATCTAAGTCACAACAATAGACATCACAGTCTGCTTAAACTAATAAAACGCAAAGAATTAAATGTTATCATGATTTTATTGAAAACACCATGTAAACATTCAAAGTGCAGGAGGAAAACGTATGTGAACCCCTAGACTAATGACATCTCCAAGAGCTAATTGGAGTGAGGTGTCATCCAACTGGAGTCCAATCAATGAGATGAGATTGGAGGTGTTGGTTACAGCTGCCCTGCCCTATAAAAAACACCCACCAGTTCTGGGTTTGCTTTTCACATGAAGCATTGCCTGATGTGAGTGATGCCTCCCACAAAAGAGCTCTCAGAAGACCTACGATTAAGAATTGTTGACTTGTATAAAGCTGGAAAGGGTTATAAAAGTATTTCCAAAAGCCTTGCTGTTCATCAGTCCACGGAAAGACCAACTGTCTATAAATGGAGAAAGTTCAGTACTGCTGCTACTCTCCCTAGGAGTGGCCGTCCTGTAACCATGACTGCAAGAGCACAGAGCAGACAGCTCAATGAGGTGAAGAAGAATCCTAGAGTGTCTGCTAAAGACTTACAAAAGTCTCTAGCATATGCTAACATACCTGCTAGCGAATCTACGATATGTAAAACACTAAACAAGAATGGATTTTATGGGAGGATACCACAGAGGAAGCCACTGCTGTCCAAAAAAAACATTGCTGCACGTTTACAGTTTGCACAAGAGCCCCTGGATGTTCCACAGCAGTACTACCAAAATATTCTCTGGACAGATGAAACCAAAGTTGAGTTGTTTGGAAGAAACACACAACACTATGTGTGGAGAAAAAGAGGCGGGGGCATAATGGTTTGGGGCTGCTTTGCTGCGTCAGGGCCTGGATGGATTGCTATCATCGAAGGAAAAATGAATTCACAAGTTTATCAAACTTAAAGTATAGAAGTAAATCAACAACGGAATGGCTTAAACAGAAGAAAATTGCCTTCTGGATTGGCCCAGTAAGAGTCCTGACCTCAACCCGATTGAGATGCTGTGGCATGACCTTAAGAAAGCGATTCGCAGCAGACAACTGTCACGATGCCGGCTGGCAGGTAGTGGACCCTCTGTGCCAGAGAGGGATTGGCGTGGACCGTGCTAGTGGACCGGTTCTAAGCCACTACTGGTTTTCACCAGAGCCCGCCGCAAAGCGGGATGGTCTTGCTGCGGCGGTAGTGACCAGGTCGTATCCACTAGCAACGGCTCACCTCTCTGGCTGCTGAAGATAGGCGCGGTACAAGGGAGTAGGCAGAAGCAAGGTCGGACGTAGCAGAAGGTCGGGGCAGGCAGCAAGGATCGTAGTCAGGGGCAACGGCAGAAGGTCTGGAAACACAGGCAAGGAACACACAAGGAACGCTTTCACTGGCACTAAGGCAACAAGATCCGGCAAGGGAGTGCAAGGGAAGTGAGGTAATATAGGGAAGTGCACAGGTGAAAACCCTAATTGGAACCACTGCGCCAATCAGCGGCGCAGTGGCCCTTTAAATCGCAGAGACCCGGCGCGCGCGCGCCCTAGGGAGCGGGGCCGCGCGCGCCGGGACAGAACAGACGGGGAGCGAGTCAGGTAGGTGAGCCGGGGTGCGCATCGCGAGCGGGCGCTACCCGCATCGCGAATCGCATCCCGGCTGGCAGCAGGATCGCAGCGCCCCGGGTCAGAGGACGTGACCGGAGCGCTGCAGCGGAGGGAGTGAAGCGAGCGCTCCGGGGAGGAGCGGGGACCCGGAGCGCTCGGCGTAACAGTACCCCCCCCCCCTTGGGTCTCCCCCTCTTCTTGGAGCCTGAGAACCTGAGGAGCAGACTTTTGTCAAGGATGTTGTCCTCAGGTTCCCAGGATCTCTCTTCAGGACCACAACCCTCCCAGTCTACTAAAAAAAAATTTTTTCCTCTGACCTTTTTGGCAGCCAAAATTTCCTTGACCGAGAAGACGTCCGAGGAGCCGGAAACAGGAGTGGGAGGAACAGATTTGGGAGAAAAACGGTTGAGGATGAGTGGTTTGAGAAGAGAGACGTGAAAGGCATTAGGGATACGAAGAGAAGGAGGAAGAAGAAGTTTATAAGAGACAGGATTAATTTGACACAAAATTTTGAAAGGACCAAGATAGCGTGGTCCCAACTTGTAGCTAGGGACACGGAAGCGGACATATTTAGCGGAGAGCCATACCTTGTCTCCAGGGGAAAAAACGGGGGGAGCTCTTCTTTTCTTATCCGCGAACCTCTTCATGCGTGAAGAAGCCTGTAAGAGAGAATTTTGGGTCTCTCTCCATATAATGGAAAGGTCACGAGAAATTTCATCCACAGCGGGCAGACCAGAGGGCAAGGGGGTAGGGAGGGGGGGAAGAGGGTGACGGCCGTACACCACGAAAAATGGGGATTTGGAGGAAGATTCAGAGACCCTGAAGTTATACGAGAATTCGGCCCATGGAAGGAGATCTGCCCAGTCATCCTGGCGGGAGGAAACAAAATGTCGCAAATAATCACCCAGGATCTGGTTAATTCTTTCTACTTGTCCATTGGACTGGGGATGATATGCAGAGGAAAAATTTAATTTAATCTTGAGTTGTTTACAGAGAGCTCTCCAGAATTTAGACACGAATTGGACCCCTCTGTCTGAGACAATCTGCGTAGGCAACCCGTGAAGACGAAAAATGTGTACAAAAAATTGTTTAGCCAACTGAGGCGCAGAAGGAAGACCAGGAAGAGGGATGAAATGTGCCATTTTGGAGAATCGATCAACGACCACCCAAATAACGGTGTTGCCACGGGAAGGGGGTAAATCAGTAATAAAATCCATACCAATCAGAGACCAAGGCTGTTCGGGGACAGGCAGAGGATGAAGAAAACCAGCGGGCTTCTGGCGAGGAGTCTTATCCCGGGCACAGATAGTGCAGGCTCGCACAAAGTCCCCAACATCCGTCTCCAGAGTCGGCCACCAATAGAAGCGGGAGATGAGTTGCACAGATTTCTTGATGCCCGCATGACCTGCGAGATGGGAGGAGTGACCCCATTTGAGGATTCCGAGGCGTTGGCGTGGAGAAACAAAGGTCTTTCCTGGAGGAGTCTGCCTGATGGAGGCAGGAGAAGTGGAGATCAGGCAGTCAGGTGGAATGATGTGTTGCGGAGGGAGATCAACTTCTGAGGCATCCGAGGAACGAGAGAGAGCATCGGCCCTAATGTTCTTATCGGCAGGACGAAAGTGAATCTCAAAATTAAATCGGGCAAAGAACAGAGACCACCGGGCCTGGCGAGGATTCAGCCGTTGGGCCGACTGGAGGTAGGAGAGGTTCTTGTGGTCGGTGTAGATAATAACAGGAAATCTTGATCCCTCCAGCAGATGCCTCCATTCCTCAAGTGCTAATTTAATGGCTAGAAGCTCTCGATCCCCGATGGAGTAGTTCCTCTCCGCTGGAGAGAAGGTCCTAGAGAAAAAACCACAAGTGACAGCATGCCCGGAAGGATTTTTTTGTAGAAGAACAGCTCCAGCTCCTACTGAGGAGGCATCAACCTCCAATAGGAAGGGTTTGGAAGGGTCAGGTCTGGAGAGCACGGGAGCCGAAGAAAAGGCAGACTTGAGTCGTTTAAAGGAGTCTTCTGCTTGAGGAGGCCAGGACTTGGGATCAGCATTTTTCTTGGTTAAAGCCACGATAGGAGCCACAATGGTAGAAAAATGTGGAATAAATTGCCTGTAATAATTGGCGAACCCCAAAAAGCGTTGGATAGCACGGAGTCCGGAGGGGCGTGGCCAATTTAAGACGGCAGAGAGTTTGTCTGGATCCATCTGTAGTCCCTGGCCAGAGACCAAATATCCTAGAAAAGGAAGAGATTGGCATTCAAACAGACATTTCTCAATTTTGGCATAGAGTTGGTTGTCACGAAGTCTCTGAAGAACCATACGGACATGCTGGCGGTGTTCTTCTAGATTGGCAGAAAAAATTAGGATATCGTCCAGATATACCACAACACAGGAGTATAACAGATCACGAAAAATTTCATTGACAAAGTCTTGGAAGACGGCAGGGGCATTGCACAGTCCAAAGGGCATGACCAGATACTCAAAGTGTCCATCTCTGGTGTTAAATGCCGTTTTCCACTCGTCCCCCTCTCTGATGCGGATGAGGTTATAGGCGCCTCTTAAGTCCAATTTAGTGAAGATGTGGGCACCTTGGAGGCGATCAAAGAGTTCAGAGATGAGGGGTAAAGGGTAGCGGTTCTTAACCGTGATTTTATTAAGACCGCGGTAGTCAATGCAAGGACGTAGGGAGCCATCTTTTTTGGACACAAAGAAAAATCCGGCTCCGGCAGGAGAGGAGGATTTACGGATAAAGCCCTTTTTTAGATTCTCCTGGACGTATTCGGACATGGCAAGAGTCTCTGGGGCAGAGAGAGGATAAATTCTGCCCCGGGGTGGAGTGGTACCCGGGAGGAGGTCGATAGGGCAATCATAAGGCCTGTGAGGAGGTAGAGTCTCAGCTTGTTTTTTGCAGAAAACATCCGCGAAGTCCATATAGGCCTTAGGGAGACCGGTTACTGGAGGAATCACAGAGTTACGGCAAGGGTTACTGGGAACCGGTTTTAGACAGTTCTTGGAACAAGAGGACCCCCAACTCTTGATCTCCCCAGTGGACCAATCCAGGGTTGGGGAATGAAGTTGAAGCCAGGGAAGTCCAAGGAGAATCTCCGAGGTGCAATTGGGGAGGACCAAAAGTTCAATCCTCTCATGATGAGATCCGATGCTCATAAGAAGGGGCTCCGTGCGGAAACGTATGGTACAGTCCAATCTTTCATTATTTACACAATTGATGTAGAGGGGTCTGGCGAGACTGGTCACTGGGATGTTGAACCTGTTGACGAGAGAGGCCAAAATAAAATTTCCTGCAGATCCAGAGTCCAAGAAGGCCACTGTAGAGAAGGAGAAGGCAGAGGCAGACATCCGCACAGGCACAGTAAGACGTGGAGAAGCAGAGTAGACATCAAGGACTGTCTCACCTTTGTGCGGAGTCAGCGTACGTCTTTCCAGGCGGGGAGGACGGATAGGACAATCCCTCAGGAAGTGTTCGGTACTAGCACAGTACAGGCAGAGGTTCTCCATACGGCGTCGTGTCCTCTCTTGAGGTGTCAGGCGAGACCGGTCGACCTGCATAGCCTCCACGGCGGGAGGCACAGGAACAGATTGCAGGGGACCAGAAGAGAGAGGAGCCGAGGAGACGAAACGCCTCGTGCGAACAGAGTCCATATCTTGGCGGAGTTCCTGACGCCTTTCAGAAAAACGCATGTCAATGCGAGTGGCTAGGTGAATAAGTTCATGTAGATTAGCAGGAATTTCTCGTGCGGCCAGAACATCTTTAATGTTGCTGGATAGGCCTTTTTTGCGCTATCTGTTGTGACTGCTGGGCGACCACCGTGGTGAGGTCAGCGACAACTGGCAGAGGAACTTCAGCGGGATCCATGGCCGGATCTACTGTCACGATGCCGGCTGGCAGGTAGTGGACCCTCTGTGCCAGAGAGGGATTGGCGTGGACCGTGCTAGTGGACCGGTTCTAAGCCACTACTGGTTTTCACCAGAGCCCGCCGCAAAGCGGGATGGTCTTGCTGCGGCGGTAGTGACCAGGTCGTATCCACTAGCAACGGCTCACCTCTCTGGCTGCTGAAGATAGGCGCGGTACAAGGGAGTAGGCAGAAGCAAGGTCGGACGTAGCAGAAGGTCGGGGCAGGCAGCAAGGATCGTAGTCAGGGGCAACGGCAGAAGGTCTGGAAACACAGGCAAGGAACACACAAGGAACGCTTTCACTGGCACTAAGGCAACAAGATCCGGCAAGGGAGTGCAAGGGAAGTGAGGTAATATAGGGAAGTGCACAGGTGAAAACCCTAATTGGAACCACTGCGCCAATCAGCGGCGCAGTGGCCCTTTAAATCGCAGAGACCCGGCGCGCGCGCGCCCTAGGGAGCGGGGCCGCGCGCGCCGGGACAGAACAGACGGGGAGCGAGTCAGGTAGGTGAGCCGGGGTGCGCATCGCGAGCGGGCGCTACCCGCATCGCGAATCGCATCCCGGCTGGCAGCAGGATCGCAGCGCCCCGGGTCAGAGGACGTGACCGGAGCGCTGCAGCGGAGGGAGTGAAGCGAGCGCTCCGGGGAGGAGCGGGGACCCGGAGCGCTCGGCGTAACAACATCCCAAAAATATTACTGAACTGAAACTGTTCTGTAAAGAGGATTGGTCAAGAATTACTCCTGATCGTTGTGCACGTCTGATCTGCAACTACAGGAAACGTTTGGTTGAAGTTATTGCTGCCAAAGGAGGTTCAACCAGTTATTAAATCCAAGGGTTCACATACCTTTTCCACCTGCACTGTGAATGTTTACATGGCATGTTCAATAAAAACATGGTAACATTTAATTCTTTGTGTGTTATTAGTTTAAGCAGACTGTGATTGTCTATTGTGACTGAGATGAAGATCAGATCACATTTTATGACCAATTTGTGCAGAAATCCATTTAATTCCAAAGGGTTCACATACTTTTTCTTGCAACTGTGGATATACACAGCTTGAGGACAGGAGTGGTGCTGTTTTGAAAGATATTAGCTCTGTCTTTAATTCCTGGATAACCCCTTTAACATTGGTAAGACAATTTTCCATGCACGATACTGTACATGGCTAAATGAATTAAATTGGACAAATAATACTGCTACACAATGACCACATATTGCCACATAGTGGCTAATATCACCACACTGAATAAAATCCACTATACAAAGACCAATAGCCCCCCAACTGCATACATTGACCATATAGTAGTTAGGCCCCTCTGCGCCCACATATTGTAATTAAACCCACCTCTATGCCCCCATAAATTGTACCTCCCCATATGGTAGTTAGGCCCCCTCTGTGCTCCCACCTATATTTGGTGGGCCCATATTGTGCTCCTATATAGTACTAGGCCCACCTTTGTGCCCTGATAGTACTTAGGCCTACCTCTGTGCCCCAATATAGTATTGGTTCTCTCTGTGCCCACATATAGTATTTGGACCCCTCTGTGCACCCATATAATAATAGGCTACCTCTGTGCACCCATATAGTATTAAGGCCACTGTGCCATCATAAAGTAAACAGAAAGATGGGGAAGGATAAAAGGTGAACCATGTAGGCAGGGGCAGGAGCTCAGCCTGAACTGCCAACAGAGGCTATACTGACACAGCATGCAGCAACAGCCACTGGAGCAAGTGAACGGAGAATGAGACAGTCTAGTTATGTACTGTCTCTTTACCGAATAGAATGAACAACAGGAGCACAGAAAACCAGAAAGAGTTCTTCAGCTGTTTCTGGTAAAGCCATTCATACAAGGACAATGTAAATTCAACACAAAATGCCACTTTTAATAATGACTACTGCCATTAGAATTATGTAACCACTTTGTATTTACTGCTTAATAAAACACCCTTTTGTTGTTATGACCAACTGTGTTCCAGAGGAACGTAAGCCCATTCCTGATAAGTAGTATCCCCCAGTTCACTAATATTTTCTGGTTTACATGTTTTTCTTTTAAATTCCACTTCATCTGAAATCAAGTAGTCTTGGTAAAGTTTAAGGTATGCTTGGGATCACTGCCCTGTCTTGGAAAGTCTAATGATTCCCAAGCTCCATGTTCTTCGCAGAAAGTATACACCCTGTTCCAAATTATTATGCAAATTCAATTTAAATGTCACAAAGATTAAATATTTTGTTTCTCAGTTTTACTCATGGATGGCATTGTGCTCTTTTGATCACAAGCTCAGATACCTGTGACATTTAGATTGCCAGGTGAGCCCAATTTAACCCCTTAACGACCATGGACGTGTATACTCGTCCATGTGCCGTTAACTGGGTATAGTGTTGGCTCCCAACTCGAGCCCGCGTCATACCGGCCGGCCCCCAGCTGATTCCTGTAGCTGGGGGCCGGGGTTAATAGCCAACATGCGGCAATCGCAGTGGCCGGCTATTAGCCCTTTAGGTCGCCGCTGTCAAACCTGGCAGCAGCGTCTGAAGGTGCCTTTATCCTGTCCCTGGTGGTCCAGCGGGGTGGATTGCTTCCCCCCCAGCATGATTGGGGGGGGGGGGGGGGGGGGGCGATCCACTGCTGAGGTAGCCGGAAGGCTTACTTCTTGTCCTGCTGCTGCTGTGGCTCTGACAATGATAAAGACTTGGCAGGGCCAGGCTTTATCAATCGAGCGCAGAACACACAGATCAATGTGGTTTTATGGAATCCCTTTTCCTAAATTCCATATAAAAAATATATAAACATAATAAAAATAAATATATGTGGTATCACCGCGTGCATAAATGTCCAAACTATAAAAATATATTGTTAATTAAGCTGCACGGTCAATGGCGTACGTGCAAAAAATTCCAAAGTATAAAACAGCGTATTTTTGGTCACTTTTTATACCATAAAAAATGGGGGAAAAAAGCAATCAATAAGTCAGATCAAAACAAAAATGGTACAGGTTAAAACTTCAGCTCACGTCACAAAATATGAGCCCTGTATATAGCCCCGTATGTGGAAAAATAAAACGTTATAGGGGTCAGAAGAGGACAATTTTAAATGTATTAATTTTCGTGCATGTAGTTATGATTTTTTCCAAAAGTACAACAAAATCAAACCTTTATAAGTAGGGTATCATTTTAATCGTATGGACTTAGAGAATAAAGATACATTTTTATTTTTACCGAAAAATGTACTGCCTAGAAACGGATGCTACCAAAAGTTACAAAATGTTTTTTTTCTTAAATTTTGTCGCACAATGATTTTTTTCCCCTTAAATTTTTGGGTAAAATAACTGATGTCATTATAAAGTAGAATTGGTGGTGCAAAAAATAAGCCATCATATGGATTTTTAGGTGCAAAAAATGAAAGGGTTATGATTTTTAAAAGATAAGGAGGAAAAAACGAAAGTACAAAAACAGAAAAATGCTTGGTCCTTAAGGGGTTAAGGAAAAACTACTAAAGAGTACCTGTCACTAAACTAAACCTTTTTTTTTAACCCCTTAAGGATGCAGCTCATTTTCACCTTATGGACGGAGCCAATTTTTGCAATTCTGACCACTGTCACTTTAAGCATTAATAACTCTAAGATGCTTTTACCGATTATTCTGATTCTGACTGTTTTTTCGTGACATATTCTACTTTATTTTAGTGGAAAATTTTGACGTTACTTGCATCCTTTCTTGGTGAAAAATCCCAAAATTTCATGAACATTTTGCATTTTTCTAACTTTGAAGCTCTCTGCTTCTCTGCTTCTGGGAGATGTTGCAAAACTACAACTCCCAGAATGCCCAGACAGCCTTTGGCTGTCTGGGCATGCTGGGAGTTGCAGTTTGGCTTAGTAAAGATCGCTTTACTGCCACCTCCCTTCATGCTCCACGCCGTCGCCTCCCTACCTGCGCCACTGATCTCCGATGATGTCACCGACGTTCGGCGGTCCCCACAGGTACCGGCCACCATCTTCTCCCCCCGTTCTGCCCGACATCCAGGGGCAGGCAGAGCGGGGGGTTTCCATGGCAACCCCCCTGTCTTCAACTGCCATTGGTCAGAACTCAGTGCTAACTAATCTCAGGGGATAGTAGGAGGTTGCAGCACTGCAACCTCGCTCCTATCCCTTAGGATGATCGGGGCTGTCACTGATAGCTCCGATCATCCCTATTTTCCAGGCGATTGGGTCACCAGAGACCCGATCAGCCCGGAATAGTAGAAAATCGCATGTCTGAATTGACATGCGATTTTCTCCGATCGCCGACATGGGGGGGGGTGTTGTCTCAGGGCCCCCCTCGGCGATGTGCCGGGATGCCTGCTGAATGATTTCAGAAGGCATCCCGGTCCGGTCCCCAACCGGCTAGCGGCAGGGACCTGAATTCCCACGTGTGTATCCATACGCCCTACATCCTTAAGGACTCGGGATGCAGGGCGTATGCATACACCCTGCATCCTGAACAGGTTAATCAATTCTTTATTTTCAAGTTTTAACATAACAAGATAAAGAACTAGAGTGAGAACTTAACAAAAGTTACAAGTATGAAAGAACATATTACATCTCGTAACATAGATCAAGGTGAATAAGCAAATGAGAAAACTTTTCAGACCTCAGTAGTACACTCCTGTATAAATAACCTGAGTAAAACATATAATAATCCAGAGAGACACAGCTGAGTGGATCAGCATCGAGCTTATAGAAACCAAAGGCGGAAAGGCGTTGCTAGATCCATATTAGAAGAGGAAAGGGAAGAGGAATTGAAGAGAAGATAGTGGGGTGCCTAAGGCACCCACTGGAAAGAACAGAATTAGAAAGGGAGGAAGAGTTAAACTAAACTTTTTATATATTGTTCCTTATGAAATTATAAGACACTTTGCTATTTACTCGCTGTTAAAATTCTCAACCTTTATATGTTTTTAATGTGATTGAAAAAACAGCTACTAGGTGGCTCTGTTCTGTTCCCTGCACAAATCAAACAGTTAGTTTGGTCTCCAGGAGACCAAAATCAGGAAGTGCATGCGGGGCATGGTGAGGCACAGCTCTCACAGGCTTCAGTGATGTCACACCTGCTGGGAAACACCCACATTCTACTGCCAGGCGCTCATACAATGTGAGCAAGGGGAAAGGTATGGTACACAGCTTTTTAAAGCTCAGAAAAATGTGTTAAGGGCAGGAGGGGTGTTAGGAGTAGTTAGGGAATATAATCTGAGTTAGTTTAGAAAATATGGTTTGATGACAGGTACTCTTTAAGCAGAGCACCATTTTCAAGCAGAATGGGGAAGATAACTCTCTGCTGCCGAAAAGAGTAAAATAGTTCAATGCCTTGGATGAGGTATGAAAACATTAGATATTTCACAAAAACTTAAAGGGGTACTCCGGTGAAAACCTTTTTTCTTTTAAATCAACTGGTGCCAGAAAGTTAAACATATTTGTAAATTACTTCTATTAAAAAAATCTTAATCCTTCCAGTACTTATTAGCTGCTGAATGCTACAGAGGAAATTCCTTTCTTTTTCAGTTTAGAAGAGGTTTGCTATAGGGATTTGCTTATAAACTGGGTGTTTCCCGAGACAGATGTCATCAGAGAGGACTTAGACAGAAAAGAACAACCTTAACTTCCGAAGCTAATAAGTACTGAAAGGATTAAGATTTTTTAATCAAAGTAATTTACAAATCTGTTTAACTTTCTGGAGCCAGTTTATATATATAAAAAAATGTTTTTGCCTGGAATACCCCTTTAACTCCTTGGGGACGGAGCCCATTATAACCCTAAGCATTTTTTGCAATTCTGACCACTGTCACTTTAAACATTAATAACTCTGGGATGCTTTTACTTTTCATTCTGATTCCGAGATCGTTTTTTCGTGACATATTCTACTTTATGTTAGTGGTAAATTTTTGTCGATACTTGCATCATTTCTTGGTGAAAAATTCCAAAATTTTATGAAAAAATTTAAAATTTTGCATTTTTCTAACTTTGCAGCTCTCTGCTTGTAAGGAAAATAAACATTCTAAATAAATAATATTTTGATTCACATATACAATATGTCTACTTTATGTTTGCATCATAAAGTTGACATGTTTTTACTTTTGGAAAACATCAGAGGGCTTAAAAGTTCAGAAGCAATTTTCCAATTTTTCACAAAATTTTCAAAATCGGAATTTTTCAGGGGCCAGTTCAGTTTTGAAGTGGATTTGAAGGGCCTTCATATTAGAAATACCCCATAAATTACCCCATTATAAAAAACTGCACCCCTCAAAGTATTCAAAATGACATTCAGTAAGTTTGTTAACCCTTTAGGTGTTTCACAGGAATAGCAGCAAAGTGAAGGAGAAAATTCAAAATCTTAATTTTTTACACTCGCATGTTCTTGTAGACCCTGTTTTTTAAATTTTACAAGGGGTAAAAGGAGAAAAATCCCCCCAAAATTTGTAACCCAATTTCTCTCGAGTATGGAAATACCTCATATGTGTATGTCAAGTGTTCGGCGGGCGCAGTAGAAAGCTCAGAAGGGAAGGAGCGACAATGGGATTTTGGAGAGTGAATTTTGCTGAAATGGTTTTTGGGGGCATGTCACATTTAGGAAGCCCCTATGGTGCCAGAACAGCAAAAAAAACAACCACATGGCATACTATTTTGGAAACTACACCCCTCAAGGCACGTAACAAGGGGTCCGGTGAGCCTTAACACCCCACAGGTGTTTGACGACTTTTCGTTAAATTCGGATGTGTAAATGAAAAAAAATTTTTTCACTAAAGTGCAGGTTTTTCCCCCAAATTTACCATTTCTACAAAGGGTAATGGGAGAAAAATCCCCCAAAAATTTGTAACGCAATTTTGCCCGAGTACGAAGATACCCCATATGTGGCCCTAAACTGTTGCTTTGAAATACGACAGGGCTCTGAAGTGAGAGAGCGCCATGCGCATTTGAGGCCTGAATAAGGAATTTGCAATAGGGGTGGACCCGGTTACAAGGACGGGGCTTGTCTCCACCAAAACCCTACAGCAGTGTCTCCCACAGGGTGCCTCCAGCTGTTGCAAGACTCCCAGCCTGCCAGGACAGTCTATGGCTGTCCGGCAACAATGGGAGTTGTGGTTTTGCAACATCTGGAGGCTCCATTTAGGAAACACTGCCGTATGAGAAGTTTTTCTTTTTTATTGGGGGGGGGGGGGGGAGGGGGGGGGGAGGCGTGCGACGTGTAAGGGCGTGTATATGTAGTGTTTTACATTTTATTATTTGTTAGTGTAGTGTAGTGTTTTTAGGGTACATTCACACAGGCAGGGGTTCACAGTAAGTTTCCTTGAAGGAAACCCACTGTAAACTCGCCCGTGTGAATGTACCCTGTACATTCACATGGGGGGGGGGGCGCCCCAAACCTTCAGCTGTGGCAAAATGACAACTCCCAGAATGCACTGACAGACCATACATGCTGGGAATTGTAGTTTTACAACAGCTGTAGGCACACTGGTGGGGAACCACTGAGTTAGAAAACAGACTCTAGCTCAGTGATTCCAACCCATGTGCCTCCAGCTGTTGCAAGACTACAACTCCCAGCATGTACGGTCTGTCAGTGCACTCTGGGAGTTGTAGTTTTGCAACAGCTGGAGGTACATGGGTTGGAATCACTGAGTTAGGAAACAGACTCTAGCTCAGTGTTTCCCAACCAGTGTGCTACAGCTGTTGCAAAACTACAATTTCCAGCATGCCCGTACAGTCAGGGATGCTGGGCGTGTAGTTCTGCAATATCTGGCCCTTCAGATGTTGCAGAACTACAACTCCCAGCATGCCTGGACAGTCTGGGCATGCTAGGAGTTGTAGTTATGCAACAACTGGGGAAGAACAGTGGCCTCCAAACTGTAGCCCTCCAGATGTTGCAAAACTACAACTCCAAGCATGCCCAGACTGTCCAGGCATGCTGGGAGTTGTAGTTCTGCAACATCTGAAGGGCCAGATATTGCAGAACAACACACCCAGCATCCCTGACTGTCTGGGCATGCTGGGAGTTGTAGTTTTGCAACATCTGGAGGGCTACAGTTTGGAGACCACCATATAGTGATCTCCAAACTGTGACCCTCCAGATGTTGCAAAACTACAACTCCCAGCATGCCCAGACAGCCTTTGGCTGTGTGGGCATGCTGGTAGTTGTAGTTTTGCAGCTTTTAGAAGGCCACAGTGAAGATCACTTATCGCGATCTTCACTGCAGCCTTCTGCGCCGCACTTTCCGGCCGCCGCTCCTCCTGCTTGCGCCGCTGGTTCCTGATGCCACCGATGCCGCCTCCGAAGGTCCGGGTAAGCCGGGCTATGCTCCCCCTTCTCCACACGTTTTCCCCGCTCTGTACCGACTTCCGATCGGTGGGCAGAGTGGGGGAAATGAACTCTAACCCCCCCGCCCCCTCCTGCCATTGGTGGTCAGCCTGACCAACCAATGGCAGGGGATAGGAGGGGGTGGCAACACTGCCACCTCGCTCCTATCCTTTAGGCTGGTCGGAGCTGGCTCTGACAGCTCCGATCAGTCTTATTTTCCGGGAGATCGGGTCACAAGTGACTCGATTTTCCCGAATCACGGCAAATCGCAGGTCTGAATTGACCTGCGATTTGCTGCGATCGCCGATATGGGGGGTCTCAGGACCCCCCTAGGCATTGCCACGGGATGCCTGCTGATAGATATCAGCAGGCATCCCGGTCCGATCACCGCCCGGCGAGCGGCAGTAATCGGAAATGCCGAGGGCGTATGGATACGCCCTCCGTCCTTAAGTGACGGGACGAGAGGGCATATGCATACGCCCTTCGTCCCCAAGGAGTTAAGTAAAAGTTCCAGTTATTTGCACAATTCCTGCTTTGGACATTCCTTTATTGCCTGCTGTTTCTGGGTTGGTTGTTGGCAGGGCCTATACAGAAAACACCCACATCCTGGTGTCACGACTAATCGAGTTAATAACACCTTGCCCCACAGGGTTAATACCACCAGACCCTGCTACACCATTGCATCACCCCAGTCACCACACATGTAACCTTGCAAACTGCAACTGCTATGTGGTAGTAAAAATCTATTGTCAGTAATACTTCAAAAAGCCTCAGTGTAGTCAGAGCCTAAAGAACAGATGATTATTTGGTAATGTATTGTTCTGAAAATTCTATTATTTTTTTTATCTCACACTATTTAAAAATTATAAAAGTAACAACTATCATATAAAAAAAACACTGACACTACTTCCTATCGACTGTTGCTATGTGTCAAAATAGCCAGGCAAATCAAAGCCAGGCACACTGTGTGTGTATCCCTGGTTGCACAGGGGCAATAGATTTGATGTTATGATTAAGAAAATATTCTTATGAAGAGTTTAATTCTGAGGAAACTTTTTAGTGCTACTCATTGCTTTTATCTATTGGGCTACTGCTGAAGTCAGCAATTGGATTCACAAATACAGTGGTCCCTCAACATACGATGGTAATTCGTTCCAAACGAGCCATCGTTTGTCGAATCCATTGTATGTTGAGGGATTCGTGCAATGTAAAGTATAGGAAGCTGTACTCACCTGTCCCCGCCACTCGAGATGGTGACCCCGGCCTCCGCTGGGCTCTCCGCTGTCTTCTCCGGTCCTCTGCTGTCTTCTCCGGTCCTCTTCTGTCTTCTCCGGTCCTCCGCTGTCTTCTCCGGTCCTCTTCTGTCTTCCGCAAGGCCTTACTGGGCCTGCGTAACGACGTCATAACGCCGCTGCGTACGCCATTCCTATTGGATGACGTGCGCAGCAGCGTATTGACGTCATTGGAGAGGGCCGAGAAGACACCGGAAGACCAGCGCTGGACCCGGAGGGCACCCCGGAGCATCGTGGAGGGGTAAGTAATACTTACCGCACCACACGGGGAACATTAAGCTGCTATCCGGCAGCAGCTTAAGCATTTGGCGCTGCCGGATAGCACTTAATGCGATGGCCCCGACATAAAAAAGCATCGTATGTCGATGCTGACATCGACATGCGATGGCCTCTGAGAGCTAGATAGGTTGTTAACTAGGAAGGTAACCAGGTAAGTAAGTTGCTAGCTACGTAGGTAACAGCAAACCAGGATCTCTCAGCAGCACACAATAGATGGAGAAATGGTGAAGTTTATTCTATAGTAAAAAGTGTCTTTACAAAAGCAACATTTTAACCAGTTCAATCTGGTCTTTCTCAGCTTGGGGAAGAGCAGTTTGAGCTGGTTGAAATGTCACTTTTGTAAATACACTTTTTTTTTATTTTTTACTATGGAATAAACTTCATCATTTCTTCATCTATTGTGTGCTGCAGAGAGACCCTTGTTTGCTGTTATATAGTGTGTGGGCCCCTAACCCAGGCTCAGGAATCTGCGTGCCCCAGCTGTAAAGACGTTCGCAGTATGGAAAAGGGATGTGCTGTTTTCTGCTTTAGGTATGTACTGTATGTAGCTGGGTTGGTTGTTAGAAAAAAAGCAAAGGTAGAGCAGCACTTCACAGGTAAAGTGAACAGGTGCAGGTGGCGTTGGCCCCAGTCAAAAGGCCTCTGGATAAGTGCAACAAAAGCAAGTTGCTGCAGCACACTTGTAGTGGAAAAATAGAAACTGTTTATTCCAATCCAAACGTGTAAAAAATGCAATGTTTCAGCTGCCCATGCAGCCTTTTTCAAGTGACCAACTCAGTGGTATATAACATGTGCAAATTAATTCACAATCAATCAAAATTACAATAATACAAACAAAGTGATAAAATATCAACAAATGTACGTGTATAATAGGAACAGAGCATAATATAAGGTGCACGATATAAGGATACTGCTCTATAGTAAACACATTACAGTATCAGCATTTATAAAATATGAAAAAACTATAAAATATGCTCAATCAGGTGCTTGTGTAGATAATAAAATCAATAATCAGTGGCGGGAGCAGCAGCGGCTGCACAGAACAATAGTCAGAAAGCATCATAAGAGTTAGCAGAACTGTAAAATCGCCATCCCGGCATGTGTTGCACATGTCTAATGACGTCCTTTTAGGAGGACAGGTAACATGACCCGGCATGTCACCGGAGCACATGCGCAAGCGCAGTGTGCTGCCAGCTGCTGTGTTCGCCATGTTAGTAATAGGAGTCCAGCAATCAGTGTATGTTTCAGTAATTGGACTACCCTCGCCACACAAGACGATGTGACATCGTCATCGAGTGGCGTTGATTGTCCAGACCGTGTCATACACATCAAGTAGGTTAAAGGGGTACTCCACTGGAAAGCATTTTCTTTCAAATAAACTGGTGCCAGAAAGTTAAACAGATTTGTAAATGACTTCTATTTAAAAATCTTAATTCTTCCAGTACTTATCAGCTGCTATGTTCCATAGGAAGTTCATTACTTTTTTAATCCCCTTTTTGCCTGACCACAGTGCTCTCTGCTGAAACCTCTGTCCATTTTAGGAACTGTCCATAGTAGGAGCAAATCCCTATAGCAAACCTCTCCTGCTCCGGACAGTTCCTAAAATGGACAGAGGTGTCAGCAGTGAGAACTGTGGTCAGGCAGGAAGGAAATTCAAAAAGAAAAGAACTTCCTGTGGAAGATTAAGATTTTTAAATAGAAGTAATTTACAAATCTGTTTAACTTTCTGGCACCAGTTCATAAAAAAAAAAAAAAAAAAAACAGTTTTCCAGGGGAGTACCCCACAGATATTTACGTCCGTGGCCGACTTCTGCGATATGACGCAGGGTCACGCGGTGGTCAGTCCTGGTATGTAACTGAAGCTGGGACCCTGGGCTAATAGCGTGTGGCAGCAATAATCGCGGTGCCACTGCTATTAACCCTTTAGACACAGCGTTCAAAGTTGAATAAAACGAAAGTAAAAGCTTCCCGGCTGCTCAGTGGAGCTGATCGGGACCACCGCAGTGAAAATGCGGTGCCCCGATCAGCTAGGACGCAAGCGGAGGGTCACTCACCTTCCTCTTGAGCAATCGACCTCCGATAACACTGATCAATGCAAAGCTATGGCTTTGCAGTGATCAGTGCCTGCAATCAGTGTGTGCAGTGTTATAGTCCCCTATGGGAGCTATAACATTGCAAAAAAAAAAAAGTGTAAAGAAAAAAAGTTAATAAATGTGATTTAACCCTTTCCCTAATAAAAGTCCAAATCACCCCCCTTTTCCCATTAAAAAAAACAAAACATGTAAATAAAAATAAATATAAACATATGTGGTATCGCCGCATGCGTAAATGTCTGAACTAAAATATCATTAATTAAACTGCAGGGTCAATGGCGTACGCGCAAAAAAAATCCAAAGTCCAAAATAGTGTATTTTTCGTCACTTTTTATATCATGAAAAAATGAATAAAAAGCGATCAAAAAGTCCAATCAATACAAAAATGTAATCACGGCGCAAAAAAATAGCCCTCATACACCCCCATATGCAGAAAATGTACTGTTACAAAATTGCTTTTTTTTCATCAATTTTGTCGCACAATGATTTTTTTTTTCTGTTTCTCCGTAGATTTTTGGGTAAAATGACTGATGTCACTGCAAAGTAGAATTGGTGGTGCAAAAACTAACCCATCATATGGATTTTTAGGTGCAAAATTGAAAGGGTTATGATTTTTAAAAGGTGAGGAGGAAAAAACTAAAGAGCAAAAATGGAAAACACGAGGTCCTTAAGGGGTTAAGGAAAAAGACCATAGAGAGAAAAGTAGGAAAAGTAAGTATCAATATTAGGAAATAAGTAAAAAGTATGTAGAGGAAAAAAATTTATAAAAATAAATGAAACCAATTAAAAATAAACAAATCAAAATATGAATAAAATAATAACAAAAAATGAAAAGCATAGATGCCGAATAATGAACAGTGTGCAAGAGTATCTGCACATACGTCCCCAACCACACACATCTGAAACACATTCATCCTAGAGCACATCTATTACCTCTCCTAATCTCCTGCCCTGGTCGTACCCCAACCCACAGTGTCATGTGCATCATGTCATACTATGGATTCCCTAAAGAGGAAAACCCCGGATTTCTCTGGATCTATCTGAATGAGAAGGTCAGGAGGGCACATTGGCCCCAAATGGGGGTGCTCATCAGGAGCCATCATCCCGGCACCACTAGATATATACACAGTCTTATACTTAATCCGGTAATTCGGACACAATATTATCCAGTACTCCAGCACTTAAACTCCCCAACCGAGTCTTAGCATGGGGATAGACTATGCATATAGCGGGGGTGGTGCTCCTCTATCAGTAAAAAGAAATATCATATAGTACATCCAGAGAATTCAGAGCGCACTCACCCAGAGTCGGTCACCGTCACCAGGAAATCCAAGCACAGGTTATCCTCGGTCCATTAGGAACGTCGCAGGAGAGAGAGTGGGGGAGTTCTCAGACGCTGGCCACGGACCGTATCACCCACCCCCCCGCCCCCCGGCGCTTCGTGGCCTGACGAAGCGCCGGAGGGCGTGATACGGTCCATGGCCAGCATCTGAGAACTCCCCCATTCTCTCTCCTGCGACGTTCCTAACGGACCGAGGATAACCTGTGCTTGGATTTCCTGGTGACGGCGACCGACTCTGGGTGAGTACGCTCTGAATTCTCTGGATGTACTATTTAATAATATACACTGCTCAAAAAAAATAAGGGAACACTTAAACAACACAATGTAATTCCAAGTCAATCACACTTCTGTGAAATCACACTGTCCACTCAGGAAGCAACACTGATTGACAATCAATTTCACATGCTGTTGTGCAAATGGGGCAGACAACAGGTGGAAATTATAGGCAATTAGCAAGACACCCCCAATAAAGGAGTGTTTCTTCAGGTGGTGAACACAGACCACTTCTCAGTTCCTATGCTTCCTGGCTGATATTTTGATCACTTTTGAATGCTGGCTGTGCTTTCACTCTAGTGGTAGCATGAGACGGAGTCTACAACCCACACAAGTGGCTCAGGTAGTGCAGTTCATCCAGGATGGCACATCAATGAAAGCTGTGGCAAGAAGGTTTGCTGTGTCTGTCAGCATAGTATCCAGAGCATGGAGGCGCTACCAGGAGACAGGTCAGTACATCAGGAGACGTGGATGAGGCCACAACCCAGCAGCAGGACCGCTACCGCCGCCTTTGTGCAAGGAGGAGCACGAGGAACACTGCCAGAGCCCTGCAAAATGACTTCCAGCAGGCCACAAATGTGCATGTGTCCTCTCAAACGGTCAGAAACAGACTCCATGAGGGTGGTATGAGGGCCCGACGTCCACAGGTGGGGGTTGTGCTATTAGCCCAACACTGTGCAGGATGTTTGGCATTTGGCAGAGAACACCAAGATTGGCAAATTCGCCACTGGTGCCCTGTGCTCTTCACAGATGAAAGCAGGTTAACACTGAGCACATGACAGATGTGACAGAGTCTGGATACGCCGTGGAGAACATTCTGCTGCCTGCAACATCCTCCAGCATGACCGGTTTGGCAGTGGTTCAGTATTGGTGTGGGGTGGCATTTCTTTAGGGGGCCGCACAGCCCTCCATGTGCTTGCCAAAGGTAGCCGGACTGCCATTTGGTACTGAGATGAGATCCTCAGACCCCTTGTGAGACCATAAGCTGGTGCAGTTGGCCCTGGGTTCCTCCTAATGCAAGACAATGCTAGACCTCATGTGGCTGGAGTGTGTCAGCAGTTCCTGCAAGAGGAAGGCATTGATTCTGTGGACTGGCCCGCCCGTTCCCCAGAGCTGAGGACATCATGTCTCATTCCATCCACCAACGCCACGTTGTACCACAGACTGTCCAGGAGTTGGCGGATGCTTTACTCCAGGTCTGGGAGGACATCCATCAGGAGACCATCCGCCACCTCATCAGGAGCATGCCCAGGCATTGTAGGGAGGTCATACAGGCACGGGGAGGCCACACACACTAGTAAGCCTCCTTTTGATTTAACATCAAAGTTGGATCTGCCTGTAGTGTGGTTTTCCATTTTGATTTTGAGTGTGACTCCATATCCAGACATTCCTGGGTTGATAAATTTGATTTCCATTGATCATTTTTGTGTGATTTTGTTGTCAGTACATTCAACCATGTAAAGACGAAAGTATTTCATATGATTGGTTCATTCAGATCTAGGATGTGTTATCTTAGTGCTCCCTTTATTTTTTTGAGCAGTGTATAAAATAAATATAAGAAATGAAAATACACAAAATAAGTAACAAAAAAAAAAATCTACCATACATGTATGTTTTAAACACATATACTTTGTAGAATATAAAGTGCAACAGTGCACACCTTCGCCCACATGAAAGAAAGAAAAAGATCTATGGGAGAGCCAAAGATTGCTGAACGGCTCTTTCATAGAGCTATATGGAGAGGGCATGGCGGCTCCCACTTCGGGCAGGGGTCGGGACGCGCTCTTGTGCTAGAGAACCAGGGCTCCAAACAGGAGATCACGGGGGCTCCAGCTCTCGGAAAACACCCCCCCCCCCCGCGAGAGGGGATACGTTTTTGTTCATGATACTTGTCCTTTAACCCCTTAACGACGCAGGACGTATATTTACGTCCTGCGCCGGCTCCCGCGATATGATGCGGGGTCGCGCTGCGATTCCCCATCACATCGCGTCGGTCCCGGCGCTCATCAACAGCCGGGACCCGCGGCTAATACCACATCGCCGATCGCGGCAATGTGCGGTATTAACCCTTTAGAAGCTGACTGCCGCTTCTAAAGCGAAAGTGAAAGTATCCCGGCTAGTCAGTCGGGCTGTTCAGGATCACCACGGCATCCCGAACAGCTTACAGGACACCGGGAGGGCCCTTACCTGCCTCCTCTGTGTCGGATCGACAAATGACTGCTCCGTGCCTGAGATCCAGGCAGGAGCAGTCAAGCGCCGATAACACTGATCACAGGCGTGTTAATACACGCCTGTGATCAGGATGAGAGATCAGTGTGTGCAGTGTTATAGGTTCCTATGGGACCTATAACACTGCAAAAAAAAGTTAAAAAAAAGTGTTAATAAAGGTCATTCAACCCCTTCCCTAATAAAAGTTTGAATCACCCCCCTTTTCCCATAAAAAAATAAAACAGTGTTAATAAAAATAAAAATAAACATATGTGGTATTCCCATGTGCGTAAATGTCCAAACTATAAAAATATATCATTAATTAAACCGCACGGTCAATGGCGTACACGTAAAAAAATTCCAAAGTCCAAAAATGCGTATTTTGGTCACTTTTTATACCTTTAAAAAATGAATAAAAAGTGATAAAAAAAGTCCGATCAAAACAAAAATTGTACCGATAAAAACTTCAGATCACGGCGCAAAAAATGACATTTTTAAACATATAAATTTTCCTGCATGTAGTTATGATTTTTTCCAGAAGTACTACAAAATCAAACCTATATAAGTAGGGTATGATTTTAACCGTATGGACCTACAGAATAATGATAAGGTGTCATTTTTACCGAAATATGCACTGCGTAGAAACGGAAGCCCCCAAAAGTTACAAAATGGCGTTTTTTCTTAGATTTCGTCCCACAAAGATTTTTTTTTTCCCATTACACCGTTACCATCTGGGACCATTGCACAGAGGACCCAGTGCACTAAAACCATCTAGACACTGCGGTAACAACGCCTCCTACCAAGGTTGCCACTACAAGGATCTGTACCATAACTTTGAAACTGTTGCAGACTGTTTAAATATTACAAAAAGGATACATTTTATTCTGAGCATTCAAAGAGGGAAACAATCACTTAAGCACTTTTAGCTGTATCTTGCTTGTCTTGTGCAGTCGGTGTCTGCTTATTAGCGGACGAATACCAGCTGCACATCAGAAATTAAATTTATGCCAGTGATATTGTTATCATTTATTCTATTTTAATTTCATGCATAATTATTATTGAATGGCTTCTTTTATTGTATATGTTCTTCTCACATGGGCCCTGTGAGAAGTAACTAATCATAGTTTATCTATATATTATTTTAATAAATTGTTTATATTATTATTATTGAAGCACGATCCAGAGAATCATTTATATAATTACCTATAATCATACTCACTCACTTAGAAGGTCCAGACTTGTAAATTACTTCTATTAAAAAATCTTAATCCTTCCAGTTCTTATTAGCTGCTGAATACTACAGAGGAAATGATTTTCTTTTTGGAACACAGAGCTCTCTGCTGACATCACGGACCAGTTATGTTTGAAGTGGATTTGAGTGGCCTTTCTGTAATAAACCCCCCATTAAGGACCCCATTATGAAAAGTGCACCCCTCAAAGTATTCAAAATGACATTCAGAAACTTTGTTAATCCTTTAGGTGTTTCATAGGAATAGCAGCAAACTGGAGGAAAAAAAATCAAAATCTCATTTTTTTACACTAACATTTTCTTGTAGCCCCATTTTTTGACTTTTTACAAGGGATAAAAGGAGAAAAAGACTCCTAAAATGTGTAGCCCAATTTCTCTCGAGTATGGCAATACCTCATATGTGGATGTTAATTGCTCTGCGGACGCACAACATGGCTCAAAAGGGATGGAGCAGCTTTGCGATTATGGAGAGAGAATTTTGTTTGGTTTTTGGGGGACATATCGCATTTAGGTAGCCCTATGGTGCCAGAACAGGAAAAAAAAACACATGGCATACTATTTTGGAAACTACACCCCTCAAGGAATGTAACAAGGGGTATATTGAGCCTAAACATTTCACAGGTGTTTGACGACTTTGCGTTGAAGTTGGACATGAAAATGGAAAATTAGTTTTTTAACACTTAAATGATGGTATTAACCCAAATTTTTCTTTTTCACAAGGGGTTATAGGAGAAAATGTACCCCAAAATGTAAAGCCCAATTTCTCCCGATTAAGAAAACACCCCATATGTGGATGTTAAGTGCTCTGCTGGTGCACTACAATGCTCAGAAGACAAGGAGCAAAATTTGGCTTTTTGAAAAAGAGTGTTGCTGAAATGGTTTTTGGGGGGGGGGGGGGCATGTTGCATTTAGGAAGCCCCCCATGGGGCCAGAACAGCAAAAAAAAAACACATGGCATACTATTTTGAAAACTACACCCCTCAAGGAATCTAATAAGCATTACAGTAAGAACTTATACCTCACAAGTTTATTGAACAGTGGGTTGTAAAATTAAAACATTTGATTTTTAAACACATACATTCTTGTGTTACCCCAAATGTTTCCTTTTAGCAAGGTGTAATTAAACAAAGATCACCCAAAAATTGTAGCCCAATTTCTTATGAATAAGTAAATACCTCATATGTGGACGCAGATTGCTCAGCAAGCGCACTACAGGTCTCAGAAGAAAAG
The DNA here is from genome assembly GCF_029499605.1 of Hyla sarda. Classification (NCBI taxonomy): domain Eukaryota; kingdom Metazoa; phylum Chordata; class Amphibia; order Anura; family Hylidae; genus Hyla; species Hyla sarda. Next base: position 234,924,578 of record NC_079190.1, on the reverse strand, counting down.
GAGTGCTGTTGGGCTGTAGGAAAGAGAATTTTGCTGTAATTGAAGTTGGGGGCAATGTGCATTTACAATGCCCCCATGGTGCCAGAACAGCGGAAACCCCCGACATGTGACACCATTTTGGAAACTACACCCCTCAAGGAACGTAATAAGCATTACAGTAAGAACTTATACCTCACTGGTTTATTGAACAGTGGGTTGTAAAAGTGAAAAATTTTATTTTTAACACAAAAATTCTTGTGTTACCTCAAATTTTTCATTTTAACAAGGTGTAATTGAACAAAAATCCTCCCAAAATTTGTAGCCCAATTTCTCATAAATAAGAAAATACCTCATGTGGACATAAATTGCTCAGCGATCGCACTACAGGTCTCAGAAGAGAAGAAGCACTGTTTTGGCTGGTATTGTAGTTGGGGGCCATGTGCATTTTCAAAGCCCCCATGGTGAGAGAACAGAGGATCCCCCACAACTGTGCCATCTTTTTGGAAAGTACACCCCTACATGGGCGGCCTGAGAAACTGATCAAAAAAGGTCAAACCAGCGTCCGAAGCTGCCAGACAGTCCTCAGGAGACGAAATATCCTCGGATGAGGGCCCTCCGCCTGCGGAGGAGCATGCCAGGCGGGAATTCTGTGCTCCCATGCCTTTCGTCTCTAAAATCTCTGAAAATGCTGTAAGGACTCTCAGCCAATTTAAAAGGCCATTGGGGGTGGAAGGGCTAACTCTGAAGTGAGCTAGGTCACGTGTGCTACGCCACACGTGACCCTTTACATCTGGGTCACCGGGTGTCTGGAAACCCTGAATGCCCGGAAACGCCGCAAATCGCCAATCTGTATTGACCGTCGATTTGCAGCGATCGACAATATTGGGGTTCTCGGCGATGTGTCGGGATGCCTGCTGAATGATTTCAGCAGGCATCCCATTCAGATCACCGCCCAGCGAGCGGTGACCGTCGATTTGCAGCGATCGCCAATATGGGTGGTCTCATGACCCCCCCCTCCTGGGCGATGTCACGGGATGCCTGCTGAATGATTTCAGCAGGCATCCCTTTCTGATCACCGCCTGGCGAGCTGAGGTGATCGAAAATGCGGAGGGCGTACAGGTAGGCCCTCCATCCTTAAGTACCGGGACGCGAGGGCGTATCCATACGCCTTCCGTCCCCAACAGGTTAAAGACTAGGGGGAGATTTATCAAAACCTGTCCAGAGGAAAGGTTGCTGAGCTGCCCATAGCAACTAATCAGATGGCTTCTTTCATTTTGCAGAGGCCTTGTAAAAAATTAAAGAAACAATCTGGTTGATATGGGCAACTCAGCAACTTTTCCTCTGGACAGGTTTTGATAAATCTCCCCCAAGATCTTTAGCAGTTCCCCTTTATGTCCATAAGTCTGCTTGCCTCGCCTATAACATGTCTGGTCTACATGCCAATAGTGGCTCCAGTTGCTATAGAATGGGTTACATGATATTATTATAAATGATTATTATATATGAAATTAGTTATAAGTACATTAAGCGTGTATGTATAGCTATCATCCTACATTTTGCATGATCACAACTCCCAGAATTTAGCACTTACTGTTGCAATTAATGTGGAACAGTCATACAGAACGTACAGCCCATTACAGAATGTGTCACCACCAAACCCTGTAATGATGCCTCCTCAGTTCACAATATGCCAGGATTGAGAAAAGATACAATAAGGGTGTCTGTTACAAAGAACTCCATGTTAATAGATCTCAATGCTTCTTTCACATGCACTATGTTCAAAGAATGTAAAGCTGCTCGACATTAATCGCTTTGGAGCACGTAACTAGGAATTCCCAGTTTTCTTTTATACACAGGAAACTATTCAAATCCTTTCCTGTGTTTTTCCTGTGAAAGCCCCTTAACTTCACAGAATCTCTCCAGACATACTAAGAAGTTTACAGAAAATATAATATTGTTAAGATCTACAATTCCTTAATACATCTATTCAATGCAATAAAAAAGATTATGTCATACAAGCATACTTATAGTGGCCATACTTTACATAGCTGTTTGCTGAAAACTTATTGTCCTAGTTTCACCATATACGAGCACAATTTATCTTTCCCACCATCTGCCATCCATACAGTGGTTTCACAGGACAGGTTCCATTCAGAACAGGCCTCACCATGGTCAACTCAATGAAGCTGAGTGCATGTGCTCAGCGTCATATGCAGAGGTTGACTTTGGGGAATAGACTTATGGGCGCTGCATTGATGCAGAGGTTGAAAGGGTGGTGGGAGTCAGTCTGTCAGTGCTCAGACAATATGCCGCACACTAAGGACATGGATTTTGTATTACTAGGACCATGTATACAGTACTTATTTGTGTCAGATGGTGTCAAGCATGTGTGGTAGCCACCTCGTAAGAAGTACAAAGAGAAGTGTGTCTTGCCTACAGTCAAGCATGGTGGTGGGATTGGTTTGATCTGGGCTGCATGAGTGCTGCTGGAACTGGGGAGCTACAGTTCATTGAGGGAACCATGAATGCCAACATGTAATGTGACATATTGAAGCAGAGCATGATCAACTTCAGAAACTGGGCTGCAGGGCAATATTCCAACATGATAACTACCCTAAAGACAACTACAAGACAACCCCTGTCTTGCTAAAGAAGCTGAGGGCAAAGATGATAGACTAGCCAAGCATGTCTCCAAACCTAAACCCTTTTGAGCATCTGTGGGGCATCTATGATGTCTTCATAGAGAAGTGGAAGAGGACTTCATTAAGAACCTTTGGTGAACTACATGCCCAAGAGGCTTAAGTGCTGGAAAATAATGGTGACCAAACAAAATATTGACACTTTGGGTCCATTTTGAACATTTTCACTTAGGGGTGTACCCACTTCTTTTGCCAAGGTTTAGACATTAATGGATGTGTGTTGAGTTTTTTTTGTAAGGGGTGTACTTACTTACAGTATGTGAGATACAGTATTTCGATTTCATAATGCCACCTTAAGTTAACATCTGAATTAAACTTAATGTATAACTAAAACAGTTCTACTGACTAGGAGATGGCTTTACAATACACTTTACACTAGCACTGTGTCCTTCTCTGAGTTTTTCCCAGCACAGCTGGTTTTCAGGTCACCAAACAATACAGGGAACTGCAGCCGAACCCATTCAGCTGAACAGAGATGTGCTGCAGTTCCTGTGCTATGCCTGCCACCGCTATGCAGAAAAAAACAGAGAAGGGGGATTCAGCACTTTATTAGGCTGTTGTTATTTGGCTGAGAATGAAAATAGGGGAATCCCCACATGTTGTGTTGTGTATTTTTTTTTTAGATAAATAAAAAAGTGTAAGGTTCCCTCTATTTTACTTCTTAGCCAGATACCAATGAAGCAGCAACAGCCTGACATTACCAGGGTGGGCGAAGACCATTGTTTATGGCCCACCACAGCCTAAATAACGCCAGCCTGTTACTGCCTGGGTCCAGGAGCGGGCTTCGGGCCTGTGGGCAGTGATTCTTCCGGCTACCCCTGTGGCGGCTGTACCAGGCTAATATATTTTGGGGTTAGCGCTAGCTGTTTTTGGGGCTTACGCTAAGCCCCAGCTTAGAAATGAACGCCACTAACTAGCTCAGTGTTTCCCAACCAGGGGGCCTCCAGATGTTGCAAAACTACAACTCCCAGCATGCCTGGACAGCCAAAGGCTACCAAAGGCATGCTGAGAGTTGTAGTTTTGCAACATCTGGAGGCACCATGGTTGGGAAACACTGACCTAGCTTGTAAAGTCAATATTAAAAAATACAAAACATGTAAAAAAAAAAAAAAATATATATATATATATATAAATATAAAAAAAAATTTAAAACACCCCCCCCCCCCCCCCCACAGCCCTCGTCGACATAGTCCACAGAATCTGACTTAAGCCACAGCATACATTTATTTAAAATAAGAAGAAAAGAAGAAACACCAAAAATGGGATAGTACATTTTGGGCACTCTCCCCTGGCTGTCTGGGGATGCTGGGAGTTGTAGTTTTGCATGCCTTTTTAACCCCTTAACGACCAAGGACCAAGTGTTTTTCAGTTTTTGCATTTTCGGTTTTTCCTCCTTACATTAAAAAAATCATAACCCTTTAAATTTTGCACCTAAAAATCCATATGGCTTTTTTTTTTGTGCCACCAATTCTACTTTGTAATTACATCAGTCATTTTACCCAAAAATCTACAGCAAAACGGAAAAAAAATGTGACAAAATTTAAGAAAAAATGCCATTTTGTAACTTTTGGGGTTTTCGTTTCTACGCAGTACATTTTTCAGTAAAAATGACACCTTATCTTTATTCTGTAGGTCTATACGATTAAAATGATATCCTACTTATATAGGTTTGATTTTGTCGTACTTCTGCATAAAATCATAACGCTATTTTGGACTTTTGAATTTTTTTGCGTGAACGCCATTGGCCGTGCAGTTTTTATAGTTCAGACATTTATGCACACAGCCATACCACATGTTTGTTTTTACTTACACACTTTTTTTTTTTATTAGGGAAGGGGTTAAATCACATTTATTAACTTAAAAAAAAAAGTAGGGGCTGTAGCATTGCATACACTAATCGCAGGCACTGTTCAATGCATTTCCATAGGAACGCATTGATCAGTGTTTTCTGCGCTTGATTGCTCAAGCCTGGATTTCAGGCTTGGAGCAATCAAATGCTAATAGGACAGCCAGGAAGAAGGTAAGGCACCTCCCGCTCTCCTCTCAGCTGTTTGGGATGCCACGATTTCACCACAGTGGTCCTTAACAGCTCTGCTGAGCTAGCCGGTGAGGATTTCTCCCATTTTAGACACCGCAATCAACTTTGATTGTGGCACCTAAAGGGTTAATGCCGGACATCTGCCCAATCAGCGATGTCCGGTATTGGCCGCGGGTCCCGGTTGCTGATAGCAACCGGGACCCTGCAGATACGAAGCGCTCTCAGCTTCTGAGCGCGCTTCACAGATCGGAGATCCAGCCACAGATATAAATGTACGTCCATGGTCGTTAAAGGGGTTCTCCACTGCCCTGCCTTCCGGAGCTCCGCTCACAGCGACCGTAAGTTTGTTACTCCGAACGCTGTGTGTGGGCTTCCGTGTTCGAGCCCGCCCCCTCTTGATGTCACGAACGCTCAACAAAAGTCTGTGGGAAGGGGGCGTGACAGACCCCATATGAAATACACTGACCTGGGTCTGAATAGCAAATTGTGCGCAGGCTCTCCTCGAGGTGCGCCGGGCTGTGTCCGGGATGGCGCGGCTGCAGGGGATGTAGAGGCCGCGAGGGGATCTTCGGGCCATGCTGGGGAGAGTGTCACCGGTGATTGGTGGGTGAGGCCAGCAGTTGACGGGCTCCGACGGGCAGAGTTCCTCCCGTAGGAGAAGCGGGACAGGCGCTTTCTCACTTGTATGTGCGCTGCAGCTGTCTTCCCACATGGCGCCGCCGTGCGCTGTGCAGAAGCCAGGCGGGAGGACAAGGTGGCAGGCGAATCTCTGGCGCTGCGAAGCAGATAACCCTCCATGCGGCAGGTCAGTGAGGAGAAGAGGGGGTCTGTAGGCGCTGGGGTCCAGAGGGGGATCAGCATCAGCATTAGAGAAGGCTGTTAGGGGTCGGGAGGCGCAGGAGCTTGCTTTGCCACATCCTTCCATGGCAGCGCCGGAACCAGAAGTCTCTACACAGGTTGTGATAAATCTCCCCCATGGAGTGCAGTGTCTGTGCTGGGTATTTATGCTGTTCCACGCTGATTGGCTGACTATTAATTGTTAAATTAGTCTAATTTGCTAAATTGGTGGTCGTAGGCTGGGGATGAGGAACGTATTATCCCATCTGTGCTACCTGGAGACTAAGAAGTAAGGGTCTATTTTTAGGTGTGTGTCAAAATTGCACAATTAACCTTAAAGGATAAATCAAGCAAAAATTCACTTATCCCCTGTCCAATTAGTCTCTGGAACTGTAGACAGCTTGCGATCCATTCATTTCCATGGGAGTTCTCCTTAAAAGAGTACCTGTCACCAAATAAAACTTTTAATATTGTGCTCCTTGTGTAATAAGCAGACACTTTCCAATGCACTTGCTTTTAAAATTATCAACATAAATATGTTTAAAATGCAATATTATTTAAATGTAAAAAAAAAAAAAAAAAGGGCCACTAGGTAGCTCTGTTCAGTTCCCTGCTTCAATTAATACAGTAAGTTTGGTCTCTTCCCTGCCTGGCAGGAGACTAAACTCAGGAAGTCCTTCTCCCTGCACTGAGCTTGATTGACAGCTGCACAGAGCCTCATTGAAAGCTGCAAAGATCCTCACTGAAACATGCATAGAGCCTCACTGAAAGCTGCACAGAGCTTGAGGTCTTATATTCATCACAGCTCTGCAAAGATGTGAGGGTGGAAGTGGTCCCCCAGCAGGCTTTGGTGATGTCATGCCTACAGGGAAACACTAGGAGATTGCACTATGTGAGCAAGAATAAAAGGTAAGATACAGGGTTTTTTTAAAGCTCTGAATTTTGTTTTTAAGGGTAGGAGGAGTGTTAGGAGTAGCCTGAGTTAGTTTAGAAAAGTTTATTTGGTGAAAGGTACTTTTTAGGGGTAGGGCCACACATGCCGTATTTTGCTGTGTATTTGTTGCTGTATATTTTCCTACCCATTTAAGTCAATGGGTAACAAAATCAGCTACAGAAAATATGTAGCAAAATTCGGCACATATGACCCTACCCTAACAGTGAAATTCTTTTACTTGATTTTTAAGGCAAAGAAAGAGAGTAAACCGGAGCAATACCTTACATAAACCCGATAAATCTAACAGTTTAATACTGGACATGTTTTTGGCAAAAACATTGTGCTATTTTAGGGAAAGTACTAGCAGCTATGAAAACATTTTTGCTGTGCTCATCATGCTACAATAGAAAAATAAATGATATGTCGTTAACCCACTTGGATTTGTGCCTTCTCACAACTCATGTATATCAGGAAAGGGACTGGCTGTAATGCATGGATTAACTTCCTCAAATTACAACAATTTGCCTAGTTACAAGACATTTGGCACATGCTACAAATAAAGCAATTTAAAATGATTTTTTTCAATAGGCAAATATTCTTTAGTGAAAATGTATTTATAATTCATTATTTTTCAGTTTTATGTTGCTAATTACTGTCATGTTATTGCGAATGGGAATATTTCCAGGACTAAAAAAATGATAGTTTAATACCAACATCTAGTCTTGTATAGTAAATACTTGCATTCCCTGAGAAGTTATAATGCTGGACCATTATTTGTTCCATTAGTGTTGACAGCATCCGAGTGTGTAGAGCAGTTTCACACAAACAGGGTCCCTCCAGATGTTGCAAAACTACAAAACATAATCTTGTTCACTGAATGAGAATGTAAAACCAATTTGTAACATATGTAACAGGGCCAATACAGATTAAAGAAAAGTCATACTGGGTGGCTGATAGTGTTTGGCCAACAGCTATTCACAGCATGTGAGCACCTTAGATATCAGGCCACCTACTGTAGAAACCTCTGAATATCCTTATCACTGTAATTTGATTATAGTTATATTATAGTTTATTTATTGTTTGTGAGATTTTCTCGAACAGTTGTCCCCTAACTTGCATTGACTTCAGGTCATGATATTTCTAAGCAGGGGTGGACTGACAACTCCTGGGGGCCCCAGGCGATAGAGGATCATGGGGCCCCCCATGCGCCCACCCATGTGTAAGCCACACCCATATAGATGCCCCCACCCACATACAAAAAAACATCCTTTTAATACATTAAGAAAATATAAAAAATGTATTGCAAAATTGAAAAGAAATAATGCAATAATAATGGGAGATTTTAACTATCCAGATATAGATTGGGGCCGGGGGCTGGCTAAAACTACAAAGGGGAGAAAATTCCTAAATTTATTGCAGGATAATTTTATGGGCCAGTTTGTGGAGGACCCAACAAGAAGTGATGCCTTGTTGGATCTGATCATTTCCAACAAAGCAGAGTTGGTGATCAAGAGAAGGCAGAGCTACTGAATGGGTTCTTTAGTTCTGTATATACTATGGAAAAAGGAGCTGACATTGGACAGGTCAGTGCTGGTAACACATCATGTAATGTACTGAACTGGCTTAATGTAGAGATGGTACAAGGTAAGTTAAGTGATATAAATGTAAGCAAATCTCCAGGGTCGGATGGACTACACCCAAGAGTTCTTAGAGAGGTAAGTTCAGTAATATCTGTACCCTTGTTCATGATATTTAGAGATTCTCTGGTGTCTGGTATTGTGCCAAGGGACTGGCGCAAGGCTAATGTGGTACCAATCTTCAAGAAGGGCTCTAGGTCTTCACTAGGCAATTATAGACCGGTAAGTCTAACGTGCATTGTGGGTAAATTGTTTGAAGGACTTATAAGGGATTACATACAGGAATACGTAGGGGATAATAGTATTATAAGTGACAGCCAGCATGGGTTTACTAAGGATAGAAGTTGTCAAACCAATCTAATTTGCTTTTATGAAGAGGTGAGTAGAAGCCTTGACAGAGGAATGGCTGTGGATATAGTGTTTCTGGATTTTGCCAAAGCGTTTGATACTGTCCCTGACAGACGTCTGACAGGTAAGTTAAGGTCTTTGGGCTTGGAAACTTAGATCGTACCCAGAGAGTGGTGGTCAATGATTAGTACTCTGATTGGTCCCCGGTTATTAGTGGTGTACCCCAAGGTTCAGTACTGGGCCCGCTGTTTAATTTATTTATCAATGATATAGAGGATGGTATTAACAGCTCTGTTTCTATCTTTGCAGATGACACCAAGCTTTGTAGCACGGTACAGTCTATAGAGGATGTGCATAAGTTACAAGATGACTTGGATAGACTAAGTGTCTGGGCATCCACTTGGCAAATGAGGTTCAATGTGGATAAATGTAAAGTTATGCATCTGGGTACTAATAACCTGCATGCGTCGTATGTCTTAGGGGGGATTAAACTGGCAGAGTCACTGGTAGAGAAGGATCTGGGTGTACTTGTAGATCACAGACTACAGAATAGCATGCAATGTTAGGCAGCTGCTTCCAAAGCCGGCAGGATATTGTCATGTATAAAAAGAGGCATGGACTCAAGGGACAGGTACATAATACTCCCCCTTTATAAAGCATTGGTATGGCCTCACCTGGAATATGCTGTTCAGTTTTGGTCGCCTGTTCATAAAAGGGACACTGCGGAGTTGGAAAGGGTGCAGAGACGTGCGACTAAACTAATATGGGGCATGGAACATCTTAGCTATGAGGAGCGATTAAAGGAGTTACAATTGTTTAGTCTTGAGAAGAGACGTTTAAGGGGGGATATGATAAACGTATATAAGTATATAAATGGCCCATACAAAAAATATGGAGAAAAACTGTTCCAGGTTAAACCCCCCCAAAGGACGAGGGGGCACTCCCTCCGTCTGGAGAAGAAAAGTTTTAGTCTAAAGGGGCGACACGCCTTCTTCACCGTGAGGACTGTGAATTTATGGAACGGTCTACCTCAGGAACTGGTCACAGCAGGAACAATTAACAGCTTTAAAACAGGGTTAGATACATTCCTGGAACAAAATAACATTAATGCTTATGCAGAATTATAAAACTATATCCCTTTCCCTTATCCCCTTACACCCTTCACTTCAATTCCCTGGTTTGACTTGATGGATGTATGTCTTTTTTCAACCATACTAACTATGTAACTATGTAACTATAGGTGGACTTGACTTTCCCCTGAAAGTTGGTGTCCTGCCTTCATGCCTGCATCCCACACCTTCTCTCTCACATAAAGCATTCTCTAGTGATCAGAGATATTATTTGGACATGGAAAGCTGTCCATAGGGTTTATGGGCTTCCTTTTCTGCTGTCTGGGCGTCTAGATCTCTGGGGCCACCCAGAATTCCCTAAAGGTAGGGAGAATAGCTTATTCGAGACCTGGCATCTTAAGGGGGTTCAGGTAGCAAAACAGCTAATGCATGTGGAGGCTAGTGATGAGTGGCATAGGCCATATTCAAATTAATTCGCAATATTTCATGAATATATGGGTGAATATTCGCCATATATTTGTAAAATTTGCATATTCGCAGCCTTTTTTTCAATGCGCCTTAAAATTTGCATGTGCGTTCGCCATAAAATTTGCATGCGCAATATCGCGTGACATGCGCAATATGATCTTCGGCAGCGAAGTTTACAGCAATCTAGCAGCAGCAAAAATGGTTGGCAGCTACTTTTCAAGGAAGGAGGAAAAACTCCTCATCAGTGCAAGTATTTTCGCATTCCACTAGTGTATTTCATTATACTTCACATGCATGCTAGATCAATCTCTTTATAGTGTTCAAATATATTCGCGCATGCAAAAATTGCCTAGCGAAAATCGCAATGCGAAAATGATTTCGCAATAGATACAACTTCACTATCAGTTGTAGTAGATAATACTTAGTGCACCAATCAGTAATAAGTCTTAATTCTGGGGGCACAGCGGCAACATTAATTCTGGGGACACAGCAGCATAGTTAATTCTGGGGGCACGGCGGCAATATTAATACTGGGGGGCACAGCGGCAATATTAATTCTGGGGGCACAGCGGCATCATTCATTCTGGGGGCACAGTGACATAATTCATTCTGGAGGCACAGCGGCATATTTAATTCTGGGGGCACAGCGGCATAATTATGGGTGCAGAGTGGCATCATTAATTCAGTGGGCACAGCGGCATCATAAATTCTGGGGGAACAGCAGCATCATTAATTCTGGGGGCACAGCGGCATAATTAATTCTGGGGGCACAGTGACATAATTGATTATGGGTGCACAGCGGCATAATTGATTATGGGTGTACAGCAGCATCATTAATTCTGGGGGCACAGCAGCATAATTAATTCAGTGGGCACAGCGGCATGCTTAATTCTGGGGGCACAGCAGCATCATTAATTCTGGGGGCACAGCGGCAATATTAATTCTGGGGGCACGGCGGCATATGTAATTATGGGTGCACAGTGGCATCATTAATTCTGGGGGCACAGCGGCATAATTAATTATGGGGGCACAGCGGCATCATTAATTATGGGTGCACAGCGGCATTATTCATTCTGGGGCACAGCGGCAATATTAATTCTGGGGGCACAGCGGCATCATTAATTCTGGGGGCACAGCGGCATAATTAATTATGGGGGTACAGCAGCATCATTAATTCTGGAGGCACAGCAGCATCATTAATTCTGGGGGCACAGCGGCAATATTAATTCTGGGGCACAGCGGCATCATTAATTCTGGGGGCACAGCGGCAATATTAATTCTGGGGGCACAGCAGCTTCATTAATTCTGGGGGCACAGCATCAATATTAATTCTGGGGGCACAGTGGCATAATTAATTCTGGGGGTACAGCAGCATAATTAATTCTGGGGGCACAGCGGCATCATTAATTCTGGGGGCACAGTGGCATAATTAATTCTGGAGGCACAGCGGCATAATTAATTCTGGGGACACAGCGGCAATATTAATTCTGGGGGCACAGTGGCATCATTAATTCAGGGGGCACAGCGGCATCATGAATTCTGGGGGCACAGCAGCATCATTAACTCTGGGGGCACAGCGGCATCATTAATTCTGGGGGCACAGCAGCATAGTTAATTCTGGGGGCACAGCTGCAATATTCTGGGGGCACAGCGGCATAGTTAATTCTGGGGGCACAGCAGCATAATTAATTATGGGTGCACAGTGGCATCATTAATTCTGGGGACACAGCGGCATAATTAATTCTGGGGGCACAGTGGCATAATTAATTCTGGAGGTACAGCGGCATAATTGATTCTGGGGGCACAGTGGCATAATTAATTATGGGTGCACAGTGGCATCATTAATTCTGGGGTTACAGCGGCATCATTAATTCTGGAGGCAGAGCGGCATAATTAATTCTGGGGGCACAGCGGCATAATTAATTATGGGTTCACAGTGGCATCATTAATTCTGGGGGCACAGCGGCATAATTAATTATGGGGGCACAGCGGCATCATTAATTATGGGTGCACAGCGGCATTATTCATTCTGGGGCACAGCGGCAATATTAATTCTGGGGGCACAGCGGCATCATTAATTCTGGGGGCACAGCAGCATAATTAATTCAGTGGGCACAGCGGCATGCTTAATTCTGGGGGCACAGCAGCATCATTAATTCTGGGGGCACAGCGGCAATATTAATTCTGGGGGCACGGCGGCATATGTAATTATGGGTGCACAGTGGCATCATTAATTCTGGGGGCACAGCGGCATAATTAATTATGGGGGCACAGCGGCATCATTAATTATGGGTGCACAGCGGCATTATTCATTCTGGGGCACAGCGGCAATATTAATTCTGGGGGCACAGCGGCATCATTAATTCTGGGGGCACAGCGGCATAATTAATTATGGGGGTACAGCAGCATCATTAATTCTGGAGGCACAGCAGCATCATTAATTCTGGGGGCACAGCGGCAATATTAATTCTGGGGCACAGCGGCATCATTAATTCTGGGGGCACAGCGGCAATATTAATTCTGGGGGCACAGCAGCTTCATTAATTCTGGGGGCACAGCATCAATATTAATTCTGGGGGCACAGTGGCATAATTAATTCTGGGGGTACAGCAGCATAATTAATTCTGGGGGCACAGCGGCATCATTAATTCTGGGGGCACAGTGGCATAATTAATTCTGGAGGCACAGCGGCATAATTAATTCTGGGGACACAGCGGCAATATTAATTCTGGGGGCACAGTGGCATCATTAATTCAGGGGGCACAGCGGCATCATGAATTCTGGGGGCACAGCAGCATCATTAACTCTGGGGGCACAGCGGCATCATTAATTCTGGGGGCACAGCAGCATAGTTAATTCTGGGGGCACAGCTGCAATATTCTGGGGGCACAGCGGCATAGTTAATTCTGGGGGCACAGCAGCATAATTAATTATGGGTGCACAGTGGCATCATTAATTCTGGGGACACAGCGGCATAATTAATTCTGGGGGCACAGTGGCATAATTAATTCTGGAGGTACAGCGGCATAATTGATTCTGGGGGCACAGTGGCATAATTAATTATGGGTGCACAGTGGCATCATTAATTCTGGGGTTACAGCGGCATCATTAATTCTGGAGGCAGAGCGGCATAATTAATTCTGGGGGCACAGCGGCATAATTAATTATGGGTTCACAGTGGCATCATTAATTCTGGGGGCACAACGGCATCATTAATTCTGGGGGCACAGTGGCATAGTTAATTCTGGGGGCACAGCGGCATAGTTAATTCTGAGGGCACAGCTGCATAATTAATTACGGGGGCACAGCGGCATAATTAATTATGGGTGCACAGCGGCATCATTAATTCTGGGGGCACAGTGGCATCGTTAATTCTGGGGGCACAGCAGCATAATTCATTATGGGTGCACAGTGGCATCATTAATTCTGGGGACACAGCGGCATCGTTAATTCTGGGGGCACAGTGGCATAATTAATTCTGGAGGCACAGCGGCATAATTAATTCTGGGGGCACAGTGGCATCATTAATTCTGGTGGCATAGTGGCATCAATAATTCTGGGTGCACAGTGGCAGAATCACTCGGCATGGTGGGAGCAGCAGTAGGAGACCATATAGTGGCAGAATCACTCAGCCTGGTGGCAGCAGAAGTAAGAGACCATATAGTGGCAGAATCACTCCGCCTGGTGGCCGCAGCAGTAGACATATAGTGGCAGAATCACTCAGGCTTGAGGTGGCAGCAGCATGAGTAGACCATATAGTGGCAGAATCACTCAGCCTTTTGGCAGCATCAGTAGTAGACCATATAGTGGCAGAAACACTCAGGCTTGAGGTGGCAGCAGCATGGGTAGACCTTATAGTGGCAGAATCACTCAGCCTGGTGGCAGCAGCAGTAGGGGGCCATATAGTGGCAGAATCACTCAGCCTGGTGGCAGCAGCAGTAAAAGACCATATAGTGGCAGAATCACTCAAGCTTGAAGAGGCAGAAGCATGAGTATACCATATAGTGGCAGAATCACTCAGCATGGTGGCAGCAGCATGAGTAGATCATATAGTGGCTGAATGACTTAGCCTGGAGTTGACAGCAGCATGAGTAGACCATATAGTGGCAGAATCACTCAGCCTGGTGGCAGCAGCAGTAGTAGACCATATAATGGCAGAATCACTCAGCCTGGTGGCAGCAGCAGTAGGCAACCATATAGTGGCAGAATCACTCAGCCTGGTGGCAGCAGCCATTGGAGACCATATAGTGGCAGAATCACTCAGGCTTGAGATGGCAGCAACCTGATGAGACCATAGGGCCTCACAATTGAAAAGATGAAATATATTTTTTTAAATTTAAATTGAAGTTAGATTAGATGAATGAAACAAAAAAAAAAAAAAGGACCTCAAGGACCTCACCAGAGTTACTGGCGCATGATTGTGGTTTGATAATAAAAATATATAAAATATATAAAAATATGAGGAGACTATGTTTCAAATTTTGAATAACATTTATTTATAATAACAAATTAAAAACTGTAGCTGCGCAATATTACTGCAATTATAATGTATATTATAGGCATAAAATATATATGCTTGATCAAGGTTGGAGATTAAACTTCCCATTGAATATCAGTTAATCCAGCATCTACTACTCCGGCACTGGTGGCAGGAGATGGTTAAAAGTCCTTGGCTATTGGCCTAAATGCTTCACAGTTACTGACACAAGATACGTGTCTAAATAATCGTATATAGAAGTACATATTGATAATCTCAACAAATACGTTGTGGATGTCCTGTATAAGGTCAGCTCTGACAGCGGGAGGACGTCTGGGACCGTTCTGCGACAGGCCGTACGATTGATTATAACACACCGTCTGCACTGCACCGCTGCCGCACTCCATTTTGGTTAGCAGAGAATAGACAATTGTTGCTCCGATCGGCAAGACCGGAACTCCAGCGGAGTGGCGTCTGACACCAGGAGAAGGACCACATGGGGTGAGATGTTGGGATCAAAGGCCGGCTGTTTGATTGGAAGTGCATTAACGGGATGCTGCTATTCTGTCTGGGCAACAGATGAATAGCTTTTCCAAAGATGGCAAATTTCTTGCAGTAGTAGTGCGTATTCAATAGTCCACAATCTAAATACGTTTCAGGGTACTAATACATGACCCCCTTCCTCATATTTTTATATATGTTCTATATTTTATTATCATGCCACAATCATGCACCAATCTCTGGTGAGGTCCTGGAGTTTTTTCGGATTTTGGTTTTATTTATATCTAATCTTTATAATAGCACCTAGGAGTATAGGTGAACATACGAGCCTCTGAGCTCTGTAGCTGTGAGCTGCACACATTTTTATTTTAGTCTTTACTGCATATATTACACTTAGGATAGGAAAATATGCACCATGATGTTTACACCTGAATTAGGCGTTAAAAGCAAGTGAATAGGTATTTTAGTGCTCACACTAACTGGTCCCTATTAGCTTCCGCATAATATACGCCAGTACAGTAGCAACATAAAATTTACTCTCTACTTTACTATCTGCCTGCCTGCAATGATGTGGGCTTCAGATGAATTGATTCACCACAGTAAAGATCTTTCTCTTGAAATACCAAACAAATTCTGATTTGTCCGGTTTGATTCGCTCATCTCTATAAATACCAATTAATTTGTTGCATAGCTCCCCACATTAGGTGCCATATAGTTCCCCACATTAGGTGCAGTATAGTTCTCCACATTAGGTGCAGTATAGCTCCCCACATTAGGTGCAGTATAATGTTCCCCCACATTAGGTGCAGTGTAGTTCCCCACATTAGGTGCAGTATAGTTCCCCACATTAGGTGCAGTATAGCTCCCCCACATTAGGTTGGCAATATAGTTCCCCACATTAGGTGCAGTATAGCTCCCCACATTAGGTGCAGTATAGCCCCACATTAGGAAGAAGCAGGTTCCCCACATTAGGTGCAGTATAGCTCCCCACATTAGGTGCAGTATAGCCCCACATTAGGAAGAAGCAGGTTTCCCACATTAGGTGCAGTATAGCTCCCCACATTAGGTGCAGTATAGCCCCACATTAGGAAGAAGCAGTTTCCCCACATTAAGTAGTAGCAGGTTCCCCAAATTCGGTAGCATTGTCGTTCCCCCATTTCTACCCCCCCCCCCCCCCCACCGACTCACACACACACACACACAGGCAACCACACATGCACACACACACACAGACAGACAACCACACATGCGCACACACACACAGACAACCACACATGCGCACACACACAGACAGACAACCACACACGCACACACAAACAGACACCCACACATAGACAACCTTGCCCCCAGCCAACCGGAGACGTGGAGGAGGTCGGGGTAAGTGAAGCCTTCCGGTGTAATGAAGAAAACTGTTCCCTGAAGCGGAATGTGACCCTCCGAATAGGGACACAGTTGAGGGAGGGTAGTGGGAATGTAATGAGAGGGAGCGGCCGGCCAAGCATAAAACTGTGTACCTGTGCGGAGGGTCACATTCCACTACAGGGCACAATTTTCTTCATTACACCGGCATTTAGCGCTGCTTGCACAAAGCAGGGCTAAATCCCGGGCGTTGGGCAATACAAATTATATATACTTGGTACGAGCTGTGTCGGCCGCCCGGCACCCCTGTTGCTATGGCGCCCTGTACGGCCGCACAGCTCGCACACCCCTAAGGCCGGCCCTGACCGTGCGGTGTAATTAACGATATATTTTTATAGTACCGACATTTCCACACGTGGCGATACCACATATGTTTATTTTTATTGACAGATTTTATTTTTTTCATATTCAAAGTATTTTATTGAACCAAACAAAAACAGATGGGCA
This sequence comes from Hyla sarda, assembly GCF_029499605.1. Lineage (NCBI taxonomy): Eukaryota > Metazoa > Chordata > Amphibia > Anura > Hylidae > Hyla > Hyla sarda. Next base: position 234,907,724 of record NC_079190.1, on the reverse strand, counting down.
GCACATCAGCAAAGTACATCAGAAAAGAAGGGCACCGCATCCCAAAGCGGAAGCGAAAGTATACATCACATAATAGACAAAGTATACAGGGTAAAACGTGAGAGACAAGTAATAGTTATCCCAAATACACATCATAAAGGCTGCAGTAACGAGAGGGGAGCTGACGTGAGCATATATGATCGCTAAACCATCTGAGTATAACAACAGATATGGAGTAACAAACAAGTAACGAAGGGAAGAAGAGAGAAGAGAGAGAGAGAGAGTAGGACGTAGAAAGGAAGAGGGGTGGGGAGGGGGGGAGGAAAAGGGGGGAAGGGAAGGAGACACAGGCACAGTAAGGCAGGAGGGGAGGGTAAAGCCGGGGGTGATTAAAACTTTTATTAGGGAAGGGGTTAAATGAACTTTTTTTTTTCCACTTTTTTTTGCCGTGTTATAGCTCCCATGGGGGGCTATAACACTGCACACACTGATATCTTACCCTGATCCCTGCAAAGCCATAGCTTTGAATGGATCAGCGAGATAGGGGCTCGATTGCTCAAGCCTGTAGCTCAGGCTTGGAACAATCAAACGCCGATCAGACGCAACGGAGCAAGGTAGGGGTCTCCGCTCGCATTCTAGCTGATCGTGACATCGCGATTTTATCGCGATAGTCCCGATCAGCCCGACTGAGCTGCCGGGAAGCATTTACTTTCATTTTTAGACGCAGCGATCAAAGGGTTAATAGTGCGCGGCATAACGATCGGTGCTGCACGCTATTAGCCCAGGGGCCTGGCTATCGTTAGCAGCCGGGACCGACCCGGTGTGATTCGGGGTCACAGTGTGACCCCGTTTTAAACACCGGGACCGGGCGAGGGGCGCACAGGTACACCCTTCGTCCTTAAGGCGTTAAAGGAGTTGCCTTAAAGGCATGTTTTTTTTTTTCATATATCTTTGTTGTAAAAAAAAATAATTGGTTAAAACGTGTGCTTTCTTTTTTTGATATTGTTATGTTTTTTTTTACCAATATATTGAACTGCAGGTAAACGTAATCCAGAAAACAAATGCAGCTCTGATTCATCTGTCCAGATCCGTTAGATTTATGAAAACCGTACAGCAATCTGGTCTGGGTGTCTTGGTGAACACATAGTGGGAGATTTATCAAAACCTGTCCAGAGGAAAAGTTGCCCAGTTGCCCATAGCAACCAATCAGATTGCTTCTTTCATTTTTAACAAGGCCTCTGCAAAATGAAAGAAGCGATCTGATTGGTTGCTATGGGCAACTGGGCAACTTTTCCTTTGCACAGGTTTTGATAAATCCCCCCCATTGTGCCTTCTGAACAGACTACAAACTCCGCTATGCTATATGATGGTGTGGGCAACGGTGTCGGTGTGGGCAACGTGTTCACCAAATAATTAAATAAGATTTTCAATTATTGGAAAAATCGATAAACTCATTGATTGATAAAAAGATAAATAAATTCATTGATAGATACGTAAATAAATAAATTATTAACCTCTTAAGGACGCAGGGCGTATCCATACGCCCGTGGGAATTCCGGTCCCCACCGCTAGCCGGTTGGGGACCGGAGCCGGATGCCTGCTGAAATCGTTCAGCAGGCATCCCGGCATATCGCCCAGGGGGGTCATTATGCCCCCCCATGTCGGCGATCGCCGCAGATCGCTGGACAATGCAGTCCAGCTATCTGCGGCGATTCCGGGTCAATCGGGTCTCCAGTGACCCGGTGACCCGGAATTACTGGCTGTTCGGGGCCGTCTCTGACGGCACCGAACAGCCAGAGCCTGCAGGGGTGAGGTGGCACTGGTGCCACCTCACGATCGCCCTGATTTGTCGGCCGGCCGACCAATCAGGGCGCCTGCTGCGGGTGTCACTCCCGCACCCGCTCCGCTCCTCTTCCGGAGGGCGTGAGCGGGTGCGGGAAGACGACCCCGGGTGCTGGGGACCCCGATCCCCGGCGTCCATGTTGGGATCGGGGCCCCAGGAGCGACGGCGGCGGCGAGGGACTTTCCTGCGATGAAGCAGCAGCAGGAGGTGAGTTACAGCCTCCTGCTGTTGCTTAGCAACAGCTCCCAGCATGCAAAAAGGGCATGCTGGGAGCTGTAGTTATGCAACAGCAGGAGGCAGACCACCACAACTCCCAGCATTCCCTTATGGGCATGCTGGGACTTATGGTTTTGCAACAGCTGGAGGCACATTTTTTCTATGGAAAAGTGTACCTTCAGCTGTTGTATAACTACAACTCCCAGCTTGCACAAACAGCTAAAGTGCATGCTGGGAGTTGTAGTGGTGCATCTGCTGGTTGCATAACTACAACTCCCAGCATGCCTGTTGGCTGTCAGTGACTGCTGAGAGTTGAAGTTTTGCAACAGCTGAAGGCACACTGGTTGTGAAACTTAGAGTTTTTTTTTTTTTTACCTAACTCAGTGTTTCACGACCGGTGTGCCTCCAGCTGTTGCAAACTACAACTCCCAGCAGTCACCTTACACCATGCACCGTACATGCTGGGAGTTGTAGTTTTGCAACAGCTGGAGGCACACTGGTTTTGAAACACTGAGTAAGGTCACAAACTCCGTGATACATAACCAGTGTGCCTACAGCTGTTGCAAAACTAAAACTCTCAGCATGTACAGTCTGTCAGCGCATGCTGGGAGTTGTAGTTTTGCAACAGCTGGATGTCCCCCCCAATGTGAATGTACAGGGTACACTCACATGGGCGGAGGCTTACAGTAAGTATCGGGCTGCAAGTTTGAGCTGCAGCAAATTTTCTGCAACAGCTCAAACTGCCAGCGAGAAACTACTGTGAACCCCCGCCCGTGCGACTGTACCCTAAAAACACTACACTAACACAAAAAATTAAATAAAAAGTAAAAAACACTACATATACACATACCCCTACACAGCCCCCCTCCCCTCCCCAATAAAAATGAAAAACGTCTGGTACGCCACGGTTTCCAAAACAGAGCCTCCAGCTGTTGCAAAACAACAACTCCCAGTATTGTCGGACAGCCGTTGACTGTCCAGGCATGCTGGGAGTTTTGCAACAGCTGGAGGCAACCTGTTTGGGAATCACTGGCGTAGAATACCCCTATGTCCACCCCTATGCAATCCCTAATTTAGGCCTCAAATGCGCCTAGCGCTCTCACTTTGGAGCCCTGTCGTATTTCAAGGCAACAGTTAAGGGTCACATATGGGGTATCGCCGTACTCGGGAGAAATTGGGCTTCAAATTTTGGGGGGTATTTTCTGCTTTTACCCTTTTTAAAAATGTAAAGTTTTTGGGAAAAGAAGCATTTTAGGTAAAAATTTTTTTTTTTTTTTTACATATGCACGCCAGTGGGGTATTAAGGTTCACTTAACCCCTTGTTACATTACCCGAGGGCTCTAGTTTCCAAAATGGTATGCCATGTGTTTTTTTTTGCGGTCCTGGCACCATAGGGGCTTCCTAAATGCGGCATGCCCCCAGAGCAAAATTTGCTTTCAAAAAGCCAAATGTGACTCCTTCTCTTCTGAGACCTGTAGTGCGCCAACAGAGCACTTTTCACCCCCATATGGGGTGTTTTCTGAATCGGGAGAAATTGGGCTTCAAATTTTGGGGGGTATTTTCTGCTTTAACCCTTTGTATAAATGTAAATTTTTTGGGAAACCAAGCATTTTAGGTAAATTTTTTAATTTTTTTTTACATATGCAAAAGTCGTGAAACACCTGTAAGGTATTAAGGTTCACTTTACCCCTTGTTACGTTCCCCGAGGGGTCTAGTTTCCAAAATGGTATGCCATGTGGTTTTTTTTTGCTGTCCTGGCACCATAGGGGCTTCCTAAATGCGGCATGCCCCCAGAGCAAAATTTCCTTCAAAAAAGCCAAATGTGACTCCTTCTCTTCTGAGACCTGTAGTGCGCCAGCAGAGCACTTTTTCACCCCCATATGGGGTGTTTTCTGAATCGGGAGAAATTGGGCTTCAAATTTTGGGGGGTATTTTCTGCTATTACCCTTTTTAAAAATGTAAAACTTTAGGGAAACCAAGCATTTTAGGTAAAAATTTTTTTTTTTTTTTTTACATATGCAAAAGTCGTGAATCACCTGTGGGGTATTAAGGTTCACATTACCCCCCCTTGTTACGTTCCCTGAGGGGTCTAGTTTCCAAAATGGTATGCCATGTGGTTTCTTTTGCTGTTCTGGCACCATAGGGGCTTCCTAAAGGTGACATGCCCCCCAAAAACCATTTGATGCTCCTTCCCTTCTGAGCCCTCTACTGCGCCCGCCGAACACTTTACATAGACATAGGAGGTATGTGCTTACTCGAGAGAAATTGGGTTTCAAAAACAAGTAAAAATTTTCTCCTTTTTACCCCTTGCAAAAATTCAAAAATTGGGTTTACAAGAACATGCGAGTGTAAAAAATGAAGATTGTGAATTTTCTCCTTCACTTTGCTGGTATTCCTGTGAAACCCGTAAAGGGTTAAAACGCTTACTGAATGTCATTTTGAATACTTTCGGGGGTGCAGTTTTTATAATGGGGTCATTTATGGGGTATTTCTAATATGAAAACCCTTCAAATCCACTTCAAATCTGAACTGGTCCCTGAAAAAAAGCGAGTTTCAAAATGTTGTGAAAAATTGGAAAATTGCTGCGGAACTTTGAAGCCCTCTGGTGTCTTCCAAAAGGAAAAACTCATCAATTTTATGATGCAAATATAAAGTAGACATATTGTATATGTGAATAAAAAAAAATGTATTTGGAATATCCATTTTCCTTACAAGCAGAGAGCTTCAAAGTTAGAAAAATGCAAAATTTTCAAATTTTTCATAAAATTTTGGGATTTTTACCAAAGGATGCAAGTTACCAAAAATTTTTACCACTAAGTTAAAGTAGAATATGTCACGAATAAACAATCTCGGAATCAGAATGATAACTAAAAGCATTCCAGAGTTATTAATGTTTAAAGTGACAGTGGTCAGATTTGCAAAAAATGGCCGAGTACTTAAGGTGAAAAAGGGCTCAGTCCTTAAGGGGTTAAAATCATATATACAGATCTATTTAAATAAATGTATCAATAAACTCATCAATAAATAAGTTCATCAATAAACAAATAAATAAATTAATGATTAAAAACTGAATTGATAAAGACATTCATCCATGATTACAAAAAATAAATTCATAGATATACAAAAATAATGGTATTATTGGAGGTAAAGCCAAGGAGAGGGATTAACAAGGGACCCTTCAGCGCCCAGAACCGATGGCGGGGGCCAAGAAGTCGCCACTGATCCGGGATTCATTTTAATGAATGTGAGTCTGTCCATGGAGTCTGTGGACAGACGGGTCCGCTTGTTTGTGACCACTCCACCTGCCGCGCTGAATATCCACACTGACAGTATGCTGGAGGGGGGGGCAGGACAGTTACTCCAGCACATACTGAGCGAGCTCGCGGCAGGTGTCCAGCCTGGCAACCCAGTACTCCATGGGGTCGTCGGTGCTCGTGCTGTCGGAAGCACCAACGGACCCCATGTAGTCTACCACCATGTGGGCCAGCTGCTGGTGGTGACTGTTGCTGCTACTGGGTTGCGCAGGCTGGTAGAGCCTCATCTCACCCAGAAGGTCACCAGCTCGGCTGGCGCTGCTGGGTCCAGCCACCTGCTGGGTGAGATGGGCGGGGAGAACTGGAGGCCGGGGAGTTGCATGCTCCAACCGGCTGATGAGACAGGACTGCAGTTCATGCATCCGGTCCTACCTCCGGCTGGCTGGCATGAACTGCTCCTGTTTCCCCTTTGCAGCATGTGGGCAGCAATGGGGAAGAGGACAGCCCCCTGTGACTCTTCATGACCATGACCAGGACCATGACCTCTTGGTCCTCCTGCTGCTGTCGCTGCTGCTCCCAGTGGGATCTGCCCCACTCCCCGGAGGGTGGAGTTCCACCACGTCACACTGTCCACAATCAGCCTGTGAGGGGGCAGGCTGTTGTCTCGCTGCAGTTTGGACAGGGACGCGGCGACTGTTGGAGAGCGTCGGAAGTGGCTGGCACTCCTCCGTACCCTTTGCACCATGTCACTCAACCTTTTATATGTGCGCAGGAACTTCTGCACCACAATGTTGAGGACATGTGCCAAGCAGGGAATGTGGGTGAGACTGCCAGCATGGAGGGCAGTGAGTAGGTTGCTGCCGTTGTCACAAACAACCATACTTGCTTGTAGCCTGTGGGGTGTCAACCACTTCTGCACCTGAACCTGTAGTGCAGCCAGGTCCAGTGCGTCACCGTTCCCCTAGACTCACAAGCTGGAACACGGCCTGGCAGCGCGTGTGCCCCACACTTTTGTAGCTACGGGGACGCTTGCTGCAGCAGTTCTCCCCTGGAGACCCCCGGGCAGCACCACAAACTCAGATGCTGCTGATCCCGCCCCAGCGCCTCAGAGGGAAACCCAATGGACAGTAAAACTCAGATATTGTCCCTGCCCATGTCTGCTGGTCCAACCATCCATTGTCAGATGCACCCTGTCGCTGACAGCATGATCCAGCGACAGGAATACATTCTGAACAATGAGATGGTGTAGGGCACGGACGCCAGTACTGGCGAAGAAATGGTGGCTGGGGACACGCCATCTGGGTTGGGCCTGCTCCAACATCTGCCGAATGGACTGCTGTCTACAAGATCAAAGAGCAGCAGATGTTGGGCGATAACCCTTCCCAGGAGCCCATTGAGTGAACGCACGTGCCAGTCCCTGAAGGGGGTAGGGCGCCATGCGTTCAAACGTGTCGGCAACCAACGGCAGTTGAGGACATAGAGGAGGGTGCAGTGGAGGCATAGATCTGGCTGCCGGTACCAGTTCCTCTACGAGAGAGAGCGGGGGAGTACATGGCTGGAAGGGGTTGGGGTGTCAGCAGTACAGTGGCAGGAGCTGCTGTCCCCTGCACACTGCTGGTGGCGCTGCTACCACCACCCCGCATCTGTTCCCACTCCCACCAGTGGTTGACTCTCAGGTGCTGGGTAAAGGCAATGATACCCAGCTGAGCCAAAGACCTCCCTCTCCTCACCCTGGCATGGCACAGCTGACAAATGCCAATAGCAGCATCATCTGCTACCAGGGTGAAGTAAGCCCAAACAGGTGACTTCAGCACCGACCTGTCAGATGGGGTGGTGCTGACTTGCACCTGTTCGGGCTCAGTACGCACAGGTGGAGCTGGCTGTTGCTGCCCCCTCCTGCCATTACCAGTGGAGCCCCTGATGCTGGTCTCCCTGGTGACCTGGCGCACCATTTCCCTAGGGTGCCTCCCTTCCTCATCCCTGCTGCTTTAACCCCTTAAGGACTCAGCGTTTTTCTGTTTTTGCATTTTCATTTTTTCCTCATCACCTTCTAAAAATCACAACGCTTTCAATTTTGCACATAAAATTCCATATGATGGCTTATTTTTTGCGCCACAAATTCTACTTTGCAGTGACCGTCATTTTACAAAAAAAATTACGGCGAAACGGAAAAAAATTCATTGTGTGACAAAATTTAAGCAAAAATTTCATTTTGTAACTTTTGGGGGCTTCCGTTTCTACGCAGTACATTTTTTGGTAAAAATGACACCTTATCTTTCTAATTAATTCAAGAACAGTTTTATTGAGTAAAGCAAGAGTTTACAAATATCCAGATGAAAAAACAACACAATAAGGCAGTGGTCTGGTGGGCCAAAATAGAATGGTAACACTTGTAAATAAAACGGTAAGATTATAAAACAATAATGTACCCTAAGAGCAATCAGTTTAGGAAAAGGGGTACCAGAAAGAAACTTCCAGCGCCTAGATCAAAATGTAAGTATAGTGAAGAAAAAGGATCAAAGCAAGCAAGAGCAAGAGTCTAGGCAGTAAAAAATTAAAGAAAGGGAGGTAACTAAAACACAAAGAGAACAAGAGGTAAACAAATAGAAAGAAAGGGGGAAGGGAGCTTAAATGAGGGATACCAGACAAACCGACATTAGGCAAGGGAAACCCAGCCAGGGCGGTGGCCGACCAAAGGGCAACGACGGGGAAGACGGAGCAGATCCATACACAAAGGCGTTGGCACACTGAACGGTAACCAGGAGAGGAGCAAAAAGTAGACCACGTGAGCCAAGTGGCGGCGAGTCTGGTGACATCCTCGGGGCGGACAGCCAGAAGTTCTTCCATATGTCTAATATGTGCAACCTCGGCGAACCAGTCCTCTAATGTGGGGGGATTAGGGTGTTTCCGGATTAGGGTGTTTCCAGCGTCTAGGGATAACTGACTTTGCAGCCTGAAGAAGATGTTGCGTTAGTGATTTTTTATATTTCGCTTGCGCCATCGGGAACATGTAGAGCAATACTGCCTCCCGGCTGGAAGGGACCTGGATCCCTGTTACCTCCCTGATGATCCGAAGGATCGGCCGCCAGAAGGGCAAGAGTTTGGGGCAACTCCACCATATATGCGTCATCGTACCCTCGTCGCCACCACAACGCCAGCAGGAACTCGGGACAGAAGGATACCAATGGTGTAGCATCACCGGGACCCGATACCAACAGGACAAAATCTTATAACTTGTCTCTTGGGCCTTCGCGGCTATGACAGCTTTGTGAGTGAGAAAGAAGCATCGAGACCACTGGTCAGAAGGGAAGGTCGTGCCCCACTTGGATTCCCAAGCACGGCAAAAGGCCGGAAGGAGTCCGCTCTGAGGGACAACAGCAGGCCATAAATAGTGGAAATGATGTGACGATGGTACGAGGAGGCCAAGCTTTGCATGTATCATCAAGATAGGGGCTCGATTGCTCAAGCCTGTAGCTCAGGCTTGGAGCAATCAAACCTAGATCGGACGCAACGAAGCAAGGTAAGAGGGCCTCCGCTCGCGTCCTAGCTGGTCAGAACATCGCAATTTTATCATGATGTCCCGATCAGCCCGACTGAGCTGCCGGGAAGCGTTTACTTTCACTTTCAGACGCGGTGGTCAAATTTGATCGCCGCGTCTGAAGGGTTTATAGCGCGCGGCACAAAGATCGGTGGTGCGCGCTGTTAGCCCAGGGTCCCGGCTATGAATAGCAGCCGGGACCGACCTGGTGTGATGCGGGGTCACAGTATGACCCCATTTTAAACACCGGGACCGGGCTCAGGGTGTACAGGTACGCCCTGAGTCCTTAAGAGGTTAAACTGACAAGGGAGGTGGCACCCATTCTGGGTCACCCTCCTCTCCTCCCCAGATATGTCATACCCAGGGCCAAACTGTGGTGGACTGAGGGGAACAGAAGATGTGGACCTGGCTCCGCTGTCCCCTCGCTGACGCCTGGGTGTGACTAAGCGTGGGGGTTTGTTGGCTATAACCACCTGCACCAGTTGGAAGGAATGTCACTGGGGTACTGACAGCAATTACCCCCTCCTCCTCCATCATCCCTTCCAAAAGGTCCTGAGCATCAGCACTGAGATGGAGATCAGCCTGATGCAGGACCTCCCCCAAGAGGTCCCTCTCACTGTCACTGTCAAACAGGAGAAGGCTAGATTCTTGGGGGCTGGTCCTACAGGAACCGGAGTGCTGCTGCTCGGTGCCAGGGCAGAGGAATCCACTACTACCTCGGCATCCTGTGAGGAAATGGGGTGGCTGCCACCACCAAAAAAGTCTCTAAGACGGACGCCCCCGCCCCTGCCCCGTGCTGGCAGCGGTCCAGCACTAGAACCAACACCCCTACCCCTGCTGCCTGAATGGCCACAAGAACTACTCATTTTAGCGGTGGGGAACACTTTATTGGGATGGGGACTCTGGGGCAAAAATTACTTTACCTAACAAAAGACACAGAGACTAACACTTAAACCTAACACTAAAACTTTTTTTTTTTTTTTTACACATCAAAGACAATCACATAAACACGGACACAGACACTACTAATTACACCAACTAAACAATAAAAAACAAACTAAAAACTAAAGCTAATAAACTTTTTTTTGTTTTGTTTTTTTACACACCAAAGGCAATCACGCAGACATGGACACAGACACTACTAATTACAACTAAACAATAAAAAAAAACTAACTAAAAACTAGAGCTAATAAACTTTTTTTTTTTACACAGACACTAAGCTAAAACAATAAAACACACCTAAATCCTACACTATACCTAAACTAACTAACTCTATACCCTACACTAAAACCTATCTGCTAAATCAGTGTTTTCCAACCCAGTCTTCAAGGCACACCAACATTCCGGGTTTTTTCAGTTACTCCATTGGAATAGAACAGGGAAAAATTAAAATCCTGGACTGTTGGTGTGCCTTGAGGACTGGGTTGGGAAACACTGTGCTAAACTAACCTACTCTAGATGATTTGCTTTGCTTTTAAAAAAAACAAAGCACTGACTCTATACCGTACACTAAAAACTATCTGCTAAGCTAACCTACTTTAAGGGTACGTTCATACGTGCGGATTTTCACAACGTATTTTGCGGCGGATCAGCCACTGAAGGACCTCCTATATGCTGCCTTTATATGTGCCTGCGTATTGCCGCTTCGAGCAGACACACTGTGATGTGCGAGTCGCCGTGCATGTGCGGTGTACTCGCACACATCGCGACCGCTCCCCCTGCTCAATGAGCTAGGCCGAGAACTGCCGCGATGTGCGAGTATACTGCACATCGCAGTGTGTGTGCTCGGAGCAGCGTATTGCTGCTCCAAGCAGGCACATGTAAAGGCATCATATAGAGGTCCTTCAGCGGCAGCTTGTGTGAACGTACCCTAACACTATAAATTCCCTAGATGATTTGCTTTGCTTTTAAAAAAAGAAAAGCTCTAACTCTATACCCTACACTAGTATCTATCTAAGCTATCTAAGCTAAGCTAACCTACTCTAACACTATCTAATTCGCTGTATAATTTTTTATTTTTAAAGCACTTAAAAGCACCCGGACAGTATTCTAGCTCCTATCACAATATCCACCACAAGAAACTTCAGGGATCTGCTGCTGGGAGGAATCTTATATAGTGAAGGGGTGGGATCCCTTCCTATTGGTTGCTAGGGATGTTGCTAACCTCTGACAACTGTATCTGCATCATTCTCATTGGCCCACAAGCTAAAAGAAGAGAGGGATCAATATTCAAGCGCACGCGCCAGTCTGACACAGTAACTAGTATTGGAGCCTTCTTTAGACCACACGCTGGAATGGAAGCAGGGAGGGCTGATCACTGTGATGTGTACTGTGAAAAAAAAAATGAATATTCGTAATTGCGAATATATAGCGCTATATTCGCAAAGTTGCAATATTCGCAATAAATATTCGCATTGCGAATATTTGCGCGCAACACTAGTGGAGGCCAAATGGAGGCTCACCCCCCCAGGGAAACTCTTTCAAAATTCTTTCTGCCGCCCTCTCATTTCCTCCAAGTATCCCAGCTTCTCTTGTTCTGCACCTCCAGACTCTGAGACCCCCTCAACCTTTGAGGACATGGTAGGGCCGCAACTCAGTTAGGTGTCCTTATCCAGTCTTTATAGGTGCTTTAATGAACTTATCCTGTACATGGTTATATACTGTATACAGCAAAGTAGTGACTACAGCCCTAGAAGTATTATGCAGGAAGATCTCATCAGGTTCCTCACACCCTCTGTCTTCTTCCAGCTGCTCCGCACAACAGGTCCTTCAGCCAGAATAATTACTCTCCTTCTGAGCTCTACCCACTCCTGTCACAGGATTCTCCTCACAGGTCCTTTAGTCACAATCTCCTCTCTCCTGCAGAACTCCGCCCCCCACATGCAGTGGTCACATGATTGTGACATCACCACAGGTCCTTCCCCTCCAGCATTCTGCAGATACAGAGTAGGTCCTGGTCGGGCAGTCACTGCTGTTGTGATATGTGTGAAGATCTCTGCACCTCAGTGATCACCCAACCAGGACCTGCATGATGTGAAGATAGAAATAAAATAAAAAAATTGAAAAATGGAGTACTGGTAGCTTGTAGAAACAAGCTTTCGAGATTCCTCCCTTTATCAAGTCATAAGCATTTCTGAGCTCACAAGGAGAAAACACAGGTTCTATCTCACAAACTATGCAGGGGTTAAAACAACATATGTGGAGAATGGACATTAAGTTGGGCCATAAATTGTATAGCTATAGGATTTATACCCAACTTAATGTCCATTCTCCACATATGTTGTTTTAACCCCTGCATAGTTTGTGAGATAGAACGTGTGTTTTCTCCTTGTGAGCTCAGAAATGCCTATGACTTGATAAAGGGAGGAATCCCGAAAGCTTGTCTCTACATAATCTTGTTAGTCCAATAAAAAAGGTATTACAAGATACTGCAACTACCGATGATTTAGCTTTTTGCATCACTGGACTAATACGGCTACTCCTAACTAATATATATATATATATATATATATATATATATATATATATTTTTATTTTTTTTTATAAAACACTGGATAACCCCTTCAAGCATCAACTTTGGCCAGCCTAGTCACTAGTCTTGAATATTATTGAACCTGCATGAGAACAAGAACAAGGTTAGGAGTAGATTCCCACCACCTGCATCTGTCAAGAAATAGGTGCATGTATTAAAAACTGGAACAAAATTAACATAGATGTGGTTTGTTACATTATGTGTCTACTGTTTTAAATATTTCAGTTGTATTATATGAAAAACAGGTCTCACCCCTTAATATATATATATTTATATATAAAACTCAATCTGTGTATGTGTGTGTGTATTTTCCAGCATCACGTCCAAACGGCTACAAATATTAACATGAAACATGGCACACATGTTACTTATACAGTACAGACCAAAAGTTTGGACACACCTTCTCATTCAAAGAGTTTTCTTTGTTTTCATGACTATGAAAATTGTAGATTCACACTGAAGGCATCAAAACTATGAATTATCACATGTGGAATTATAGACATAACAAAAAAGTGTGAAACAACTAAAAATATATGTCATATTCTAGGTTCTTCAAAGTAGCCACCTTTTTCTTTGATTACTGCTTTGCACACTCTTGGCATTCTCTTGTTGAGATTCAAGAGGTAGTCGCCTGAAATGGTCTTCCAACAGTCTTGAAGGAGTTTTCAAAGATGCTTAGCACTTGTTGGCCCTTTTGCCTTCATTGGGTTCAGGTCTGGTGACTGTGGAGGCAAGGTCATCTGGTGCAGCTTTTACACATCCTGGAGGTGTGTTTGGGGTCATTGTCCTGTTGAAAAATAAATGATGGTCCAACTAAACGCAAACCGGATGGAATAGCATGCCGCTGCAAGATGCTGTGGTAGCCATGCTGATTCAGTATGCCTTCAATTTTGAATAAATCCCCAACAGTGTCACCAGCAAAGCACCCCCACATCATCACACCTCCTCCTCCATGCTTCACGGTGGGAACCAGGCATGTAAAGTCCATCCGTTCACCTTTTCTGTGTCGCACATAGACACAGTGGTTGGAACCAAAGATCTCAAATTTGGACTCATCAGACCAAATCACAGATTTCCACTGGTCTAATGTCCATTCCTTGTGTTCTTTAGCCCAAACAAGTCTCTTCTGCTTGTTGCCTGTCCTTAGCAGTGGTTTCCTAGCAGATATTCTACCATGAAGGCCTGATTCACACAGTCCCTTCTTAACAGTTGTTCTAGAGATATGCCTGCTGCTAGAACTCTGTGTGGCATTGACCTGGTCTCAAATCTGAGCTGCTGTTAACCTGCGATTTCTGAGGCTGGTGACTCAGATGAACTTATCCTCCACCAGGGACGTGCACACATACGGTTCAAAGGGGGCTTCAGCCCCTGCCCTGCCCAGCCTCTGCCCTGACCCTGCCCTTTAGCCGAGCATCTCCCTGCCCTTCATTTAGAAGTGAGCCTCTCTGCAGGGGTCACTGGTATAGCGCTGGCACTCTTGGAGGTGCTCGGTTCTTTAACAACCCCCCCCCCCAGCTCCTCCATCTTCCTCCTCCTGTTGCTGAACGATCTTGCACAGTGTAACTTCCTTTCTGCCGATGAGTGAACAAGTCTGCAGGCAGCAGGAAGCACAGAGTCCTGCCTGAACATCCATTTACTGAAGTATTCCCTGCGCCCAGCCAGCTTCCTATAAAAGTGAGTGCAGATGTATTGTGTGAACATGTGTGTGTAATGTGTATGCAGATGTATTGTGTGAACAAGTGTATTGTGTGAACGTGTGTGTGTAATGTGTATGCAGATGTATTGTGTGAACGTGTGTGTGTAATGTGTATGCAGATGTATTGTGTGAACATGTGTGTGTAATGTGTATGCAGATGAATTGTGTGAACATGTGTGTGTAATGTGTATGCAGATGAATTGTGTGAACAGGTGTGTGTGTAATGTGTATGTAGAGGTATTGTGTGAACATGTGTGTGTGTAATGTGTATGCAGATCTATTGTGTGAACATGTGTGTATGTAATGTGTATGCAGATGTATTGTGTGAACGTGTGTGTGTAATGTGTATGCAGATGTATTGTGTGAACGTGTGTGTGTAATGTGTATGCAGATGTATTGTGTGAACGTGTGTGTGTAATGTGCATGCAGATGTATTGTGTGAACATGTGTGTGTAATGTGTATGCAGATGTATTGTGTGAACGTGTGTGTGTGTAATGTGTATGCAGATGTATTGTGTGAACATGTGTGTGTAATGTGTATGCAGATGAATTGTGTGAACATGTGTGTGTAATGTGTATGCAGATGTATTGTGTGAACATGTGTGTGTAATGTGTATGCAGATGTATTGTGTGAAATGTGTATGAAGACGTATTGTGTGAACATGTGTGTGTAATGTGTATGCAGATGTATTGTGTGAACATGTCAGTGTAATGTCTGTTACTTACTAGCCTTTGTGTATAGTGTGGTGTGTATGTACTGCATGTATATACACATGTATGGTATATGTGTGAGTATGTGTATGTAAGTGTGTATATGTATAGTATTTTATGTATGTTATACGCAGTGCTGTATCTGTCACTAGGCCAACAATGATTGATACAGCCATACAAAGACCAATATATGGCGGGTGAATGCTCAATATCAATTCCTATAGATCACCTGGGTGATCCAAAAAAAAAAAAAAAAAAAACAATCTCCCATATATCCCAAAGCTTTATTATTAATTATTAACACACATAATGTTAATAATTAATAATAAAGCTTTGGGATATATGGGAAATAGTTTTTTTTTTGATCACCCAGGTGATCTATAGGAATTGATATTCAGGACTGATACAGCACTTATCCCAGTGGTGGTTGCAAATTGCATGGCGCCCCTGAAGTACACTTATGTTTGTATATAAGTTTTTATATTTGTCTGTAATCAGTGTTTCCCAACCAGGGTGCGGCCAGCTATATAGGCTGTCTGGGCATGCTGGGAGTTGTAGTTTTGCAACAGCTAGAGTCACCCTGGTTGTGAAACACTAATTTATGCATGTATGTGTATTTATCATGGTCTCACAACCAGAGTGCCTCCAGCTGTTGCAACTAGAGATGAGCGAACTTACAGTAAATTCGATTCGTCAAAAAATTCTCGGCTCGAAAGTTGATGACTTATCCTGCATAAATGAGTTCAGCTTTCAGGAGTTCCGGTGGGCTGGAAAAGGTGCATACAGTCCTAGGAAAGAGTCTCCTAGGACTGTATCCACCTTTTCCAGCCCACCAGAGCACCTGAAAGCTGAACTAATTTCTGCAGGATAAGACATCAACTGCCGAGCCGAGAAGTTCGTGAAAAATCGAATTTTGCAACTGCTGAAAGCACTCTGGTTGGGAAACACACACATATATATTTATATTCAGGGATGTGGGACTCCTATCACCCGACACCCGGGACATACTACTGGTGGTTGTAGTAAAGCTATGTTCCTTTACATACTGGTGGTTGTAGTAGAGCTATGTTCCTTTACATACTGGTGGTTGTAGTAGCGCTATGTTCCTTTACATACTGGTGGTTGTAGTAGAGCTATGTTCCTTTACATACTGGTGGTTGTAGTAGTTCTATGTTCCTTTACATACTGGTGGTTGTAGTAGAGCTATGTTCCTTTACATACTGGTGGTTGTAGTCGTGCTAGGTTCCTTTACATACTGGTGGTTGTAGTAGAGCTATGTTCCTTTACATACTGGTGGTTGTAGTAGAGCTATGTTCCTTTACATACTGGCAGTTGTAGTAGAGCTATGTTCCTTTACATACTGGTGGTTGTAGTAGAGCTATGTTCCTTTACATACTGGCAGTTGTAGTAGAGCTATGTTCCTTTACATACTGGTGATTGTAGTAGAGCTATGTTCCTTTACATACTGGTGGTTGTAGTAGAGCTATGTTCCTTTACATACTGGTGGTTGTAGTAGAGCTATGTTCCTTTACATACTGGTGGTTGTAGTAGTGCTATGTTCCTTTACATACTGGTGGTTGTAGTAAAGCTATGTTCCTTTACATACTGGTGGTTGTAGTAGAGCTATGTTCCTTTACATACTGGTGGTTGTAGTAGAGCTATGTTCCTTTACATACTGGTGGTTGTAGTAGAGCTATGTTCCTTTACATACTGGTGGTTGTAGTAGAGCTATGTTCCTTTACATACTGGTGGTTGTAGTAAAGCTATGTTCCTTTACATACTGGTGGTTGTAGTAGAGCTATGTTGCTTTACATACTGGTGGTTGTAGTTGAGCTATTTTTGGGTGGCGCCGGGGAGGGAGGGGGTTGATTTTGAGGAGATCAAGCATATAATAGCCTATAACCAAACCAGTGTTTCCCAATCAGGGTGTCTCCAGCTGTTGCAAAACTACAACTCCCAGCATGCCCAGACAACCATTGGCTGTTCGGGCATGCTGGGAGTTTTGCAACAGCTGAAGGCACCCTGGTTGGGAAACTCTGAATCAAACATTCCCGGAAGAAAATGAAAGAAGAATAGAACTACAGAAGTTATTTTTTTCACGTTCATGTTTTCCTCCTCACATTCTAAAAATTATAACGTTTTCAATTTTCCACCTATATACCCATATAAGGGCTTGTTTCTTGCATCAGAAATCGTACTTTGTAATGACTTCAATCATTTCACCACAAACTCTATGGCAAAACCAGAAAAATATTTGTGGGGCAAAATTGAAACAACAAAACAGCAATTTTGTAACTTTTGGGGGCTTCTGATTCTACACAGTGCACTTTTCAGTAAAAATTACACTTTATTTTTATTCTGTAGGTCCATACGGTTACAAGGATACCTAATTTATATAGGTTTTATTTTATTTTTCTACTTTGAAAAAAATGATATATACATGCACCAAAATTTGTGTTTAAAATTGTCATCTTCTGACCCCTATAACTTTTTTTTAATTTTTCTGCATACAGGGCGGTATGAGAGCTCATTTTTTGCATTGTGATCTGAAGTTTTTATCGGTACCATTTTTGTCTTGATCGCTTTTTATAAAAAATGTTATGGTATAAAAAATATGCAATTTTTTTATAGTGCCCTTTTTTTTTATTTGAGCCCCTGCCCTCCAAAATGTCTGTGCATGTCCCTGTGTTCCACAGCAGAGGTGACTCTTGGTCTTCCTTTCCTGGGGCGGTCCGCATGTGAGCCAGTTTCTTTGTAGCTCTTGGTGGTTTTTGTGTCTGCACTTGGGGACACTTTCCACCTAGAATATGACATTTTCAGTTTCACACTTTTTTGTTATGTTTATAATTCCACATGTGTTAATTCATAGTTTTGATGCCTTCAGTGTGAATCTACAATTTTCATAGTCATGAAAATAAAGAAAACTCTTTGAATGAGGTGTGTCCAAACTTTTGGTCTGTACTGTATGTCAACAACAAACATAGGATAGGTAATTTAACCCTTACTCACCCCCATTTGCCAGGGTAGGGGTATTTGTTTAAAGTCCCATACAAGTCTATGGGTAATGTTACTGCATAACTTCCAAATGTCTGGAGATATTTCAATAATACTTGGTCACATGTTACTCATGTCCACTTAAAATATAGGTTGCCTATAGGAGGTCGGGATAGGAGGTCGAGATAGGAGGTCAGGATAGGAGGTCGAGATAGGAGGACGAGATAGGAGGAAGGGATAGGAGGTCGAGATAGGAGGACGGGATAGGAGGTCGGATAGGAGGACAGGATATGACAATATATGAGGACTGGATATGAAGTCAAAAGCTTCCTCCTTTGTTTATTTTCCTCCCCAACAAGGATTAGGAAGGAAAAACCGGGCAACGCCGAGTACTCAGCTAGTAAAAATTAAAAAAGCATGATCTATAGTTAGTGATATTTTTTCCACCCTCTGTAGGTCCCCCCCCCCCCCCTCATCATCAGCTGGTCTCTGATGTGCCCTCTAGTGTTTCTAGACACTTCCACAACCAACCACCGCTCCTCTGATCTATTAGCTGGCCCATGCAGGCTATGATGCTGCCAAGTTGCTCCACTTATGTTTGCATTAAAATGAGCACTTGCTCACCACTACCAACTTTTTAAATGCTGTAGGCCCAACCATAGTCCACCAACCAAAAGCAGTGTACTAATTCCTAAATCAACAGAAAGGTAACTTGGTTTATGTGATTAGTGTGCAAAAAAAAGGGGAAGGGGGACAACAAGTACAGAACAATGCAATGGATATATTAGGTGCAATTGTCCTCTGCATTGAACATTTGTAGTCTCAGTCACATGCAATTTTTATGAAAAATTTCACCAAATAAAACTTTTACCTGTTACCAAATAAAACTTTTAATATAAACACTTTCCCATTCACTTGCTTTTAAAATTATCAACATAAATATGTTTAAAATGTAATAGAAAAAACACAGCCACTAAGTTGCTCTGTTCTGGTTTCTGCCACGATTATTACAGTGAGTTTGGTCTCCTCCGGCCTGTCAGTGCTTCGGCTGCACTGAGCTTGATTGACAGCTGCACAGAAAGTGAAAGCTCCAGATTTTCACAGAAAGCTGCACACTCTGAAAGCTGCAGGAAAGCCTCACTGATAGCAACACAGACTGAAACATGCACAGAGCCTGAGGTCTTCTATTCATCACAGCACTGCAACGATGTGAGGGCAGAAGTGGTCCCCCACCAGGCTTCAGTGATGTCATGCCTGCTGGGAAATGCCCACTTCTCCTGCTGGGAGATTGCACTATGTGAGCAAGAAAAAGGTAAAAGCTTTTTAAAGCTCTGAAATTCTTTTTAAGGGCTGTAGGAGTGTTAGGAGTAGTTAGGGAACATAGCCTGAGTTAGTTTAGAACAGTTTATTTGGTGACAGGTACTCTTTAAAATTGAATAAAAAATATTGAAACATTCTACTACTCATTCTGTTGAGCTAGTAATGCTGCAGTGTTTGTAGTTCTTTATGCACACAAGTGTTGTTGAGGAGTTCACAAATTTGCTTTAGATTCACATGACCCATAAAGTAACCAGGAGTGTAGTTTTCTTTGTGGGTTTTAGTTCTCTTCAAAACATTTTCCACGGTATTTACTAAGGTTCCCCTACATTCTTTTTACACCTGCTCCGATCTGTCGGGTTTTCTTCAGCTGAAATGTACTACATTTTCTGTGTAAACTTTACTAAATATGTAGTTTTTTTTGTGTGAAAATGTTGTGGACACACCCCTTTTTCAGTGGACACACCCCTTTATGGAGTTCTCAGTAAAATGGAGTCAGTCAGATATTTTTTTATTCTAGCGCAGACTGAATTTCTGGCGCAATGCACCAGAATCTTGCGCACAACCTGACAAAAGTAGCAATTCAGTTCAGACTTGCTTGTCTTTTAGGGGCTACTCACATCATCTTATGGCTATGCACTGTGGATATATTGTCAACTGTGGCTTGACCACTGGGTATACACCACTATAAATTTTTTATTTGAGGGTCACGAAAATCATTAAAATTGGTAAACAAATGACTAACATCAACCATTCAAGATTGGATCTGATTGCTAGGCAAACTCTGATAACATTGGGACTGTGTTGGGCTGGCCCTTTATGCATCAGGTTGTAGGACAATATGAGGTTATGTTGCCAATTAATATTTTCTGAGAGTGAGTCAAACTGCAAAAAACCTCCCCCCCCCCCCCCCCCCCCCGCACAATCTCCATAACCGCAACTGAATTTCTTTTTTAATGGAGTGATGGGTTTTCACACAAACTGCCACTCTGCTCATTGTCTTGGAAGATAGCTGAGCACTTTACTTGGCTTTCTCTGGCAGCCCCATTCAAAACAGAGGAGTTAAGTTATGGTGTGGTTCAGGAGATCACATGGAAGGAGCAGAGGACATACTTCATCACAGTGTTCCTGTATGTGGCTTTGTTTTTCGTGGGGCAAGTGTTAAGGGGTCTGCGTGACAAAAATATATTTAGTATAAGATTGCTATACTAATGCTATAAACACGCACAACATGCACACAATTTTATATATATATATATATATATATAATTAAGTAACTTCAATCCAATGAAAAAAAGGAGCACTGTTAATTTAAATGAATGATTTATTTTGTTTTAATAAGAAAACAAGAACATGCAAAGTGGGCTGTTTTGTAAAAAAAAAAAAAAAAAAAAAAAGTAAAATTTTTTATCAATCTGAGGCTGGAATTCCTGGAATTTTAGCTGCATGGCGTTTTTTAGGCCAAAAAACGCTGCGGTCAGATGTTAAGCAATAAAAAATTGTGTTTTTTGCGGGGATGCGGATACCCAATACTCCAGAAGCTACATTACTGTTTATGTTTCCTATGGCGCAGGCGAAGTACAAGCGATCCCTAGTGAGACACCTCCTACAGGCGGCCAAGTCAGTTATACCCCGGCGGTGGAAGTCCCCTGACCCTCCTACTGTTGAGGAATGGCTGGCTGAAGTAGCGCAGACCCGACGTATGGAGGAACTGCTCGCGGTTCTCCCTGCCGACGTGGAGAGGGTAGGTGCCACCTGGCTCCCCTGGGGCGAGTTTTGCTCGTCTGGACACTATAGCTTGATGTCTTAGGGAGGGCTAGTTTGCATGACTCGCTCTTCTGCGCCTTCTTGGTCCTATACCCCCTGGCCTCTTGGAGGGCTCCCGTTCGCTGGCTAGACCCCCTGCACTCTTTTTGGCCAGACTGATCTGTGGATCTGTGTCCTCTTTCCTTCTCCTTCCCTTCTTCTTGGCCACCCCCCCCCTTTTTTTCCCTCTCTGTGTGTTCTGTCTCTCTACACTCTTGTGTTCGCCCCCCCTTTGGGATCTTTTCTTTGTGTTACGTCGTATGAATGCGATTCCTACTCTCTTTTTGCTCTGCATGGTTTTCTCTCTGAATTGAGATTTTGCCTGTGTACGCACGTGCATCTGACGAGCAGCTAATGAATAAGTTCTTCTCATTCTATGGTTTATTGTGATATATAATTGCTCATGGTTATATTCTAATTTCCGTCATGTTCTTTATATAAGTGCCATCCCTTGCAGACTGTTTGATGCACCTGCTTCTGCTTATGTTTTCTACATGGCTGTGACTTATGGCCCCCTGTATGACCGGCCTCACCTGGCCAATGGGCTTGATTGTTCCTGTATTGCTCATCTTTTTTTTTTTTATGTTCACTTATTTTTGAATAAACATCTTTTGGAATTTGAAAAAAAAAAAAAAATATCACATATCCCCAAAAGTAGTAACCAATAAAAACTCATCCAAAAAAAAAAATCGTGTTTTTATTATCCTTTTGGCGTTTTTTTTCACTCTTTTTTTAATGAAATTTCGTAGGGTACCATTTAAAAAAAAAAAAAAAAGATACAGTAGTAATGGAAAACATTTTATTTAACGAAATGTATGTTTACTATAACAACATTTTTATACATTTTTAAACAGGGATCAATTTATGTGTGCGGGCAGGGGACTTAAAATGTAGCCGTAAAACTAAAAATGTAGTAATTTTTTAGGTAGTACTACAACTCCCAGCATAGAACACACTATTCCATGATGGGAGTAGTACCTGTACTAATTACTATTCTATGGTCCCCTATATATATATATATATATATATATATATATATATATATATATATATATATATATATATACATATACACACACACACACCGTATATAAACACCTATTCATATTTCCAGCAGAGAGCTGTGATTGGCCAGATGGTTCCAGCCATATACATCAGTGCAGGGGACCATAGAAGAGCGGCTGCCCGAATCTATACATTCTACAGGAGGATCACATCGGGTGTCAGGAGTGACATCCACTGTGATATTTCCTTAACTGCAGGTGCTACAGCTCCCAACATGGAGCACACTCTGACAGATCGCAATAGGTGCCAGAAGTAACACTCGCTGCGATCTATCTATTAATGCAGGTACTACAGCTCCCAGCATGGTGCAGAGTGTGCTCCATGTTGGAAGTAGTAGTACCTGCAGTTAAGGACAGATCACGGTGGGTGACACTCCTGACACCCGATGTGATCGTCCTATCTATTGCAGAGATGCGGAGCGGCTTTCTACAGCGCTCGCATCTCTGCACTTTACTCCGGCGGCCAGTGATGTGAATAGAACATCACTCATTCATATTTCCCGCTGAGAGCTTTGATTGGCTGCAACCATCTGGCCAATCCCCACTCTGGGCGGAAAATAGGAATGAGCGATGTGAAATTCTATTCACATCACTGGCCGACCAAAGTACAGAGCAGAGATGCGATGCATAGAGCAGCTCCGCATCTCTGCTATATTATGTACGATCACATCAGGTGTCAGGAGTAACACCCGGGGCGATATGTCTATTAGTACAGGTACTACTACTCCCATCATGGAACAGTCTGTTCCATGCTGGCAGTAGTAGTACTACCTAAAAAAATGTAAAAAAAAAGTCAAACAGAAAAAAAAAGTCAAACACTATTCAAAATGTATAAAAATGTTGTTAAATCCTTTTTTTCCATCCCTACTGCATCCTTTTTTATTATTATAATTTTTTTTTTTTTGGTACCCAACAAATTTTGAAAAAAAACGCCAAAGGGGCCAAAAATGCAATTTCCACTCAAATGCAAAAACGCCAGAAAAAAAGTCAGACGCAAGAAATTGCACTCGCGTTTTTTTTCTGTGAAAAACAAACGCAGGGAAGAAAAAGAAATGGAATCCTAGCTTGAACAAAGCAGAGCTTTAGACACAAAATACCTTTTCGTAATAAACCTTTAAATGCTGCATTCGTACATGCCACTTATGCCTATGTGTACTTGTGCACATCTTAACACCACCTAATTTTTTTCATCCACAGACCCATATAAGGGCTTGTTTTTCGCATGACCAATTATACTTAGTAATTACATTGATCTATAAAATGTTTTATTGGGGCAATTGAAAAGAAAACAACAATTTAGCAAATTTTGGAGAAACTGACATGTTCTTTTTATTCTGTGGGTCAATACAATTCACATGATACCATGTTTACAAGCTATGTGGTACTACTTTAACCTGTTGGGGACGAAGGGCGTATGCATACGCCCTTCCGTCCTGGTTTTAAGGACGAAGGGCGTATCCATACGCCTGTGGGAATTTCGGCCAGGCGGGGACCGGGCCGGGGTGATTGCTGATATCTATCAGCAGGCACCCCGTGCAAATGCCCAGGGGGGGTCATTAGACCCCCCCCATGTCGGCGATCGGCGCAAATCGCAAGTGAATTCACACTTACGATTTGCGCCGATTCCGGGTCATTACGGGTCTATGGTGACCCGGAATAGAAGGGGGATCGCGGGTGTCTAAGATCCCCCTGTAGCGATAGGAGTGAGGTGGCACGGGTGCCACCCCTCCTATCCCTGCTATTGGTGGTCTAGACGCGATCACCAATAGCAGATCTGGGGCGGGGGGGGGGGGGGTTTACTTTTGTTTTCCCCGTCCTGCCCACCCACAATAGGCAGGGCAGAACGGGGAAAACGAAGAGGAGCGGCGCCGGAGTCCACTTACCCCTCCGGAGGCAGCGGAGCGACGGCGATCGGCGGGCGGCGACGGAGATCTGCGGGCGGCGGGCGGCAGAAGAGGACGGCTCCCTGGATGCGACGGAAGCCGGTGAGTAGTTGCCTAGCAACATCTAGAGGGCTAAAGTCTGAGACTACTATAGTGGTCTCTAGACTGTAGCCCTCCAGATGTTGCCAAACTACAACTCCCAGCATGCCCAGACAGCTGTTTGCTGTGTGGGCATTCTGGAATTTGTAGTTTTGCAACAGCTGGAGGTCTGCAGTTTAGAGACCACTGCACAGTGATCTCTATACTGCCCTCTAGATCTTGCAAAACTCCAACTCCTAGCATGCCCACACAGCTGTTTGCTGTCTGGGCATGCTGGGAGTTGTAGTTTTGCAACATCTGGGGGTCCACAGTTTGGAGATTCAGTGGTCTCTAAATTGTAGCACTCCAGATGTTGCAAAACTACAAATTCCAGCATGCTCACACAGAAAACAGCTGTCTCGGCATGCTGGGAGTTGTAGTTGCGTACCTCCAGCTGTTGCATAACTACATCTCCCAGCATGCCCTTCTGTGATCAGTACATGCTGGGAATTGTAGTGTTGCAACAGCTGGAGGCACACTGGTTGGAAAATACTGAGTTAGGTAACAGAACCTAACTGAAGGTTTTCCAACCAGTGTGCCTCCAGCAGTTGCAAAACTACAACTCCCAGCATGTACTGACAGACCGTGCATGCTGAGAGTTGTAGTTTTGCAACAGCTGGTGGCACACTGGTTGGAAAATACTGAGTTAGGTAACAGAACCTAACTGAAGGTTTTCCAACCAGTGTGCCTCCAGCTGTTGCAAAACTACAACTCCCAGCATGCACGGTCTGTCAGTACATGCTGGGAGTTGTAGTTTTGAAACAGCTGGAGGTTTGCCACCCCCCCCCCCCCCCCCCCCCCATGTGAACGTACAGGGTAAATTCACACGGGCGAGTTTACAGCAAGTTTCCTGCTTCAAGTATGAGCTGCGGCAAATTTTTCGCTGCAGCGCAAATTCCTAGCGGGAAACTCACTGTAACCCGCCAGTGTGACTGTACCCTATAAACACTACACTACACTACACTACACTAACACCTAATAAAGAGTAAAACACTACATATACACCCCCTTACACTGTCCCCCCCCAATAAAAATGAAAAACGTATTGTACGGCAGTGTTTCCAAAACTGAGCCTCTAGCTGTTGCAAAACAACAACTCCCAGCATTTCCGGACAGCCACTGACTGTCCAGGCATGCTGGGAGTTTAGCAACAGCTGGAGGCACCCTGTTTGGGAATCACTGGCATAGAATACCCCTATGTCCACCCCTATGCAATCCCTAATTTAGTCCTCAAATGCGCATGGCGCTCTCTCACTTCGGAGCCCTGTCGTATTTCAAGGAAACAGTTTAGGGACACATATGGAGTATCTCCGTACTCGGGAGAAATTACACTACAAATTTTGGGGGGCTCTTTCTCCTTTTACCCCTTATGAAAAGGAAAAGTTGGGATCTACACCAGCCTGTTAGTGTAAAAAAAAAATTTTTTACACTAACATGCTGGTGTTGCCCTTTACTTTTTATTTTCACAAGAGGTAAAAGGAAAAAAAGACCCCCAAAATTTGTAACGCAATTTCTCCTGAGTACGGAAATACCCCATATGTGGGAGTAAAATGCTCTGCGGGCGCACAAGGCTCAGGAGTGAGAGCGCACCATGTACATTTGAGGCCGAAATTGGTGATTTGCACAGGGGTGGCCGATTTTACAGCGGTTCTGACATAAACCCAAAAAAATAAATACCCACATGTGATCCCATTTTGGAAACTACACCTCTCACGGAATGTAACAAGGGGTACAGTGAGCATTTACGCCCCACAAGTGTCAGACAGATTTTTGGAACAGTGGTCCGTGAAAATGAAAAATTTAATTTTTTTGTTTGCACAGCCCACTGTTCCAAAGATCTGTCAAACACCAGTAGGGTGTAAATGCTCACTGTACCCCTTATTACATTCCGTGAGGGGTGTAGTTTCCAAAATGGGGTCACATGTGGGGGGGTCCACTGTTCTGGCACCACGAAGGGCTTTGTAAATGCACATGGCCCCCGACTTCCATTCCAAACAAATTATCTCTCTAAAAGCTCAATGGCGCTCCTTCTCTTCTGAGCATTGTAGTTCGCTCGCAGTGCACTTGACATCCAAACATGGGGTATTTCCATACTCAGAAGAAATGGGGTTACAAATTTTGGGGGGCATTTTCTCCTATTACCCTTTGTAAAAAAGTAAAATTTGGGGAAAAACCAGCATTTTAGTGGAAATTTTTTTTTCATTTACACATCCGACTTTAACAAAAAGTTGTCTAACACCTGTGGGGTGTTAAGGCTCACCGTACCCCTTGTTACGTTCCTTGAGGGGTGTCGTTTCCATAATAGTGTGCGATGTGGGGTTTTTTGCTGTCCTGGCACCATAGGGGCTTCCTACATGGGACATGCCCCCCAAAAACCATTTCAGAAAAACTCACTCTCCTAAATTCCATTGTTGCTCCTTTGCTTCTGAGCCCTCTACTGCGCCCGCCGAACACTTGACATACACATATGAGGTATTTTCTTACTCGAGAGAAATTGGGTTACAAATTGTGAGAGGATTTTTTTCCTTTTACCCATTGTAAAAATTCAAAAACTGGGTCTACAAGAACATGCCAGTGTAAAAAATGAAGATTTTGAATTTTCTCCTTCACTTTGCTGCTATTCCTGTGAAACACCTAAAGGGTTAACACACTTACTGAATGTCATTTTGAATACTTTGAGGGGTGCAGTTTTTATAATGGGGTAATTTATGGGGTATTTCTAACCAGAAGACCCTTCAAATCCACTTCAAACCTGAACTGGTCCCTGAAAAATTCTGATTTTGAAAATTTTGCGAAAAATTGGAAAATTGCTGCTGAACTTTCAAGCCCTCTGATGTTTTCCAAAAGTAAAAACATGTCAACTTTATGATGCAAACATAAAGTAGACATATTGTATATGTGAATCAATATATAATTTATTTGGAATATCCATATTCCTTATAAGCAGAGAGCTTCAAAGTCAGAAAAATGCAAAATTTTCAAATTTTTCATGACATTTTTGAATTTTTCACCAAGAAAGGATGCAAGTATCGACGAAAATTTACCACTAACATAAAGTAGAATATGTCACGAAAAAACAATCTCGGAATCAAATTTATAAGTACAAGCATCCCAGAGTTATTAATGCTTAAAGTGACAGTGGTCAGATTTGCAAAAAATGCTCCCGTCCTTAGGGTGATAATGGGCTCCATCCCCAAGGGGTTAAAAAATATATATATTTTTTTATTATGCTTAATATTGCCCTATTCTGACTCTTACAGGATAACTCCGCGATGTACAACTTATCCCCTTATTCTAAGGATAGAGGATAAGTGTTAGATTGCGTGGGGTCAGACCGCTGGAGCCCCCCGCAATCTCCCAAACAGAGCCCTGGCTCTCTGCATAAAACAAGCATTTTCGACCACCGCCAGAAGCGGTGGCCAACACCCCCCCCTCCATGCAGTTCTTTGGCAGAGCCGGAGCGCTGCTTTTGGCAATCTCCGGCTCTGCCATAGAACTGCACAGAGGGGGCGTGTCGACCGCAGCTTCGAGCTGTGATAGAAAAATGCTCGTTTCAAGCAGGGAGCCGGGGTGGCATTCGGAAGATCACGTGGGCCCCAGCGGTCGGACCCCCAGCAATTAATTTTATTTGCATTGTGATCAGTAGTTTTTATCGATACCCCTTTTGTGTATGTGTGACTTTTTAATCACTTTTTTATAAAAATTTTTGGGGATTTGATGTGACCAAAATGCAGAAATGTTTTCTTTTCATTTACGCCATTCAACGTATTGTATCATTAATATATATATATATATATATATATATATATATTTATATATAAAACAAATTTTGTAAAATGAGCAAAAGGGGCAATCAAAATTTTTATTGGGAGCAGGGTTTATTCACTTTTTTTTAAAACTATTTATATTACTTTTTTATAGCAATCTATTGATTGCTTATACTGTTCAGTGGTATGCATAGGCATAGTATTGATCGGTATAATCTGCTATCTATTTCTTCGGTCTGTCAGAATGAGGCAGGTGAGGGGACCTCCGGCCACCATCCTGGTTCAACGGATCCCTGCGGTTGTGTGGCGGTTGGTCAGATGAGTCTCTGTATGCTCCTATTATGCGTCAAATGCTGTGATGTGTCATCCTCAAAAGGACTGACCGCTCAGCCAATCACTGCGGCTAGCAATTGGCTGAGCAGGGCAGTTACTGTGGGGATGATGCATCACTGGTCCAAGGTAGTGGCGGTGAAGAGTGTAGACCAGTAGCTGTCCGAATGGCAGTGCAAAAATATAACATTTTTAAAAAGAAAATGTAGCAAAAAAAGAATGTGCCATTGGTCAGAAAGTAATTGCAAATTCTTCTATAGACATAATTAAGCTTAAGGGTCTGAGTAAAAACATGTATATAATCGTAAAATTACTGAAACCTAATCACTATATTTTTGGACACAGACTGTCCGTGTACAGATATGACGGCATTCCATTTTTACAGGATGCTGACATATCATGCCTCAGAAGGCACAATCGAAATGTGGATTCATCCTTTAAGGGGTACTCCGGTGGAAAACATTTTTTTTTTTTTAAACAGCTGGTGCCAGAAAGATTTGTAAATTACTTTTATTAAAATATGAATCCTTCCTGTTCTTATCCGTTGCTGTATGCTCTAGAGGAAGTTCTTTTCTTTTTGAATTGTTCTGTCTGACCACACAATGCTCTCTTCTGACACCTCTGTCCATGTCAGGAACTGTCTAGAGCAGGAAAAAATCCCCATAGCAAACTTCTCCTGCTCTGGCATGGAGAGATGTGTCAGCAGATAGCATGTGTCAGACAGAAAATAAATTCAAAAAAGAAAAGAACTTCCTGTGGAGCATACAGCAGTTGATAAGTACTGGAAGTATTAAGAGATTTAAATAGAAGTAATTTACAAATCTGTTTAACTCACTGGTACCAGTTGATTAAGAAAAAAAAAATGGTATCCACCGATGTACCCCTTTAATGACTTCTATGGAAATAAAGGTTGTGGTATGCTCCAGTATGCCTCATCATTTAGGTATTCTTTTCTTGAGATATTGCTTGTAAAGGAGAATACAGTTCCTTATGCAGCTCAGGGAGTGCCAAAAAATATACCCAGGGTGCATTTCATGCACTGCCAAATAGGTCTGCGCTCACAACATTACTGTCAGTAGGAGACTTTATAGACTTTTTTTTTTTTTTTTTACTAGTTGTATGATAATTTATGGAGACAATTACTGCATAAAAACATAATTTCTGACTAAATTACTATTTCTCTATTACTAGAGAAGTTGACCACAAGGCTTTACAGTAAATATTGGGAACTGACTGGAATAAGGATAATGTAAAATATGCAAACTTTATTAAAACATGTTTGTGTATGGTGCAAGTGCTTGGTGCAACTTAGGCTAGGTTCACATTTTAGTTTTTCGGTTCTGTCATAGGAACAGATGGAAAAATGTATATGTTGGACAGACAGCAACTGCATTCAACAGACCTTTCTGACTTTAATAGGGTCAAGTAGGTCTCTGCCATGGTGTCATTTCACTGGCTAAATTGTACAGCATACTGTTTCGTTTTTCCCCAGCACATTTGACGGAATCTTCGATGGAGGCTCATGGCAGGCTTCTGACAACATCCCCCATGTAGGTGTAAACTAAATATTATTTACTGCTGTCAGCTGAGAAGTAAAATCAATCATCCAGTCTAGGCAATGCCCTGTGAGTTATACTGCCTGAACTTTAAATAACGTGGTTTGTTGTGCGCTAATGTTGATATGTTTAGCTTACAGAATGTAGCCTAAAAGGCAAATAATCATGTCCACATATTGAACTTAATATCTATATATAGATAAAAGGGAACTCCAGTAGGAAAAAAAATGAAATAACTCTTCCAGTACTTAGCTGTTGTATACTACAGATAAACTACAGAGAAATTTGTGTAGTTCTTTTCAGTCTGACCTCCGTGCTCTCTGCTGACACCTCTGTCCATGTCAGGAACTGTCCAGAGCAGGTTTTCTATGGGGATTTTCTTCTGCTCTGGACAGTTCCTGAAATGGACAGAGGTGTCAGCAGAGAGCACTGCTGTGGTCAGACTGGAAAGAACAACACAATTTTCTCTTTAGTACACAGCAGCTGATAAGTACTGAAAGGCTTAAGATTTTTAAATAGAAGTAATTTTCAAATATGTTTAACTTTCTGGCACCAGTTGATTTGAAAACATTTGTTTCCCACCAGAGTTCCCCTTTAAGCGTAGTTTCTAAAAAGGGGAAAACCCCTTGAAGGTGGTTGTAAAAAGACAAATTAGCTATAGATTTATCTCAAACATTTGTAGGCACATCTGGAGAACACAGCGACTCAGTCGTCTGCAGTTTTGCCTTGCATTGCTGCGATCCTGAGATTAAATCTGAAAAAAGTGCAACAATCACACGGAGTTGCCATGTTTCCCTATGTTTGTATGGGTTTTTCATGCAAAAAAAAAATAATACTGATAGGTTAATTTTTAATTTTGATTAAAGGTGTTATCAAGGAACAAAAATATATTTTTTTGCTAAGAGCAGAATAAATTAAAAAAAATTAAAAATTCACCTACTCCCCTACCTTGGCCTTCAAAGCTCCCGCTATTTCCTTTGTCCAAGACGGGGTCACGTAGGATGCCGCTGAAGGCAGTAAGAACTCTGGGGGACTGAGGTGGATTAATTTTATTTTTCCTCAGTGGCCGGATAGCCCCTTTAAGTGCCCCAATAAGGACCGAAACAGGTTGAAGTGATTATAACCACTGATGAATATATTGGTGTTGGGTAAATCAATACAGGGTGGGCCATTTATATGGATACACCTTAATAAAATGGGAATGGTTGGTGATATTAACTTCCTGTTTGTGGCACATTAGTATATGTGAGGGGGGAAACTTTTTAAGATGGGTGGCGACCATGGCGGCCATTTTGAAGTCGGCCATTTTGAATCCAACTTGTTTTTTCAATAGGAAGAAGGTCATGTGACACATCAAACTTATTGGGAATTTCACAAGAAAAACAATGATGTGCTTGGTTTTAATGTAGCTTTATTCTTTCATGAGTTATTTACAAGTTTCTGACCACATAAAATGTGTTCAATGTGCTGCCCATTGTGTTGGATTGTCAATGCAACCCTCTTCCCCCACTCTTCACCCACTGATAGCAACACCGCAGGAGAAATGCTAGCACAGGCTTCCAGTATCCGTAGTTTCAGGTGCTACACATCTCGTATCTTCACAGCATAGACAATTGCCTTCAGATGACCCCAAAGATAAAAGTCTATGGGGGTCAGATCGGGAGACCTTGGGGGCCATTCAACTGGCCCACGACGACCAATCCACTTTCCAGGAAACTGTTCATCTAGGAATGCTCAGACCTGACACCCATAATGTGGTGGTGCACCATCTTGCTGGAAAAACTCAGGGAACGTGCCAGCTTCAGTGCATAAAGAGGGAAACACATGTTCATGTAGCAATTTTGCATATCCAGTGGCCTTTGAGGTTTCCATTGATGAAGAATGGCCCCACTATGTTTGTACCCCATATACCACACCATACCATCAATTTTTGTGTTCCAGTCTTGGAGGGATCTATCCAATGTGGGTTAGTGTCAGACCAATAGCGGTGGTTTTGTTTGTTAACTTCACCATTCACATAAAAGTTTGCCTCATCACTGAACAAAATCTTCTGCGTAAACTGAGGTTCCTGTTCCAATTTTTGTTTTGCCCATTCTGCAGCACCTGAAACTATGGATACTGGAAGCCTGTGTTAGCATTTCTCCTGCGGTGTTACTATCAGTGTGTGAAGAGTGGAAGAAGAGGGTTGCATTGACAATCCAACACAATGGGCAGCACATTGAACATATTTTATAAGTGGTCAGAAACTTGTAAATAACTCATGAAAGAATAAAGTTATGATAAAACCAAGCACATCATTGTATTTCTTGTGAAATTCCCAATAAGTTTGATGTGTCACATGACCCTCTTCCTATTGAAAAAACAAAAGTTGGATTCAAAATGGCCAACTTCAAAATGGCCGCTATGGTCACCACCCATCTTGAAAAGTTTCCCCCCTCACATATACTAATGTGCCACAAACAGGAAGTTAATATCACCAACCATTCCCATTTTATTAAGGTGTATCCATATAAATGGCCCACCCTGTATATTAAATGATTAAATATTAATACACTATTGATATTCAACACCCTTCAGCATCAATTGGACTAGTCTGATGCTGGATTATTCTATTGTGGAAAATGAGATGGCCAATGAACTGCATGGAGCTCACTTGTAATAAGCTATCTGCTACTATAACTTTAATTTATTTATTTTTTCTTAGGGGTTCTCAAATTTTCTTTCGACTTTGTTGTCTGCTTCTAGTCTTGTGAAAGTCAACATTATATTGCAACATTATAAAACATTAAATACATTGATATTCACAAATCTAAGCAAGTGCATTATTAATCGACAAATTATTGCAAGTTAGTGCAACCATTTTTAACTTAAAAGCAAATGTTACCACATGTTTATTAAAGGAAAACTGTCAGCTTGCTCCCCCCGCACTAACCAGCAGTACTGCCTGGTAGTGCGAGGGACGTTGATCAGTTTGATAACTACCGTGCCCAGATCCACTCCACCGTTCAGCCAAAATCTTCGATTTTCTGTATATGCTAATTAGGTGCGAACTGGCACAGGCGGGGTAACTGGCACTCTGACGTCAGCTCCGCTAGTCCGCAGCGCTGGCCTGCTCATCAATATTCCTCCCCTCCCTCCGCTTTTCCCTCTTCATTACAGAGCAGGGAGAAGAGGGAGAGGCGGAGGGAGGGGAGGAATATCGATGAGCTAAGCGGCGCTGCGGACTAGCTGGCGCTGATGTCAGAGTGCCTGTTACCCCGCCAGTGCCAATAAGCAGCTAATTTGCATATACAGAAAACGAAGATTTCTGCCAAACGGCGGGGCGGATCCGGGCACGGTAGGCATCAAACTGATCAGCGTCCCCTGCACTACCAGTCAGTACCGCTGGTTAGTGCGGGTGGAGCAAGCTGACAGTTTTTCTTTAAAGCATGACAAAACATAAAGAAACAATACGCCTTTCACTGTAATGATTGCTGTGTAGTAGAATACAAAAACGATCACGACAACTCTGGTCACGTGAAAGACACCAAAATGTCAGACAGCCTACCGACTGTTGTTGCCATGAGATCCAACAGTCAACATCAGTCTGATAAGCTATCCGACAGGATGGTACAGCCATGGAGATGTCACAACGACGATAGATGGAGGTGCAATGTAGCTACAACAAGCAGAGAGGCACAATGGTTAAGACAATGAGTATGACTTGTTGAAAATGTGCATTTCTAGTACAAATAAACGGAAGTTTTTACCAGATACTTGTAATATGTAACACAACCAGAAATACTGCATTGGATCCAGGTAACACAGAAAAATACAGAGCAAACAGGTTCCATGATGACAGTTTCTTCAGATCTTTTTTTTTTCGCCATAACTTACCATTTATAATATGGATGCATTGCCCTTTAATGCATGAAGGTTGAATGATCAAGGTTATCAAGCAACTATGCAATTTACTGCTTACACAAGACCAAGGGTGTGAACAGGGAGAATAAGTCAGAGTACTGTAAGGAAAAGCACAGCACATCCTCGCTACAGTACCCCTCATAAAAGGTTCAATGTCAATATAAAACAAAACAAGCATATAAAATAAACGGACTGACTCATAAAAACTATACTTTACTATTGTACTTCACTATGTACTTGTGAATAATTTATTTCTGATAAAGCTCTTTTCACACTGAAATATGATTGCAAAACGGGCTCACATGCGTCATCGGTTGTTGACTCATTCAAATGGAATGTTTGTACTCAGAACAGAAGGATACCAATACGGACTTAAGAAAATGTTCCTGCCACAGGCATTTGCAAACAGGCACAGAGGTGACAGGTTCTAAAACAAAAAACGGAATCCACTAAATTAATAGAAAATAACCGTTTCTGAAGATGTTACCGCCAATTATGGTTTTTAATACTCTTTAAGTAAGCCCTTGCTTTAGAAAAAAAGTGCCTCTTACACTGGATCCCTAATGATCATATCCCCATCCCAAATACTATAAAAAATCTACCATATATACACTCAGAATAACAGTACCCATGCTGGCTGATGTATGTATATGAAATCAATGTTGATCTGACCGACACAAATAATGAATAAAACTGTGATATCAGGAGTTAATGTGGCTTCCAATGACTCAGGCTTGGCAGGAAAACAAGTGGAACCATGAATAAGTTTTCTAGGAAGGCAGCTGTAATATTAGGTCACTACTGAAGACAGCGCCAGAGCTGAATACACACTTCCTTCTTCCTGCTTCTGCAAAGCCAGAATGATTGGGAAATCACAGACAAAAGCCTTATTTCTACAGGGAGGATTACCAGGCACGCAATAAACTTTGGTCCAACAGCTAAAGGGGTGGAGTGGGCAAAAGAATCAATGCAACAGAAATATAAAACTAATCACACATGACAAAGAATGACAAAGAGAGAATAAAGGAAACACTTGGGGCAGGTAAATAACGGACACAAAAAGTTTTGGAATGATCAAAGGTGGCTTTATAAAGTTCAGTTTCAACTTTTCAGTCTATATACACAGAATAAAAAAACAAAATAAAACAAAACAAATATGGTCAGTTGTAAAGAGCAGGACGGTTACCAACAGTGTGCATTTCTGTAAGCAGTTTTTCTCTAGGACTGTAATGACAGCAAACTGTAAAGATAACAATTCCCACCTAATAAAATATTTCTTTGGCTATGTTGTATTGCTAGACTTTCCTCCAAGCCTTCTTTCTCTTATATACAGTGAGTAGTAGGATTTTTGAAGTGACAAAGACCCAAGGAGCTGGAGATATGCAAACATATTAACCATTACAGTGCTCTGTCCCATATAGGTTTAATAACCAAAGTAATACTTTATGCAGTGGGATGTAAGTGTACTCAGTACCTTATTCAGAAGCCTCTCCACAGTGATTAGGATGGACCTTTCATCACAGATGATGCCCCTTGACAGAAGGAAAAATAACAGGTCTACAAGAAAACCTTGGCTATAAAAAAGTCAAGAGTACATCAGTTTGGTAGCACAATGCACAGCAGTGCACTAACCCTTCTTAACATTACTTGGGCATTACAGACAAAAACAGCAATGCATATTTATCATCCAGTTTAAGAAGAGACAAGTATTTTCCAAGATTTCACATCAACTAGTACAGTCTATAAGGTAATGCTCTGCAATACCCTGGCCTGCTTCCTTTACATGAGCTCTAGCAAAGACAGACAGTCTGTGGCTGTTCAGTTACTCTTTAACCACAATTCTTTGCATGTCCTGTCAAGCAGAGATTGATAAACCATGTAAGTATTTGTAGACTTCCAATAGCTAAAGGACCATGGGTAACCAAAGCCTCAGCTACAGGATGTGAGTTACAAGGAAAAAAAAAAAAAAAAAAAAAAAAAAGAAAAGAGTATAAATTCACCATAAAAAGAAGGTTGAAAATGGTGTATACTTTACCTTTTTTGCCACACAGACAAAAAACGTATCCACATAAGCTGTTAACATTTTATATTGTGAAAAAAAAAAAATTACAAAAAAAAAATAATTTAATACGATTTGGAAAAAAAAATGGTTAAAAATGTCCAAAGTTAAATTCGCCAATTTGTATTTAACGGTTAAATCGGGTCATTTGAGGTTTTGCTTAGTAGCATTATGTCTTTTATCACCCTCCCATTTAATCCCAGAGTGCATCCCCTTATTTTGTCTTCTCAACAGATAACTTTTTCTGTTGGACTCGCTTGGCGTAGCTCTGTGCCATGGAGTTGATGATGGAAAGAACAAAATAAATCACCATAACGATGACCAGCTTCTCAAATGCCCATGATAACCAGTTTTCACTCTGCAGAACAAAAGCACAAGGTGGCATGGTGAAGTCTTTACAATACATGGTCACATGAGGCAGTCTTCAGTACAATGTCATTCTCCAGAAGCTGGGCTACTTGTTTGGACAATGTGTCAACTATCTTTTAATCACTTTCCAATCTAAATGGTTTATGTCTTGCCCGGCTTGCAGTAACTAAACTGCAATATGCCAGCAGAGGGCAGTGTTTCATTCATGAACATTTCTAGAAGTCACATTCCCTATACTATCACTTTATAGAAATTTGGAACATATATACACCTTAATACTAAGCGCTGCCATTCTTACATTACTGTTTATGTAAACATATTCTATATTTATAAATAAAATATAGCACTGCACAAATAAAATGTATGCATGACACTACATTATATAATGTTGTTACTATACAAGTATTTTGGGAGTGGCCAGGATTGTGGTGTATTATCCATTCATTTGTTGTGGGAAAGTAATCCAGTTTAGTACATTTAGATGATCTTCTATGCTACATGACTGACATGCACATACATAGATGTGTGTAGAGCCTAAATATTTTTCTTACAGTATTGATAACATGACACCACTATATGCCACTATGTCAAAATGAACAGTAAAAGCACTAACAGTTTTTTAACCAGTGAAAAGTAAATATGATAGAGTAAACTCTCTCTTTATATATGTATATTGTCAACAAGTCTTACACAAGGAATAAACTATTCTTACCTGTGGGGCTCCTGCATCTGTTTTATGGTGAAGCTTCTTCCTTTGAGCTTCTAGATACTCTTGGACAGGCTTTTGTAAAGAAGGTCCGATACTTGGAACAGCCCTACATCCATGTCGTGTGCAGTCAAAATAATGATGTATGGAAAGAAATAAAAAAAAGAAAAATAGACAAATAGTTAGAATATTTTCTACTTACCAACTGAACAAGAAGAGGAGAATAGTGCCCTAGTATAAGGAGGACATCAGTGCACCATGAGTAAGTACTGTGTGTCCCTCCCGGTTAGTGAGGGAGGCACTAGGCTGTGTTATGTGCCCTGGTGCAGTGCAGAAAATGAAATGAATGACTTCTGAGAACTCCCACATTTATCACCAGCGGTTCCTGTAAGAACTGGTTTGAACCGATTAATAAGGAAATGAGTGGTGCTTGTGTCATCCTCACTTGAAACAGAAACTGCCCACCCTTCTCCAGTCTCGCCCCTTTGTGTCCAGAAAGGCGTAGCTTTCTTTAAACGAGTAAGGAAAGGGAAAAAAAAAAAAAGACAGTAT
Source organism: Hyla sarda (assembly GCF_029499605.1). Lineage (NCBI taxonomy): Eukaryota > Metazoa > Chordata > Amphibia > Anura > Hylidae > Hyla > Hyla sarda. The sequence goes on along the minus strand of NC_079190.1, from coordinate 234,870,511 downwards.
CCTAACCCTTTACAGTCCTGACTGAGCCGTGTACAGTACTGAGCACTGTGCTGTGTCTGTCCTGGCACTGGAAGGGTTATGTAGTGTATGCGTCATGGTATTGCAAAAGAATGGATTAGCTAGCTTTGAAAGGACCTCCCTGCTGGTCAGAAGTCAGTGATTAGAAAAAAGGAAAAGAAACAAAGGAACTAAAGTATTCGGAATCTTGGAACAATGATAGGGTATCATTACATGCATGCCGACATTAGTAAGCAAATCTGGACTAAAATCATTTTCAAGGCTATTGTATGATTGATTTAATAGGCAGTGCAACCCATTATACAAAACCATTATTTACTAGAATACAAATATATACTGGCTGACCTATGTAGAATGTGAGGGCTTTCTAATGCAACACAACACAACTGGCTCCCAACTGCTAGAAATACAATATATAAGTCACTAACATAGCTGGGCACTTCTATTATAGAAGCAATTAACTATAAATACATAATACATAAAATTAGACCCACATCAATAGTTGTGCTTCAAGCACTGGTCTAATACCTGTACAAAAGGATAGATAGATAGATAGAAAGATTATATATACATATACATATACATATATATATATATATATATTCAAAATGAAGGAGACCGCAGCACACAGGTATATTCAGATAAAAGGTGATTTATTCCATGAACAGAGTGCGACGTTTCGGTGTCCTCACAACACCATAGCCTTGAGAATGGTGTTGTGAGGACACCGAAACGTCGCACTCTGTTCATGGAATAAATCACCTTTTATCTGAATATACCTGTGTGCTGCTGTCTCCTTCATTTTGGATAGCTAAACTTGGACCCTGGGACCGGGGTCCCTTAGACCTGCTTGCATCAACTATATGCCTGGATGTGCTGCCTTCTTCTACTATATATATATATATAGAGAGAGAGAGAGACAGAAATATATATCTCACAGATAGAAAGATTCTAGATAGGTATGTAGATAAACACATCAAAGATAGAAATAGATAGATAGTAAATAAATAAATAATTATATGATAAATAGAAAGATAGATAGACAGAGATAAATTGATTTGAGATCGTAGATAACAGATATATTATAGATAAATAGAAAGCAAGATGATAGAGATAGATGTGGGATAGATAATGGCAAGAGATATAGGCATTCTATAGAAAGTTACATTGATCGATAGGTCATACATAGATGAATATAGATATTCTACATAGGTAGAAAGTTACACCCCAGATAGATTAAATTGATCATAGATGATAGATATGTCACATAAAGCAGATATAGATATTCTAGATAGGTAGATGTAAGCTATATTATAGATAGACAGGCGATAGCTAGCTAGATGATAGAGAAAGATAGATAATTTTCCTAGTAGAATATCTCTATGATCAATAACATAATAGACAGAAAGATATACACAGTAAATCAGTCCATTTAGCTAAAAGTGACATTTAAAATTGATTGTAATAGCAATATGTCCTAAAAGGCACAATAAAAAAATATATATATTAATACATACATAAAATATATTAATACATTAACAAAAAAATGGATATTTGGACAAAAGAAGAAACAATAAAAACTGTTTCAAGTATCTATTCCAATCAGTTATTAAATAAATGTAATGAAAAAGTAAGAAGTGCCCACATATTTTATCATGGTTTCAACAATAAGTTTAAGTACACACACACACACATATACACACACACACACACACACACACACACATATATATACACTGCTCAAAAAAATTAAGGGAACACTTAAACAACACAATGTACCTCCGAGTCAATCACACTTCTGTGAAATCATACTGTCCACTCAGGAGGCAACCCTGATTGACAATCAATTTCACATGCTGTTGTCCAAATGGAACAGACAACAGGTGGAAATTATAGGCAATTAGCAAGACACCCCCAATAAAGGAGTGGTTCTGACCACAGACCACTTCTCAGTTCCTGTGCTTCCTGGCTGATATTTTGGTCACTTTTGAATGCTGGCAGTGCTTTCACTCTAGTGGTAGCATGAGACAGAGTCTACAGCCCACACAAGTGGCTCAGGTAGTGCAGCTCGTCCAGGATGGCACATCAATGCGAGCTGTGTCAAGAAGATTAGCTGTGCATGTGTCCACTCAAACAATCAGAAATAGACTTCATGAGGGTGGTATGAGGGCCCGATGTCCACTGGTGGGGGGTGTGCTTACAGCCCAACACCGTGCAGGATGTTTGGCATTTGCCAGAACACCAAGCCGTGCTTGGCGGTGGGTCAGTAATGGTGTGGGTGGCATTTCTTTGGGGGGGCTGTGCTTGCCACAGGTAGCCTGACAGCCCTTAGGTACAGAGATATGATCTTCAGACCCCTTTGTGAGACCATATGCTGGTGCGGTTGGCCCTTGGTTCCTCCGAATGCAAGACAATGCTAGACCTCATGTGGCTGGAGTGTGTTGGCAGTTCCTGCAAGAGGAAGGCATTGATGCTATGGACTGGCCCGCCCGTTCCCCAGACCTAAATCCGATTGAGCACATCTGGGACATCATGTCTCGCTCCATCAAACTGTCCAGGAGTTGGCGGATGCTGTAGCCCAGGTCAGGGAGGATATCCCTCAGGAGACTATCCGCCACCTCATCAGGAGCATGCCCAGGCATTGTAGGAAGGTCATACGAGCACATGGAGGCCACACACACTACGGAGCCTCATTTTTACTTGTTTTAAGGACATTATATCAAAGCTAGATCAGCCTGTAGTGTGGTTTTCCACTTTGATTTTGAGTGTGACTTCATATCCAGACCTCCATGGGTTGATAAATTTGATTTCCAATGATAATTTTTGTGTGATTTTGTTGTCAGCACATTCAACTATGTAAAGACGAAAGTATTTCATATGATTAGTTAATTCATTCAGATCTAGGATGTGTTATCTTAGTGTTCCCTTTATTTTTTTGAGCAGTGTATGTGTGTATGTATATGTATATATATATATATATATATACACACATACACACACAGACACACACACACACATTTATTTATTTTTATATAATGGGGTAAGCTGGATCAATCGATCCTGCTATTTAAATTAGGTCAATTCTGATAAATATACCATGAAAATCCAGGCCGACTGCCGGCATCCTTAACACAATGGATTAATACAAGGCTTGCAGCAAAAGTCTGAATCATGGTCTAGGGATGGAATTGATCATCATAGTAGGTTAAGAAATCCCAGAAATGACTCTCACAGAACAGTATGAGCAGGATACTGATGTTGAGTAATGACCCTTTTAGAGGCTATGAGAGCAATACAAGCAGACATATGGCTCCTAAGGTAAATGTTTCTTATTCCTTTAAATTTAGCGAATTTTGCTTTATCATCTATAAAATAGTTGCAATTATTGTCCTATAAGTACTGTAGGAACTTTACTCTGTGTGTTTTTTTTGTAATGTCTATTATAAATGGTTCTTTCCTTAAAAAAAAAAACTTATATAGCCACATTATAGTAATTTAAAATTGTGCTTTTTTGGAAGACAGTAATTTAATTTAAATTTAAAAAATATATTTTTGTCATATTTATTTCCAATATAAAATCGTAGAAAAGTACATTTAGCATTCTACACTTTTTTAGAATGCTTTTGTGGCTATGTAAATATGACATAAGAGACTGAGCAAATGAATAAAGTAACAAAATGACAGAACATTTACATATTGGTTAATGAGTAATAATCAGAGTTACATAATATCCATGGATGGCTACAATGACTGTACCCAAAATGTTTAATGGTAACCGCTTTATGGATATAAAAGACGTTACAAAGTAATCTGAACCAAAGAGGTGAGTAAATTTTTTGAGAACATTAACATATCCTAGACTGTGACACTTTACTACCTGTAGTAAATACTAACATTTTAAATGCACAAATTACAAATGTGGGTTGTAAAGTGAAAGTGGGATTTCACACATTGAAGCTGAGGTTAGCAAGGTTTTCTACAGCCTAAGCTCTTGGCTTTTGCAGGAAACCCCAACGTGGAGGTATCTTTAGAATGGAAACAAAATTATCTTGAATTAGCAATCCAGTAAACCAGAATAAGAAAATATATTTCCAATTAAAACATCATTAAATACATCTTACTTATGGTGAATCACTGCATTCTAAATCACCTTCTCAGAAGCAATGCTTCTAAGAATTTAGTAAATTCTCGATATTTTAATATTCCAATCATTTTTAGTTTAAGCGTTAATTCATGACTGTGCAAAACCAAGGTTAACTGCCACTTTAAGACAGTTCCTATAGTGTAAATGATGGGGACAAGTACGTTTACCATTAAATTAAGGGGAATTAAGTCTAGGCTTTGACAATGCTTGATATGAAGTAGTTATATTTTCTATAATGTACATGTGTTGAGGAACATTTTCTATAAATATATTTGTCAGTCTACGCTATGATATAAAACTATATATACAATAGCTGCTTTGGGAACTGTAACAGTATATTGGGTATTTAATGTTAATATTAATTAATAATAATATTACATGAAGACAAACAGAGATTTATATATATATATATATATATATATATATATATATATATATATATATATATATATATATAAAATCTTTATTACATGTAGGTATTGGGATCCTCATATGACTTCTGTTTTTCCCTAATCAGTAAAATCGGGAAAGTGCATTTTATATCTATCTATCTATATATGTGTGTGTCTGTGTATGTGTGTGTGTGTATATATATATATATATATATATATATATACACACACACACACGGTATATCTATCGAATCTTGATTACAACATCTAGGCATTGCGATTGTCAAAGGACTTGTGTTTTACCCTAATCTGTAAACTTGGGAAAGTGCATTTCATATATGAACTTTATATAGTCATAGTCATGTTATATTACATTTAGTATTAGTATTGGGACTTAAACGTGCATCCAAAATGTAGATGTTTAGAAGCAACATCTGGGGCCTCATTCAGAACAAGCACATGCAATAATACATCCCTTATCACTAGGATATTATAGCAAGAGGATCAGACCAATCACATGATATATTTAAGATCATACATAGCCCTAAGATAGTTATAAATCTAAATATCTATGTCCCCTGTATAATTTATCAAATACTGTTTCGTTAAGCTATTATGGAGCACAATGAAGAAAAGTCTTCTAAAAATATACCATAATTCTATATATTTACACAGAGTATTTTGCCCTAATTTTCAGTTATTTTTTTCAAAGAAATGATTATCTGGTTTTCCATAAGTAATATAAAACATATTTACAAGTGGACAAGTATCTCCTGTCCGTCTAGGACAAAAGGGTGCAGAAGTGCAGGAACATGCATGAAACATGAATATACTAACATCTATTTTCCGCAGTTTTTCTGCTCACACACGGTCTTTTCAGGCAAATTTTTGCTGTAAGTCAATTTTTGTTGGACTGTATACGCTTCAAAAACAGTGTTTAAACACCCTCTATGATTGAAAACCTTAGCTTTCCCACTCTACTGATAAATATTCCAATTATAACATGTAGTGATTGAATTGTTGTGCAAAACAATGTATCACTTTCAGTTTATTATTGTTTTATGCATGTACCTAAACATTTATACAATTCTAAAATAAATTACAGATATGCATATCTAACGATCAATGTGAATTTTCTGAAAACGTTTAAGGAAATTTTGAAAATATGAGGAATCTGTTATTATTCATATAAGTATATGAACTTCACCTATAACATTTATATGAAGAGTGGCGAAGCTCTCTGTACAACATACAAACTATCCTAACAGAACAAAATCTCATGTTAGTGTAACCCATTAAAATTGTGTTTTGTCTATAATCCATAGTGTGCTTTTATTTTGATGTATACATTTCTAGGAGAAACAAAATCTTGACAATAAAAGATGTTGTAAAGTGACTAAAAATAGTCAAAACATTTAAAAAGAGAGGACCATTTCAAATATAAACTGTGGGAACATATACAAAAGGAAGAACATTTTAAAAAGATCAAAAGCGCTTTTTAAATATTTCTAAACAAAAACAATTCTCTTTCTTTCCTTCTCCCTGTGTGTGTGTGTGTGTGTGTGTATGTGTATATATATATATATATATATATATATATATATATTTATTTTTTTAATTTATTTAATTATTAAGAGAATAACAAAAATCATTCACATTGAAAAAGAACACATGCAAAATACTGTTCCCTAAAAGCAGTACCATGGGGTTGAACAGGAGATCTAAAGTACTATGGGAGCCTAATGTTGTTGCTAGGGCTTAGATAATAACAAGAGCAATACTGATACAAAATATTTATTTATATAAGTCCTTATAGAATTGGACACTGCTGCTTCTAACTAGCTGGCTATCATAGGTAACTTTATACTTATTGCTATAACTTTTATATTTATGCTTGTGGCTTATATACTATGATTCTTTATATAAAGTAACACTATTCCTCTTCATATAATGGCAACATTTTCAACAACCCTGCATAGGGGATGCATTTACTCAGTCAGGCCATCACTGTGCCGAGTAAGCTTACAATCTTCTCTCTACGTGCTGGACATGCATGTACCATAAATGTGATCCATAAAGGGAATTTATCATTGTCTATGTAAATCAAGTCCTTTTTTTTACCTCCGTTTGGCTGGGAGTATGTCACATGTAATTCCTTCACCTTTATCAAAGAGGTGCACGTTCTTCATAAACAGCAAAGTAGCTCAGATGTAAGCAAGTTTGTAAGTGTGACCCGGGCAATTAAAAAAAAAAGTCGCAATTGATAAATCACAAACCACAGCAAAAAGCTAAACCACATGCCAGACTACATTCAAACCCAAAATAAAACCAATGATAAATCTCTCCCCCCCCCACCCCCCAAAAAAAAAAAAAACAAAAAAAAAACACTATATATATATATATATATATATATATATATATATATATAAAATGTACTAATTCATTAAGATTACATTAGATTTATACAATGTAGATGTGCCAATGTTCCCAAAATAAGGTATCCATTCTTGCTTTTTCTAAAATAGAAGGGCAAGAAACTGCATCCTAAATGTGATTCATACACCATGGCCAATGCTTTTCTTCCAGCTACCTGCCTTTCCATCCTTTACTTGCCCGATGTCATTATTTGAATCTCCATGGCCATACCTATATACACGTGTTGTACATCTGTAAGGGGCAACCTTACATTTTGCAGATGCAGATTCCCTATGTCACTTACTAATACTAAAACTCACTTGCATCAGAAACTTTTTAATAAATGTGCAAACTAACCCATAAGAAGAATCTGAACAAATGAGATATAAAGATTCTCGATCTCTGTGAATATGTGAACTTTGGAACAGTTTTTTTTGCTCTTCCTTTCCAAGCAGTGATCTCAACAGCACCAACGGATAGTATTTTAATGACTTGTCATTTCCTGCTCTGATAAAGATTCTCATGTTTTTTTACCAACCATTTCCTTGAGGCTGCACCAATAGCAGGATGCCATCATGAGTGACTCAGAATGGACCTCAGACTTCAATAGCCTGACTCACCAAACAAGGTCGACATACCCAGGAGAGAAACTCAAGCCCCAGGTGCTTCTGGCTTTGAGACCGTGCACATACACACCTCCTTAAAATGAATGCCGAGAACATGTTTTGTTCTTGAGTTTACAACATGTTAACAACACCAGCTCCAAACTAGTGGCACAAAATATGCCACAAGAAACATATCTTTCTAAATGAACAGTTTGTCACATGGGGGCTTGCAGATGTGTTCTTCTACTTAAATGAGTTGCTCAACAGGGGAATGCTACCAGGAAACCATTCACATCTATTTATTAAAAGGGGAAAGCCAGAAATGCTATTTGTTTTCGAAAAAGGGGAAATGATCTGAAAATGTCAGTTCACATTCTCTCATTGTAAAGTACTGGGTTACAATCTACAATAACAGCCAGTTTGTATGCATACAGGATGGGTTGTGGCCCCCTGCTGTGTGGCTCTTCTATATAACTCAAGTTATGATAATATGCACTTCCTACTGTACACACACACACATATATATATATATATAAAATTCAGAGAATAAGGTTATTATTGTGTTTTGCTTTAGTTGCTTTTCTTTTTCTTGACTTCATTAAACCTTTTTGTCTTTTTGCCCTATCACAGGATGGTAATTTTAATATACCCCTGTTTTTTATTGCACTGCTGTCAGCCCATGTAAAAAAGCAAGTTTCTATTAGGCTATACCTAGAGCATAGTATTCTACAGACAGTGATTTCAGGCCTGAGCTGCTATAGCAGGCAACTAATATAGGTATAGTCATTAGGTCACACCAAGGGGAGTGTTTTTGTTTATATATTTTTTGGGCCAATGGTTTGACAAATGTCATGGTATACAAGTAGTTAAAGTATTTGCCAGTTATTCTCAACCACAGGCTGGCTTTCATTTATAGCTAGCTGGCTGCCATTGGTGACGGCAGGTATGTCACCTCCACTGACTAGTTTATCAGTCTGAGGAAAAACACGCTTATTGTTATACAACATTATAGGAGATAAAACATCACACAGATTTTCCAAAAGCCCCAAGTCCCAAAAAGCAAATATGCTTAGCTATGCAGTATTAAATTAGTGGGGGATATAGTAATACAGTAGAGTAATTCATTATTTCGTAATCTAGAAAAGCTGGGTGACATATAAATGGCAGATTCAATGGGGGCAATATTGGTGCTCACTTTGCTTTCCTAGACACGGATTTTTATCAAGAAAAACTTTACATTACTGATAGAATATATAAATAATAGTTCAGTATAAACTATCTTACGAGCCAGAAATGATCAAAGTAACAAGGCTGCCTTCTTTATTCTGCCTGAACACGCAGGTATGACACGAAGCAGTGATTGCATGGTACACTTTTTATGCTCTATTGATTTCTGATGTCAGACAAAAGTGGAAAATCTTATTCTCATTGTTGTCAAAGAGTAAACAACTGACTATACTTGTAGGTCGTGCTTTGTTCGAAACAAAATGTATAATTTACCTGACATTTACAAAGGTGCATATCAAGGAAGTGTATAACCTTCAAGATCTCATAAAATCGTCAGAAAATGTAATTTACAAACAATTGAACAGCAAGGTATAAGAAGGGCTATTTTTCATCAAGATGGACTTTCCATACAAAGGCAATATAAAATGTTCATTACACCAGATGAGTTGCTGAGCACATGCCACACTGTTGAGAATGATGAAGTGCTGTCCTGTTAAGACTTGGCAGATAACCACCCTATATTTGGAACACAGGGTAAAGAAATCTCTCATCTGACAAATAGTAAAGTGACATTCTGTAGCTTTAAAATATAAATGGCCTATTTCTTGTATTTGTTAGAGTATTTTTGGTTGGCAGTTTTTTTGTCAATTGTTTAACAACTGTATTTTCAGGCATTTTTCAAGTTCTAAGGAAAAATACCTAAAAAAAAAAAGCTGCATTCCTGGAGGATGCTGCCTTTTGAGAAAAAAGACAGAAAATATATCAATAAAAATTCAATCTCTTGCCTATACTGTGTGATAAGTAATGTGACTTTACATGTTGGCTGATTGCTAAAAACTATGCTGGACTTTGTGACTAATGTGACATTGTAATGTAAAGACCTCAGCAATGTTCTCACTTAGCTTGTTGAGCCTCATTATGGTCAGTGATTTTTAATTAATCAATCATTTTTTTTTCTTTTTACCAACTCCAGGAGTAGAACTAGCACAGAGAAAACTATAATGGAAAGATTTGCACCTTTTTTTTTTCTGAAAAAAAATACTGACCAAAATGAGGCTCAAACATGGAAAACATAGCCTCAGTCTGACCAAAACATAGCCTCAGTCTGACCAAAACATAGCCGCAGTCTGACCAAAACATAGCCTCAGTCTGACCATTGTAAGAAAATAAATATTCTTACCTTACAGTAATAAAAAAATTGCTTCAACACTCATTCTGCATCAAATAATGGTATAGAAGTCTTACCCAGGATTTATCGTGTGTGGCACTTTTTGCACTTCACTAACAAGTTTTGAAAAGTGTCTACAAAGGGCGTGTGGATGTAAATGCAGAAAATATGCCGAACCGCATCAAATGTTTGTAAAAAATATTGTTCTTAGGCAAGCCAACCGAGAGAAGCAGAAGAGTATCTCACATGTCTAGCAATATACACTAAATGCATTGTCATCTTCTGGCTGCCTAAATGCAAGACTGCGTCAATAAGTCTCCCCTTATATGTCTGGTTCAGAGGTAAATAACACTCCATGCCTGCAACTAAACAATAATATATTGCTTCAAGCCATCATGGTCATCTACATACACTCAGCCTAATAATACAAGTATTCTAAGATCTTGGGACAAGGAGACGATGACTTGAGAATCATTCCGTCGATCCCAGAATTACCCAATACTAAAAATCAGTGTTTACAATAAAATCCAGTGCTTTATCACCACTTTAACTATGCTATGAAGGTTACTTAGAGTTTCGAGGGATAGTGACAAAGAAACCTGCCTAGTACAAATACTATGTAGTGTTACTACCAGACTATGCAGCTGACATACTTCAGCTGGGAGAACAGCGTGAAAGCTCATAAATTACATTATTAGCTGCTGTGATTTCTCAATAAAAGAGCACAAGCACTTCCCAGGAAAAGAAGTACAATTAAAGTGCACTTTCTGGAAGGTGCAACCTACAGGAACATACAAAAATCTAACAGAAAACGTACTTCAGCTCTTATAACAAATACTCAGAAAGGCTACCAGCGTATTGCTCGCATTACATTACTGTGTTTATGATACTATTTCTTGGGCAGCTCTGATCCTCTTTCCAGTTAGTACAATTTTGTGTTCTTTCCAGTAACTACAGAGGTAAGCTACCCTTGTCTATCTGGCTTTGCTGATGTCATCAGGACACAATGGGCAAATTCATGCCCACATAAGTCAGCAGCAAAAAGCCAAAGCTATAAAAAATGCAGAGCAATAGCAATTATGCTCAGGAACAATAATAAAGATTTCCTATTTTGCATTCACAAGCATAAACATATTTATTGACTTTTCCTTTCATTTCTAAACATTTCCAACAGAAACAACTTTTTTTCTTATATGTAAGTGCTTCTTTGGTAACAAGAATCCTTTCTGTGTGTAAGTTACTCAAAAGTAAGAATAAAGAAGGTGATCAGTTTTGATAATGAATAAAAAGCTCAACCAAATAGGCCTTGTTTACATAACTCTTAAGCATAGACACGGGATATGTCCATTGGGATCTATACCCATATCCTGTCCATATGGACCAGACATTTATAAAGAGAGTTCCCCGCAGCAGCAACCGTTTCCAACATCAGTATTCAAGGACTGAAAATTAGAGTTTCCCTTTAAACATTCAAGTATTAAAGTATGTGGCTACATGATGATCAACAACTGTAAACCTATAATAATGCTAAAAAATGTCTTGTGTGTGGAATCCCTTATTTTCACAATAAAATTACGCGTTCACAACGTGTCATGAATTCTTCAATTTAAAAAACAGATGTGATTTTTTTCTGCAGAAATTGACCAAAAAGAAACTTTGCTATTAGCCTCTTCCCCATTCTTATAAACTTGTAAATGTAGTTACCTTATCAGACTTTCTTGTCAGTTCTGCCTGGGAGTGCACTAGAGAAAAGGTTGGGTAGGACAAGAGCTACTTGCACAAAGTCTTCCCAGTATTTCTTTATTAAAGATGGTGGAATCCAATGTATATTTGTAACATACCACCAGCTATTCTATAACGACAAAGGGTAATTGAATACCAGGCTGGATTTGAGGGAAACTGTGACTGTGTTTTACCATCACAAGTTGCGGTTATGACTGGGCAAGTGAAGCAACATTGATTTGGAATATGTCATAGGTCAGCCTGCAAAAGGTCTGAGCACTATAGGCCTATGTACATTGAGGACTGCAAACCTCAGTACAATATAATATTTGGGACTCCTAAGTGCTTCAGCATGGATCCTTTATGGGTAGCAGCGAGGGAATCCCAGTGAGTACAGAGATAAAACATACATAATTACAATCGCATAGTTTCACCTATTTCCACCAAAATAAGATAAATGGGAACCTGTCGTCACTTTCATGCTGCCTGACAACTAGTGGTGGCCTATGCCTACCCCGCAAGGCTTGATTGATAGCTCTCTTACTATACACAAGCAGAAAGAGGTCTTTAAATTGAAGCTGGTGGGGCAGGAAGAAGGTGTCAATGACTGCCCTGAAGACCTGTGGTTACGGCAGCATGAATAAAGACTCGAATAAAAAATGTTGTCTTTAAAACATCACTCTTGGGCTATTGCAGCTAAGCCCCAAGCATGTACCATATAGTATGTATACTAAAACTGAAATACTGTCTTATGAAACTGCAGAATATATATTATATATACACACACACACTATTTTTTACTTTTGTGTTTTAGCATGATTTTGGTGATCCACGAAACATATACATGTATGTGCTGCACATTTTCTGAATGAAAGGGTGTGGAGCAGTGGAATGTCCAGAGACAAAGTGGAGCAGCTGACTATGAAGAACATAACGCCTTGTCATTTTTGGGCCTTATGTCATGCCACATTCTGATTTATTTGAAGAGATTGTTAAGCAACCGTGAAGAAGTAAGGATCACAGCTGCTTCCACTGTTCCTTCAGAACATGCTTAAAGGGGTTATCCAGGAAAAAACTTTTTTTTATATATCAACTGGCTCCAGAAAGTTAAACAGATTTGTAAATTACTTCTATTAAAAAATCTTAATCCTTTCAGTACTTAGGAGCTTCTGAAGTTAAGGTTGTTCTTTTCTAAGTGCTCTCTGATGACACGTGTCTCGGGAACCACCCAGTTTAGAAGCAAATCCCCATAGCAAACCTCTCCTAAACTGGGCGGTTCCCGAGACAGGTGTCATCAGAGAGCACTTAGACAGAAAAGAACAACCTTAACTTCAGAAGCTCATAAGTACTGAAAGGATTAAGATTTTTTAATAGAAGTAATTTACAAATCTGTTTAACTTTCTGGAGCCAGTTGATATATATATATATATATATATATATATATATATATATATATAAAAAAAGTTTTTCCCTGGATAACCCCTTTAGTTCAATTGATCATTGATCAGCAAGAACAAAAAATTGTCTAAAAAAAAAAAAAAAAAAAAAAAAAAAAAAAAAAAAAAAAAAAAAAACTCTCTGAGCACTTTTTTCTATGATCAAATCTCTGTTGATTTTGTGACTTAAAAACACCAACATGGATTATTCTGAATAGAAGTGTGAACAGAAAACTTGAATCATTGATGATTCATTAAATAGCTTGTAATTTTGTTTAACAATAAAATACTTTAACTATTATAACACAATCTTTTCTGTCCCCCTTTATTAATTTTTTCACAGATTCTATAAACCTATTAGTATGCTTTAGAAGGAATGAACTTAAAGTACCTGAAAAGCAACCCCAACTTATTCAGGAAAATGAACTTCAAGCAGGAGATTTATCAAAGCCTGTGCAGAGGAAATGTTGACCAGTTGTCCATAGCAACCAATCAGATTGCTTCTTTTATTGTTAAAAGGGCCTCTCAAAAATGAAAGAAGCAATGTGATTGGTTGCTATAGGCAACTGATTAACATTTCCTCTGCACTGGTTTTGATAAATGTCCCCCATTGTCCCTTTATGGATATAAATCTCGGATCACATCACTGTGGGGTAGCAGTACTAAGCACTTGTGCTGACAATATCTATACAGATTATATAGCGTGTATTAGAGATGAGCGAATTTACAGTAAATTCGATTCGTCACGAACTTCTCGGCTCGGCAGTTGATGACTTATCCTGCGTAAATGAGTTCAGCCTTCAGGTTCTCCGGTGGGCTGGAAAAGGTGGATACATTCCTAGGAAAGAGTCTCCTAGGACTGTATCCACCTTTTCCAGCCCACCGGAGCACCTGAAAGCTGAACTAATTTATGCAGGAAAAGTCATCAACTGCCGAGCCGAGAAGTTCGTGACAAATCGAATTTACTGTAAGTTCGCTCATCTCTAGTGTGTATCTACTTATCTATGCCACTTTGTGAACTCAACAAATACTGCACCTTAAGTGTCTCTGGTTCAGAAAGAATACAATTCTTTTTTTTTACTATGATACTGATAAGTCATTCTAGAAAACTATTTCATACAGCTTATAACTCTAGTACTGTTTACATCCAGTTAATGTCCAATCTTTTTACACATGATAAAGTAGAATATATTATTGCTAGTAAAATAATTTACCCTTTTTTTTTTAAAACAGTCCCACAAAAGATCAATTCACTTACTTTTGAGGCATTTGATATATGCATATGCAGTGTCCCAACCTTAGCCCCCCTACTTACAGTAAGAAACATTTGGAGTATCTCATTTTTAGAGATCAGCCATATTATGGATATATAGATATTATGGGTAAAATAGGAATCACCTTTGGAAGGATGCCAGATTTGCAGGGAGTTAATTTTATTACTATAAAGCACAGTGACTATCACCAGCGTCACACCGAATATCATGAAATGGAGTTGATACAGCATATCTTTCAGAGCAAAGATCAACCTTGTGTGGGTGGAAAACTATCTCATTCATGCAATTGTGCAACACAGTGACTGTGCGTGAGTGTCACCCAGTACAGCAATGTGATAAAAAGGAGTGGCCAGGAAATATAGAGGATTATAAATACATTCTTTGGCATGTACTGAAAAAGGTTTTGATAATTGAAAAGGGTGAGCCTACCCTGCATTTAAAGTGGAATCACGAGATGACACATTAACTCTTCCACTGAAATAACCTTCTGAAAAATTATTTTAGATCTATTCAGTATATAGTATCTTAAGGTCAGTGGGATATGATCAGTTTCTTTCAAATGTAAAAAAAACATGTTACACAATACAAGATATATTTTCAGGGCATGGCACTAAGTTGTATGTAATATCAATTACATAAAGCAATAGAGAACATCACACAAAATGTAAAAAAAAAAGACATTTTTCCAGCCAGGATAATAGGCGACATGTCCCTTATTTATGCAGATGTAAAAAATATGTTCTTTTTACATACTTTGAGCACAGACAACCACTTTCCCATAGACCTACATAGAGCACCTTAAAAACACAGCCCCAATTTTTCCATTTGTAAGCGGACGCATTTTTGTTTTTACAATGAAATACACCTTAATACACACTGTGTGACCTCAGCCTAAAATATATAGCCTTTAGACAAAGAAGAAAAGGAAACAACTTCAAAACTGGTATCCTGACGTGGATGCATATTTCGCTGTTGTGAAGTGTAAACCTGGCATGGGTAAGGGAATGGTTAACAACAGGTACCCAAATTTCAGTCTGCACCAAAAAAGATGATATCAGCTAATTCTAACTCACAGCTCATGGACCCCTATGATTCACTTAGGTAAAGGAATATTTAGGATGTGAATCATTTAAACACAGCATGCAGACCGCTATAACAGTAGTAGTGCAAGGCATTAGGAAAGATTTAATTATTCTTGCTGAAATTGAGCAACAAATCTGGTGTACACACTGTGTTCAAAATGTATTATGTGCTTTAGATACTTTTTGTGCCTACCCAAAGGAGTGGTGAAAAAGAAAATGAAAAAATATTGAAGTAAGCCAGCTAAGAGATATAAAAAAAAAAGTGCTAACATGTCTAGAGTGATGCTTCAAGCCTAAGAAACAGCGTGCACCATTATGATAATATTGGCACACTTTGTGTCTCATTTGGCTAATTTTAAGCTGTCTAAATTTTAAATAGTAATAATAAATCTTCCTCTATGAGAGAAATCAATGCTTGACACCAGAAAACTAGCATAAAAAGTTGCACAAGCCTTATATCTGCAGAAGCATTTATAGCAACTTTTTTATGCTCGTTTTCTGGTGTCAAGAAATGATAAATTCTCCCCTACGTGTTTTCAAGTGGTTTACACCTCAGTTCTTGTGAATAATCATACTGGCCTGGAAATGATAACATTTTCAGTGGAAAGCAGTTAACCCTGTTGCAAGTAAGAGTCAATTGTTACTCTATTACTCACCCGATTAAAGACACCATCTGCTCCACAATGTGTTTACTGAAAGTTATGATAACAAAGAGCTTCTGCAAAGGGAAGAAAGAACACAGTGAACAAACAAAAGCTGATAGAAAATAGAATGTATCAAAACTAAAACATTACCAGAGTATCCAAACCGTAAACAAGAAGGGTAGATAAGCACCAACTATATAGGCCTAAATGAATAAATCTACAAAGGGGGTGCACACCTGGTTAAAACATAACTTTTATTCATTGCAGCTAAAGCAAAACCCCACAACACAACCAAAACAGATGCCCAATTGGGTGAAGGGGAAACCAAAACACTTTGGATCACCACTTCCCGATGTAAACTTGTCAATCCACAATAATGTGATACTTCCAGACCATATGGGTAATAATTCCAAATAAATCCCTCTGATGCATATTGTCCACATGTAGTCACATGTCCATGGAAGTTAATTAAATATAAAAAATCCAGCGGGTACAGCTAGGCAGAATCAAGGGATAATAGGTAGGGAAAAAACAAGATGAAATGAAGAAGTACGTACAAGAAGTGTAATAATTGCTAAGTACGGCAAAGAACAAACTGCAGAACGATTCCCTTTATAGCCTGGAAGTATATCACTGTGGACTGACACATTGTTTACATAGAGACATGTGCTCCCAGGTGTTTTGGTTTCCCCTTGGCCCAATTGGGAAACTGTTTTTGTTAAGAGGATAAGATGTCTGATCACAGGGGGTCTGGCCACTGGAATCCGCCAGCGATCTCAGGGCAGTTGTCACAGCGCTGTGACCACGGAAGCTTAGAGCTTCCGTGCTTGTGACGTGATGTCACGCCCCCCTCCATTCATGTCTATGGGAGGGGTGTGGCGGCTAGCACATAGCCGTCACGCTTCCTCCTATAGACATGACTGGAGGGGGCGTGATGGCTGTGTCCAGCTGCAACCCCTGCAATCAGACATCTTACTCCCTAGTCTTTGGATATGGCATAAGATGTCTAGGGGAGGAGTACCCCTTTAAGGATGTTGTATGTTTTTTTTCTTAATGACCCCTCTTATAGTCCCCTTTTTGAAATATGGCATGTGTCTCTTAAGGTAGTATTAACTCGAAATGCTTTTACTAAGCAAATCAATTCTAAGATAGTTTTTTCGTGAAATATTGTACTTTAAGTGGTACATCTTTGTTAATACATGCAGCATTTTTTGTGGAAAACTCCAAAATATTGTGAAAATTGGAAAATTTTGCCTTTTAAATTTTTTTTTCATGGCGTTCACTGTGAGGTAAAAATTATGTTATACCCAATGTATATAGCTTTTTATATTCTTTTTCCTTTTCACAACAAAAACGTCATATGGGGGGGTGATCCCTTAAGTCAGTGTTCCCCAACCTCCAGGCCGTGGACCGGTATCAGTCCGTGGATCAAACGGTACCGGGACGCCCGGGAAACTTTAAATAAATAATTTAACGGCAGAGGCGCAGAGCATTGCGCCGTCCCGAGCCCGCCCATTGTCTGACAATAGCGAATGAAAATTCGCTATTGTTACACTGATCCTCCTCCTGGCCAATCAGGGAGCGGGTCCTCCCGCTCCCTGATTGGCCAAAAGGCAAAGCCCACGCCATCGGCCGAGGAGGAGTCGCCGCGGGAGGACTGAGGACTCGAGGTCGGAGACGCGGGGACTGAAGAGAAGCTGCTGTGAGGTAAGTGCAGGGTTGGACTGGCCTACCGGGATACCGCTGCCGTGTGGGCCGGCAGTGGCTGGAGTCCCGACAAGTCACTGTGTCAGTCTGTCAGAAGTGTCAGGACCTGTGTGCTCCGCAGCTGCAGCATCACTCACAGATCCTGAGGATCCTGACAGCTGACACAGTGAGCGGAGGTCTGGAGGTCTGGGGTACAGAGTCTGTAATGGGAGCTGTACAGACAGTACACTCACCTCTACTCTCTGCCTCCTCACTGCTCCTGGCCCCTCCTCCTGTCGGCACACAGTGACTGCAGCTGCACGGGGGAAGATCTACTATACTGGGTGAGAGGAAAAGGGACCTAATGTTATCACAATGTAAGGGAAAGGGTGGGAGTCCTGTTATGTGGTGTGTGTG
Source organism: Hyla sarda (assembly GCF_029499605.1). Classification (NCBI taxonomy): domain Eukaryota; kingdom Metazoa; phylum Chordata; class Amphibia; order Anura; family Hylidae; genus Hyla; species Hyla sarda. Next base: position 234,852,281 of record NC_079190.1, on the reverse strand, counting down.
TGTGGGGGTCTGGTAAGAGGGAGACCTGTTATGTGGGGGCTGCAGAGGGGGAGACCTGTGATGTTAGGGTCTGCAGAGGGGGAGACCTGTGATGTTAGGGTCTGCAGAGGGAGAGACCTGTGATGTTAGGGTCTGCAGAGGGAGAGACCTGTGATGTTAGGGTCTGCAGAGGGAGAGACCTGTGATGTTAGGGTCTGCAGAGGGAGAGACCTGTGATGTTAGGGTCTGCAGAGGGGGAGACCTGTGATGTTAGGGTCTGCAGAGGGGGAGACCTGTGATGTTAGGGTCTGCAGAGGGGGAGACCTGTGATGTTAGGGTCTGCAGAGGGAGAGACCTGTGATGTTAGGGTCTGCAGAGGGGGAGACCTGTGATGTTAGGGTCTGCAGAGGGGGAGACCTGTGATGTTAGGGTCTGCAGAGGGGGAGACCTGTGATGTTAGGGTCTGCAGAGGGGGAGACCTGTGATGTTAGGGGCTGCAGAGGGGGAGACCTGTGATGTTAGGGGCTGCAGAGGGGGAGACCTGTGATGTTAGGGGCTGCAGAGGGGGAGACCTGGGATGTTAGGGTCTGCAGAGGGGGAGACCTGTGATGTTAGGGGCTGCAGAGGGGGAGACCTGTGATGTTAGGGTCTGCAGTGGGGGAGACCTGTGATGTTAGGGGTCTGCAGAGGGGGAGACCTGTGATGTTAGGGGTCTGCAGAGGGGGAGACCTGGGATGTTAGGGTCTGCATAGGGGGAGACCTGGGATGTTAGGGTCTGCAGAGGGGGAGACCTGTGATGTTAGGGTCTGCAGAGGGGGAGACCTGTGATGTTAGGGTCTGTAGAGGGAGAGACCTGTGATGTTAGGGTCTGCAGAGGGAGAGACCTGTGATGTTAGGGTCTGCAGAGGGAGAGACCTGTGATGTTAGGGTCTGTAGAGGGAGAGACCTGTGATGTTAGGGTCTGCAGAGGGAGAGACCTGTGATGTTAGGGTCTGCAGAGGGGGAGACCTGTGATGTTAGGGTCTGCAGAGGGGGAGACCTGTGATGTTAGGGGCTGCAGAGGGGGAGACCTGTGATGTTAGGGGCTGCAGAGGGGGAGACCTGTGATGTTAGGGGCTGCAGAGGGGGAGACCTGGGATGTTAGGGTCTGCAGAGGGGGAGACCTGTGATGTTAGGGGCTGCAGAGGGGGAGACCTGTGATGTTAGGGTCTGCAGTGGGGGAGACCTGTGATGTTAGGGGTCTGCAGAGGGGGAGACCTGTGATGTTAGGGGTCTGCAGAGGGGGAGACCTGGGATGTTAGGGGCTGCAGAGGGGGAGACCTGGGATGTTAGGGGCTGCAGAGGGGGAGACCTGGGATGTTAGGGGCTGCAGAGGGGGAGACCTGGGATGTTAGGGGCTGCAGAGGGGGAGACCTGGGATGTTTGGGGCTGCAGAGGGGGAGACCTGGGATGTTAGGGGCTGCAGAGGGGGAGACCTGGGATGTTAGGGGCTGCAGAGGGGGAGACCTGGGATGTTAGGGGTCTGCAGAGGGGGAGACCTGTGATGTTAGGGTCTGCAGAGGGGGAGACCTGGGATGTTAGGGGTCTGCAGAGGGGGAGACCTGTGATGTTAGGGTCTGCAAAGGGGGAGACCTGTGATGTTAGGGGTCTGCAGAAGGGGAGACCTGTGATGTTAGGGTCTGCAGATGGGGACCTGTGATGTTAGGGGTCTGCAGATGGGGACCTGTGATGTTAGGGGTCTGCAGAGGGGGAGACTTGTGATGTTAGGGGCTGCAGAGGGGGAGACCTGGGATGTTAGGGGCTGCAGAGGGGGAGACCTGGGATGTTAGGGGCTGCAGAGGGGGAGACCAGGGATGTTAGGGGCTGCAGAGGGGGAGACCAGGGATGTTAGGGGCTGCAGAGGGGGAGACCTGGGATGTTAGGGGCTGCAGAGGGGGAGACCTGGGATGTTAGGGGCTGCAGAGGGGGAGACCAGGGATGTTAGGGGCTGCAGAGGGGGAGACCAGGGATGTTAGGGGCTGCAGAGGGGGAGACCTGGGATGTTAGGGGCTGCAGAGGGGGCGACCTGGGATGTTAGGGGCTGCAGAGGGGGAGGCCTGTGATGTTACAATGAAATTAAAATTATTAAATCAAAACAAGTGGGCCACGGAAAAAATATCAAACGTTTACCGGTCCGCGGCGATCAAAAGGTTGGGGAGCACTGCCTTACGTGACTAAATGATATAAAATGGTGCATGGTAGTCAGTTGTGCTGTGCCATCACTAAGAACCGGACCTGTTTGAAACACGTCTGCGTTTCTACTTAGCTTTTACCTTTAGTTTTTCTATATATTTTTTAATCATGTATAAATACATTTTTGTCATTTTAAATATTTTTTCTTGGAGGAGCTGGAGTTTCTTGGCAAGAAATCTCTGTATTTTGCAATTGTTCTCTTAATATCTGTTCACACCAAGTATGCGGCATGGATTGTCTCTTGTGCTCCTCGTTCCCAACGGATGTCTCTGATATCATCTATGTGGCTGTATTGTGATGAGCTGTTTTTTTTTCTTTTTTTTCGTTATATTATGTTCTGAAAGCCATCTTTTTTTGTCTAACGGCAATGTGTGGGGGCTTATTTTTTGTGGGGTGAGCGATTTATTAATTGGTACCATTTTTACAATACACGATACCTTTTTGATCATTTTTATTTCAGGTTTTGACAAAAATATGCAATTTTGGTACTTTTTTATGGTGTTTATTATTTTTTTTTTTTGTGTTAGTGATAATACAGGGCTTTATTGGGAAAGGGGCATTTTTACAATTTATTTATTAAAAACCCTTTGTTATATATATTTTTAAATGTTTTTCAGTATTGATCACGGCATCTATGAGGTTAACGCTACCAAGACCAGTGGGATGCAAGTTGCATTTTTAGCCAGATGCTTCCTTTCCTTTCTTTTCTCAGTAGTTAAAGTAGCTGCTTTCACACTATAAAAATTCTTCCGTTTTAAAGAGCCGTTATAATGTTCCGTTATGAAAACCCTTAAAAACGGCCGTTAAACGGCCATTACAAAATCCAATGTGGCCGTTACAAAATCCCATTCAAGTCTATGGGATTTTTAAATTATCCGTTTTAACCCGCCATAGCCCATTATTAATATCGGACATTATTTTGTGACGGGAGAAAAATAGTGCATGTACTGTTTTTTTCTTCCGTCACAAATAACGTCCGTTATTAATAACGGGCTATGACGGGTTAAAACGGATAATGTAAAAATCCCATATACTAATGGGATTTTGTAGTGGCCATATGGGATCTTGTAACTGCCTTTTAACGGACGTTTTTAAGGGTTTTCCAAACAGAACATTATAACTGCTCTTTAAAACGGAAGAACTTTATAGTGTGAAAGCAGCCGAAGACGACACCAGTATGTATAACAGGATTAGGCCATTCACAACAGGAATTGGTCAGAGCATACCCTTTCCCCATCCCTACACAATGACCTCTGCAGAACACTCTCTATTGATTCCTATATTTATGGGCTTGCTGTAAAATATCTCTCTACATGCTTCACAGAAAGCTCAGGCAATATAGCTGCACCATAATAAGGTATAAAAAAAATGAAAAAAAAAATTTAAATCAGAAAATAGAAACCAATATGAAAAAAGAACATGGTTCTGTATCTGGTTGTAATCAGTAAAACATGTAGGTAATAGAATCTTTTTAAATTATGTGAATATCTTGAGCTGTAGGAAATACAGTAGAATTCTTTCACAGTAATATTATAATTATTATATAATGAAACCAGATTTATGGAAATATTCAATAGCCTAACACCTGCATAAGTATAAGAAAAACAATAGAAAGATTTTAGAATTATTCCCATAACTAAATGCCAAGCAGAATTGTAGTTATTTGGACAAAGATACAAACTGAAAAAAATGTATAAGATAAAAAATGTTTTACATTAACCTATAAAACAGTTCATGTCTATGCCTATAAAACATTTCCCACGTCTACAGCATAAGTAAATTACCTCTGCAACATGGCACTAAAAGTAATACCAAGAACTCAACACAAGATCACTTCTAAAACTTGGTGTCATGAGGAATTCTTAGGTTTTTGTTTCTCTGCTGTCTCCCATTAAATTGTTTGCCAGTCTGTACAGTTATGTATTCACCCATATCCCAATTACTGTGCCATGGAAGATGATGTAGCAAAAAGTACATAATAAAAATATACCATATTTAGGGAAGAAAAAACTCCAACAAGATATGCAAACAATGTCGTGGGAAGTGTTGCATGAAGTAATTGCACTCATTGTTAAAAAGTATTTGCATATGGTATAACCATAAGTAAATATAATGGCTAACCACTAATTTCCTGAGAATTGTAGTCAGAAATACTATTTTAAAAGTATGAGTATATATAACCACTTGTTCCTTATAAGGCCCCTTTCCCACTATAAAGTTGCTCCCTTAAAAGACCCGTTTTAAACTCCCGTAAAAGTCTATGGGATTTTTTGATTATCCGTTATGACCCGTTATAGGCCGTCATGAATAATGGACATTCTTTGTGACGGAATAAAAAACGGCACAGGCACAAATTTTTCTTCCGTCACAAGAAACGTGTGAAATTAATGGCCATTATTTTTAACATTGAAGTCTATGGCAAACAGAAGAGCCCTTATGTTATCCGTTTGCACCTGGTTCATAATATCCGTTATTACTTCTGAGCATGCTCAGAAGAGGTGACATCAGCAGACTCCTGCAGTGCTGAGGAACTACTACTACTCCCATCATGGAATAGACTTGTTTCCACGATCTGAGTAGTAGTTCCCCGGCTGCGGGAGTCTGCCGGTGGCTGGGGAGGCTCCATAAGTGTTTGTACTACAACCCCCATCATGGAACAGACTGTTCCATGATGGGGGTTTTAGTACTGGCGCTTAGGGATAGATCGCACTGAGTCTCACTTCTGAGACCCCATGCGATTAGAAGTTATTAAACAGGGGAGTGGGTGGCATGCTCCACTCCCCTGCGATGTACGATGTATTTTACTTTCATTTTTAAATTCCCCGCCGGGAGCACTGAATGGCCGATGCACTGCTAATAGAATACTTTTCATTCATAGCGCTGCAAAGGCATATGTTCATAGAAGCGCTGTGGGGGCCAGACCTATGGATATATGTCTGACCCCCCGCAGCACATCTATATACAGGGGGGGGGGAATCCTACTTATACATATGGGGGAATAAGGGGACGTAGTGAAGTTTAAAAACCCCGCCGGGAGCGGTGGGGAATTTAAAAATGAAAGTAAAATACACCGTACATCGCAGGGGAGTGGAGCATGTCGCCCACTCCCTTGTTTAATAACTTCTAATCGCATCGGGTCTCAGAAGTGAGACCCGGTGAGATCAATCCCTCCGCCCCTGTACTACAATCCCAATCAAGGAACAGAGTCTGTTCCATGATGGGGGTAGTAGTACAAACACTAAACCTAGCCTCCGCAGCCACTGGCAGACTCCCAAAGCCGGGGAACTACTACTCCCATGTAGTAGTCCCGGTTGTGGGAGTCTGTAGGCAGAGGTGTTAAAACGGCCGTACATGACAGATGTTATAACGGGTCTTAACGGATGAATATGCCCATTATTTCGACGGACGTTATTAAGGTGTTAGCACCCGTTATTTTATCCGTTATTATACATCCATTTTTACACAGAAAACGGATGTTTAATAACGGATGAATACTCAGTGTGAAATGAGTCTAACTTATAGGAAACCCATCATCCTTTTCTGAAGGTAAGTTTTTAGCCTGACGGATAAGACAAAAAGAGGTAAAAGACGGCTAAAACTGTGTTACTCATCTTATGCTTCCATAAAATTGATAACTTTCCAATCTTTACTGAAGCTATTTTTGTAAAAGTTTTTGTTATTAAATATTTTTTTATTCAGTTTACTACAGTTTACCGATATTGCAAATTCCAAAGGTGTAAGGAAATTCACTTACCTGAATGTGCATTTTTATTATTGCTTTGCCAATCAGAGTGGCTCCAAAGAAAGTCCAGAAGGGCACAAGGAAATGTCCACATGTTATTCCTGCCAGATCAAACAAGGGATTTGGAATCTGAAGGAAAAATTGAAAACCCATAAACACAACAAGTCAAACCCACTTTTTTTGAATTACTTTTTAATGCAGCATGATAAACACCTAATAGAACATGCATGTACTGCTTAACATTATATGTCTCCAAATATCAACAAATAAAAAATACCTAATAAATCAAATACATAAATGCTAGCTAGATATCTTATTCTTAAATCAGCTGCATTACCATAACATTTGCTGTTAAAGCTGCCATGATTATGAATGCTGTAAGGATAACAATCTATTTAACCCAAAAACACCTAAGTTAGGTCCAGCACTTCTGATAAAGGCCTTGTAATTAATTTCTCTAATTTACTTAAAAGGTATCTAATTTAATGCTGGCCAGGGGTATTGCACAATTTTTTATTTTTTTATTTGACTGTTCTACAGGGGCTGTAAAGTTAGTGTAGTTCATAATATAGTGTCTGTACCTGTGTTTGATGGCTGGTCTAGCAATCCTTTTGTGATGTTTGTCTCTATTTTAATTTTAGCAGCATACAAAATGAGTGTTGTCTGGCTTTTCCCAGGTTGCAGTGTAGCCTGAGACATTACATCATTAGTCAGGTGTTGAAAGGGGGCATGGCAGTGCTTCAATAGGTGAATATATATACATACATACACACACACACACACACACACACACACACACACACACACACACACTATATTTATGTATTCTCCTGGCATGTAACACACCAAGTTTTGTTAGTGAAGAGAATTTACATCCGGATGCAGCAGTGGAGTTTCTTACAGTAACCAAGCTGACATTAATGGTAATGCTTGGGTAGGTCAATACAGATATGCTCAACAAAGGGAACACAAGCCATGAAGCTCCTGATATATGAATATGTGAAGAGCAGAGGAAAACGGAAGCTTAGGATCGCGCTGCCGCAGAAATTACTGGATTCGGTGCATATCTTTAAGTTATATTTATTGTCACACAACGCGTTTCTGGATATCAACTGATCCTTTCTTCACAGCGCGATCCCAAGCTTCCGTTTTCCTCTGCTCTTCACATATTCAAATACCCTGGTGGATCCAGCGTGGGAAGCCGCAGCAGTTGCAATTCTACAAGCGATCATCAGTGTTGTGCCTGGAAATTGCACATCTACACCAGGTGAGTGTATTCATCACTGACTCTGGTGTTCCATTGCCGACAAAGGATCCTACACAGGAGCGCACTGTTTGTCCCCTTCTTTTAAGGATATATGAATATTGTTGCTGATGTGTGTATGGAGTGCTAGAGACTAATATATAATAGTTTAACTAAGTGCTTCAGGATTTAGATTTCCTGTTCTTTGAGATGAGCTGAGCTTTTGTTGCTCCTTGACATTATCTTCTGCACATACTTAAAAAAGGATGAAAAAGCAAGGGGTAAAAATTTGACATGCTAGCTTGCTGGAACATGGTACCCAATAACTAGAAAGATCCATTCAACAGCTAATATTTTGCAATGGAGAGTGCAAAAACATAGTCTGAAGCAGACAAGCACATAAGAAGCAGCAATGCACATTAGAAAGCTGTTAGATCCTGTTGACCTTAAAGGGGTACTCCGCCCAAGGACATCTTATCCCCTATCCAAAGGATAGGGGATAAGATGTCAGATCGCGGGGGTCCCACTTCTGGGTACCTCCGGGATCTCTGCTGCAGTACCCCGCATTCATTACTACACAGAGCAAGCTCGCTCTGTGCATAATGACGGGCGATACAGGGGCCGGAGCATTGTGACGTCACGGCTCCGCCCCCTCGTGAGCCGTAACGCCACGATGCTCCGGCTCCTGTATCACCCGTCATTACGCACAGAGCGAGTTTGCTCTGTGCAGTAATAGTAACAGGTTGCTGCAGCCAAGATCCCGGGGGTCCCCAGCAGCGGGACCCCCGCGATCTGACATCTTATCCCATATCCTTTGGATAGGGGATAAGATGTCCTGGGGCGGAGTACCCCTTTAATCTGATGTCTATGTGCAGCTATAAAGGGATGCCAATAGTGTTATCAACAAGAATTCTTGCATAAATTTCAAGTGCAGAAAGGGAGGAAGGAGTATTTTTGTTATGTAAAAGTCATGTCATTGATTAATTTTGTCTTTTCAGTATGACTAGGAGAAAAGTATTTGGATGCCACAATGATATAATTGTACATTTTTTTATAGAAATTGTCAAAAATAGCTGCATAACAAAAAGAAAAAAAGCTTAAACCTAGCATTCACCCTGCTCCTTTAAAGCGGTGTTCTGAATAAATAAAGTCTCTAGTCTAGAATACTCATCCAATTAATCATTTACCTTTGGAAAAACATTATTTTGTATAAAATAAAACCTACAGACGTAAAAAGGTTGTGGTAAATACTAATGTTGTAAAGAAATATATAGGTTGGCAATTTTCATCAATATGGGGGAGATTTATCAAAACCTGTGCAGAAGAAAAGTTGCCCAGTTGCCCATAGCAACCAATCAGATCGCTTCTTTCATTTTTATAAGGGCCTGTGCAATATGAAAGAAGCAATCTGATTGGTTGCTATGGGCAACTAGGCAACTTTTCCTTTGCACAGGTTTTGATAAATCTCCCCCTATAAGTATTATTGTTATACTGATATGCTGATAGGTAAGGATGTAATTTCTTGTATATACCAACCAAGCATGTCAGACCAATATTTAATCACAGTATTATTCCCTCCATTAGAAAGAATGTGTATATTTCATGTAGGTATCAACAAATGCCACACAGATCATACAGTAATCTAGCTGAAGCCCACAGTTCTGTAGCCATCAAATCCATGTTATTAAATGAAGAAAATAATAATAATGAAAATGAGAGGGGGGAAAAAAAAAAAAAAAACACTTACTGAAGCACAGGCCAAGATCCCCAGAAATCCAACTTTTTGCACAAGGTTTTGAATTGCAAGTTTGGCACGTGATGCAAAATCCTAAAACGAAAATATTTTCAGGTGAGATAGGCTGTAAGTCTTACGTAAATAAAGTATAAGAATCATTATATGGCACCAACATATTCCTCAGCATGTTACAATACAGTGGGTACACATACAGACAAAACTGAACCTTGCATAAGAAAAACTAATTAAAAAGTCACACAAAAGTAATGAGGGGTTTGCTTTGAAGAACCTACTAAAAGAAAAATCTACTGACAGATGTGTGGAGGGAATAAGAGGAGAGCACCTATAATCGATCCCTCAGGAATTTTTATTGCAAGGGGAAGAGAAGTAGAGAAAGAAGCAGAGGCAGCAAATGATACAATGAATGAGCACTCAAAATCCCAAATACGACTCTAAATGGAATGAAGTGGAAGGATATGTTCGTATGGCTGAATTTCCGGCAATTCTACACAAAGTCTGTTCAGCAAAACTTCCTGAATTGCAAAATTGCACCTAAATTCGGGCAGAATTTCGGTGTTCTCTGAACACAGAATTAAATTTAAGCCCCATTACCATCCGCAATTCCCTTAAATTTGACGACATAGGGGGTTATTTATCAAGACATTTAGAAAGCTTTTTAAACTGCTTTTTTCTCTATGTTTGTAGCACAAAATGTTGCACAATGGGTCCGTGCGACTTTTTGTGCCACAACTGCTTTAGAAGCGTTTCCACGAATTCTACCCATTTAGAGCACTTTGCGCAGTGGTCACTGATTTACTAAGTGCGACTTTTTGTGGAATGTAGCTCTGCCCTACATTTTTTGTGCGATTCTTGAGGCAGGGTACATGCGACTATTCACACAAAAGTCGCACATCCGCACAAGATTTACCACTTTTTCAGGAGTTGCATCAGCAAAATTTTTCAAAGGCCGTGCGCCGGACAAGTCTGCAACTATCACTGCAACTTTTGTACTCGAAAACAGTTAAGAATTTACACCCCTCTTTGTAAATGCTCCCCCATAGTCAGAATGCCGCTTAGGACATAAATGTACGTCCTGGTGCATGAAGTATCAGGGCACCAGGATGTTAAAGGGAAGACACGAATGGAGGGGGCGTGGCGTAACGTCACTAGGGGGCGTGGCAAGGGGGCTGCACAGAGATCGCAGGGGTTCCCAGGGACGGGACACCCCTGAGATCATACATCTTATCCCCTATCCTTTGGATTGGGGATAAGATGTATACAGCCGGAATACCCCTTTAAGTTGTAAGAAAGAAAACACAAAAAATTTACTCATAATTTAATTTGGGGTTATAATAATGAAAAAGCTGCCTCTCGCCTTCTTTTCCTGTGGCCTACATTACCATATAAATAGCTGCTCTGTAAACTCAGAACAGAGAAACGAAAATATCTTCATCAATAATGTTCATCTCAGATGCACCCCCCCCCCCCACACACACACACACACACACACACAAACACAAACACACAAGATGCCTTACTGAAGTTTATATAAATGATGGAGCAATGAAACAAAAACAATAGTTTCACATAATACTTAGACCCACGTCGACAGGCTTCTCACTGACAAAAGGTAAACTCCCTGAAACAGCTGCCCGCAGATAGGTACTCTCCTTCTGGAGAGATTTCTGGCTTGGCATAAATTCCCAGTCAGTTTTTTTTTTATAAACTCCAGAGTTGGAAGGAAACACTGGTGTTAGGGGAAAGCTACCTGAAAATGTGGTGTGATTGAGCTGCTTTGTATATCCTTTCTACCCTAATTATTTTAGTAAAGAATAACTAAGGCCATTGTTTCAAATAACTATGTCTTAAAACAATATTTAGAAATAATGTAAATAAATATGTAAATGCTAGTTCTCTCTCTATCCATCTATGTAGTTCTTAATCATTAATGAACAGTAACTGGTAAGGGTGCATTGACACCACGTTTTTGCAATACAGTTCCTGTATCAGGTTTGTGATGAAAAACGGATTCCTCAAAACCGTATCAAAACGTGTGTACAAATTTTAACCCGTATATGGTTAAAAACTGTTCACGGTTTGAAAAGTGATGTCTGGTTGCATCAGTTTTTTTTAAAGAAAAAACGTATAGGTTTTTAACTTTTCACTTCATTGTGAATAAAGTTTCACTTGTTTGGGTGAGATTCCAAGAAAAAAAACTGTGCAAAGTCAAAAAACATATGGTGTAAACCGGATGAAACCGTACACACATATGGTTCTCTACGGCTCCTATTGACTCCCATGTTAAAAAAAAAAAAAGTATAAGGTTTCAATACGGTGTTTCACCTAGAACAAAAACCGTGGTAGGCTACGGTTTTGGGTACGGGAAAAAACCTGACAAAACCATACATGATGCAAAACGGATGCAACCAAATGCATCATTTGGCATACGGTTTTCAATGGAGAGTCAATGCATATGGTTTTCAAACTGAAAACGTATATGGGAACTGTATTGCAAAAATGTGGTGTGAATGCATCCTAATAGTAGTTAAAATACTGAACACACAACTAGACATTAAGTGAATTTACTACTTTCTCTCTCAATTTATATACTCACTAGAGTTATATTTTGTAATTAATTGACAGCAACATAAATATGTTAAAACTGGTAACAGATATTCTCCAAATCTATTATGCAATATACGAAAAGTACAGGGTTAAGGTTCTGCTGTGTTCGATTGCATTTTTAAGACTATGAGAAATTTTTGCTTATAATAGTTTACTATGGTGACTTAAAAAGTGTAAATAAAATATATATATTTTTCAATATAAAAATAAATAACTCTCCTAATAAAATTTCAAATCACACTCCCCTTTTTCTATTTTACAAAAAAATAAAATAAAAAAATAATATGGTATTGCCACATGCACAATTGTTTGACCTATTAAAATATAACATTATAACACAAATATAACGTGAACAATGAAACAAAAAAAACACCACCAGCATTGCTGATTTTTGATCATTTCATATATCAGATAAATATTAATAAATAGATAACAAAAAGTCCCATATACAGCAAAATAGTAACAATACAACCTACATATTAGGAGCAAAAAATTAAACAGCCCCACAGACAGAAAGATAAAACGTTTTTTTGAAAAACACATTTTATGGTAAAATGAAAAGAATAATTACAAATAACGATTGGTCCCACAAAAATAAGCCTTTATTCGGCTTTGTAGAGGGATAAATAAAAACAAACAAAAATTCCAAAATGAAAAGTAGCTGTGTCCTCAAGACCCAAAAAAGGTTTTGTCCATAGTTCACCATTTCTTGCCGTTTTGTAAACGGTTGTATTATATATATGATGATAATATAAAAGCACCACGCTAAGGATATATAAATACACCCACTCCTACAGCTATTTTAGTTCCCAAATCTAGTTTTTACATTGAGATTTTCTAAATGATATTACCGTATATATATATGTATATATACATATTGTAGCGTGGAACAAGGGGCCGTCATTGATGGTCGGTATGTACCATCGAGGTTCCTGGCCTCAGTGAGGTAAAAGCTGTTTTTTCTCAAGTGTCAGTATTGCAGATTGCAGTCTGACACTTCAACTATTTAGTATGGCTGTGAAGCTGATCCGGGACGGCTTTTACTGGGAAAAGTCAAAGTGCTGGGTGGGTGACTATTCCTCACGTTCCAGGCTGGGTCTTGGCAGGCTTATAAAGCAGTCAGCACTGTCAGGTAAGTGTTGTGTGTGATTGACCTCCATCTGACAGTGACGCTGTGGAGTCCTCTGGGCATAGGGCTAAAGACTGGAAACAGGCGTGCAGGCCGCCCGGAAGCCTGCCAGTGAACATTTCTGTGGCTAACCGTTTAGCTGGGTGTGAACAGACACCTAGGATTCCAGGTGAACTTTGTTTTGTTGTGCATGAACAAGCACCAAGACTTTTTTGCTGAGTGTGAATAAAACACTGAAGTTTGATTTACAACCTGGCTCCTTGCCTCTATACTGCATCCTCTAACCTGACTACCAGAGCAAATCCCCACAATGTATATATATCTTTTAATGTGACAACAATGAAGAAATGACACTCAAACATAGGTATTGTTTAGTCCTATTAATGCACAGAATAAAGAGAACATATTTTTACTGTAAAGTGCACTCCATAAAAATGAAACCTCGCAAAAAAAGGGATCTTGCTGTGTCCTCAAGGCAAAAATGTTCTATGGCCTAAAGAGGTAAAGCCTCTTGTGCATGGAATTCACCAGAGCTTCACAGACTGCCATTGGAGTCCTCTTACACTCCTCAATGATGAAATCACCGAGCAGATGGATTTTAAAGGGGTACTCTGGTGGAATTTTTTTTTATTTTTTTTTATATCAACTGGTTACAGAAAATTGAACAGATTTGTAAATAACTTCTATTAAAAAAAATCTTAATCCTTCCAGTACTTATCACCATACTGCAGAGGAAGTTGAGTTGTTCCTTTCTGTCTGACAACAGTGCTCTATGCTGACAACTCTATGTAAGGAACTCTCCAGAGTAGGAGCAAATCCCCATAGCAAACCTCTCCTGCTCTGGACATGGACAGAGGTGTCAGCAGAGAGCACTGTGATTAGATTGTAAAGAACTACTCAACTCCCGCTGGAGTATACAGCAGCTGATAAGTACTGGAAGTATTAAGATTGTATAACAGAAGTCATTTACAAATCTATTTAACTTTCTGGCACCAATCGAGTACCCCTTTAAGGACCTTGTGCTCCTACACCTTCCATTTAAGGATGCCCCACAGATGCTCAATAGGGTTCAAGTCTGGAGACATGCTTGGCCAGTCCATCACCTTTACCCTCAGCATTTTTAGCAAGGCAGTAGTTGTCTTTGTGGTGTGTTTGGGGTAATTATGTTGGAATACTGCCCAACGGCCAAATCTCCGAATAGAGGGGATCTTGCTCTACTTCAGTATACCACAGTACATGTTGGCATTTACGGATTCCTCAATAAACTGTAGCTCCCCAGTGCCAATAGCACTCATGTAGCACCAGACTATGACTCTCCCACCACCATGCTTGACTGTAGGCAAGACATACTTGTCCTTGTACTCCTCACCTAGCTTCAGCCACACACTTGACACCATGTGAATCAAATACGTTTATATTGGTCTCATCGGACCACAAGACATGGTTCCAGTAATCCATGTCCTTATTCACTTGTCTTTAGCAAACTGTTTGCAGGCTTTCTTGTGCATTATCTTTAGAAGAGGCTTCCTTCTTGAACAACAGCCATGCAGACCAATATGATGCATTGTGTGATGTATGGTCTGAGCACTGACAGGCTATGCTGACTGTGCTGTGGCTCAATGTTAGGGTCTTGGCAATCTTCTTAAAACCTAGGCCTTCTGTATGTAGAGCAACAATTTTTATTTTTCACATCATCATAGTTCTTTGCCATGAGGTGCCATAAACTTCCAGTGACCAGAGAGTAGGGGAGTGATAACACAAAAATTAAGACACTGGCACCCCATTCACACCTGAGACCTTGTAACACTAAGAAGTCACTTGACACTGGGGAGGGAAATGGCTAATTGGCCCCAATTTGGGGACACAACACGAAACACTGTTATACAGGCTGTACACTTCTTTATGTTGTAGCAGAGTGTCAATTCAGTGTTGTCACATTAAAAGAAATAATAAAGTATTTAAAAAATTTGAGGGTGTACTCACTTATGTGAGATACCGTATAAATTTATATATTACTCAGTGGGGAGATTTATCTTTGAAAGAAGCAATCTGATTGGTTGCTATGGGCAACTGCACCACTCTTCCTCTACACAAGTTTTGATAACTCTACCCCAATGTGTGTATGTTCCAGCATTACTTCCAAACGGCTGGAGATATTTAGATGAAACTTGGTATACATGTTCCCTATATGTCAACTAAAAATATAGGATAATTAAATTAACCCTATCCCACCCCAAATTGGAAGGGTTGGGATTTTTGTCTAAAGTTCCACGCAAGTCTATAGAATTTCCGGTACCTTACTCCACAAGCTTCATTCTGCATCTCCTGGTGAGTGTGTTCTTGCAATCATTCTAGGTAAATAAAGTGAATTATAAGAGAAATATTGGGCATAGGCACATAAAGATTATGGCCTAGATTTATCAAACTGTGTGAGAAAAAAAATAGATTGTCCCCCATCAACCAATCGCTGCTCAGCTAATGAGCTCTGATAAAGTGAAAGCACAAACAATGTCCTCTGAAAAGCCACGCTCTGTATATTTTTGGCCTACAATCTCTTCATCACAGCTAAGCCCCAACGAAGGATAGGATATGAGGACAGGATATAAGAACAGAAGCATCATTGTTGCTTTTCCTTTCCTACAAGGTTTAGGTCGGAAGACCAGGCAACACTGGGTACTCTGCTAGTTCTACATTTAAAAACAAACAAAAACGGGGGGGGGGGGGGGGGGGGGGCATTAGGGAGCCCTATACATGGAGCCATCTAACATAAGGTCAGGTCTGTCTATAGAAGACATATTTACTCAAAATCAAGTAAGAAACCCTTATATCTTTGATTAATCCCAACAAAAATGTGGCAAATAAAAGACAATTCTGCTGATACCCTTATTTTTTAATGCAGTGATTCTATAAAGTTAACAAGTAACGTAATACTTTCTAAAAGCCTACTGAAATCTTAAAAATTCTGCAAAAATGAACTTCAGTGCCAGGCCTTTCTCTTTATTAATCATGTTATTACTTATCACAGAAGACTGTGTTTTACCTTACTCAAAAAATGGAAGGAAAAGGTTATAATCTGCAGGTTCTTGAAATGTAATTGACAAACTACCGTGAGGCCATGTGCTACATAACCTGGGTGTGTATATCTACCTACTCACTTCATCTATGATGTAGACAGGTATTATTACAGAACAATGCACCCTGCTGCATTGCTAATTCCAGTTTTCCAGTAACAATATATCACATGAAAGACTATGAAAGAGATTTATCAAGCTCCGTAGTAGATTTTTTTTTGCTTAAAAAAGTTGCATGTACTTGCGCACGTGCGACTTTTCTATACATGCTGCGACTTATGATTTTTGCTTATTCCAATGCACATTACTGAAATCTGCTCACGTAGCAATTTTTTTTTTTACTTTGCAGTGGTCATGTATCTATCAAATGCGATAGTCGCTATTTATAAAGAAAAAAAAAAGTTGCATCTCCGTTTAAAAGTAGAATATGTATTCCAGGTCCAACCTGGCTTACAGAAAGTGCATATGTCTGAAGAAAAGGACATTGACACCCACTTTAACAACTGTTCTTGTTCTGCATCATGAAACAAAGCTACTACATTAACCCCTTAAGGACATAGAGTTATTCAGTTTTTGCACTTTAGTTTTTTTCCTCCTTACATTTTAAAAATCGTAACCCTTTAAATTTTGCACCTAAAAATCCATATGATGGCTTATTTTTTGCACCACCAATTTTACTTTGTAATGACGTCAGTCATTTTACCCAAAAATCTATGGAGAGACGGAAAATGTAATCATTGTGCGACAAAATGGAAGAAAAAACGTCATCTTTATCTTTATTCTGTAGGTCCATACAATTAAAAGGTTACCCTACTTATATAGGTTTGATTTTGTACGTAACTACATGCAGGAAAATTTATACGTTTAAAATAGTCATCTTCTGACCCCTATAACTTTTTTATTTTTCCATGTATGGGGTGGTATGCGACATTTTTTGCGACGTGATCTGAAGTTTTAATCAGTACCATTTTTGTTTTGATCGGACTTTTTGATCGTTATTTATTCATTTTGTTAGGGTATAAAAGTGACCAAAAAGACGTTATTTGGATTTTTTTTTGTTTTTTTTTTTGCGTGTACGCCATTGACCGTACAGTTTATATATATTTTTATAGTTTGGACATTTATGCATGCGGCGATACCACATGTTTATTTTTATTTACACAGTTTTTTTTGTTCTTTTTATGGGAAAAGGGGGGTGATTCAAACTTATATTAGGGAAGGGGTTAAATCATCTTTATTTACTTTTTTTCCACTTTAGGGGACTATAACATGCAGTACATTGATTCAATATACTGAACAATGCCTTTGCATTGAAATGCACTGATCAGTGTTCGGGCTGAGCGGTATACCAGTTCATACCGAATACCGACATTTTTGTGCTGCACGATATGAATTTTAACCCATAACGCAATACCGGTTGGGCCCCTCCCCCTCGGGAATGAATGAGCCCAGCGCTGCGTTGTCCCCACATCGGGGAACTAATCACAAGTCACCCGCGAGCGCTGTTCTGCCCCCCAATTAATTATCAGCCCAGCGCTGTCCCCATCGGGGTAAATACTGATATGTCACCCGCATGCACTGCCCTCCTCATCCTCATGTTTGTTGCGGCCGCCGGCACTGACGCTCTATACCAGTGGTCTTCAACCTCCCGATGTTGCAACACTACAACTCTCAGCATGCCCGGACAGGCGATGGCTGTCTGGGCATGCTGGGAGTTGTAGTTTTGCAACACCTGGAGGTAGGCAGGTTGAAGACCACTGCTCTATATATATTGTGTGGTATCCCTATGCGCGGGCTGCAAAAAAAAAAAAAAACTTTAACTCACCTCCCGTTGGTCCGGTACCGGCCTCATCTGCTTACTAATGAATGGAACGTCGGACAGCCGTCAGCCTATCACCGGCCGCAGCGATGTTCCGCCTCGGCCGCTGATAGGCTGAGCCCACTGTCATGTAAGAAGCCGCCCAGAGCTTCTTACATGACAGTGGGCTTAGCCTATCAGCGGCCGAGGCGGAACATCGCTGCTGCCGGTGATAGGTTGACGGCTGTACGGCGTTTCCGTCTCTAGCGTAAGGCCGACGTCGGAACATGCATGAGTTTATTTTGTTTACCTTGTGTCTGCGCCGGCAACAAACAGCACGAGGAGGGCAGCGGGTGACATGTGAGTATTTACCACCATGGGGGCAGCGCTGGGCTGATAATTTTTGTTGGGGGGGGGGGGGGGGGGCAGAATAGCGCAGCACTGGGCTGATAATTAATTGGGGGGGAGGAAATACCGTTATATACCGTGGAACCGCTGAAAGTTACAAAAACATCGTGATACGCAGATTTGGTCATACCGCCCAGCCCTAATCAGTGTTATTGGCGGTCGATTGCTCAAGCCTGGATTTCAGGTTTGGAGCAATCAATCGCCAATTGGACGTGCAGGAGGAAGGAAAGGCACCCTCCTGCTGCGTCCTAGCTGATCGAGACATCGTGATTTTACCGCGATGGTCCCGATCAGCCCGACTGAGCCGGGAAGCTTTCACATTCACTTTAGACCCGGCTATCAACTGATCGTCGCGTCTAAAGAGTTAATGCCGGACATCTGCCGAAACGGCGATGTCCGGCATTAGCCACGGGTCCTGGCTGCTCGCTTCATAACCCTCCCGTGCCGCAGCGTCGTATAAACCCGGTCATCGCGCTGCTCTGCTGTGGATCGTGTAGCTGCAGCTTGCGTGAGCTGCAGCTCAAATTCTGCAAACAAAGAGCAAGCAGCGTGGGTTAATGGTGGAGCGGAAGCTGACAGCTCCCGCTCCACCATGCTAGAATACGGGGGTGGGGGCAGCAATTTTGAGCAGTGGGGGTGATAATTGCCCCTTTCCCCCCCCCCTGATCCGCCATTGTCCCCTCCATTACTGTGCATTATGCCGGCACCCCACCCTCCCCTCTACTATTCCTCATGAAAGCGGAACCTACCCATTAACCGGATCCAAAAACCATAAAACAGTCGGCTAACACAAGACCACCCTACACGCCGATAAGACCCCCCCTCCCAGCAACATCTCGGGGTGGGTAACATACCAAGTCTATTTTTTTTTGGGGGGGGGGGGCTTCACTGTTGTTTATGTGCCTGCTGGTGCTGCGCTGTCTTCCTTCCTGACGTTAACTCCAGCCTCAGCGCAGCAACGCAAGACTCCGATCACCGACGTCACAGAATGTGGCCTCAAAATTAATCAAAAGAGCCTACGGATATTCATTGTGCGGCATAGTATGTTTTTTATATTTTTTTTTTATGTTTGAGAAGGGAGAATGGGTTGTTGTGGGATTGTTGGGGTGCAGCTATTTAGCGGCCAGTCAGGGTGTTACCAGGTGCAGTACAGCCCCCCTCCCTGTCACTCTCTAGCAATGCTACTGGTAATAAAGGGTTGATAAAGAAATTTGGCCATTAACATAAGGGAAAACTTTTCTGCTTTAAAAAATGCTTTTGTAAGCGGGTTTCCCGGTTTTTGCTTACGTGCGATTTATTTATCAAGGTCGTGCGACTATTTGATAAATAGGTCGCACGTAAGCAAAAGTAAGTTAAAAAAAATGTCAAATAAAAGCCATACGTTTGAAAAGAACGATAAATCTATGTTGCCAGCAAGATTTTCTATGCAGATGTATTATGGATAATCCACAGAAAACTACACCACAAAACAATAAAGGCAGCTTTCAAAAAATGTTGTGGGGGAAAAAAATAAAATAATTAACACACATTTTTGAGCTTGCTCTATTTTGACTTTACAAAGGGTCAAATCCATGTGAAATGTAAATCCTTTCAAGAGTTATATTTCTCTGCTCTGCCTCATCATAACCAAAATGTGAAGAACTAAAAAAGGTAAAATTTTGCAGTAAATTAATAAAAATTGTGATGGATAACGCTTAAACATGAGATGAATCTAGTCAGAGAGTCTTAAAGGGGTATTCCAAGAAAAAACTTTTTTTCTTATATCAACTGGCTCCAGAAAGTTAAACTGATTTTTAAATTACTTCTATTAAAACATCTTAATCCTTTCAATAATTATCAGCTGCTGAAGTTGAGTTGTTGTTTTCTGTCTGGCAACAATGCTCTCTGCTTATATCTCAGCTTGTCTCTGGAACTGCGCAGAGTAGAAGAGGTTTGCTATGGGGATTTGCTTCTAAACTGGGTGGTTCCCGGGACACGTGTCATCAGAGAGCACTTAGACAGAAAAAAACTGAAAGGATTAAGATTTTTTTAATAGAAGTAATTTACAAATCTTTCTGGAGCCAGTTGATATATAAAAAAAAAGTTTTTTCTTGGATAACCCCTTTAAGGGAGTCAAATACCAACACATAAAAAACTGATCCTGCAATATTTGCTCCTCCCAAGATCCTCTTGCTTCTATTCTCTATGCAGAATTCCTTTGGCCTTCGTATGAAATCATGGGGAATTTGTGTATGAATTCCTCATGAATCCACAGTGCACTGACAAAAGTCCTTTTTTTTCCATTACAAAAGTTGAATCCCTTGCGGAATATGTGCGAGTTCTGCACAAAATTTGCACAATATCCGCATTTAGCAGAGTAAAGAAAGTCCCATTGAATTCAATGGGCTTCCGCAGCTGAATTCCACAAAAATATAAAGACATGACCTAAATTTTTGCGGAACGTGGAATGTGGAATTTTAGCTGCAAAAAATTCTGCAATGTGAAAGGGACTGCGGAATCCCAATGAAGTTAAAAGGCTATAAAAACATTATGGGAAAATTGATGCTAAAATCCAAACATAGCCTAAGACGTGAGACAGCTTCCCAGTTGGGGTGCCCAAGTGGACATATAATTTAGAGGTACTCCCAGCAAATCCCAGACATTCAGCACACATTTGTTCAAACAATGAAACATTTACTAACTTCGTGCTTTTGTATTTTTTCTGCTGTGTAAATGCAGTAGATTTAAAAAAATAATAATATAAAAATGTATCTTTGTTCTACAGGTTAGTACAAACACACCAATACCAAATATGTATCGATTAGTCTTATGTTCTAGTACTTTTGCATGAAACCCCACCCCACCCTCCTCCCCCCAAAAAACAAAACAAAAAACAGAAGGCAGCAAGATACAGCGATCGGCAACTACCGTATATTAGCACAAGTGTCCCCTGGGTGATCACTTTTGAAACAGCAGCAGTCCCTTAATTGCGGTCCCACTTAGAACAGCATAATCCTCCCATGCTACGACCTCATAGAGTACTGATTCAGTTCAATTCATAGAAGTATAAGAAACAGAGGGAGCACTCACGGTTTAGGAGAAAAAGCAAGTGGAAGCTTTATTCGGCATACGGTGCAATGAACAGGCTTCAGACAGCGGGACGCCACGGACCTCCGGACAGGTGAACAGCTGCTTTCGCACTGATCAAGCAGTGCTTCGTCAGACCATCCCCTTTCGGCATCTGGCAAGTACGGGAGCCTTTTCCAGTCCTGAAGGAATTTACGTGCTCTCGGAATCTAACATTTAGAGCCCGACTAGTACACCCAATATAAAGTTTGTGGCAAGTGCAGCGAATGGCATAGACCACGTTTTTTGTACGACAGCATACAAAGTCCTTCTGTGGTACTTCTATGCCCCCCAAAGACACAAATTTATCCGTACAACAGTACGTGAACCAATTGCATTTCCCACATTTATGGGTCCCTTTTAACGTCTGTTTTGATGACCAGGTTTTTGGGACGACTATTGGACCATTGTTTTAAATCTGGATCGTATTGAAGCAAAAAACAATTATTTATAGCTTTTCGGATTTTTTTCAGCTAGAGGGCTATAAACAAAAGAAAAAGAAAAGTGTGCCTTGTTCTTTTCTGCATTTGACTGACCTGTCATTTTTTTTCGAGACTTTTTATTTTTAAGTAATTCGTTTCTATCTGAATTAGAAGCTCTATGAAAGGCTTCATTTAGTACATTTTCTGGGTATCCCCTTTGTTTTAACCTGCCCTGTAATTCCCTAGCTTGCACTACAAAATCCTCCTCACGACTGTTGATTCGCCTCAATCTGAGGAATTGTCCATAAGGGACCGCTTTTTTCACATGTAATGGATGATAGCTCTCGTAGTGCAGCAGGGAATTCCAGGCGGTAGGTTTTCGATAACCCTGACTTATGAAACCTTCTTGTAAACGAATTACTTTAACATCCAAAAATTCTCAGCAATCGCGCCATAATTTGGAACAGGATGTAAAGACTGGCCACAGCAATTAACCGGCCACAGCCAGGGACCGTATGAGGACCATGTTTGCGTGTATGATATTTTTTGATAAATTTTTATTCCAATTTTTCTGGGATGTGATGTGATCAAAAATCAGCAATTTCAGACTTTTTTTTTTTTTTTTTTTTTTTTTTTTTACATTTACGCATTCACAGTACGGGATCATTAAAATGGGCAATTTTGCTATTGCACTCCTTATGGTAATTAAAAATATTTCTCTTGTACTTTGTTTAAAAAAAAATTAAAAATAAATAAGTTTTCTATGTTTTATTTGAGTTTAGAAAAAAAAGCTGCCACTAGTTGTCTTCCTACTTGTCCAGAGCACATTCCCCCTTTCTCTTGCACAGACTTTGGACTTCTGCTGGCCTGGCAGAAGCCTAAAATCAGGAAATGACGTCTGGAGTGCTGAGGGTGTGTGTGCAGCCTTAGCCAATTATAGCGCATCTTACACATTGAACAGTCCTGGGCTGTGTTTAGCAGAGTGAGGGAGAAATTCTCCCCTGTATGGCTCCAGATGATGTCACGCCTGCTGGGAAATGCCCTACCCCAACACCCCCCCAGTCTGTGAATCTGACTGAGTAGAAAGTATAAAACAATTTCAAAGTAGAAAATGTAGAAATAATAAAAAATAAATGCAGGGGGGGGGGGGGGGGGGGGGTTATCATGATGGACAGTGAACTGGGAGGATTATAAAATTTAACAAGATCATTAGAGGTACTCTTTAACATTATAATTGAATAGTTCAGACATTAACACATGCGGCAATACCAAATATATTTATGTAATTTAATCATTTTTGGTAAAATAAGAAAAAGGGGTGATTTCAAATTTTTATTATTAACTGATATCAGTGATCTACCCTCTGTAAACAGACCATACAAGCAGCAGGGGGGGCAGGATTATGATGGTCTTCAACCTGCGGACCTCCAGAGGTTTCAAAACTACAACTCCCAGCATGCCTGGACAGCCGATGGCTATCCGGGCATGCTGGGAGTTGTAGTTTTACAACACCTGGAGGTCCGCAGGTTGAAGACCACTGATGAAGGGATTGACAGGCTGTGATGATGAAGGGGGGGGGGTGATGACGGGGTCTGGATGATTACATGGGGGGGGGATGATGTATTTCCCACCCTAGGCTTATAGTCGAGTCAATAACTTTTCCTGGGTTTTTGGGGTAAAATTAGGGGCCTCGGCTTATATTCGGGTTGGCTTATACTCGAGTATATACGGTAGCTTAATTTTTCAAGCTGCTTTTTTAGAAACTAAAATGCAAATAGTGATTTTTTGTGTTTTCTTTTTAACTTCCTTACAGTAGGAATGAAATTAGATCCTAATATGTTAATCTTAAGAATCCAAAATGTATGGGGGAAAAAAAGAAAGAAACAAACAAACACTATTTTCTATCTACTGCTTTCCTCATGATAGTACAATGGAATCAAACACACTAGCTGGATAAAGACTGTCTGTGGTCAGGCTATAACATTTTGTCTGCTGCCTCCAATGCAATGAGAATGATTATCTCAGTGGAATAAAATGTTCCTGATCGCAGGATGTGAGCATGAACCAGGACTTAAATTACAAGAGATCTCTTCAGGTTTTCAGATTACAAAATGCTTCAGCAACGATGAACTTTAGTTCAAGAAATAAATATGACCTAATGTAGCCATTATACATCACCAGCCTCTCAATGAATGACACTGGGCTCGATTTTGGTCTTACTTCATTTACATAAGAAAGTATACAGTAACTCCAGACAGCCTTAGCATAGGAAAATGTGTTTGGTTCAGAAAAGGTTAACATAGTGATGTCTACAAAAAAAATTCCCATCATCACAATGGTGATCAGTCTAGTTTATGCAATGCATAAAGCAATGTATGTTTCAATCATTTTGGTATACAAGATATCACTTTTTATAGCAAACACCTGAAATATGGTATAAACACATTACAGCACATTACATCATTTACAGCAACCCGAGTATCTTGTTGCCCAGCCACTGAACTACGTGCTCACTGTCCCAGCCTGTGTGTCATGTGACTAGGAAAAGTAACATTATGGGGCACAGGTTGCAAGATGTGACATGGAAAAAGGGCCTTGCTTGCAAGGAGGTAGCAAACCCGGCCCACTTTTACAGGAGTGAGGACATGTGACCTATTTCTCTAGCAGGGGGGCCAGCGAGTAGGTAGGAGAGAAAGAGGAATTGTACCTGCATCTATTAGATATTAATGGCATATACTGTACATATACTATAAATGTGCAAGATGAGAATACCCCCCTTTTAAAGTGTACCTGTATTTTCAAATAGGGATGTCCCAATACAATTTTTTTAAGACAGTACGAGTACTGATAATATTTCTTAAGTAATCGCCGATACCAATTACCGATACTTTTTTCAATGTCATGTGACAGGGTTTTTCTTTCCCCCTTAAGGCTACGTTCACACGGGCGGATCCACAGTGTAATTTAAGCTGCAGATCCGCCGCTAAAGGACCGCTACGTGGTGCTTTTAGATGTGCCTGCTTGGAGCTGCAATACGCTGTCACCAGCAGACACACTGCGATGGAGTAGGGGGAGTGTCCGATGTGCGCGACTACACCACGCATGCGCGGGGACTTGCACATCGCTTCAGTGTGTCTGCACGTAGCGGCGTATTGCCGCTCTGAGCAGGAACATCTAAAGGCAGCATGTAGAGGTCCTTTAGTGGGGGATCCGCCTGTGTGAATGTACCCTTAATAGGAAAAAGGGGTTGTTTTTTGTTTTTATAAGAGAAAGGGCTTTTTTTATTTTAAAAAAAAATTATTTTATTTAAACTTTTTTTGTAAAAGGGGGGGATTTAAATTTTCTTATTGGGAAGAGGTTAATTCACATTGAATAATTTTTTTACAATTTTTTTTATTTCCCATAGGGGTCTATTACATGCCATCTGTAGATTGCATACACTGATCAATGCTATGCCCTAGCATAGTAGTGATCAGTGTTATCGGTGCTCCTTTACTACTGCCTGCCATGGCTGGCAGCAGTAAAGGAGCGACTATCGGATGCACGGTGCAGGGTAAGGGACCTCCGGCCATCCTTTCAGCTGATCGGGACACCGCATTTACACCACTATGATCCTGATAATCATCCCTGAACTAATTGACAGTACATCTCAGGACTTTTAGATGCCGCAATCAACTTTGATCGCAGCGTCTAAAGTGGTAATGTGGGTCCCGGCTATGACGTGCGCTCAGCTGCTGAGCACGCTGCATACCTCGGCAGCGGAGAGTGCAGGCAGCATACTGCACCTCCATGATACCTGCCAGCGGGAGTCCGGCTGGCAGGTATCGGATTAGGTATCAGGGACATTTGAACGAGTACAAGTACTCGTGCAAATGTCCAGTATCTGTCCCGATGCCATTATCGGGACATCCCTATTTTCAAAAGAAAAAAAAAGAAAAAAATGCATGCGCTGATAGGGTGATTTTAGTGCTCTTACTTTTGCTATCAAGTCCCTCGTAGTCCCATTCCCAAAGTGCACCACTATTTCTCATTATTTCAATTTCATAGTTTTAAGTACATTGTTTAAGGATATATATTCTATGGGGGAAAAAAATTATCTATGGACGTACACTATACCTTCATTTTTTTTAATATGTATATTTTTCTTGCATTTTGTTCCATTGCAATTGTACCATTTTCTGTTCTCATTGTTTTATTACAGAAATACTAGCCCATAAAAGAACTGCGTCTAGGAGAAAACAGAAACCCAGGGAAACATACAAAACAAAATACAAAAAAAAGTGTAAACTAAAAATACTAAATACTAAAAAATTAGGACAAATAAAACATCTCTAGCTTGGAAAATACTCAACAATAATAGTCTGTACAAACAATAGTAATAAGGACAAGCATTGCAAATGCTGCACACCTGTTCATGTACAAAAGTGACCAACTGCCCAGACGTAATAAAACATCCAGGATGAAGGAAGTGATTCGGGCACCATAACAGGAAAGAATCCTTGAGCTGTAGCCAAACTGTACAATAGTTCTAGTAAAGCAGCGATATACTTCAGAGGTCATAGAGAAGGGAGGCCCAAGCAGCTGAACTGCATGTTGAAGAAAGCTAGTTATTAAAACAAGAGCTATCAACACTAAGCATGCATCCAATCCATATATTCAGATAGTGTGACACATAACTGTGGGATAAACAAGAAGATCACATGACCAGAACAAAAGGAGTAAGAATAACTTGCACAAGTGAAATGCCAAAAAGATTGATTTGAATCAAGTGAACTTAAATTTTTATGTCTGACCAAAAACTTGAGTTTTTGTTTTACAAATCCATTATCTTCTAAGGGTGCGTTCACACAGTATTTAACCCCTTAAGAACCACAGGGTTTTCATTTTTGCACTTTTGTATTTTCCACCCCAGAACACTTTTCATTTTTGCACCTACAGGCCCATATGAGGGCTTGTTTTTTGCGCCATCAATTGTACTTTGTAATGGCATCAATCATTTTACCCAATTTATATTTTTATTTTATTTTATTTTACTACTTAAAAAAAATAACTACATGCACCAAAATTAGTATGTTTAAAATTGTCATCTTCTGACCCTTATAACTTTTCTTATTTTTCCGTATACGGGGCTCATTTTTTGTGCCCTGAGCTGTAGTTTTTATCAGTGTCATAATTGCTTTTGATAGGACTGTTTGATCGCTTTTTGTAAAAAAATTTTTTAGAGTATAAAAAGTGACCAAAAATAAGCAATTTTGGACTTTGGAATTTTTTTTACGTGTACACCATTGACCATGCAGTTTAATTAACATTACATTTTTATAGTTTGGACATTTATGCAAGATGCGATACCACATATGTTCATTTTTATTTTTGTTTACATATATTATGTAAGGGGAGGTGATTCAAACTTTTATTCAGGAAGGGGTTAAATCACATTTATTCCCTTTTTTTTTTTCACACTTTTTTTTTTGCCCCCATAGGGGACTATTACATGCAATCCTTTCATAGCATACACTGAACAATGCTATGGATCTCAGGCTTAGAGAAATCAAACACCAATCGGACAGCGAGGAGCAAGGTAATTGCGCCTCCCGCTGTCCTCTCAGCTATTCGTTACCGGTTTAGACGCCACAATAAACGTTGATCGCGGCGTCTAAAGGATTAATACCGGACATCAGCCCAATGTCCGGTATTAGCCACGGGTCCTGGTTGCTCTCAGCAGGTACAAAGCATGCTCTGCTCCTGAGCGTGCTTCACATAACGGGAGACAGCCACGGACATAAATATACCTCCGTGGTCGTTTAGAGGTTAAGTGCATACCATTTTTTTAAAAAAAATTTTTTAAAAATCATGTCTGTATAATAGCCCCTTGGAAATTTGAGGATTTTAGGTGTGAATTTATAAAAAAAAATAAAAAAAATAAAAAAAAAAAACAATGCATTTTTGACACAGATTTTGAGGCAAATTCTTTAACACAGCCCATGCACACATGGTGTTTTTTTTTTTTTCTTCCAGTGAAGCTAATTGGACTTTGAAAATCCACACCAATAATTAGCACATTAATTCTTAATGTAGATCTGTCATAGCCATAAAATAAAGTGTAAACTAAAGACTCCCTATGAAATTCAATTTTCATGTGGATTTCAACACAGAATCCATGTCAAAATACTCAGGGTGCACAAGGCCTTACAATCTTTAAAAAGGGAAACAATAATGTCAACTAGACAACCCATCTGTGTGTTGCATGTCTCATTTTCTTCTTGTAATTTCAGCATAGAAGGCTTTATTGGGGACATTCAAGAGAGGTGACAAGCCTCTTAGGTGCCCTGTACAGTGTAATACCCCCTAAACTTAATATCTGTGGATATAACCTTGGGATCGTTGAAGATATGTGAGAGCTGTACAAGTGTATCCCGATGCTCCCATAGATAATGCAAGGAGAGCGGCTCCATGCAGCTGGGAAATTTGTGGTCCCATTCTGGAGAATGCCGGGGAATCTCAGAGGACTGACCTGCCACAATCAGAAACTTTTCACCTAACCTGTGTCTAGGGGATACATTGTTAAACACTGAAGTACCCCTTTTGTGTTAAACATTACGGCTTTGTTTAAAAAAATAAAATAAAATCCCCCCCAAAAAAGGTAATTTTTCCTTTTCTGGAATCATTAAGAAAAATGTGTTCCCCGCGTCACTATCCTTGATTGATAAAGCTCTCCCTATACACAAACAGAGTGAGAGATCCAGTTCAGCTAGGCAGGGAGAACGCACTGGGGACTGCCCTGATGACTTGATGGCAGCATTATAGTGATTACAATGTCCCTTAGAATTACCACCATTCCAAACTTTTCAATTAGTTTGAGATCCAGATTAATGACCAAAACTTCTATGTAATAATGTCCAAACTATCAAAATACAATTTTACTGATTCAGCACGGTGGGGAGCAGACTAAACAAAAAACACATGCCAGATTTTTGGTCACATCATTATATAAGGAAAACAATTCATAAAAAAGCAACCGAAAAGGTATTAAGGTCAGAATTGGGCGATATAAAAGATTTTAAAAAAAAACCTACACTCTAAATCCCTTAAAGGGGTACTCCACAGGCCAGTGTTAGGAACATTTAGTTCTGAACAATGTGTGTGCGCTGTGGGGGTCGGCCAAGGCCTCTTGTGCCATCAGGCCACGCCCCCTCAATACAAGTCTATGGGAGGTGGCCGACCCTCGCAGCGTGTACACAGCGTTCGGAACTAAATGTTCCGAACTCTGGCCAGTGGAGTACCCCTTTGAAGGGCACAACCAATTTTATTTTTGCATTTTCGTCTTTTCCTCCTCACCTTCAAACAGCCATAACTCTTAAATATTTCCATTTACAGACCCCTATGAGGACTTGTTTTTTGCAAGATGATACCCATGTTTACATATTTTTCTATGATTGTACTACTTTAATGGAAATCTGTCATCAGTGTCACCTGCACTTACCTGTCGGTACAGACAGGTAGTGCAGATGACATTGACGACAACAGTACTTATCTTGTCTGGTTCCGTGCTGTGGTTCTCTGACAATCCTTTTCGGTATCTTCAGCTCCGGGCTGTTCTCTGCTGGGTCCCGCTGCTAGCAAACACCAGTGGTGATGTCACTAAGCTCCACCCATGCATCAAGTCAGGCCTGGAGCTGAAGATATCGAAGAGGATTGCCAGAGAACCCCAACACGAAATGGGACAAGGTAAGTACCGTTGTCATCAGTGTCACCTGCACTACACTGCACCCGCACTGTTCTGTCAGCATGGGGGCTTTGTAAATGTACATGGCCTTCAATTCCAGCCAAATTCTCTCTCCAAAAATAATTTTGTTTATTAATATGTTTATTAATTATTATTATTTTTTTTTTACATATTTTGGGGTAAAAAGGGGAGAATACATTTTTTATTGGAGAGGGGCTTTTTTTTATTTTAAAAACATTTTTTTTTTTTTTTTTTTACAGTTTTTATGTCCCCATAGGGATATTTATAGCAATCGTTAGATTGCTAACACTGCTTAGTGCTATGCATAAGATAGCACTGTCCCCATAGGGAGCTATTTATAGCAATCGTTAGATTGCTAACACTGCTTAGTGCTATGCATAAGATAGCACTGATCAGCATAATTGACGATCTTCTCTCATCTGCTAGAAGACCAACCAGAAAAGACAACCCCAGTAGATCTGTGGAGGCAGGCGAAGGGACCTCCGTTCGTCATCTTGGCTGATCTGATCCTGGCAGTTGTGCAACGGATGATCAGCCATTAGAAGCGCTATAAGTTATACAGATAAAAAATTTTAAAAGGGTATGGCCCTTAGACAAGAAGGGTACAACACGCTAGCAAAACTGATTGTTAATTGGCAGCTGATGAAGTTTGAACACCTAAAAACAGCATATAACCTAACAGGAAAAGACAAATGCCCTTACCAAGCGATAAGTAAACATTGGTCTAAATACCCCTATGGGAAAGCTTCTATCCCCCAATTCCTGTCAGACATTTTAAATGCCCAACATGGCTCAGAGATTAAATATTGTTTGAAACTTCTATATGAACATTGCAATGAGGATACTGCCCAACAGGGACAATACTACAAAACAGTGGCCAAATGGTATTTTATTCCGTTTAACCTACACAAATTTTATGAGAATTTTTCTGATAAATGCTGTAGAGACTGAGGCCATACAGGTTTATTATTGAACATATTTTGTAAGTGCCCGAAAAAGAGCAAGTTTCTAAGTGACCTTAAAACATTGGTACACATTATTACAGGTAAAGGTGACACTATAACACCTGAATTAATCCTATTGAATATAGGAGTTAAGAAACTAAATGTAAAATTCAGAAATCCTATATGTCACATAGGAATAGCTACACGTACAATCATAGCAAGACTATGGAATTGTAAACATGGTACCACAAAAGTACATATACAAACAAACCTATGCGTTGCAGCCTAACAAAGGAGACAAGATTCTGAAACTCTGGGAGTCCTGGCTAATACACTTCCATAGAAAATAGGAAACATGAACATTCTAAGAAGCCCTGCTCTACTGTTTTTCACATAATCTGGTATTGCTACACAACACTTCGAGAATAATTCTATAAAAGTATGAACATATTGTATTTTGGGTGAATGTCAACATGTCAACTCTATTTTATGCACAACACTTCGAAGCATGTGTCACAAACTGTGTATTTAATGCAATATTTTCAAATGTCGGACTGAGGAGTCGACGAGGACAATCAAAGGGGAAAAGTGGATGAATAAAAGCCCATACAGGTGAACCAATAAGTTATATACTCTTAATTTTAGATTTGTAAATGGTTCTATATAGTTCATGCATCGTTTTTATTTTTATCTAGTCATATTTAGATTTTTCACATTTTGAATGACATTTTTCTTTATACTTTCTAAACCATGAAAACAATGAAGAGGGCACCTTTACAAAATTCAGCAACGTAGTACATTTAAGTCTACAAATTATATAGAACAGCTGCAACAAAATAGCACTTTCACATTTATTAAAATTAATAACATATATTTGAATGACTTGATTAGCAGATAGACATAAGCTAACATTTCCTTTCTCTTCTTTTACTGCTATAAAATGTAAAAATTGCTTTGATTTGCTCTATAATGTATAATTACTATACGAACCTTATATATGTATGTAATATATATTGTATGAAAACCAATAAAAATTATTTGGACCAGAAGACAAGAAGGAAAAAAGGGGAAATATTAAGATTGTCTGCTTACTCAAGGGGTTGAACATTGTGTGCCTTGACTATATGATCACCACTAATGTCTTTCAATGTACTGTCATTTTACTGCAACAGGAGGAAACTCATGGCAGCCATGAAGACCCCTACAAGGTTCCAGTAGTGGAATGAACTTAAAAGGAGTATTCTGGGATACAAATACTTATCCCCTATTCTAAGGATACAGGATAAGTGTCAGATCAGGGGGAGTGAGACTGCTGGGACTCCCTGTGATCTCCCGTACGGGCCCTGGCTCTCCTCCTAGATGGGGAGAGTCGACCACTGCATGAAGTGGCAGCTGACACCATCTTCGATGCAGCTCTATGGGAGAGCTGAAGCGCTGCACTGAGTAATCTCCGGCAATCCTATAGAGCTGCATTGAGGGGGCGTATTGACCGCCACTTTGTGCAGTGGTCGACATGTGCCATTTTGAAGGAGAGCCAGGGCCCCGTATGGGAGATCACAGTCAGCCCCCCCCCCCAGCATTCTGACACTTATCCCCTATACTTAGATAAGTTTGAAAACCTCTTTAACACCCACATACGAACATGTCCTTCATACAGGCAATAACAGATGACTTAAACGAATGCATTAATAACTGTGATGTCAAATGAACGAAAACAAGTCCAAAAATGATCTACCTGGATGTGATTTAATTATGAAACAAAGACCTGTTAGAAACACTTTTCAGCATAATAATATTTAGCCACATATGAAAATTAGTGTATGAAAATAGTAAAGCAATAACTTATAGTAACCAACTCTGCCATGTTAATACAGGTTGGAAAATAGAAGAAGAAACTTTTGACGTATATAGGGGAGGATTTGAATGTTTGTTGCCCAAAGTTTCGACAACTAACGGTAACAATCTAAAAATATTAATTGTTTAGCTTATGTGTAGATTATGTGTAGCTATAGATTCTAGATTCTATTGTGACATAGACATCATATTTGTGACAGTCGGTACATGAAAAGGACCTCAAGAAATCCTTTGAATTGACATTAATCCCATGTGAAGAAATCAAACAAGTTAAATTTTAATAAACAAGGATAAACAGGAGTCTTTCATTCTTCGGCAGAGCTGCATTTACAGCTTGTGCATCCCTAGGCATTCTGATAGGATACACCCCATTACAGTGATTCCAGAAGCGTCAGAAATTTTTTATGCAGATGAGTGACTTGCAGACTTTATGGCAGATTCACAGTGGATCTGATCCCTATGCATAGAAAGTGGTAACATCAATCACAAATCCACAACATCATGAGCAAGCATCAGAAAATCTGCAGGTAAATTTAGCAGCAGATCTGACCCATTTGAATTCACCCTTAGGCCAAGTTTCCACTTGGGTTTTTTCTGGCAGTTTTTGGAATACTGCCACTGCAGTTTTTGAGCCAGAAGTGGATCCATAAGGCTTCTTTCACACTACAAAATCCTCCGTTTTTAAACATCCGTAGGAAGATCCGTGTGAAAATGAGCTGAAAACGGCAGTAAAAAAATTCTATACGTCTGTTAGAAAATCCCATTCTAGTCTATGGGATTTTCTAATATCTGTATGAATCAGTTATAGTCCGTTATTGATAACGGACGTTAGTTTGTTACGGAAGATAGTTACGGAAGAAATAGTTCATGAACAATAACGGACTATAATGGATTCATACGGATATTAGAAAATCACATGGACTATAATGGGATTTTCTAACGGACGTATAGAATTTTGTTACTGCCGTTTTCATCTCATTTTCACACGGATCTTCCTACAGATGATTAAAAACTGAGGATTTTGTAGTGTGAAAGCAGCCTAAGGGAGGAGGAGTATAAGTCCTTCCTTTATGTGTCCTATTCCTTTTGAATACACTTCTGGCTTTGGCTCAAAAACTGCAGTGGCAGTATTCCAAAAACTGCCAGAAAAAAAACCAAGTGGAAACTTAGCCTAAGAGATAATTTTTTCTCCATGCCAAAGCAGCATGGCAGAACCTACAAAAATACAAAAGGTATTTATGATCTTTTATCAATACTGCTCTCCTAAGGCATTGGCCCATGGGTGCCTCGTGGCAAATACAGCCTTGGTGACCAGCAATGGAATGAATGACCTAGTAACCTCACTGTGATCACAATTAAAAGTGAATTATTCCCTGCAGGGAAGCACTTCCACAACACTTCTAGTGGAAAAATAATGCCCCATAACACATTGACTTACATGTAAAAACAATATTTTATTTACATCATAATTAATAGTTATTTATTTGTAAAATAAAAAAAATCACTAGTAAGAAAAAACAAAAACACAGCTGGATAATACTGCAGGGTATATATTCTCAAGCTGTGCACTAAACCTTCTTCTATGCTAAGCATATCATATGGCAATATAAAACATAAAGAAAATACAAATTGCCCTGTGATAAAACATGATAAAAGAGTTTAAAAGCTGAAACACCCACACTACACCCCCTTTGTGTACACCAGTAACAAGCTTTCAGAATCCTATTTTCATAGAAAATACAATAACTAAGCGACGTGAGAGAAACTTATTGTGTCGAGAAATCTTGACGTAATGGTTAGCTCTCATTCTGGAGCTATGATTGGTGGAAGCAGTAAGCAGAGATATAGTTCCCAAAAAGCTGCACTTGGGTGTGGTGATGATGCAGGGTTTCTGCTGTTTGGCTCAATATGTTCGAACAGTAAAATAAACGGTGGGAAAGATGAGCTGCCTACAAGCAACCATTGGAAACACTCGAGGGATGTGTACTTATGAGCTGTGCAGCCAGCTGGCATACAGGGAGTCGGACTCGCAGACACACATCTCTTGTCTAATTACACATCAGAAGATGGAACTCCTAACACGGAGTAAGGCACTACAGCTCCAGCTCACTTAAGTTTAAGCCCTCTAGAGTCCACGTTGACAAATTCTTTAACATGCTCTGTGGTTACAAGGAAAGATGGTTTCATTCTGAGTCACTCCTGTTCAAACAGTTTACTGGAAATGGAGAGGAGGGGGAATTTTCAGAGAAGTCATGTGATGGGCCAGACAAACCATAACCAGAATAGGTTGAGCAGAGTCAAAAACAGGTCCTGACAGCAACTGACACCCAGGGAGTGCATGGCCTCTTAGTCATTACAATCATTACAATTTAATTTGGCAAACAGGGTCACAAGAGGAACTATAGTAGACGAGGATTAACCGTTGCAGGGAACTGGGGTGAGGGGAAAGCAGACAATGAAGTAGGACTAAACTTTCATGTGTCTGTACAATTCTAATAACTTAAACAACGGGCCTGACGTACTAATGTGAACAATCATATCACATATAGATTAGCAAAACCAAAACATAAAATTATTTTCCCAATGGTATATTATATAGATCTAAACTTATCCATTATTATATTGTTTAATAAAACATTAGCGGCCTTCTAAATAAACAAACTATTGTTTTTTGTGGAAAGCAATTTTCATATACGACCTTTTCTTCATAGAGAGATAATACGTTTTTGTACATAATGTTTTAGAATTACTTTAGGAAAGGAACAGGACTTTAATCTATCATTTTTCTTTAAGAGAAAGTATGTTTACTTACTGAGTGATTCACTGTGCACACTTTATTCCAAGCTACTTTTCTTCTAATACAAGGCAGCTTTGCATAATGTATAGTGAGATTATTCATCATGTGCTCTTTCTTTGTTAGCATTTTCCAGGAGAACCATGACAAAGTGCGTAGTAAGTCCTGAGGTGTGGCTGCCTTACATCATTTTCCACAAAGTTCTCATTTTCAGACAATTTTTTATTTTTTTTATTTGCCAACTTAATATACATATATTATTGTGTAGATTTCCCCATGTGCCACCGAAATGTCTCTGACCCAATGGGGGCCCTTCATGCTGCATGTATATGATGCTGGGGGCATATAAATACAGTGCATGCAAAAAAATTTCAGACCCTTTTACTTTTTTGCAAACAAACAAAAAAATGTCACAGTTTTCCATCATTCTGCTCTCAATAGTCCAAAATGACAAAGGATGAAAACAGAATTTAAGTAATCTTTGCTAATTTATTAAAAAAGGAAAAACTAATATGTGTATTCAGACCCTTTAGGGTATGTGTCACACCCACGTGACTAGCATCAGGTTACCCACTGCTACAATTCCTTTCAATGGGTGGCAGATATGCAGATTGCCAGCGAAGTAACTGGTAGCGTAACTCGCAGCCCATTTCCTGCAGTGGGTAACCCCCCTGCACGTTACAAGTGTGTGATTGTACACTTAAGGAGTAGTGCAGTGAAAAATCCCCAAAGGATAGGGGATAAGTTATAGACCACGGGGGGTTCCAACCGCTGGGACCCCTCGCGATCTCCTGAACGGGGCCCCGGCAGTCTGCTGGAAGGGGGTGTGCCGACCCCCGCACGGCGTGGTGGCTGACTAGGCCCCTCCATGTACCCCATAGAAATACATGGAGGGTGTGTGTCGGCTTCCTGCGGGGGTCAGAAGGCTGCTTATAGGGGCTAAGTTATTTTTCACTGCACTACTCCTTTAACCCCTTAAGGGCCGGGCCCATTTTGGCCTTAAGGACCAGGCCAATTTTATGTTTGCATGTTCATTTTTCTAAAAGTCATAACTCTTTTATATTTCCATCCACAGACCCATATGAGGGCTTGTTTTTTGCGTGAACAATTTTACTTTGTAATGACATCACTTATTTACCATAAAAAGTACGGCGCCACCCAAAAATTATTATTTATGTGGGAAAGTTGAAAAGAAAACCGCAATTTTGAAAAATTTGGAAGGTTTTGTTTGCACGGTGTACACTTTATGGTAAAAATGACATGTTTTCTTTATTCTGTGGGTCAATACGATTAAAATGATACCCACGATATATGCTTATCTATAATTGTATGGCTTTAAAAAAAAATCTCAAACTATTTTAACAAAATTAGTATGTTTGAAATTGCCCTATTTTGACCACCTATAACAGTGGTTCTTAAAGGACAACTGTAGCGCAATATACACTTATCCCCTATCTACAAGATAGGGGATAAGTGTTTGATCGTGGGGGGTCCGACCGCTGGGACCCCCCACGATCTCCTGTAAGGGGCCGCGGCTGTGCCGTGGCTCTCCCGAGCAGGGGGCGTGCCAGCCGCAGCATGACGTTGCGGCCGGCACGCCTCCTACATGCATCTCTATGGGAGAGGCGGGGAGGCAGTGTTCGTGCCTCCCCGGCTCCCCCATAGAACTGTATGGGGACGGGGAGGAGACGGGGCGTCACCGTCGACCTCTAGGTCGACGCTACGCGCCTTAGTGCTCACTATGAGCGCTAATGGCGGCGCCCCGTTAGGGAGATCTCGGGAGGGTCCTAGTGGTCGGACCTCCCGCGATCAAACACTTATCCCCTATCTTGTAGATAGGGGATAAGTGTATATTGCGCTGCAGCTGTCCTTTAACCTTGTTGGAGGTACTGAACCCCACCAGTTTCATATGCGCATTCACCGAACCCCTCTTAATTGGAAAAATAAAATATGATTTTTTCAAATTGAAAACATAGGAGGTATATATTTAAGTATATTTTTATACATAGGAGCACAAAATGAACAAAACGATTAAAGAACAAAACCATTAAAACACATTAGGCGCAGGCAGTGTTCCCCCACACATTAGGCGCAGGCAGTGTTCCCCCACATTAGGCGCAGTGTTCGCCCACATTAGGCAGGCAGTGTTCCCCCACATTAGGCAGAGTTCCCCAACATTAGACAGGCAGTGTTCCCCCACATTAGGCACAGGCAGTGTTCCCCCACATTAGGCACAGGCAGTGTTCCCCCACATTAGGCTGGCGGTGTTCCCCTACATTAGGCTGGCAGTGTTCCCCCACATTAGGCAGGCAGTGTTCCCCCACATTATGCAGGCCAGTGGTCTTCAACCTGTGGACCTTTAGATGTTGCAAAACTATAACTCCCAGCTTGCCCGGACAGCCAACTCATGCTGACTCATTTTCCGTACAATACACTGTGACTCTGTTTTTGTGTCTAGAAAAGGCGCAAAAAAAAGCGAAATCAGGGTTTATTTGCGGATTTTGGTTTACACATTTCTGCTGATTTTGAATTGCAATCCACTGATTTTGGCAATACACATGATATGGAAGGGTCTTATCAACTGCACCTTTTTGTGAAAAGGCGCAAAAAAGGAGCAAAGCCACTGAAAAGTCTCTAAACTAGACATGACTTAGCTTTTTGGTGTATGTGAAGAGAGAAATTTCAGAAAATGTGACCTGCACCAAATGTATTTAAAGGACATCTGCAGCAGTACAAACGCTTATCCCCTATCCTCAAGATAGGGAAAAAGTGTTTGATCGCGGGCTGTCCGAACGCTGGGGCCCCCGGCGATCTCCTGTACGGGGCCGTGGCTCTCCTGTGCAGGGGGCGTGCCGGCCGCAACGTCATTCGTGCCTCCCCCCCGCCCCCCCCCCCCGTGGATATCCCCGTGGATAGGGGATAAGTGTAATTCCGCTGCAGTTGTCCTTTAATGCTTTGGAACCATTTAATAAATCTGGTTCTCCTACACATTACACCTACAATGATAAATGCCCCCCCCTGTGTGTCCAATACCCAAAATATGTACATCAGCTGGCAGAGTTCCCATAGTATGGTGTTTTCTAATAGAAGCAATGAAATTAGTGTGTGTATCCATAAACTACAGTTTGTTTGTGCATGGTCTTTTTCTGATTTTTTTATACTGCTGAAAAGGTGACCCCAACAATATTAAGTCTTCCTTTTAATAAAAGGTGGTTGATATTGTTCAAAACATTATGGGCTACATTTATCATTGTCTTAAGACAGTTTTTTGTGTCTAGAAAATGCGCAAAAAAAGGCACAAGCAGGGTTTATTTGCGCCTTTTGGTTTACACATTTCTGCTGATTATGAGTTGTAATCCACAGATTTTGGCAATACACATGATATGGAAGGGTTTTATGAACTCCCCTTTTTGTGAAAAGGTGCAAAAAGGGAAAAAAAGGCTCTAAACTACACCAGCCCAGACTTGGCTTAGCTTTTTTGTGTATGTGAAGAGAGAAATTTCTGAATATTTTTACCTGCACAAAATTTATCAAATGCTCTGTGACCATTTAATACATTTGGTGATCCTACACATTACCAGCACACAAAAAAAAAAAAAGTGTAGAAAAATGCTTCACTTACACCTACAATGTAGCTATGTGTTTTTGCAATCACAAGTAAAATATCATCTAACAGCCAAAAATGTCCACACAAAAAAGGAAAACTACTACTATACCCTTCCCACACAACAGTGATTTTAGAGTTTTTAGCTAAGTGCTTGGAAGAAAAAACACAAACAACAAATTTCACAACTTGTCAACACTAGATATCATTAGCCTCCTGCCAAACGCTAAAAAATTAATGGGCTATAGTATAAACAAACAAACACACAGTGATTAATCGTGATCCAGATCTAACTGAAAACATCTGAAATACACAGTTCCCAACTACAAGAGGACTTTTTCCAGGTCTGAAGCTAGTAAATACGCAAACATTTGGTCACAGTGTAAAAACTCTACGTAAATTTTTTCCGAGACAAAACATTTGAACTGTGTAAAAATTAATATTCTAAATAACAACTACTCATCAGATTGCTGTAAGAAATGATGGGTATGCCTCCTACATTACTACATCTAGCAAGCTGGTAATAATATAATATAGGGTACTTCAATACATAGACTTGAAACCTGTGTAGATGTTAAAATGGTAACTGACTTTTCCATACAACTCATTCAATAGTATCCAAAGAGCAATTTTCTCTCAAAATCTTGCTGTTTTTCTACTGAAAAACATGTAGTTTCAGCTACTAGAGGTCTCTTTCTTTTCTACTAAAGTTGCTTTTAACTAGTATTTGGCTCAGTCCGTCTCTCTAGTAACAGAGATACCAAGACGGATTGCAGGAAGTAAGGGCATGGCTCTGCCATCAGCCATAGGACCACTACTCTACTATCTCTTCCAACAGCCATAGAATTGCCACTCTCCTGCCTCTGTCATCAGCCATAGGATTGCTGCTCTCCTGTCTCTCCCATAGGATTACTACTTTACTCATGTAAAGTTACCCAATTATACCTCTTCTTATCTTATCGATCTACAAGCTGCCTGTGTGAGTTTCCTGAGCTGTTATACTACCATCTTTTCTGCTAGACAGCATTTGCCAGCATGATCATAACACAACTAATCCTTACACAATAAGGCAAAGGGCAAGCTTTCATTTTTGCAAGAAAAATCAGTTACCCTTTAGTGTAAAAGAGTTAGTGCAATTTTTTTTTTTTATTATGCTGAGAAGCAATTAGATAAACTGTACAAGTTGTTGATGTGCGGCCATTTCTGTTTTTCTATTTTTAAATTACATTAGTGGAAAAAAAGGGTCTGCTATTTTCCCAGAAACTGCAGCAGCCAGGCTATATCTGGTAGTGCAGCCTCATTTAATATCAATGTACAATATTTACATATTTATAGTCTGGCATACAGAAGTCCCTAATACAATGCCTTACAGCAAAATACTGCTGATAAAAGTTTAAAGAGTACCTGTCACTAAATAAACTTTTCTTAAACTAACTCGGACTATTTTTCCTAACTACTCCTAACACCCCTCCCACCCTTAGAAAAAAAAAAACAGAGCTTTAAAAGGCTATGTATTATACCTTTATTCTTGCTCACATAGTGAAAATCTTCCAGCAGAAGAAATGGGCATTTCCCAGCAGGCATGACATCACTGAAGCCTGCTGGGGGACCACTTCCGCCCTCACATCGTTGCAGTGCTGAGATGAATATACATGCTGTCCTAGCAAGCATGTATATATAAAAGGGTGGGCATTCACTTTGTGACGTGAAGCCTAATGGTCTATAGTACTGTCAGTATACAAGCAGATAAAAGTACACCCCCAGCTATGAAGAAAAATGCAAAAAACTGAGCAGTGGAATAAAGGAATAAAAGGCACCCATTAAAAGTGTTACTCTCATTTCTACAAACGTTCAACATGTTGTCCAGAGATGCCAAAAGTTTAGATTTAGATCACACTGGGTCTCAATCCTGAGACCCGCTGAAGACGTTAGTTTATAACTTGGTAAGGTGCAGCAGCTTGCTTCACTCTCGGATTGGTTCACAAAGACTATAATAAAATCAGTCAAATTAGCCAGCTGAGTGAAGTGTGCTGCCACGCATTAGCCGGCTATAAACGCACGACCACATCGGGTCTCTGGACTGAGACCCAGTGTGATCTAAAATTTTGACGTGTACAACATCAAATGTTTGTTGAAATGTCCTTAACACCTAAGTTAAAGGTGTTCGTGTTGCAAAAAAAATAAAAATGTCTTTTTGTCGGAAACTACACTACACCACCCCATCTATTGGCTGTGTCTGGTACTAACTGTACAATATACAGTAAAACCTACAATGTACAGGCTGGTATACAGAAGTCACAGGGATAATCCCTTACTGCAAATCTAGAAATCTACAGTCTGAAAAAATATATTAAAGGCAAAATACTTTAAGCATTGGCTGCAAGACAGAATGCCATGCCCAATACCATGATCCTTAAAGGGGTACTCTGGTGCTTAAACATCTTATCCCCTATCCAAAGGATAGGGGATAAGATGCCTGATCGCGGGAGTCCTGCCGCTGGGGACCCCCGGGATCATGCACGCGGCACCCCGTTTGTAATCAGTGCCTGGAGCGTGTTCGCTCCGGGTCTGTCTATGGTTGACCGCAGGGCGGGTGGCGTGTGAAGTCACGCTCTGCCTCTCAATGCAAGCCTAAGGGAGAGGGCGTAACACTCCGCATGCATTGAGGGGCGGAGTGTGACGTCACACGGGGTGGAGGCGTGACGTCACATGCCGCCGGCAATCACTGATTACAAACGGGGTGCCGCGTGCATGATCCTGGGGGTCCCCAGCGGCAGGACTCCCGCGATCAGGCATCTTATCCCCTATCCTTTGGATAGGGGATAAGATGTTTAAGCACCAGAGTACCCCTTTAAGTAACATATCTCACCCTTCTAGAAAACATATATTCTTCCTTTTACCTATAGCTCGCACATACATGCCCCAATTTCCAATATGATAAAAAAGCAGATGGTCATCAGATGTACATTCTTCACTGTCCAGACATTTAACAATCATTCTGGATTGTGGGCTTGTAATAAAGTATCATGACTGTTTTAGTCAGTTTAGTACAACATTAGAAGCAGACAGGATGTGTTTCTATAACATTGTTACTCCTTTCCAAAAATCACTGGTTAAATGTAAAATGCAGACAAAAGCAGTGTGTCATAATGATAACGTAATCTATTTTGGAAGTAAACAGAACAAAAGGGATACTGCAGACAAAGCTGGCATAGGGCCCGTACATGTAGCCATTAAAATCATGTTGGCACAGAGATAGTTAGAAGGACCTGGTCATTTCATAGCTGACATACGTAATGCAGGGACATACAAAATTCTAAGGAAAGGAAGAATGGACAGAAACAAAAGGATATACAGACAATGCCGGACAGAATAATTCCATAGAGATAAAGTTAATGTGATCACACCACAAAGTCAGCACAAGATCTACAATTCCTTAGAGTAGAACAAGCTGACTCAACGAGGGCTGAGTAAGAAAAACATGTTTCAAAAACCATTAAAAAAAAAAGTCAGGGCAGGATTCAGGGACATAACACGGGTGCTCCTTTCAGAACAGCCAAAGTCTCAGAAGCATTTAAACAGATGTTAATATATGCAACAGTTGAAGTGGCCAATGCTCCAGTGCTTTTTTGGATGGGCAGGGATTTAATGCTGTATTCTTGAGAAATTGACTGTGCATGTTAAAAGCATACCAACCAAAAGTTCCAAGCACCTTTACAGCTCAATTGCCATCTCACATATTTTATCCACTGAATACACTGGCATGTTATCCAGGATTGATAAAACAAAACTAATTTCTTCCAAAAACAGCACCACACCTGTCATCAGGCTGTGTGTGTTTTTAAAACTCGGCTCGATTTACTTCAAGAGAACTGAACTGCAATAACACACAAACACATAAAAGTGAAGTTCCTTAAAGTGGCTTTGTTTTTCTTATCCTGGAAAACCCCCTCAGGGTATGTTCACACGTACAGGACCCTGCACAGATTTGATGCCAGGATTTTCTGCTGCAGATTTCAATGTAAACTACGAGACTCAGCACAGCTTCTAATCTGCAGTTACAAATCCTGTGCAGGATACTGTACGTGTGAATAGACCCTCAAAGTTCACCTTCATCCATATGACACATGCATGGCCATACTAATATCCAGTTATTTAAAAGGTGTGGTCTCCAATCTGCGGGCCTCCAGATGTTGCAAAACTACAACTCCCATGATAGCTGTCTGGGCAGTTGTAGTTTTTAATAACGACTACCCAAAAAGGGCAGGTAAGGGGCTCTAAATATACAAACACCTAAAACCAGGGCCGTAGCCTAACCCTAACATGTAACTTTTATTTGTGGCCATTGCCACCATATGCCTCTTGAAAACGCCTTCATTATGGCGGAACATGTTGAGGAGGGCATAACAGTCATTATTTTAATGTCACACTGAGACAGAGTCAATTAAGTGCAGTGAACTGCAGTGCCGCATACTTTTGAACAGGGAGCATACCCTGTGTGTCACTAGCTCACTGTATAGTCACTCTGTCTTTTTTTAGTTTTTGGGGTTTTAACTGACAGCAATAAAAGTTACATTTTAACAGTAGAATATTCGAGGG
Source organism: Hyla sarda (assembly GCF_029499605.1). NCBI lineage: Eukaryota > Metazoa > Chordata > Amphibia > Anura > Hylidae > Hyla > Hyla sarda. Next base: position 234,809,253 of record NC_079190.1, on the reverse strand, counting down.
GTGTTCTTTACCCCAGGCTATGGTCCTGGGGTTAGGTGTTTGAAGTTGTAGTTTTGAAACGGCTTGAGGCCCACAGTTTGGAGACCACTGATTTGAAGGAACAACACAAGCTTTGAGTGCAAAGATAGAAATCATACACTACAGCCATGCACTTGGCATATTAAGAGTGTATATATGTTTTCCTGGAGTATCTCCTTACCAAAGCAAATACACTATTTAAACTGCTACTTCCTATTAGAGCATTGTACAGACACAATAGTGGCCACTTATCATCCTTCCAAGAAAGCCAATGAAGGGGATGTCAGTGATGACAAATTCTGTCCGGGCCTTGTCACAATTTTGTTTCAATTAGACAGCTCCAACTCCAACGTACCGCCAATTGGGGGAGGTGTGAATAATCAACTGTCAAAGCAACACCAACTGGCCTAACAGGCCACAAAGCCCGCCCCCCCCCCCCCCCCCCTATAGAAAGAACCTCCCTGGTAAAACTTAACTTTCAATGTGTACAATTAAATAGACAAATGAAAAGTGACCAATATTTACACAGGAACATCAATTAAAAACACTCAAACAAACCTCAGCATTTATCAATCCCTATATTGGGGGACTAGTGATATACTGTTTTATCGGACAATCCCCTGTCATGTTAAGTTTGATAGCTGCAGTCTACCTTAGTTATACTGGTATATGAAAGCTTTTTTAACCAAATTGGACATTTTTCATATTTTGCTCTACCAGGAGCGTCATCAGAAATCTATTCAATAAATTCAATAATCTATTCAATAAAGCCTAGAGGGTGACAAGACATGTTTTCCTTTAGTCTTATGTTCTTACAAAAAACTTGTTCTCTGGAGGAATGGGGCACAATTTTCCTGAAAGCCGGATTAGAAGCTTGGGGATTCATCTAGTTGTAGTGTACAGATACTGTGCTGTATAGGAGACCTTTAGAGGTTGAAAGGTTCCCTTCAATAATAGCAAGAGGAAAACAGTGAAGATTATGAGGAAGGCCACCTGTTCCCATTTATTTTTCAACTTCGTAAAAAGACACATGGCCCAAGACATTTTTAACAGAGAAAGCAACCATGGTAAGTAAGTGTCAGGCCCAAGGCCTGATTATTAAAATCCTATATGTGTATTATAATTATAACTGTGTGATGTATCATCCAAGCCATGGGTGAGAAGTCATTCAGACTGTGTTTTTGTGTATTGCATTTTATAGGGGGGGGGTCTGGCTGTTTGTTTACATCTCAGCTTTTTTGAAGTCATGCACTCTGGTCCCATCATATAATCAAACAGATAAGGGGCCTGGTGGGGTCAGAGGGGAATGGAGTCTCCCCCCAAAAAGGCAGATATATAATATTTAACAATGCTAGACTCAGGTTGTTCAAGGCTGTGCCCAAAGCTGACAAGACCATCCTAAGAACAGCTGGACTCTCGCTCTCATGGACTGATACCATCATGCTGTAAGAACTTCATCTTTTGTTTTCTGAACTTGCCTTGCTAAACTCTTTTATATATTTTTATACCTGTATGTCATTTGTTTATTTTTATGCATAGCACTGTGATACCTTTTTTCAGATTAAATGTTTAATTAATCAGCTCTGGTCTTTGATCTCTAAATATATGAGCTCCCCTTTCTGAAGGCAGCTCTGGTGGAAACACGTTTATCTAGGGGTTAATTTGGGGACTTGCTGGGACTAGTAGTGGATACCCAGAGGTCTGGCGGCTTTAACCCTTGCACCATCACACTCTCTCTAATGTCTTGGCTGGACCAATAGGGTGTGATCGTGACAGTAAGTAAACACATTGTTGTCTTTAGGAATGATTCTCCCATTCAGGAAGGAAATAATGTTAGTATTTAGGATTTAGATAAAGAATTGCCATTCCCACCTGTGCTGTCTGAGCATGTTCCAACATCTCCTCAAATTCCTCATACTCCTCATCATCAGGTTCTTCTCCTGACAGACGGGCTGCCCTGGCCATAAAGTATGGAGGCAGCTCCCCAATGGCAGTGCCAGCCCCCTGTAGATATTAATAAAATAAACATTTTGTTAATAAAAAAAAACAAAAAAAAACAGACAGCACTCTATAGTTTACAGCTTACAATCTGATCACTAGCTCAAAGATTAAAGAGGTTGTACTGCGAAAATAAATAGGTCTACCCTGATGCATTATGTGAAATGAAAGATATTTGCAAATACAAGTAATTATCAGAAATCATTTGCTTTTGAAAGGCAGCCCTACCAATATAGACTGGATGCTCTCTTGTTTTTTGCTTATTGCCATTGGATAGGTCCTTTAGGCAGTTTTCTCTTCTGGTCAGGCATGCTCAGTACTCCTCACACACAGTTAAAGGGGTATTCCGGGCAAAAACATCTTATCCCCTATGGAAAGGATAGGGGATAAGAGGTCTGATCGCAGGGGTGCCCGCCGCTGGGACCCCCCGCGATCTCCCTGCAGCAGCCCGTATTCTATGCGTAGCTGCGTCTGAAGTTTCGGCAACCTCTGGGCTTCCGAGACTGGGACGTGATGTCACGCCACGCCCCCTCCATTCATGTCTATGGGAGGGGGTGTTGCGGCCCCGTCTCGGAAGCCCGGCGGTTTCCGAAACTTCAGACGCAGCTACGCATAGAATGCAGGCTGCTGCAGGGAGATCGCGGGGGGTCCCAGCGGTGGGCACCCCCGCGATGAGACCTGCAGTCCAGAGACAAGATTGCCTGGTGTAGACCAGTCCCCATGGCAGCTGGGAAATTTCTGAAGAAGCCACTATACAGCCATGCCAGTGGCATGGCTGGAAAGACTTAATGTAAGCATAAGGCTATGTTCACACAGTGGAATTTCTGTGCTTCTGCTCAGATTCCTTTCTGCCAAGCTCGCAGGGGATTTTTTGCAGTTCTGTAGATTCCATGCGGAATATGTGGAATTAGTCCTGAATTTATGCAGAATTTCTTCAAAACACCGATTCGAGACAGAATTCAGTGTCTCGTTGACTTCTGTACCTGGCCCTAATCAATAAAAAATATAGGTAATACATAGTCTTTTAAGTAAAAAAATGACATAATAAATGTCAAATTATTTAGAAAATAGGAACATGCATGCCATATATTATATGTACGTTAGAAACCCTGGACAGATGATCTTGTATTCCTTTCATAGGTTGGGCAGAAGCGTACTAAAAAACCTGATATGGTTTTCCATAGATCCTATGTAACTTAAGAAATACTTTGTGCTACATTAAATACCCCCAAATCTGTGAAATCACTTACTCAAAATTTCTTGGGGTACAGCAGCAACAAATCAGACAGGAGGAGGAAGGTTATGTTGCTCTGCTTTTCCGTCTCAGTGGTAAAAAAAAAAGAATTTTGGTACAGTTTCTACACAGGTTGCTTATCCCCAATTTCCCTGATATTTTAGTTTTGGTAACGACTGTATTGTACATACCAATGGTGAACTAGGTTATCATGCAACTCTGCAACATGCTTTTTTGTTATTCCTTCTGGAAACATGTAAATACATTTTTGACTGGTTGCTACAGCTTCTTATCAATAAGGTGCGTCTCTACACATGCCCAAATGATGCCAGATTTTGTAAATATGCATTGTATCAAAAGGAAAGTAGTAAACGACTGTTGTCACTTTGTACATTTCCTGAATAACAGAGTTGCATGGACTTAAAAAAGATGTCCTCATGAAGGAGGGGGAAGAAGAAGGCACAGGCAATGGGCTGACAAGTCTTTAAATGGGCACTGTCAGATACAAAAACTTTTGATATGTTGTAAAGCATGCAAAACCAGTAGGTTTTGCAATTACTTTCATTTGAACATTTTCAGTATTTCATACTGAAAAAGCAAGTCAAACAACTCCCCCCCCCTGCCTGTTTGGACACATACTAGTCCTGCTGTGTCCATGTTCCATCACCTATGTCATGGACACACTTCCTTGATTGACAGCTGTGAGTGCAGGGCTCACAGCTAGAGGAAAAATCCTCCCACTGTCAGCTTGTGTCCCGCTACTGTCAGTGAGGACAAACTGGGAGTTGTAGTTTTGCTAATACTAAGGGAAATGTGAGCAGACAGCATACTGAGGGAGGGGGCGGAGACCTGCACAGTGAGGCCACGCTCCGTCCATTTGAGAGGAATTCAGACTAGTGAGCTAAATAAAAAAAAGTGCAATAAATAAAGGTGCTAGACACATAAAAATTAGATGTACATGATCAGGATTAGGTACTGAGTGATATATATAAATATATAAAAAAAATGTTTTTTTTGTTGGATCTGACGGGTACGTTTTAAGGATAAGGCACGGGTCCTACAGCAGACAGGCATACTTCATGGGTCGAAATAGGCTGAGCAGGACAGCTGAGAGGTTGCAGTGCAGATTTTTAAGGCTGCCATATACATACAAAGCATTCAACTTTAAATTTGGCTTTTTTGTTTTGTTATACTGACCCACATGCAGGCTTCCAGTCGGACTTTTGAGATGATGGTCCATAATGAAATGCTACCTTCTACAGCTTCTTCATCTGGACATATAATTTCATCTGGATACGGAGGTTCCGGAAAATTAACAGAATTACATTCATAAGCAGCAAGTGTTACGGAAGCTATGTGTGGACCCTGCCAAGAAATAAAAAAATTATTAGCACAAATTTAGTTAGCACATTTAGGAGGGGGACTAGGTTACACAGAAAAACTACCTCCACTTCAAAAATTTGCATCACAAATATAGACAGCTGTAAAGATGCTCCTCCATTATTTAGACTTTATGCTTGAATAGGTTACATTTATTTAGAGTGGAGCATTAAATCATGTTTTCTGTAGTTGATTTTGCTACCCATTGAAGTCACTGGTTTTACACAGTCATTTTGGTAAAAAGTTGCAAATTTTTTGCACAATGGGTTCCAAAAGTCGCAAAATTTACCAAAAAGCTTTTAGACTCATTCAAGAAAACAATTTGAACATAGAGAGTGGCATGGTCAGCTTTTGCCAGTGGTCAGGGATTTATTAACAAGCTTTTGTTTACGTGTGTGTACGAGAAGAGATCAATGAACGCTAAAGAGGCGAGGGGCAGTCCCCCTAATAACTTGCTACCCTTTTCCTGGCGGGTTTTAAATCATCATCATTTGTTCTGTTAATGGAGCCTGTATTGTTTCATGCTGCCTGATGTACAGCAGCATGAAACCCCTGACAGGTTTCCTTTAAACCTTTCTACAAGGGCATATGTAGAGGTAAGAGTTTAAGAACACTAATTTCAAAGTAATAAAAACCTCTTCCTAAAAGGGTTACACTGACAGATTCCTCATTGAACCAATGACATGACATCAAAGTCTGTCAGATCATGTGTGCTGCTTGCAGCATTAGGCCTCTCATAGCCATGTTGTAATAAAACAGTTGAGAACAGGACACACCACTTAAAAATATTCAGTGCAGTTCTGCAATACTATAGTCAAGTGTTCTGGTTTACTATGCAAAAGCCTTGGTAGAACAGTGGCACCGTGTGGTCAAATGAACAGAAATAAATCCAGCTGTTGTATTGAAACTCTTCGCTATTTAAATAGAAATCTTCCCTTGTACATCCAATGAATGCCCTCCCCTCCTTTTTCTTTTACGTGCACAATTTACAATTTGTTACAAGACAGGTACAGAAGATATATCTGAATCTAAAAACATCAACAAAAACAAACAAAAAACCTATACATTCAATTGTCTTCGTGACCTTATTAACATTGTAGGATTGAGCTAAACTTCAGAGAGTCCACCCACATGGACAGATATTTCCTGATAAAACATTTAAAGGGCTTCTCAAAATGAAATGACACCTTGATAGGGTTATAACAAGATTAACTTGTACAATCTTTGCACAGTATAGGTGCTAACTAGCTGGTCAGTTGAGGTCCCAAGGGACAGGCTGAGAAAGAAGGGCCCTTACCCCAGAGTGAAGGAAACAGCATTACGCATGCTTAGCCTCTACATCGCTAAGTAACTTCTGAAGATAGAGTACAGTGTTCAGGTATCACCTGAACTTCCATAGAAGGTGAATGAAGTGGACGTCAAGCATACATGCCACTGTTCCATGCGGTTAGGGACAGAGGACCTCCATTCTCACGATTAGTAGGGGTCCTTGGGATCAGCACCCACTAATCAGTTAGTTACACCCCAGCCTGCATAGAGGTGATAACTTTTGATATTTGGATAACTCTTCTAAAGAATGATACAAAGAAGGTGAAAGGCCAAGTACAGTGGTCCCTCAACATATGATATTAATTAGTTCCAGGAGAACCATCATATGTTGAAACCACCATATGTCGAGTACATATGTCTATGTAAAAATGGTAATTGGTTCTGGGGCCTTGGAACCATTGTATGTTGAATACATATCTCTATGGGAAACTGCTAATTGGTTCTGGGATGACCATTGTATGTGGAGTGTATGGAGAGTGTTTAACAAACCAGGGTGCCTCCAGCTGTTGCACAACTACAACTCCCAGCATGCATGTACAGCCATTGACTGTCTGGGCATGCTGGGAGTTATAGTTTTGCAACAGCTAGAGGCACACTGATAGGGAAACATTGATGTATGGGGTGTATAGTGTGTGTATATGTATTGTATGTGATGTGTGACATCGCATACAGTACTGTACAGTTCTTTAAATACCTTCAGGGGGGACAGAATGTCCTCCATTACCATCCTGCCAACTACAGCTCTATAGGAAAGGAAGGGGAGGGCAGCCAGCAGCTCATTGAATGCCTGCAGCAAGATGCTGCAGGCTATTGGCTATGGCTGCACTGGGGGGCGGGGCTTACACGGAGCTCACAGTGGAAGCCTGCGTGAGTTAGCAGGACAGCATGTGAGTAACAGGAGGCAGAACGGGGCACACGGGGCACATTAAACAACTATCTGTCAGTTGCTGAAGTTGTCAGTGCTGTCAGATAGCTGTTTGTACGATGGCCCCGACACACAGCAGCATCATATGTCGATGCTGCCTTCAACATACGATGGGCTCTGAGAGGCCATCATATGTTGAAATGATCATATGTCGAGGCCATCATAAGTCGAGGGGTCACTGTAATGCTAAAGCCACATTCTTGTGTAATCATCATATCAAAGTATAGCTTTCCAGAGGTGTCGTATGTAGTCTGTAGTTCTTCAGACCTTTACAAATGAATATTCAGCATCTATATGGATAACTATACGTTATTTCACAAAACATAGCAAACAGCATATTTGGTTAAGAGAAATTCCCAGAAGGGTTTTAGTCACTGTCCTACAGCTAAACAGCTTTATTTTTATTTATCCGCTCACCACTCTTTTTTTTTTTTGCTATGAATACAAAGAGAAGGCAGAGTGTATCTATTGTATGTTAGTCGGAACCAACTTCTTCATCTCGCAAATACACATTTCAGTTCATTGACCTTTATAAAAAAAAAAAAAAAAAAAAAAAAAAAAAAGCCAACAGTATACATGAGTATTCAGAATGAACAATCAGCCTGATGTGCTCACCATAAGGTTCAATGAACCCTAGTTACAGAACTGCTCAAGATCATTTTCAGACTATGACAGACATTTATCAAGCGATTTAGTAAAATTTTTTTTTACTAAAAATGTCGCACAAATGTTGCACCTGCGACTACGCGATTTTTCGTCCAACATTTTGACTGGAAAGCGAGAAAAGCAAGTTTTCCAAAACTTAACTACGTAGTAATAATTTTAAAATGGACTACGGGTAGTCAAGTATTTATTAACTGCGATAGTCGCAACTGCGCAAAGAAAAGTCGCAACACGGTTAAAAATTGACTAAATTTACTCCAGCTCAAACATGGAGCAGAAAAAGCTACTACCAAAGTAAAAAAGGAAAAATTGCTTACGTGAAAGAAAATTATCAACAGGCTGAAACCAGTTGATAAATAAGTCACACATAAGCAAAAAAAAAGTAAAGAAAAAATTACTGAAATAAGGAATACATAAGCAAACATTGATAAATGTATAGACCAGGTAATGATGATGTTCCTGGGAGTAAGGTTCAAAATAATAAACGAAAGTGAAACTATTAGGTAATATCAGTGGTTGCAAGTAAACTTTATGAATTGCATAATAACCATACGGAATTTGCAAGTACTTGGGTACATCACCAAGGTCACCTTCAGTTCTGCAGAGTCACCATCACATCACTCCTGTATTATACAGGTGTGAATGGTTTCTGCTCCTCAGCACTGGAGTCAAAATTCCACAGTGGTCCCTCAAGTTACAATATTAATTGGTTCCAGGACGACCATTGTATGTTAAAACCATTGTATGTTGACACCAGAACTCTATGGAAACCTGGTAATTGGTTCTGAAGCCCCAAAATGTCATCCAAAAATAGGAAAAAGTGAGAATTAAAGAAAAATAAGTAGATAATTAATATAAATAAAGCAAATCCTTCCATATAAAAGTATGAAAGATCTGCTGGGAGCTGTAATCACTGTCTATGTAATTGTTTCCCAATCAGGGTGCCTCGCGCTGTTGCAAAACTACAACTCCCAGCATGCCCGGACAGCCAAAGGCTGTCCGGGCATGCTGGGAGTTGTAGTTTTGCAACAGCGCGAGGCGCCCTGATTGGGAAACACTTATGTAGAGGGTGAATAATTTACCAGGACAAGAGGTAAAGACTGGTCTATGTAGAGGACAGGAGCTTCTTCTGGGTCCTGTACAGTACACGCAATGTCCTAAAAAAGTAACATGGAGCCACCCCCACCTGGTGTCCAAAGGAGCAAGTAACCCTGGTACAGGTTAAGTGTACAGAACATGTAATACCTCCCTGTACTGTAGGGGGCGCTACCAGACAGCCAGTCAGCGCATGCACTTCAATAATACAGGTGTTTTACCAGTGAAATGCCCATTCTGATTGGTCAGTTCTTCCGGCCATTGACACGTTTCACAGATCTGGACTGTCTGTAGCATTGTATGTGGAGTCTGGTTTCAAGTTACAATGGTCCAGAAAAGACCATTGTATGTTGAAACTATTGTATGTTGAGGCCATTGTAAGTTGAGGGATCACTGTATTTGTTCTCAACAGTGAGTACATAAACTAGTACAGTAGAGCATGCTGGAATAATGCCTCTTCATCAGGGGCTTTGTTTTACTTTTAGGTATTCAGATGTATGCCAACCTCGTCATAGGTGGACGTATGAATTAACCCACAAGAACCAAGTAATACAATGAATGTATCTCTTGCAGTTCAGCTAATAGCATGATTGTTACAGTAAAGGCATTTTGTTATCCTGAATTAGGGAGATGTAATAAGCACATTATGATCAGCCAACACTACTTCCAGTAACCGGTCATATTGTCTATTATTCCAGCTGAGCGACTGCCAGAAAAAAATGAATATAAAAACAGCAAGTCATAAGACTAGAAGACTTGCAGTGAAAAATAAGTGATGGAAACAAAACAGTATCATTTCTTTTACAAACGCAGCTGCATAATTCAACTATAAAAGCTGAAATGTATGATGGTCACTCAGCAGAATTCTCTAAATGGCATTAAAGAAAACAAATGTATGGCCTAGGAAAATGAAGAAAACCACTTTTCTTCTTACTGTAAAATAAGACAACTCACTTTCTGTGGTAAACACATCCAAGATTTCCCAGACTACTCCCCCCATCACCACCACCACCACACTGACTTAATGCATCATGTGCCTGCTTTTTGACAACTTTAACCAGCTGTCCAAAATGAAGTCAGCGTGACTTTATCCTATGGTTTTGGCAGGGTCTGTGTAATATGCTTTGGACATCTGCTTCTGCTAAAAGTTCATATCTGTAAAGCCACAATTTCATCTCCCTGAAGCCAGTCCTGAGCACCATTTGCCAAATTCTGTATAGAAAACTCTTTGACCAAATAAAGTCTTACATTGATACAAACACTGTAAACTATATGGACATAACACACACACACATATATATATATATATACACATACATACATATATACATACACACACACATACATATATATATATATATACACACATACAATGGTCCCTCAAGTTACAATATTAATTGGTTCCAGGATGACCACTGTATGTTGAATCCATTGTATGTTGAGACTAGAGATGAGCGAACTTACAGTAAATTCGATTTGTCACGAACGTCTCAGCTCGACGGTTGCTGACTTTTCCTGCATAAATTAATTCAGCTTTCCGGTGCTCCGGTGGGCTGGAAAAGGTGGATACAGTCCTAGGAAAGAGTCTCCTAGGACTGTATCCACCTTTTCCAGCCCACCGGAGCACCTGAAAGCTGAACTAATTTATGCAGGATAAGCCATCAACTGCCGAGCCAAGAAGTTCGTGACGAATCGAATTTACTGTAAGTTTGCTCATCTCTAGTTGAGACCATAACTCTGAAAACCTGGTAATTGGTTCTGGAGCCCCAAAATGTCATCCAAAAATAGGAAAAAGTGAGGATTAAAGAAAAATAAGTAGATCATTAATACAGATAAAGCAAATCCTTACATATAAAAGTAAGAAAGATCTGCTGGGAGCTGTAATTCACGGTGTAGGTCAGTGTTTCCCAACCAGGGTGCCTCCAGCTTTTGCAAAACTACAACTCCCAGCATGCCCGGACAGCCTTTGGCTGTCCGGGCATTCTGGGAGTTATAGTTTTGCAACAGCTGGAGGCACCCTCGTTGGGAAACACTGGTCTATGTAGAGGACAGGAGCTTATTCAGGGTCCTGTACAGTACACGCAATGTCCTAAAAAAGTAAAATGGAGCCGCCCTTACTTGGTGTCCAAGGGAGCAGCTAACCTTGGCACAAGTTAAAAGTAGTACAGAACATGTAATACCTCCCTGTACTGTAGGGGGCGCCACCAGACAGCCATTCAGCTATGAAAAGTAATATTTGTCTACAGGAAATGAATACACCCATACAAGGTTGGTATGCCACTATCCCTTCCTCTAGAAACAAAAGGAAAAATGTAATCCTGCAAAGACTTATACAATGAGAATATTTATATGGATACATTTGGTCTACGCAGTAGGAGGAAGACAGAAGACTGCATCTTCATCCCACAGTTGGATGAAAGTAACAATGGCGGGTCTACCGCTTAGATGTGATGCTGTAAAACAGAGCTGGCATTACTAACATTGTATGCCTTGGAGCTAAAAAACATATATATATATTTTTTTGCCTGTGCAATATTGATGCTGTTGTCAGCAAAAAGGGGATCATAAAGAAAGAAGGATAAAAGCCAAAAGCAAGGCAGTTAACTTATGTTACTTCTTAACATCACTGCAGATACACTAATGATTTGATGTTTAGGAAGGCTGGAGAGACAGACACCACTGCCATGCCCTGTACATACAGGGTGCACTAGAAGGACAGGCCAACAGTACTAAACTGCATAGGTAACAGAAACTGTCCAATATGCAGTTATAACCACCTTAAACATGAGTTTACAGAAAAGCTGCACCAGAGATGTGTTATATGTATTGCCTCCTACATAGGGTCTATGCTGGGCTCCAGAGGGTCTATACTGTGCCTAAATGATACATCAAAGATTCCCTTGACGAGCAACCAAAGCTGACAAATTCTCTTTAAATAGGCACTGTCAGATACAAAAACCTTTTATATGTTGTACATCTTGACAAAACATTCATCTTTCTAATATACTTCATAAGAAAATGTTATTTCCTTTTTATAGAAATCATGGCTTTGTCAAAGCTAAAGCACAGGCATTGACAAAGTCCAGTAAGTGATGGTGGGCTAGTACTCCTCTGTGCTCTCTCCTGTCTGATAGCACTCCTCTGTGCTCTTTCCTGTCGATGGCACTCGTCGTTGCTCTCTCCTGTCCGATGGCACTCGTCGTTGCTCTTTCCTGTCCGATGGCACTCCTCGGTGCTCTTTGCTCTCCGATAGCACTCCTCTATGCTCTCTCCTCTCAGATAGCACTCCTCTGTGCTCTCTCCTGTCTGATAGGACTCCTCTGTGCTCTCTCCTGTCTCAGGGCACTCCTCTGTGCTCTCTCCTGTCTGAGGGCACTCCTCTGTGCTCTCTCCTGTCTGAGGGCACTCCTCTGTGCTCTCTCCTGTCTGAGGGCACTCCTCTGTGCTCTCTCCTGTCTGAGGGCACTCCTCTGTGCTCTCTCCTGTCTGAGGGCACTCCTCTGTGCTCTCTCCTGTCCGATGGCACTCGTCGTTGCTCTTTCCTGTCCGATGGCACTCCTCTATGCTCTCTCCTCTCCGATAGCACTCCTCTGTGCTCTTTGCTCTCCGATAGCACTCCTCTATGCTCTCTCCTCTCAGATAGCACTCCTCTGTGCTCTCTCCTGTCTGATAGGACTCCTCTGTGCTCTCTCCTGTCTGAGGGCACTCCTCTGTGCTCTCTCCTGTCTGAGGGCACTCCTCTGTGCTCTCTCCTGTCTGAGGGCACTCCTCTGTGCTCTCTCCTGTCCGATGGCACTCGTCGTTGCTCTTTCCTGTCCGATGGCACTCCTCGGTGCTCTCTCCTCTCCGATAGCACTCCTCTGTGCTCTTTGCTCTCCGATAGCACTCCTCTATGCTCTCTCCTCTCAGACAGCACTCCTCTGTGCTCTCTCCTGTCTGATGGCACTCCTCTGTGCTCTCTCCTGTCTGATGGCACTCCTCTGTGCTCTCTCCTGTCTGATGGCACTCCTCTGTGCTCTTTCCTGTCCGATGGCACTCCTCTGTGCTCTCTCCTCTCCGATGGCACTCCTCTGTGCTCTCTCCTCTCCGATAGCACTCCTCTGTGCTCTCTCCTCTCCGATAGCACTCCTCTGTGCTCTCTCCTCTCCGATAGCACTCCTCCGTGCTCTCTCCTCTCAGATAGCACTCCTCCGTGCTCTCTCCTCTCAGATAGCACTCCTCCGTGCTCTCTGCTGTCTTATAAGACTCCTCTGTGCTCTCTCGTGTCAGATAGGATGACTCTATGCTCTCTCCTGTCTGATAGGACTCCTCTGTGCTCTCTCCTGTCTGATAGACAGGAGAGAGCACAGAGGAGTCCTATCAGACAGGAGAGAGCACAGAGGAGTCCTATCAGACAGGAGAGTGTACAGAGGAATGCTATCAGACAGGAGAAAGCACAGAGGAGTGCTGACAGCACTCCTCTGTACACTCTCCTGTCTGATAGGACTCCTCTGTGCTCTCTCCTGTCTGATAAGACTCCTCTGTGCTCTCTCCTGTCTGATAAGACTCCTCTGTGCCCTCTACTGTCCTATCAGACAGCGTTAGCCCACCCTCACTTACTGGACTGACTTTGTCCATGCCTGCGGTTTAGATTGGACAAAGCCATGATTTCTATAAAAAAGGAAATACATCTTATGAAGTATATTAGAAAGGTTAAAGGGGTACTCCGGTGGAAAACTATTTTATTTTATTATTTATTTTTTTTTTTAATGAATTGATGCCAGAAAGTGAAACAGATTTGTAAATTACTTATATTAAAAAATCTTTACCCTTCCAGTTTTAGCAGCTGTATGCTACAGAGGAAATTTTTTTTTTTTAATTTCTTTTTTGTCTTGTCCACAGTGCTCTCTGCTGACACCTCTGTCCATGTCAGGAGCTGCCCAGCATAGGTTTACTATGGGGATTTTCTCCTGCTCTGGACAGTTCCGGATACGGGTATCAGGTGTCAGCAGGGAGCACTCTGGACAAGACAAAAAATAAATTCAAAAAGAAAAGAATTTCCTCTGTAGCATACAGCTGCTAGAAAGTACTGGTAGGGTAAAGATTTTTAAATAGAAGTCATTTACAAATCTGTTTAACTTTCTGGCACCAGTTGATTTAAAAAAAAAAAAAAAAATGTTTCCCACCGGAGTACCCCTTTAATGTTTTGCTAAGATGTAAAACATATATAAAGTTTTTGAATCTGACAGTGCCCAATTAAGTCCCAATTTTTTTCCTAGTCAAATCTCTAGAGAAACAAAGTATATCCTTAAAAAAATTTTTTTAAAAATTTAAAAAATGGTGAGAGCCATGAAATGGAGGGTTACTGCTCAAGAAAGCAAATCTAGAAAGGAGGGAGAAAAAGGGGAAGAGAGTAAAACAAGCCATAAAAGGAAAGGATGATAAAGAGATATGAAGTCACTACCAAGAGGGTGAGTCAGAAGAAGATTATGTGAAACAGATCTTTTAGAAGACACGGACAATCAATTCTGATCAAAGCTGGATAACCAGCTATAAGGGGAAATGGATTCTACAGTAAATGTAAATACAATGGCTCAAGCTATAAAGGAAGTATGTTCACCTAAATTTGTGGTGCACATCTCACGGATATGCCTGTAAATTATCTCAATATTTATGTTAAACATGTCAGTAGGGAATAAAAATTCCTAAAAAGTGTCATTTTGGCATATCAGTGGCTGTTAGAAGTCTCGAAAACTTTTTTTTTTAACCTATATAAAAAAAAGTTGTTCTAAACAAAGAGATTCTTCAAAAGTAGTACTACCCCCCCCCCACACACACACACGCAGTAACTTTTAAAGAGGTTGTAAATCTTTTATTAACCTGTGTCTTGCTATAAAGTCATACAGTAGTTTCCTTTTATTTCTCACTGTGTATGAAGTGAAAACATTACTGTACAAATAAACACATTAGTCCCTGTTGTAAATTGTGGATGACAATGGGTGATTATATATTTATATACACACACACACACACACACATCAGGGATGTGGAAATCCTATCGCCCGACGCCCAGGACATGTAGTTCCAGGCAGGTGAATTTTTCATAGATTTAGCCCTGTATCGGGCAAGCAAAGACTTCCCCCCTTTTTATTTTTGTACGTGGTGGGAGGCGCAGGAGCGGATGCAGACATGCATGGGACGCAAGTCTGCACCTCACATCGGCGCTCAGGGTGTATGGAGCAGAATCCTCACTCAAGCTCGCTCCATACTCTGCGCCCCCCCGGCTGATTTCAGTAGCCGGGGGCCGCCGCTATTAGCCCAGCATGCGGCGATCGCCTCGGCCAGCTATTAACCCTTTAGATCACTGCTGTCAAAGTTGACAGCGGTGTCTAAAGGGATCTTTTAACTATCCCTGGTGGTCAAGGGGGGTGGAATGCCCCCCCCCCCCCATGCAGCGCGATTGCGGGGGGCGATCCCCTGTGGAGGTAGCCAGAGGGCTTACCTCTGCATTCATGGCTGCCCCCATAGCTCTGCATTTGATTGAGCCTGCCTTGAGCAGGCTCAACCAAATGAGCACAGATCAATGGAGTTCAACAGAACTGCATTGATCTGTATGAGGAATCTAAATGATTCCTCCTAAAAAAAAAGTATATTTAAAAAAAAAAGAAAGTTTAATAAAAGTTTAAAAACACCCATTAACCCCTTCCATATTAAAAGTTCATATTACCCCCCTTTTCCATATAAAAATATGTAAACATAAAGAAAATAAACATTTTGTATTGGGGCGTGCTTAATTAACCGAACTATAAAAAAAATGACATTTTATATCCCGCACGGTAAATAGCGTTAACGTAAAAATAAAAATACCATATCACAGAATTGCGTTTTTTATGTTTATAACATTATATCCCAGAAAAAATGAAGTAAAACAGTAGCTGTTTGAGAAGTGATGCAGCATTAGTGTCATGGCTAAATTACAAACAAAAAAGTCATAAGAGCTGTGTGAACAGAGCCTAATAAAAAGACATCTCTCTCTAATGAAAATGAAGAACTAAAAGGATTTGTAAGGCTTTGTCCACACTTCAGTTTAAGAAGTTTCCTGCTCTTTTGTTATTCTAACTAGTAAAAAAAACTCAAACTCAATGTATTCCACCATAAATAAAGGGGTTATCCAGGAATAGAAAAAGCTAAGCTTTTTCAAAAACAGCACCACGTCTGTCCTGAGGATGTGTGTGTTATTACAGCTTGGCTTCATTCATGGATAACCACTTTAAATAGGAACTTAATAATAATAATAATAAAGCTCTGTTCACATTACATTAATAACTACTGTATATTATTTCAGATATATGCCAGGAAAGCTCCCATCTTAGGCATATGTTGGTAACTAATGGGGTCTTTTTGATATGCTTAGTATGCACAGTATTTAAACGTAGCATTATCTAAGGACACATTTGAATACATTTTTATGATTTGGTAAAAAAAAAATTTCAGAAGAATGTTTATGGAGAGGGAGGCAAAGACGGGAGAATGAATTATATGTGAAAATAAGGAGGCTGTAGAGAAGAAAGTAAAGATAAGCTAAATTTTTAATAAAGACCAGAGAAACTGTTCTGTTAATCATAATAAGTATAAAAACAAGATTTAAAAACACAAAGTTGTATTCAAAAGTTGTCCATAGTATTTAAATCGATATGTCATACCACTCATGCAGCATTGAAAATAATAATAATAATAATAATAAACAGGATGCTGGTGTGAATGACATCTACATCTAAAGTCACAAAAGATCTGGGTTTAAAATAATGTTGTTAACAATGACTTTTATGCAGACAGGACGAGTATAGCAGCATAGGTTTCAAATATTTTTTCTTCAATTCTGTTACTAAAGTGATAACATTTACTGTACAGTTTAAAAAAGGATAGCTATAAGCAGAATTAAATCAACTTAACATCTTATAATATTCAAATTTATTAATGGGTGACATAAAATGTCCAATTTGCCTTTTCTAAACAAGCTTCTTAGAGAAGAAACACATCCTAGTTCCCACCATGATTCACCTGAGAAACATTCACTTGCCACACTTTGAATAGAGACCCACTGGAGCCTGCGGTTAGACTGGTATGTGATTTGTTACAAATTCCACAGTGATTTATAAATGGATTTAGGCAATGACTGATCATTGGGATGACTGGCGTAAGTCAGACTGTCTGACTCGCCCCCAACGTTACACATAGACAAATAAGTACGGTAAGTCGTATTACTTCTATATGTTCATGTACATTTTGTTACTTGTTTAGTCTGCTGACAGCAATCATGTGTAAACCACTTGTTTTTGATACTAGAAGATAAACAGCATGAGAGGGAGGGGGGATTTATCAATCCCTGTACTGGTGCATAGTGGCAAATGTGTGCCCATTTATAGTTCAAGCTTCACATTTTTGCAATCTCCTACTTAGTTCAAAAAAATTCCACAAAAACCACTTGCTCAAATTTTCCTTAAACCCCTCCAAAGTGTAGAGAGTCGATAATAGAGATAAGCGAATTTTTGAAAAATTTGATTTGGCCAATTCACAGAATAAAAAAAAAATAAAAAAAAAATTTTTTTATTAGTAATTGGAGATGAGCGAATTTACAGTAAATTCGATTTGTCACGAACTTCTCCGCTCGGCACTTATCCTGCATAAATTAGTTGAGCTTTCAGGAGTTCCGGTGGGCTGGAAAAGATGGATACAGTCCTAGGAAAGAGTCTCCTTGGACTGTATCCACCTTTTCCAGCCCACGGGAGCACCTGAATGCTGAACTAATTTATGCAGGATAAGTCATCAATTACCGCGCCGGGAAGTTCGTGACGAATCGAATTTACTGTAAATTCGCTCATCTCTATTAGTAATGTATTTTAATAATGTGTTTAATAAAGTGTGTGTGTTTACATTTTTAGGTGGTACTACTACTCCCAGCATGGAACAGACTGTTCCATGATGGGAGTAGTAGTACATGTGCTAAAAGGCAAATCGCCCCAGGTGTCACTCCTGACACCCAATGCGATCGTCCTGTATAATGTCTAAGGCCCCTTTCTACATTTTTATTATTGTCGGCTACATTTTAAAGGTTCCTGCCTGCCCACATAAATTGATGCCTGTTTAAAAATTAACATAAATTTTTTTATTTTTGTCTTTCAATTTTTGGGAGCGGGCAAGAACCAGAAAATTCAGCTCTCAATATTAAAAATGGAGCTTAAAAAATAAAGTGAAAATAAAAAAAAATTATGATTTAGAACGAAAACTAGAAAAAAAAATTATGAAATGCACTCATTTTTAATATTGAGCGCTGAATTTTCTGGTCCCTGCCTGCTCCAGAGAATTGAAAGACAAAAAAAAAATAAAAAATAAAAAAAATATATTAATGTTCATTTTTAAACAGGGATCAATTTATGTGGGCGGGCAGTGAACTAAAAATTTAGCCGACAATAATAAAAATGAAGTGTATGTATGTTTTTCACTTTAGTGTATTTACATTTTTTAGGTAGTACTACTACTCCCAGCATGGAACACACTTTTCCATGATTGGAGTAATAGTTCCTGTACTAACAGACAGATCATCCCGGGTGTCACTCCTGACACCCAATGCAATAGTCCATAATATAGCAGAGATGCGGAGCGGCTCTATACAGCGCTCACATCTCTGCACTATACTCCGTGCCGGCAAGTGATGTGAATAGAAATTTACATTACTCATTCATATTTTCTG
This sequence comes from Hyla sarda, assembly GCF_029499605.1. NCBI lineage: Eukaryota > Metazoa > Chordata > Amphibia > Anura > Hylidae > Hyla > Hyla sarda. The sequence goes on along the minus strand of NC_079190.1, from coordinate 234,790,881 downwards.
CCCAGAGTGGTGATTGGCCAGATGGTGGCAGCCAATCCCCACTCTCAGCAGGAAATACGAATGGCGAGTTGCCGGCCGGAGTACAGAGCAGAGATGCGAGCACAGTAGAAAGCCGCTCCGCATCTCAGAGATGAAGGATGAGCGCAGCGGCTGTCAAGAGTGACACCCGCTGTGATCTGCCCTTAACTGCAGGTACTACTGCTCCCAACATGGAGCACACTCTACTCCATGCTGGGAGCTGTAGTACCTGCATTAATAGACAGATCACAGCGAGTGTCACTTCTGACACCCGCTGCGATCCTCCTGTATAATGTATAGATGCGGCCGGCCGCTCTTCTAAGGTCCCCTGCACTGATGTATATATACTCCTATTCATATTTCCCAGAGAGAGTTGTGATTGGCTGGAACCATCTAGCCAATCACAGCTCTCTGCGGGAAATATGAATAGGTGTATATATACGGCAGTGCAGGGGACCATAGAAGAGAGGCTGGCCGCATCTATACATTATACAGGAGGATCGCAACGGGTGTCACAGAAGCGACACGAGCGATCTGTCAATTAGTACAGGTACTACTACTCCCATCATGGAACAGTGTGTTCCATGCTGGGAGTAGTAGTACTACCTAAAAAATAAAAAAAAAATAAAAGTGAAAAACGCACACATGCTACATTTTTATTAAAGTTCATATTTTCTCAGTTATTGTCTCTTAAACGGACTATTCTAATAACGGATGCAAAGTGAAGCAAAGGGATGCCATTTAGTGCCATCCATTTGCATCTTTTTTTCATCCGTTGGTATCAGCCGTCGGCAGACTCCGGCAGGTCTTTGAGACCCAATGCGATTAGAAGTTATTAAACAGGGGAGCGGACGGCATGCTCCACTCCCCTGTGATGTTTGATGTATTTTTACTTTCATTTTTAAATAACCCACCGGGAGCCCTGAATGGCCGGTATGGAGGAGCCATTCAGGGCTCCCGGCGGGGTTTTTAAACTTACAGTGTGGCCAATTACAGTATAATCACATTCCCCCTGACTTAGGTATATTCATTTTATTCCCCCCATGTGTCATGTCAGTCTATTCCCCACTGCTAATCTCTGTTGGGTACGGAGATGAGCAGTGGGGAATAGACTGACAAGTCCTCGCTGTGTGCTCTGATTGCGCTTGGAGCAGGGCAGCAGCGGGGACATGTCGGGAGAGGGTGGGGAATATATGAATAAGGCAGCGCATAAGGGGTACAGGTGAGGCACCAGCGGCGGGGAATGGATCGCTATAACAGCGCACAGGGGGGACAGGTCCCTCCATTCTCCGCTGCTCCTCTCTGTCAGATACGGAAATGAGCAGCAGGGAATGGAATGGCATGTCCCTGCTGTGTGCTGTGACAGTGCTAGAAGATAAGAAGATGACCGGGCAGCAGGCAGGGGGGAATCATACATATACACATGGGGGGGGGGGGGGGGGGAATAAAATAAAAAAATATACTTAAGGGGGAATGTGATTGGCCATATGGTTCCAGCCACTCACAGCTCTCTGCCGGAGATATGAATAATAGTTATATATACGGCATATACTCATACTGCAGTGGGACCAGAGACGATCACTGCAATTTGCCTATTAATGCAGGTACTACAGCTCCCAGCATGGAGAAGAGTGTGTTCCATGTTGGAAGCAGTAGTACCTGCAGTTGAGGACAGATCACAGCAAGTGTCAATCCTGACACCCGCTGCGATCGTCTTATCTATTGCAGAGATGCGAGCATAGGAGAAAGCAGCTTGTATCTATACATTATACAGGACGATCGCAGGGATGTCGCTAATGAAAAAATTTGTTATTTAGAATAGAGTAGAAGTTCGGATTCGGCCCAAATTTAATTTTTCAAGAAATTCTGAACGAATTCGACTTAGATTCGATTCGCTCATCTCTAGTAGAGAATGTAGAGTCAGCATAAAATGTGACTAGTTCCTGTGATCATTTCCTAAATAGTGTATTAGTCACAAACCCTAACATTCAAAAAATATTTTGTAGAAAACACGTAAAGAGAATAGATTAAAAAAAAAGTTTTCATTCTTCTGACCAAGAAGAAAAGTGGACTTAACGTTACAGCTCCATCTCAAATAAATAAAGATCTTCATTTAAAAAAGTTAGAAATTTCAAAAATATATTTGTAAGAAATATTTTTCTTTAAACAAAATAATAGTGATTTCTCCCATCCTCATGTTCTCAAACCCTGCTTTCACATGCAGTAAGATTTCATAAAATCATGTCCACACAAAATCAGTTAAACCTACTCAACCCCGAAAATTTGAAAAAAAATTCCTAACAATAGAAAACAGGCTATAGATTCCAGACAAATATAAATAATAACTAAGCAGCGTGCTTATCATACTATTTGCAAACATATCAAGAACTATAAATCGCATGTATAAACGGAAGTAAAGCCAAGATGAAGCATGACTATTTGAGTCTCAAATAGAATTAGGTGCTTAATAATAGACCTGATTCAAGTGTTCCTTTAAACACTTTCCAAATAAATAATTCTAATAATTTTTTAAGATAAGAATAAATTCTTAAGGATACACCACTTCCGCAATTCATCACAATAGTAATTTGATTGTCTAGAATATATTTTAAACCCAATGTTAGATATTAATTCAATTGTATTTGTAATCTACATTTTTATTTATGCTGCAATGTTAAACATTTTATTTGAAAATAAAATGTATTACTGTAAATTAAACCACTCATTTCTTACATACTACATATAGCTGTCTCTTCGTGGACAGTCATCTTTCATTGAAACTGGAAATAAGAAACAAAAAAAAAAACAAAAAAAAAGAGCTTCAATAGAAATAGATGTGTATTTATAGGGTGAAAAACAATCAAAATGTAAGATAAGACAAGAAAATAAGATCACTCTATATGAAAGGTACATTGAACAATAGGAGGTACTCAGAGAGTGAAAAAGAAGCCTAGGGCCCCCAGGGAACCCACTGCCAGGAAATGGGTGACTCATTCTGCACTCACTCCACAGTCATTCTGGCATCATCCACCAAATAAAGACAAAAAGCTGAAAGGGTGATACCAAGCAAGTCCGCTCTACTCCCTTTCATTCTGCTCCCACAATGAACAAACTATCAAAAGATCATTCATTGTTAGGACAAGAATACACAAAGACTCCTTGCTGAATCATGACTTGCTCTTAAATGCCTTTCAATGAGTACATGCCCACACAAAAGGAGACTGATGAGGGCCGTTGGTCACTTGCTCTTGCATTAGGGAAGTTAGTCCTTATCCCGCCATTCAATGCTATTTAGACTGAGCAGTGGTACATTTTGTAGCTAACTTTTTTCTGTAAATGATGCACTGCCTGTATATGTGAAACGATAGCTGATGACTAATATGATAAAAGAGGAAGACCAGCAGCATTTCAGTAGTCATATCATATCTAGATATAGATTTCAGGTCTTCAAGGAGAAAAAGAGATGCTTTGTTATACCAATAAAAATGTGATGAAATATTTATTTTTCCCTCCATTTCCCTACAAAAACCTCTACTCTCCATCAAGTATTAAGAATAGGAAATAACTATCCAACCAATTAGCTTGACAATTTCAATGCAGAAGGGAGGGCTTGTCTTTCATTGAAGGATTATTAATAGATACTTAGGCCAAGTACAATGGCAAATCACTTTGGGGGATCCCCTCCTTTTTTAATCATAAGAAAGTTTGGATCTTTGCTCAAGAAAACATCCCCTTATTCTTAGTAATGATAAAAAAGTGACCAGAAAAAAAAAGTGTTTTTTTGCCTCTAAAAAATGAAATACAAACTCTACAAAATGTTAACTTTAACACACAAGACACTGCTTGTAGTTCTGGATTCAAAACAACACTATTACTATTGCTGCTGTATATTTTCCTTCATGTTGATGCTTTATAAGGTATGCTCAGGGCAGCCCTACCATGTGCCCCACAGGCACTCGCTAATGGGGAATCTAAGACTTGGGACAAGGGGGGGGGGGGGGGGGAAGACACTAATATCAGCTTGGGGGGAGGGGGTAAGAAACTAGACACTAGAAATCCCTATCCATCCCTATGCAAGCACCAATCCAGATAAGAGTTCTCCCAATATATAAAATGTTATTGAACACAAAGGCCGGGGGTCGCGTAACTAGTTAGCATGGAGGAGTCTCGTTCGTTATCGGAATTAACCAGACAAATCGCTCCACCAACTAAGAACAGCCATGCACCACCACCCACAGAATCGAGAAAGAGCTATCAATCTGTCAATCCTTTCCGTGTCCAGCTGTGTGAGGTTTCCAGAGTCCATGCTAACTAGTTACGCGATCCCCGGCCTGTGTGTGAAATAAATTTTACTATATTTTGTAATATTTGGTGGTGTACACATTGGTATAATTGTCAGCTTTTTCTTTCTTGTTGTTTTGCAGTAAAGAAGCTGGACCTGCAACAGTCAGTTGGTCGCAAAGGCAGTTTCATTTTAGAAAGGTGGTGAAACAACCCATTAAACAAAGTAAAAGATCTTTAAACCTAAGCTTAAAGCACAAGTCTACTGAATTTTAGCCTCCTGAACTGATTATTATTATTATTATTACTGTTATTATCAGTAACGGTGACAAAATAAACTGTGTGTATAGATCGATAGACAGATAGTCATTACATTACTTAACTCTGTAGACCAAATCTGTTCTAGACCAGATTTCTCTGTAATGGATATTTCCACTATTTACTGTATATTTTGATCTCTATATAGAGAGAGTCACGCCATAGAAAACATTCACTGCAACCTTGGCTGGGTTTTCCACTGTATTTAGTGGTTCATTTAACGATCCTGTAAGCAAAGCAGTGACACTTGAACTGGGTTATTTTGACTAAATGACTCATTTAGGAGCTAGGAAAATAATTTTCTTTACCATGACACAAACATTACTGATCAGGAAATGTGACTGGGAAGGAAAAGCATAACGAAAAGAAAAGGTCATCAATAATATATATATAGCCATTAGACGAGAGTCATTTTAAATAAAACTATAATCTCAGACAATTTAATTGTACAAAATAAAAATATATTGGATGCAGATGAGGTAGAGCTTATTCCCATATTGTGTGGATACTTTTGTCTGAAGACACATTGGTGAGATTTATCAAAGCTGTCTATGTCCCACATCAATAGAGACCAAGCTACAAGGGGTTAGGCTGGTCTATTCTGCGCCTTATTTATCAAAAGGTGCACGGCTCTTGATAAATTCTGTGCACAGACTTCGGGATCTATGGTTTAGACTGTATTTAAACCTGCTCCAGCATGGTCTGACATTTCGGCATACTTTCAGCCGATGCGACTTGTCGCTGAAAAGTCGCTTTTGATAAATTCAGCACCAATGCATTTTTCCCGTCTAAAATAGACAAGAATGCATCATGTTCTAAAAATCCTCTAAAGCAAAAGTCGCAGAAAAGTCGCACATATTTAGACTGCGACTTTCTGTGCGACAAATTTAGACAGGAAAAACCAGTCTAAATCCTTTGATAAATCTCCCCCACTGACTTTCTATTCCAATCCTAGTGTAACTGATTTACTCATGTTTGTCACATACACAAACTAGACAGAAAGCATATAAAATCCCTCTCCCCCCCCAAAAAAAAACTACAAACTTTGTTTCCCTTTGACCAAAACAGATGTTTCATCCATTATGATGATTCACAATGGGCTCTATAATGAGAAAATGCTCTTATGTCAATGTGGGATGTTCTTCAGTAATGCAGTTATTCATCATGTAATATGGTACTATAGTGATGAAATCAGGCAGGAAAGTACCTAATTGTGCTGGCGTATTAATATCCTTGATTTCTTGCAAGTTCTAACATCTTAAGGTAGAGTTTAAACCACAAATTTACTTCTTATATTATTCATTCTTGTGTTCTGTCGATTAGCTTAAAGCGTACCAGTCAGATCCAACAAATTTTTTTTTATTTATTTATCACTCAGTACCTAATCCTGACCATGCACATCTAATTTTTATGTGCTGTCAGTTTACTTGTCATCGGCTTTATTCACCTTGCTTTGTAGCACAGTGCTGCTGGAATTTTAAAATACTATTGTTTAAAATGTGTGCAGCATCACTGAGCCAGATCTTATTTTTGGGAGTCCTCAAGATACATAGTTAAAAGGTAAGCAGAGATAAACATACAAAAAACTATTTCATTATAATTATTATCATTAATAATAATAATGATAAGTAGCCTAAAACTTAGACAACTGATTTGGTATATGGGTCAGTATTTATTTTAATAAGTTTGATAACACAGTATAATATACCTGATATAAGCTTAGGGGAGAAGAAAGACACTAATCCAGATAAAGGTGGTCCGAACCTTACAGTGCAATTACAACCTTGGTGCAGTGGTAGGATACACTTTTATGGTAAATCTCTATTTATTAAAGTTTTATAAACACTCAAAAAGTACAAAACAGCATCGTCTACGACAAACAATCAGACATACTCAATGTCATAACCTGACACAAGGCACTCAGGATATAACCCTATCGGAGAGTAACTAGGGAAGGTAACAATAGAAGAAGAAAATAAAAAGAAAGAAAGGAAGGAAGGAAACAGAGAGCACATAGGAAAGAAGGGAAGAGAAACAGAGGACCCAACACAGAACCAGACAAACACAGGAGTACAAAAAGACAAACACACCGACAAGACATACGGGGAGGGGGGGCGTAAAGGGCACGGGACAGGTAAGGAAGGAAAGTGAGGAAGATTAAGAAAGCCAACGGGAAAATTCCGGGGAGTCTCTAAAAGAGTCCCACGAGAACCAGGTAGCAGTAAAGCTATCCACCCTGTCAGAGTCAGTAGAGACCATTTCCTCCATTCTCCTAACACGGTTCAAGACTTCCACAAATTCCACTCTAGACGGAGTAACAGGAGACTTCCAGTGGCGAGGGATAAGCCTTACCACACTCAGGAAGTGTCGCAGCAACCCCTTCTTGGCTCTAGGAATGGAGCATGGGTAATGGGAAATAAGTGCACAGGCTGGTGAAACAGATAGGGAGGTAGAACAGACCCTATTGTAGAGGTCAAATACAGCTGTCCAGAAAGGAGCAATAAGAGGGCAGTAGGATACACGTTAAAAACTCCCTGCAAAATCATAGACCCCTGCTAAAACAAGCACTCTATAGAGATCCAGGAGTTTTAAAAGGTGTATCCTGAAGCCACATCAACATTGTGGTTACACATTAAAGCGAATCTATGAAATGGGTAATAGCACTTGTTACAGTGATCACAATGGTACTTTCATTATGTTTTTTTTTGCACAGTTTCTAAAATCTTAATAACGCTATGCCCCAAGTGCACCCTGTTCCTGCCCGCTTATTCTTATTCTTTTAAATATTTAAAGGCCTCCCCTGCAGTAACATAGCTCAATTCTGCCCAGAAACCTTGCACTTGCGCAGTTAAACGGCCATGTTGAAAAGGTTACTGCAAACGCAAGGTTTCCAAGTGGGATTCAGCTATGTAACTGCAGGGGAGGCCTATAATTATGCACCAAAGACCACATTTTGCCTATTGCTATTAATACATTTTCAACAACGGCACAACAATGATATTGATCAGTGTAACAAGCACTATTACCTGCTGATAGATGCCCTTTAAGACTCCCTATTATGTCCATGAAATAGTGGAATACATTATCAGCCGCTTTTTCTTCCCAAAACATCAAAGACACTATTATTGATATCAGTTTAGTACCGATAAATTTATAATAAGCAGAGAAGGGATCTGTCATTGTCAGATGTAAAACAGCACTGCACTGCCCTCTAGTGTTTCAATGAGGTTACTACATTATGACTCAAAAATGAAATGTTTTCAGATCTTCAGTTCCTCTTCCAAGTTCCGAAATGTTTACAAGGTGTGGCCAAAACAGAATCCCTGACTTTACAGTAAAAGTGATCAAATTCATACAGCTAGCAAATTCTGATCCGGGAAAGGAACAAGTGAATAAACCACATTAAAATAATAGAACAGGGAAACGTGTATAAGAAAATTTTAATGGAAATAAATACAAATGAAGTTTCCAATGGCACCTCATTAAAAATCTGAGGAGTCAGAGAAGAGAGAAAAAATTGAATATTTTTTTCAGGAGAGATAGTCTGTGTGCAATTTGGATATGTGCAATGTGTGTATGGGTAAAAGTACATAGGGTACTTACAGTAAATCTTACCCTTACATTTCCCTGCAGCTAAGATTTACAGGGTATGTCCAGCCACAGCATTTAACAGCTATAAGAGCAAATATTGGGAGTTTCTAAAGCCAATTTAGAAGTGTTCAGCTGATCCCTGGCTAGACTTCAGTACAATAAAGGGTTCTGTTTCTAAAAGTCTAGGCTTATGCATTTTTCAGGCATTGCCTTATTTATTGACATCAGTATAATATATTAAGGAGGATGCATTAACAAGATTCCTTGCTTGTTACATAATAAAATGATCTGAGCTTCATGTTCATTCAGCAGCAGTACCAAAAAATACCACAGGGTGGCAGAGTTGTAATAAATTAACAAGTTATTTTATCTAGGTGCCAGCTGAGGCTTTTCAGTGACTATTCCAGCATGTAGACGGGATCGTAGTATGGAATTATAGCATATAAACATCAGTTTTATTTACAGGTCATAACTGAACATCTGAAGATCTACTGTTTGAATCGGTAGATGGTTCTGTTAAAGGCAGTGTGCATGTGCGCGTGTGTACCTCTAACCGATACTTATGTATACAAATCCAGAAAAATAATGGACTAAAAATAAACATGGGGAAACAAATACAAAAATATATATAGTATATACAGTCATGGCTGTAAATGTTGGCACCCCGGGAATTTTTCTAGAAAATGATTTATCACAGAAAAGGATTGCAGTAACACATGTTTGGCTATACACATGTTTATTCCCTTTGTGTGTATTGGAACTAAACCAAAAAAAAGGGAGGAAAAAAAAAAAGCAAATTGGACATTGGCCCTCATTTACTAAGAAAATCGGGTTGTAAGTCTATCTTGCTTTCTTACCCGACTGCTTTTTTCCCCTGGTATTTATTACTATGTCGCATCCTGTTTGTCGCATGTGGGTTTTGTTGGTTTTGGTTTCCAACTCCTCTGAGCTGTCGGGGAAAAAATCCACAACAATACAACAAATTCGGGTTGGAAACCTTAATAAATACGTGGGAAAGCTCAGAAATGTCGGGTAACGCCCCTTTTTCGGGTTTGGGAGAATCCACATCGGGTCCGTCGGGAAAAAATGTCGCATGGTGTCGCAGACTGGCGCACGATGTCTGCGACATGGCGCAGACAAAGATGCGACAAAAAAAACGGACAAAAGAGGTCGGGTTTAGAATAGTAAATGAGGGCCATAATGTCACACCAAACTCCAAAAATGGGCTGGACAAAATGATTGTCACCCTTTCAAAATTGTGGGAAAATACGATTGTTTCATGCATGTGATGCTCTTTTAAACTCACCTGGGGCAAGTAACAGGTGTGGGCAATATAAAAATCACACCTAAAAGCAGATAAAAAGGAGAGAAGTTCACTTAATCTTTGCATTGGATGTCTGTGTGCCACACAAGCATGGACAACAGAAAGAGGAGAAGAGAACAGTCTAAGGAATTGAGAACCAAAATTGTGTTAAAATATCAACAATCCCAAGGTTACAAGTCCATCTCCAGAGATCTAGATTTGCCTTTGTCCAGAGTGCGCATTATTATCAAGAAGTTTGCAACCCATAGCACTGTAACTAATCTCCCTGGGCGTGGACGGAAGAGAAAAATTGATGAAAGGTGTCAACGCAGAATAGTCTGGATGGTGGATAAGCAGCCCCAAACAAGTTCCAAGGATATTCAAGCTGTCCTGCAGGCTCAGGGAGCATCAGTGTCAGCAGTGAGACTGTGGAATTCTCTCCCGGAGGAGGTGGTCATGGGGAACTTTGTAAAAGAATTTAAAAAGGGGTCTGGATGCATTTTTGGAGAGTAAGAACATTGCTGGTTATGTAAATTAGAATTATAAGGACAGAACGTTGATCCAGGGATTTATTCTGACTGCCATATTTGGAGTCGGGAAGGAATTTTTTTGCCATCCTCTGGATTAACTCAGTAGGGACTCATTAGGGATATAGGTTGAACTAGATGGACTCTGGTCTTTTTTCAACCTTATGAACTATGTTACCTATGTATCCGTCGACATTTAAATGAAATGAAACTATGGCAGGAGACCCAGGAAGACCCCACTGCTGACACAGAGAGATTAAAAAGCAAGACTACATTTTGCCAAAATGAACTTGAGTAAGCCAAAATCCTTCTGGGAAAACCTCTTGTGGACAGATGAGACCAAGATAGAGCTTTTTGGTAAAGCACATCATACTACTGTTTACCGAAAACAGAATAAGGCCTATAAAGAAAAGCACACAGTACCTACAGTGAAATATGGTGGAGGTTCAATGATGCTTTGGGGTTGTTTTGCTGCCTCTGGCACTGGGTGCCTTGAATGTGTGTAAGGCATCATGAATTCTAGGGATTACCAACAGATTTTGGGTCGCTCTGTACAGCCCAGTGTCAGAAAGCTGGGTTTGCATCAGAGATCTTGGGTCTTCCGCAGGACAATGACCCCAAACATATGTCAAAAAGAATCCAGAAATGGATGGCAACAAAGCGCTGGAGAGTTCTGAAATGGCCAGCAATGAGTGCAGATCTAAATTCCATTGAACACCTGCGCAGAGATCTTAAAATTGCTGTTGGGAAAAGGCGCCCTTCCAATAAGAGAGACCTGGAGCAGTTTGCAAAGGAAGAGTGGTCGTACATTCCAACTGAGAGGTGTAAGAAGCTTATTGATAGTTATAGGAAGCGACTGATTTCAGTAATTTTTTTCCAAAGGGTGTACAACCAAATATTAAATTAAAGGGAACCAATCATCAGATTTTACCCTATATAATGCTTGGTAAAGCGTTATATAGGGTAAAATTGTTGTCCTCACCATCCCTGGGGGACGCTCCTGCATCCAGGGATGGTGAAGATATGAAGTTATAAACTAGTCACCGCCGCAATTAGTCCCCGGGCGGGGAGCTCTTCTCACCTACTCCCGTTCTTCGGCTGGCAGCGACGCCCCTCCGCTTGATTGATGGGCAGCGTCATTGTTCTGCTCACTGAACAGACAAAGCAGAGCGATGATGCTGCCCATCAATCAAGCGGAGGGGGCGTCGCTGCCAGCCGAATAACGGGAGTAGGTAAGAAGAGCTCCCCGCCCAGGTGACTACTTACGGCGGCGGCGACTAGTTTATAACTTCATATCTTCACCATCCCTGGGGGCAGGAGCCTCCCCCGGGAATGGTGAAAATAAAGATTTTACCCTATATAACGCTTTGCCAAGCGTTATATAGGGTAAAATCTGATGATTGGTTCCTTTTAAGGATGCCAATAATTTTGTCCAGCCTATTTTTGAAGTTTGGTGTGACATTATGTCCAATTTGCTTTTTTTTCCTCCCTTTGGTTTAGTTCCAATACACACAAAGGGAATAAACGTGTATAGCAAAACATGTGTTACTGCAATCCTTTTCTGTGAGAAATTCTTATAACGTATGTTATGCTAAATATAGAAGGTCTAGAATATAATTCAATGGATGACTTTAGTCCATTGTATTAACAGACCTTAATGATTAAAAATATATGTGACTACAATAAGACATGTCAGAATTTAGCCTATGTGATCTCTCACTGCTTCCATGTCTAACAAGAGTGGATTATTAATAGTTTATTCAGCAGGAAATCTTTATGATGCAATAGGACTGACATAGCTCCACTGGGAGTCACCTCCAAGCTGCCAGGCAGTGAGCTGATATTTTCTGGAGGTCCAGTTAATTTTAAAACACTATTAAACTCAAACCAATTTTATTATGTTTCACCAGTCAGATTCGTAGATGTGCAAGACTCTTTGAAGACTGACAAAAAACAGCTGCATGTGAATGTACTTTTACAAGATGATCACTAGTGAGTACAAAAATAAGAAATCTCTTAACTTGATAAAACTTCACTGTAAATACTCGAGTATAAGCAGAGTTTTTCAGCATGATTTTTTTGTGCTGAAAACACCCCCCTCGGCTTATACTCGAGTGAACTCTCCATCTGTCAATCCCTTCTCAGTGGTCTTCAACCTGCGGACCTCCAGATGATGCAAAACTACAACTCCCAGCATGCCCAAACAGCCATCGGCTGTCCGGGCATGCTGGGAGTTGTAGTTTTGAAACCTCTGGAGGTCCGCAGGATGAAGACCACTGCGGCCTTCGTCATCATCCAGACCCCCCTTTAATTTTCTACTCCCCTTCCCCCTACTCACCTTCCCCCGGTGAAAATGGACAGCCCGGAACGACTAACCCTTCCCACCGGATGGTCCCTGCAGCATAGATGGCCCAGACCAGCTCACCCTTCCTTCCCTCCGAGGGAAGGTGAGTAGAAAATTAAAGGGGGGTCTGGATGATGACGAAGGCGGCAGTGGTCTTCAACCTGCGGACATCCAGAGGTTTCAAAACTACAACTCCCAGCATGCCTGGACAGCCGATGACTGTCCGGGCATGCTGGGAGTTGTAGTTTTGCAACATCTGGAAGTCCTCAGGTTGAAGACCACTGATGAAGGCATTGACAGGCGGTGATAATGAAAGGGAGAGGGATGATGACGAGGGTCTGGATGATGAAGGGGGGGATGATGACGGGGATCTGGATGATGACATGGGGGGATGATTTATTTCCCACCCTAGGCTTATAGTCGAGTCAATAACTTTTCCTGGGTTTTTGGGGTAAAATTGGGGACCTCGGCTTATATTCGGGTCGGCTTATACTCAAGTATATACGGTAATAGAAGTAGTGCAATAGATTAGTAAATAAAGTCTACTTTTACAAATTTACATTTTTTTTTTTTTTTTACTTTTTAGCAATAAGTTTCTTTTCACTCCATCAACAATGCCCTAAAGTTACATTTAGCTGCACGTTTTAGGTGATCTCTTATCAAAATCCTATGTACTTCCTACCAAAGTTATGTACCATTATCTTGTTTTTTGTATTTTTTTGGATGGTGGGAACATAAGGGAAAATAAAAAGATAAAAAACAACTGAGCACAGACCTGAAACTTTTTCAGGTGGTAGTTGAATGGTCAAATGACTAATATAGTCATGATAAATGCATCATTATTACATCTTAAAAAGCATTTTAGTTTATGTAAGTAAAATATTTAATTTGGCACTTTTACACCCGAACTTTAAAAAAATCTTAAAGAGGTTGGTCACACCATTAAGTATGACATTTATTGTACAGATTATAACAATGAACAATATTTGCCATATACATGAAGTTAAAAAAAATTATCCATTCAGAGGTAGTGTAGAGATTAAATACTACGGTAAAACACTTCCTTTGTCATAGAACTCTGACCTTATCACTTAATAGAATAAGTCCTTTATTCTTAACTATGGTACCTGATCTGGGGCCTTCCCCAGGTACATCTAGAGTGGACCTAGCAATAGACTGAATCTTTTGATATCTCAACAACCAGATCTATACTGTCTAAAATACTGTCATGTGGTCTTGATAATATGTAATGACCTATGTTTACCACTTTACCTACATGTATTCTTCTTTTCTGTCAAAGACATACATGTTAAAAACTCTTTATTAAATAAACAAACAATTACAAAAAAAAAAAAAAAAGATCAAGCGATTTATGACATTTACTTAAATGATATGTTATGGCGCCACCTGGGAGGACACAGATGACAAATCTCTCTCCTCAATTCAGGTCTCCGCGCAGAGTACCAAGTGTACCAAAGAGAACTTTCTGCTGGTCAGGTAAGGAGCAGAGCCTCTGCAGTAGTAAGGCAGTATACAGTAGTTGACAAAACTGCTGCTTGCAGACAGAACTATACTGTCAGCTGCCAGAAGAGGAAGGAGACTTAACTTTGTCCAGAGCCTGCACCCAGCTACTCAGATTAGCAGCAGCATCAGGGGGGATGCAATGCTAGAATTGCTTTAAATAACTTTAAGACAACTGTAAGGCCTTGCTCACATCACCGCTGTTCTCCACTTGAGGAAAATCAAAATGACGGAAGTTGGGGGCGGGGAAAACACTGCAAGTCTGGAATTTTTCTCCACTCAACTCCCCTAAAATGATTGATACCTGAAGGACCCCAAACAAAGTCAATTCCCATTGTGCCCCAACCCGTTTAGGGTCCGTCAGGTGCAAAAAAAAGAGCCTAATGGACCCAGAACAGGGAAGAGCACAGTGATGTGAATTTAGCCTTAACAGTCTTCAGAAAATTTGAATGAAAAAGAGTTAAGGGATAACACTTAATACTATAATATAAAATGTCAAAACAGCAAACTGTGTGCTAATAGTGCACATATGCCATATGCTTACCTCTTTTTATACATATTTCCAAATATGCAAGTTTTCCCTGCATAGCATGGGGAAATTCAATTTTTTTGTGGGCTTGTACATTGCAAGAATAAACAAATATTAAAATAAAAACATACATGTATTACTTACCAAATATAGAAGGAAGGTGTGTAGACCTGTTCCAAGACCCACAGAGGACAGAATGCCTAAGCCTACCCAGTAGGCACACCATAAAAATTTCTTTTCAACATACTGTACATACTGCAAGAGAAAGACATCTGTAAGTATTTCAGCAATTTCACCAATTTGTGATATTTGTTTCAAGCATAAACTTTACAAAATTAAATAAAATGATAAAATAGAAAATCACTATAATAAATGGACTGAATTAGTTATTTTTACATATAGATGAAAAAGGAGTCAAACTGACTGTTAATAGTGTTGTTATCTGCCATAGCTTTTCTATTTACTTAATGTAAAAAAAAAAAAAAAAAAAAAAAAAAAAAAAAAGAAAGGATTAAGTCTAGTTTGCAGCACTAAAGCTTCACTGATGGCTTCACTTTTTCCATCCAAGTGTGAACAGGTTTTATAGGTAGAAATACAAACCACAGTACTACATATGGGCATTTAGCATGAGATGCAGAAGAAAACATGAAGCAACTAAAATCAGGTACAAACTGTAAACTACAATGCATTCAGAACATTGGCCTTGTGCTGAAATAAAATTCTACACTCAGTACCCTATAATGACAAAGTGAAAGAAGAATTTTAGATTTTCTGCAAACTAATTCAAAAGGGAAAACTAAAATTTCACATGGACATAAATGTTCAGACAATCGGCTGTGACACTAAAAATTTTGCTCTGGGGGGAACCATTTCTCTTGCTCATCTTTGAGATGTTTGGACACCTTGATTTAGTTGATTTGACAGGTTATATAGACAGGGATGCACCTTTCCATATCATGTCACAGCTGACAATGCATATCAGAGCAAAAACCAATCCATGAGCAGGAAAAAAACTGCCTGTAAAGCTCAGAGGCATGGTTGTGTGGAGCAACATATCTGTAAGAAGAAACCATAAATAATTCTGCTGCACTGAAAGTTCAAAGAGCACAGTAGTCTTTATAATTCTTCAATGAAAGAAGTTTGGAACAACCAGGACTCTTCCTAGAGATGGCTGCTGCATTAAAATAATTGGGGCAAATGGGCCATGGTAAGAGACACGATATGGAACCCAATGGTCACTATGGCTGAGCTCCAGAGATGTTGTGTGCGGATTTGAGAAACTTTCAAAAGGTCAACCATCAATGTAGCACTTCATAACCTGGGTTTTTTGGCAGAGTGGTCAGAAAAACACATGAAAGCCTTATGCTGTTAGCAAAAAGGCACTAAAGGACTCCGACTGTGAGAAACAGATTTTTTGTCTGGCCTAAATTCTAAGCGTCATGTCTGGAGGAAACCAGGCACTTTTTACCACCTGTCCAATACAGAAAAGCATGGTGGAGGCAGCATCATGCTGTGTGGGTGTTTTTCAGCAGCTGGATCTGGGAGCCTGGCCAGGGTTGAGGGAAAGCTGTATGGAGCAAAGCACAGAGATTTACTTAATGAGAACCTGATCCAGAGTGCTATGGACCTAAGAATGGACCAAAGTTTCACCTTCCAATAAGACAATGACCCTAAGTACACAGCCAAAACACAGAAGTGGCTTAGGGGCAACTCTGTGAATGTCCTTAAAACGGCTGTCCACTGATGGTCCCCTTCCTACCAGAAAGAGCTTGAGAAGATCTGTAGAAAAGAATGGCAGAAAATCCCCAAATCTAGCTGTGTAAGCCTTGCAGCATCATAATCTAGAAGACTGGAGGATGTAATCACTGCATAAAGGGCATTAACCAAGTAAAGGGTCTGAATACTTATGTCAATGTAATAGGTTAGTTTTCCATTTTAACAGATATGCAAAAAATTCAATTTTTTTTCATATTCTCATTATGGGGTATTGAATGCAGATTGATGGGGGAAAAACCTACATTTTGTTGATTTTAGTACACGGTTGCATCACAACAAAATGTGAAAAAAATAAAAGGGTCTGAAGACTTTCTGAATGCACTCTATGTTACAGATAGTAAAGTGAGGCTACTCAACATATATAGGCCTAGTGCCCATATACACTGCTCAAAAAATAAAGGGAACACTTAAAAAACAGTAACTCCAAGTCAATCACACTTCTGTGAAATCACACTGTCCACTCAGGAAGCAACACTGATTGACAATCAATTTCACATGCTGTTGTGCAATTAGCAAGACCCCCCAATAAAGGAGTGGTTACTCAGGTGGTCACCACAAACCTCTTCTCAGTTCCTATGCTTCCTGGCTGATATTTTGGTCACTTTTGAATGCTGGCGGCGCTTTCACTCTAGTGGTAGTGTGAGACGGAGTCTACAACCCACACAAGTGGCTCAGGTAGTGCAGCTCCTCCAGGATGGCACATCAATGCGAGCTGTGGCAAGATGGTTTGCTGTGTCGGTCAGCGTAGTGTCCAGAGCATGGAGGCGCTACCAGGAGACAGGCCAATACATCAGGAGACGTGGAGGAGGCCGTAGGATCGCAACCTCTGCCTTTGTGCAAGGAGGAGCACTGCCAGAGCCCTGCAAAATGACCTCCAGCAGGCCACAAATGTGCATGTGTCCACTCAAACGGTCAGAAACAGACTCCAAAAGGGTGGTATGAGGGCCCGACGTCCACAGGTGGGGGTTGTGCTTACAGCCTAACACCGTGCAGGACGTTTGGCACTTGCCAGAGAACACCAAGATTGGCAAGTTCGCCACTGGCACCCTTTGCTCTTCACAGATGAAAGCAGGTTCACAGTGAGCACGTGACAGAGTCTGGAGATGCCGTGGAGAACGTTCTGCTGCCTGCAACATCCTCTAGCTTGACCGATTTGGCGGTGGGTCAGTAATGGTGTGGGGTGGCATTTCTTTTGGGGGGCCAGAGGTGCTTGCCAGAGTAGCCTGACTGCCATTAGGCACAGAGATGAGATCCTCAGACCCCTTGTGAGACCATATGCTGGTGCGGTTGGCCCTGGGTTCCTCCTTATGCAAAACAATGCTAGACCTCATGTGGCTAGAGTGTGTCAGAGTGTGTGCAAGAGGAAGGCATTGATGCTATGGACTTGTACGCCCATTCCCCAGACCTAAATCCGATTGAGCACATCTGGGACATCCATGTCTCGCTGCACCACAGACTGTTTAGGAGTTGGCGGATGCTTTAGTCCAGGTCTGGGAGGACTTCCCTCAGGAGACCATCCGCCACCTCATCAGGAGCATGCCCAGGCATTGTAGGGAGGTCCCACACACTACTGAGCCTAATTTTGACTTGTTTTAAAGGACATTACATCAAAGTTGGATCTCCCAGTAGTGTGGTTTTCCACTTTGATTTTGAGTGTGACTCCATATCCAGACCTCCATGGGTTGATCAATTTGATTTCCATTGATCATTTTTGTGTGAACTTGTTGTCAGCACATTCAACTATGTAAACACGAAAGTATTTCATACGATTAGTTCATTCATTCAGATCTAGGATGTGTTATCTTAGTGTTCCCTTCATTTTTTTGAGCAGTATATGTCTGTCTTAGGCTGGGGTCAAACCACATATTTGCAATACAGTTCCCGTATCAAGTTTTTGATTAAAAAAATGGATTCCTCAAAACCTAACTCAACTGTATCAAAACGTGTGTACAAATTTTAATCCGTACACGGTTGAAAACCGTGTATGGTTTGAAAAATTATGTCCAGTTGCATCCGTTTTTAACTTTTGATTCCATTATTAATAAAGTTTCACTACGGTTCTGTACGGTTCCCATTCACTCCCATGTTAAAAAAAAAACAAAAAAAAAAAAGTATACGCTTCAATACGGTTTTTCACCCGGACAAAAAACCGTGGTAGGCCACAGTTTTAAGTACGGGAAAAAACTGACATGCAGGAGGCAAAACAGACACAACCTGATGCATCTTTTAGCATACGGTTTTCAATACGGTTTTGTACCGTTTTCAAATTTAAAAACGTATACGGGAACTGTATTGCAAAAACGTGGTGTGAACCCAGCCGTAATCACATTCGTCTGTTGATTTGTATGTTGCCACTTCAACAGACAAATGTGAATCCAGCCTTTTGTACATAAGACAATCGGCTTATATGGAAAAAAAATAAAAATAAATTGATTCCATCTTCTATACAATATTATGACTAGTGGCACAGGACTCTCCAAGTAACTAACAGAGAATGAGGCAAGTAGCATACCTGTTGATGTGCTCCTTCAATATAATACGCTACTGTAAGAACTGAAAGCAGGAGCAATAGCGAGCCCACCATCCCACGACGGTGCCATAATCTATAAGAAATTTTAATCAAGTAGAGTTACAATTAAATCAAAGTCAGCAAATAACATATCCACAGTGAAAGTCAATCCTATTGGAGGTATCTGTCAAAGGGATTTTTACTGTAACAGTATTCTGAGAGAGTCAAGTACTGTAGGTGTTTTCAGTTAGAGAGAGACAGCACTTGTATCTATTCAGGATAAAGAGAATTTTTTTATTTATGGAAACAAGTGCCCATTGGCTGGCCAATCGCCTTAAGAGCCCATATATATGAAAAATTGCTTGACTCACAAGCAGAAGATCACAAACCCAAAGGTATTTTATGTGACAAAGCTTTTAACCCAGGTACTATGGTTAGTTACTCTATGAGAAACTATTTGACAGATGAACAAAATAGAATAAATTGTGAGAGCAAAATTAACAAAGAGAAATAAGGTTGAGAAATGCATGCAATCTACAGCATCTCTCCAACTTCAACAGACATGCCAAGTTTCAATTTGTTCCATTTAACAGTGCTTGAACGGCACTCAAGTACTGAAATAAGATCGAGAATGGATAATATGTCAACAAAATTATAGTGACACACTGCACTTCAGACTTTAATGGTCAATAAATCTATTCTCCTAAACATAAATTGCGATTTAAAGTAGGATTATAGTGATAAAACCAGTCAAACCAGTCAATCCCTTCTCAAAAGCCAGCAGCCTCAGTGTGTGACAATTTAATATATATTTAAAAAGGAATTCTAAGTCAAAACATTACAAGAAACAATTGGATAATTTGCCTGGACTAAAAAGAACAGAATTTCTAATTTAGAGACAGGGTTCTTCACTAAATCACAACTGACCTTAAAAAAAACCAAAAACAAACCTGAAATACTGAGGCAAGCATGCATTTCACTGAATATGTAATATGGTATTAAATTACAGAGCACTTACAGTAAGTCTATTTAATGTATCACACAAAAGAAAACCAATATAATCCCTCAACGCTTCAATTGCTCTAATGTGAATACACAGAACAACATGTGCTGATATGTCACACTCATGTCTTTTACAAAAACAATGCAAATCAAACATTGTATTAAGTCCTAAATCAACACGATCAACTATGAAACTGCAAAAACACATATATATGGAAAAAAGGAAAAGCAAGTAACTTAGCCCCCTTTATTAGCCATCAATATAGTTAAAGGCATGCATGGTATGTGCATGGAAGAAACTAAAAGGGGTATTCCGGATACATAATATTCTATCCAATTAACCTATAATGTAGCAATAGCAGCCATGTAATGTTATTATGAAAGGCACCCTCTTTTGCTCGCCCCCCCCCCCCCAAAAAAAAATGTAATTTTTCTGCTCCACCTCTTCTCACTCCCCCTCCCACGTAAGACATGGATCATGTGAGGCTCCTATACACAGGGGGGCTAGCTTGCATGGCCCTGGTTGACATCACTGTAGAAGCAAGTGACCCACAGGAGAAGAACACATGCAGAAAGTGCTTCTCTGTACCCTAACTCCAGAAAATGGAGGGCTGGGATTGAGTGCAGAGACTATACCAATCACCAGGCTGTATCATTATAGTGGGCTTAGTACTATATACATATTCATTTATATATACTCCCATGTGTTTACTCAGGTCAGAGAGTGTGGCTATTGTGGTGGGCAGGGAATAGGCAGGGTGTGACAGTACCTTATTCTGTGAAGAGACGGGCTTTGACAGGTGGGAACTGTAGTCTAGAGCGATGGATGCTGTTCCGCTCAACAAGTTTATATGATACGATACTGGAGAGAAGTCGATTGGTGCAGTGGGGATTTGAATTTCGGGTCAGCAACACACCGTTGAGTGCAACACACCGCTGAGTGCAACACACAGCATGTTGAGCATTATTACTTTTATTTTTATCATCAAATAACCCATTTAACTGTTCATTCGATTTTTAAACTTACAAAATTTTATAAGTAACTGATTTTCATTATATACTAAAAGCACCTTTTATATGATATAAAAAGCAAAAGTCTAAGTCTACACTAAGCATGAACAAAATCTTCGAAACCAGCAAAACCCATCTAGGAGATACTATTAGTTGTCAGACAATCTTCAGAATTATACAACAGATTGATTTATATGGTGACTGCCAAGCAAGTATTTTTTTTGTCATTTGAAATTGAAGTATCGGAATGTCTCACCACAGTCATATAAGGTGACAGACGGGTAAAATGACAAGTCACATGATCTTAACTGGGCAAAACTTGCACAGTTACAGAAGTTGTTTTCATACAAGAGAACTCAGTGAGTAATCCCAGCCTTAATGTTTTAAATAAAAAGAAAACTAGATAAACAAATCTAAAGTGTAAAAGAGTATTCTAAAAGATAGAAATGTATAGTATATTGTCACAAAATTAATAAAGGTGGATTTGTAATTATAGGGGTCATTCCAGGATTACAAATTATCCCCTATCCACCTTATAGGGAATAACAAGCTGGTTGTTGGGGGGCTGACCTCAGGGACTCTCATAGATCAAAAGAATAAGGGTCAATTGTCCCCAAAGTGAACGGAGATACAGCATGCATGCTCGGCCATTGCTCCATTCACTGTCTATGGGATTCTAATCAAAGCAGAGCTCAGCCCTTGGCAATGTTGGGAGTGGAGAATAACATTTCAAAATATAAACAATATCAAATAGATGGGGAGGATTTATCAAAACCTGTGCAAAGGTAAGCTTGACCAGTTGCCCATAGCAACCAATCAGCTTGCTTCTTTCTTTTTTAACAAGGCCTCTGAAAAATGTAAGCAGCAATCTGATTGGTTGTTATGGGCAACTGGTCAACGACATTCACAATTCTGTTCTGTCAGTATCTATAAATATAATTAATTTTGAATTATTTGCTTTACTTGTTTTGTATTCAGCTACAAAATGTTTTCTGCTTCATTTAAGTCTAAAACTAAATTAATAATTCTGCTTGTTTCCTGTTACCAAAGCAATGCCATATGGGAGCTGAGATAATTGCAGGAAGAGCTTTTCGCTTTGGCCATATGACCGAACATGAACTGCACTTAACTGCTGCCTGTTTCCAAGGGCAACAGATTTATGGATTTTTGACACCAGCTATGGATATAAATTGAGAGTCTGGTGAACGGATATAACCGGGAGTTGTCCACTGCTAACAGCAGCTGACCTCTACAGTAATGACGGAGACCGCTCCGATGTCAGTCATTTAACTTGTTAAATACCTTGATCTACACAGATCACTGCATTTAAACATTAAATGCAGCTATTCCCTGGTTTCTCGTGGTCCCACAGCCCCCCTGGGATGTAATTGCAGGGGGGCTATGGGTTCTAGGGAAGCCTGAGGCCTTACCTTGTCCTTGGCGTCTTCCCTGGCTCTGTGATTGCTTAAGGCTCCCTTTTGCAGCCCTTAGCAAATCGAGCACAGATTTCATGGATCAATGTAATGCAATAGTACTACATTGAGCTATGTAAGCCATCTAAATATGGCTTATGATAGGCCTTTAACCCTTTAAGGACTGAGGGGTTTTCGGTTTTTGCACTTTCGTTTTTTCCTCCTCACCTTTTAAAAATCATAACCCTTTCAATTTTGCACCTAAAAATCCATATGGCTTATTTTTTGCACCACCAATTCTACTTTGCAGTGACATCAGTAATTTTACCCAAAAATCTACAGCGAAACGGAAAAAAAACATTGTGCGTCGAAATTGAAGAAAAAACGCCATTTTGTAACTTTTGGGGGCTTCCGTTTCTATGCAGTACATGTTTCAGTAAAAATGACACCTTATATTTATTCTGTAGGTCCATATGATTAAAATGATACCCTACTTAGAGGTTTGATTTTGTCGTACTTCTGGAAAAAATCATAACTACATGCACGGAAATTTATACGTTTAAAATTGTCATCTTCTAATCCCTATAACTTTTTTCTGCGTATGGGTCGGTATGAGGGCTAATTTTTTTGCGCCCTGATCTGACGTTGTTAGCGGTACAATTTTTGTATTGATAAAAAATTTTGACCGCTTTTTATTCATTTTTCATGATAGAAAAAGCGACCAAAAAGACATTATTTTGATCTTAAATTACCTTTGTTAACTTTTTTTTTTTTTTACAGTGCTATAGCTCCCATAGGGAGCTATAGCACTGCACACACTGATCTCCTATGCTGATCCCTGCAGAGCCATAGCTCTGCACAAATCAGTGAGATAGGGGCTCAATTGCTCAAGCCTGTAGTTCAGGCTTGGAGCAATCAAACCCCGATCGGACGGCGCGGACACAGGTAAGGAGACCTCCGCCTGCGTCCCAGCTGATCGGAACCACGCGATTTTATCGCGATGTCCCGATCAGCCCGACTGAGCTGCCGGGAAGCGTTTACTTTCGTTTTCAGACGTGGCGGTCAACTTTGATCGCCGCGTCTGAAGGGTTAACAGCGCGCGGCACAACGATCGGTGCCGCACGCTGTTAGCCCAGGGTCCCGGCTATGATTAGCAGCCGGGACCGACCCGGTGTGATGCAGGGTCATGGCGTGACCCCGTTTTTAACACCGGGAGCGGGCTTAGGACATACAGGTATGTCCTAAGTCCTTAAGGGGTTAAAGGGGCCAAAAAGTGTGTTAAAAAAAAATAAAAATAAATAAAAGTAAAAATGTTTTTTAAAATATATATATATTTTTTAAATCACTGTAAAAGAACACTGTACAAAAAAGAAAAAATACACATATTTGGTATCATCGCGTGTGTAATTGTCTGAACTATTAAATTATTATGTTTCTGATCCTGCACGGTATAAATGCAAAAAAAAATTCTAAAGGCCAAAATTGCTGATTTTTGGTTACATTACTGCTATGTCCATTTTTGTGTTTTTATGTCTTGAGGTCTGTTCAGACAATGGTATTCTTGTCTGAGAAGTTTCTGTTCTAATTCTTCCTGTGCTTGGAAGAGTTCATGCTTTGAGCCAATTGCAACTCAGCTGTGGCTATTTAAACCCTATCCTTGCTGCACTCTGGTTGCTGGTGATTTGTGCAAATTCTGACCATGTCTGCTTGAATATGCACCTTGTATTTATATTGTGATATTTCTGAGTTTTTAACCATGGCTTATAGTCCTGTTTATTATAGATTTTAGTCTGTGGTACATTTATCAGTTTTTAGGATATGTATGTCCGTTCGGAGTAACTAAAGTGCAAGTAGAAGGACATCTAGGAAATAGTGATCATAATATAATACATTATAACTTGTTCTTCAATAAGGGAATCTCTCGAGGGGCCACAAAAACGTTGAACTTTAGGAAGGCAAAGTTTGATCAACTCAGAGAAGCCCTTAACAATATAAATTGGGATAATGTCCTCAAAAACAAGAATACTGACACTAAATGGGAGACTTTTAAAAATATCTTAAATTCTCACTATAAGATGTTTAAACATTATGGGAATAAAAGGGTCAGAAATAAAAGAAAAGCAATATGAATGTATAAAAATGTTAAGGGGGCAATAAATGACAAAAATAAAACATTTAAACTACTAAAACAGGATGGCAGTGAAGAAGCATTAAAATGCTATAGAGAATAATGTAAAATATGTATAAAAAAAAAACATAAAAGCCACAAAAATAGAGACAGAAAGACTTATTGCCAAAGAGAGTAAGACTAACCCCAAAATGTTTTTTAACTATATAAATAGGAAAAAGGTTAAAAATGAAAGTGTTGGCCCTTTAAAAAATGATGAGGAAGAAACTATAAACGGGGATCAGGAAAAAGCTAATATATTAAACAAATTCTTCTCCACAGTATTCACTGAGGTAAATTGTTTGAGGGTTTTCTAAGGGATGCTATTTTGGAGTATCTTGATAAAAATAAATGTATGACCCCATATCAGCATGGATTTATGAGGGATCGGTCCTGTCAAACTAACCTGATCAGATTTTATGAGGAGGTGAGCTCCAGACTGGACCAGGGGCAATCGCTGGATGTCGTATTTCTGGATTTTTCCAAAGCATTTGATAAGGTGCCACATAAAAGGTTGGTGCATAAAAAGAGAATGCTTGGACTGGGGGAAAATGTGCGCAAGTGGGTAAGTAACTGGCTCAGTGATAGGAAACAGAGGGTGGTTATTAATGGTCCTTATTCTGATTGGGTGACTGTTACTAGTGGGCTACCACAGGGGTCCGTCTTGGGTCCTATTCTATTTAATATATTCATTAATGACATTGTAGAGGGGTTGTATAGTAAAGTAGCAATCTTTACAGATGATACTAAACTCTGTAAAGCGGTAAACACTATAGAGGACAGTGCACTGTTACAAATGGATCTGGATAGGTTGGAGGTTTGGGCTGAGAAGTTGCAGATGAGGTTCAACACTGATAAATATAAGGTAATGCACATGGGGAAGAAAAATCCGGGCTGGGATTATGTATTAAATGGGAGAACACTTGGGATGACTGACGTGGAAAAGGACTTGGGTGTCTTAGTTAATAGTAAATTTAGCTGTAGTGACCAGTGTCGGGCAGCTGCTGCCAAGGCAAATACAATCATGGGGTGCATCAACAGGGGTATAGATACCCACGACAAGGAAATAATTCTACTGCTATACAAATCACTAGTCAGACCACACATAGAATACTGTGTACAGTACTGGGCACCAGTGTACAAGAAAGGTATAGGGAAGCTGGAGAGGGTTCAAAGACGGGCAACCAGGGTAATACGGGTAATGGGAGGACTACAGTACCCAGAAAGATTATCAGAATTTGGGTTATTTAGTTTAGAAAAAAGAAGGCTTAGGGGCGACTTAATAACTATGTATAAATATATCAGGGGACCATACAGAGATCTCTCCCATGATCTATTTATACCCAGGACTGCATCTATAACAAGGTGGCATCCTCTACGTCTAGAGGAAAGAAGGTTTCTACACCAGAACAGATGGGGGTTCTTTACTGTAAGAGCAGCGAGACTGTGGAATTCTCATGGTGAACTCTGTAAAAGAATTTAAAAGGGGTCTGGATGCATTTTTGGATCTTAATAACATTACAGGTTATGGATTCTAGATCGATATCAACTCAATAGGGACTCATTAGGGTTATAGGTTTAACTTGATGGACTCTGGTCCTTTTTCGACCTTATGGAACTAGGTTACTATTTTAGTATGTTACTAGTTTTTCTAGGGTCAGTTTAGGGCTTACTCTCCCTGTCCACCCTGGTCATGACAAGTACTTCCCAAAAATTGTAATAAAAAGTGATCAAAAAGCCAGAACTACACAAAAGTAATACCATTAAAAACTACAGCTCATGGTAATGAACCATTACCATGGTTCATTTTAAATGGTAATATGAAACAAAAATTATTAAATTTTGATCATTTTGCCCTGCATATAATTTTTTTTCTGGCTTCATAATACATTGTATGATGATAAAAAAAAAAAAAAAAAAAAAAAGTGTATCAGTGGAAATTACAACTTGTCCCACAGAAAATAAGCCCTAATACAACTTTGTCAGTCAAAAAATAAAAAAAGTTATGGGTCTTAGAAGGTAAGTAGGAAAAAAACATGAGTCAGAAAAAATTGTTGGGTCATGAAGAAGTTAAAGGAACTGGCTACTACATCAGCAAAGATCCATTTTATAAACCATTCAATGATGTAATAACAGGTCTACTGTTGCACCACAAGTTACTGAATGTGAAACAATCATGTTTTTGGTATAATCTAGGGAATTCTTACTTTAAGCTCCATTCCTTCAAGCTTATCAAGGTTTCAAGGAAAAAATACTGCAAGGTAATAAATGGCTTCCTCCAGAGAACAATACTCTGTCTTTCTTCACGGTCTCTTCTTTTTTTCTCATTCAGGAAACTGGAATCTGTAAAATAAAGTCAGAATTTTTTTTCCTTCAACCAAAAGAGTTTTATACAAAATATGTAGTGAGTAAAAGGGCATATTCTTCAATTTCTGCAGTTCATGATTCATAAGGCTGGTGAACACTGCCCTAAAGCTCTACTGTTCTATTAAGACTTTAGAGGAAATACAGAAAATTGATCACTATTAGTCATCAGCAAGCCGAGTAGAACATGCTGCAGCCTATTATACACAGCATTTTTTCATGAGTTTAAAAAGTTTTTTTTAAAAGAATGTAAAAAACATGTGAAAAATCATGCATTTGAGTAAAATTTGCCAGTCCTAAAAAAAAATAAAAAATAAAATAAAAACACTGATTATTATTAATAAAGCAAGCAAAAATGCACAGTGGTTTGTTGGTGTAATAGCACCCTAACTTAACCAACATAAACACTAGGGTGTTTAAAGGGAATGTCTTTATTAATAATTTTGCTTCAGTGTACTAATTTCTCTCTATACCTGTAGAAAACCTATTTAATCAACCCTGCAGACTGTCTTGTATCTATTCCCCTATCTTTCTAGCCTGTGTGACCTGCCCTCCAGGGTTTATTTCCTCTGTCTTCCATTTGAGCCTGATGTGTAATGAGCCCATGCACGCTGACTAAATTCAGCAAAGAAATTCCTGTCACACTGACTTTCTACTCTCTAAGTGTAAGGGCGCATTCACACTACAGAATTCCTGAGAAAAGAAATTTTGCTCGGAAATTCCTCTACAGAAGCTTCACATTGTTTTTAGTAGGATTCTGCTGAATTTCAGCTGCAGAAATTTAAAGGGGTACTCCGGTGGTTAATTTTTTTTGACTATATGGCATCTTCTTTGTAAGTTTAGTTTTTTTGCAATATATATGTGTTATATGTTTTGGCAGCATGTATGTGTTTTTCTTACCTGTTTGTTGGGCAGGAAGTTCAGAGGGTTTTCTTTTACTGTTGTCCACAGTTCTGAGTCTGTTGTGGACAAGATGTCAGCTTTTTTTTTTCTCTATGTCTGCATGAGAGGAATAAGCCACGCCCCCTCATCAAGCTGAGTACACAGCTCCTAACCTCCCCTCCCCCCTGCTCTGTATTCTAAGGACGCAGGTCTGCACAGGAGAAGGACCTCACAGAGAAGATAAGTGTTATCTGAAGGGGAGGATGAGAAGGTGCACGGGCTGGGGATGTATGGACTGCAGGGGAATAAATCTCATACTGGGAATGATCTCTATGGGGGAGATTTATCAAAACCTGAGCAGAGGAAAACTTGTCCAGTTGCCCATAGCAACCAATCAGATTGCTTCTTTCATTTTTCACAGGCCTTCATAAAAATGAAAGAAGCAAGCTGATTGGTTGCTACGGGCAACTGGGCAAGTTTTCCTCTGCACAGGTTTTGATAAATCTCCCCCTATATGTGAAGGGGGAGGGGGGGGGGAAGACTCCTGAATGACACATGCTGGGAGTTGTAGTCCCTGTTGTGTGTGTATGCTAGTGTTTATAAACCAGTGTGCCTCCAGATGTTGCAAAACTACAACTCCCAGCAAGCCCTGACAGACTTTGGGCATGCTGGGAGTTGTAGATTTGCAACAGCTGGAGGCACACTGGTTGGGAAACACTGTTCTAGCCTATTAAGCATACACATCATGTTACACCAGCTGTTGCAAAACTACAACTCCTAGAATACCCAAAGGCTGTCAGGGCATGCTGGGAGTTGTAGTTTTGCAACACCTGGAGGCATCCTGGTTGGGAAACACTGGTGTATGCCTTATAGAGGTGTGGGGAACTACAACCCCCAGGAGACTACAGAGGCAGCATGCTGGTGTTACATCACAGACTGAAGACTCCTGAATGACACATGCTGGGAGTTGTAGTCCCTGCATGACAGTGTATCCCAACCAAGGCTGATTATATTAGTGTGCTGTGTATAAGGGGGCTGACCCGGGAAAATAGTAGGATGGGTAAAGGGCGGAAATAACAAAAAAAAAAAAAAAAAGCCGCCCCAAACCAGCAAGGCATGTGGCATGCTGGGATTTGTAGTTTTCAGCACAGCAAGAAACAGGAAATAGAAGCAAAGATAGGAAAACAAAGTGGGGGATAAAAAGACAACAAAGAACAGAAATAGAGTAGGCTAAACAACAAGAACAGAAATGGAACAAAACAAATAGGGTAAGTCAAAAACAGAAAAACACGTTGACCACCGTAGTACCCCTTTAAATCCCTGACTTAAGCCTTTTCACTGAATCCGCTCACATATACATTGGACATGCACTGATCCCAGTAATGGCGAACGGTTTTAGTGCCGACTAAATCAGTCGGTATCTGCTTTGCGGGGAATGTAGAATAAATGTACCCTGGGGGGGGGTCATGAAATGTGAAGAAATTTCTCAATGATTTTCCTCTGTGGATCTGCAATGTGTTCAAACTGAGGAATTGATGAAGAAAACAATAAGGAAAGGCTGAAATCCTTTACTTTTTAATGCAAAGAAAACAGGGTATGGGCTGGTTCACACAAGCGGATTTATTTGCAAGTGTTTGAAAGGGGGCGGGTTCTCTGCAGCTGCGTAAAATCTGACGCAGACTCTGTAGACTTCAATGGGGATTGCGGCAGTTTTTCTGCATTGGAAATTCTGCAGCAGAATATCTTCGGCGGTCAACTACGGAGAGCACGCCCCCTTTCAAACACACAGAAACTCACAAAATTTGCTTGAATGAGTGAGCTATAAACCGTAATCTAAGGCAGATTCCAACAGAATTTCCATGTGGAACTTCTGCCTTGACTCTTCATGGATCAAAGCCCCATAGATGTCAAAGGAACATCCCGATAAGGATTATTTTCTGCGTTAAGAAATGACATTGTTTTTGCATTGAAAAGTTGAGGATTTAAGCTTTTCCTTATTTCCTCTGTGTAAATAGGTTGCAGATCCTTATTCTCTCGGTAGGAGCTAAACGGTTGGACATCTTTAAAGGTCTATTTAGAAAGTTGCTTCATTTTGTATTCAGATAACAAATTAATAAAAAATAGATTGATACACTTGTAGGGTTTATTTCCTGCCAAATCTTTTGAATGGTGAGTCATATTTGTTCCCCTTTAGCCCTTGTCTATCTTTAGCCCTTGTTCTTCAGAAATTATTGCTTAGTAGATTTTCAAGTTCCTTATTTGCACATCTTGGGTTTTACGAATGCTGCACTTTATGTGGTTAAAATGAATAAGGGTTTTTTGTTATCAGCTATTATTTTAATACTTTCATATATGAAATGTTTGTTCTTGGTATTTTTCTTTCACCATTTACTTTTTTATTGGTTCTTGTGTAAAACGTTCAATAAAAACTTTGCAAACAATAAAAAGAAAATCAGTACAAAGGCGTCCATAACCTTAACATCCTCATGAGTTGACTGATCTAACAGGATAGATAAGATATTATATTCAAAAGGGGATATGCTATGCACGTGCTCTATAAAGACTAGCTTATGGAAGGAAAAATAATTCTTTTTAGACAGACCTCATGTCATAGATGGCATTGGAAAGAATTAAGTGCCAAGCAGGGGCTGACTAGGTGATGATTCTGTCCTGCCCTATAGCTTTTAGAAAAACATGATGCAGCTGACCTGACTATTAGGGTGCGTTCACATGGACATCTGCTGTGAGTTCTGCTATCAATTCCATTAAGGGTCCGTCAGCTATTTGCAAATCTTCCACTATTGCTGACCTATTGAAATGAACGGTAGAGTAACTTGGAGCATATTTCCCTCAGTGAGTAACCCACTGCCAGTTATGAACGTGTGAACGTACCCTAAGGCTAAGTTTCCACTTGTTTTTTTTTCCTGGCAGTTTTTGGAAAACTGACGCAGTTTTTGAGTCAAAGCCAGAAATGTACTCAAAAGGAATAGGACATATAAAGGAAGGACTTACACTTCTCCTCCCTTATGGATCCACATATCCAAAACATATACCTGTAACACGGCAACGAACAAGTCCATTATGAAGTTTTGATTTGTTTGGCTATGGTAAAGAGTTGCATTTACAGTTCTGCATGGTGTCAATCATCAGCCTGTTAACAGACACAGTTTAGATACCGTACTGTCATACAGAGGTACAGTTCATGGTCCAACATCATATAAGTGGAAAGACTACAAGGACCAAACTTTCCAGGATACAGATCACAAAAACAAGGTTTGTGTAGACTAAGTCGCAAACTAATGATGTAAGATTTCAGCTCTAAAAGTGGCAAAATTATAAAGCCTCCCTCAAACGTTCAGGATCCACAATATGTGCCCAAATCCCCTTTAAATCTGTTCATAATCTACAACCAATGCAAATTAATGGAGTATTTTGCAATGGAAAAATCTGCAAAGAATGCAAAAAGAAGAATTATATTTATTCTTCTTGTGGAATAACCACACATGGATTATCCCCGGTGAATGACATTAAGGTAAAAATTTGCTTTAGCCTCAATTTCGGCTTTGGATTCCCTTGCAAATACACATATTATTTGCCATAGGCAAATCCTGAACACGTGTGAAATAATGTAGGAATGGCTGAATAAGGGACAAAGCCAGAATACAGTATGGGTATAGAACAGTGCATGTACAGTATTTGCTTTTGATATCCTAATATAGCCCAAAAAGGATTCTGCTATTCCAGGCATGACAGGAATATGGCAATTCCGAAGATGTAGAGGACAATGTAATCAGATATAGGTGGAAGAATAAACCCATGCATGCTAGGAAGAAGAGGTTAATCTGGATCCATTATAATTATAATATCCCGTCCTCAGGTGGGACTGATTTGTGATGAAGATATTCTAAGCTGAAAGAAGAAGAGGACATGGCTTTGTGGGACTTGGCGTGATTTGCAAGCCAGACCGATGCACAAAAAGGGTAGAGAATAAAAGGGGTGTGGCTTAAACAGTCTTTGTGAAATGGGGTGTGGCTTGCAAGCCGGACTGACACATTCATCAGGAGATGCAGAGCTTGTGGAGTACGGTACTGGAAGTCCCATATATTTTTATTTGACATATAAGTAATATGTGTACCAGGTATTATTGAAATATCTCCAGCCGTACGGAAGTAATGTGGAAACATACATTTCCCATAGATTTGCATGGGACTTTAAACAAAAACCTGACCCTCACAAATGGGGGTAGTTAAGGGTTGAAATAACTAACCTATATTTTAAGAGGACATATAAGTAACATGTGACTAAGTATTGTCGAAATCTCTCCAGCCGTACGGAAGTTACGCAGTAACATATTTCCCATAGACTTGTGTGGGACATTAAACAAAAACCCCGAGCCTGGCAAATAGGGGTGAGTAAGGGTTAAATTACCTATCCTATGTTTGTTGTTGACATATTAGTAACATGTGTGCCAGGTTTCATGTTAATATCTTTACCTGTTTGGATGTGATGCTTGAACACACACACACACAGTTTTATATATTATATTATATATATATATATATATATATATATATATTACTTTATTATTCTAGGTTCAAGGCAGTTTTGTTTATATCTCTATACTGTCACATTCCTGGGGTTCGTAGCTCTTTCAAGTTAATAATAAACATTATTCTCATAATGAGACCTCACTGTGGATAATCATTTTGGGGAATTTTACCAAGAGCGGCATTCTCATAAGCCAGTCTTAAACAGTTCCTATCATTTACATACATTTTTGACAGGTCGTTTAATACAGTAATTTGAGTGTTTTATTTTGGCAGAAAATTTCAAATAGGCTCTGATTTGAATGCAATGGATCTCCTGAGCTGATTTAGAGAGAAAATTCCTTGCAGAGGAAAAAATTATTTCCAACTTGATACATCACTGGATTACTGTTCTATCCATAACTAGAAAAACCATCCAGACCCCCCTTTAACTTGCTTATTGAGTAAGCCATCAACACATCATGTGGCAGAAACAATTATCTTATTGAATCTTGACTCCAAGGAAATGATGGTCGATATCAGCTACTTTTTCCTTTAGCATTTGCAGAAAAAGAGTAAGATCCATCATAAACAAATTTCTAAGTTATTAATAAGATCACAAGGAGCAAAAATACATAGAACCTCTGTCTCACATAAAGCAGATTTCCATAAAATAGTAATACAGTCATGGCCATAAATGTTGGCACTAGAGATGAGCGAACTTACAGTAAATTCGATTCGTCACAAACTTCTCGGCTCGGCGGTTGATAACTTATCCTGCATAAATTAGTTGAGATTTCAGGTGCTCCGATGGACTGGAAAAGTTGGATACATTCCTAGGAAAGAGTCTCCTAGGAGTGTATCCACCTTTTCCAGCCCACCGGAGCACCTGAAAGCTGAACTAATTTATGCAGGAAAAGTCATCAACTGCCGAGCCGAGAAGTTTGTGACGAATCGAATTTACTGTAAGTTCGCTCATCTCTAGTTGGCACCCCTGAAAATGAAGTATTTCTCACAGAAAAGGATTGCAGTAACACATGTTTTGCTATACACATGTTTATTCCCTTTGTGCGTATTGGAACTAAACC
This sequence comes from Hyla sarda, assembly GCF_029499605.1. Taxonomy (NCBI): domain Eukaryota; kingdom Metazoa; phylum Chordata; class Amphibia; order Anura; family Hylidae; genus Hyla; species Hyla sarda. The sequence continues at coordinate 234,757,712 of NC_079190.1, read as the reverse complement.
AAAAAAGGGAGGAGAAAAAACAAATTGAACATAAAAGTCACACCAAACTCCAAAAATGGTCTGGACAAAATTATTGGCACCCTTAAAGGGGTACTCCGGTGAAAACCTTTTTTCTTTTAAATCAACTGGTGCCAGAAAGTTAAACAGATTTGTAAATTACTTCTATTAAAAAAAAACTTAATCCTTCCTGTACTTATTAGCTGCTGAATACTACAGAGGAAATTCTTTTCTTTTTGGAATTCTCTCTGATGACATCACAAGCACAGTGCTCTTTGCTGACATAATTATAATAATAATAATAACTCTTTATTTATTGTTGTCCTTAGTGGGATTTGAACCCAAGGCCCCAGTACTGCAAGGCAGTAGTGCTAACCACTGAGCCACCATGCTGCCCTTAGCATACATCTGCTATGCATGGTTGCTAAAATGGACAGAGATGTCAGCAGAGAGCACTGTGTTCGTGATGTCATCAGTGTTCCAAACAGACAGGAATTTCCTCTGTAGCATTCAGCAGCTAATAAGTACTGGAAGGATTAAGATTTTTTAATAGAAGTAATTTACAAATATGTTTAACTTTCTGGCACCAGTTGATTTAAAAGAGTAACTTAGTAACTTTAACTTCGTTAAACAAGTGTTACTGCAATCCTTTTTGTGAGAAATACTTCATTTTCTAGAAAAATTTCAGAGGTGCCAACATTTACGGCCATGACTATGCTAGAGGGATCAATAAAAAAAATTAGGATTCATTAATAGCCAATATGGCTAAAGAAACATCCATAATAATACACATAGGTCAATATACTACACTATGTGGAAAGGAGTACATAGCTTTAGCAATCAGGCCACACCCTTTCTTTGACACAGGATTAAGACGCTAGATGTATCTACTCGCACTTAGTTATTTAGGGTGTGCTAAGATACCTTGGCAGAACTAATCCACTTGTTACCAGTGGTATCCATTATGGTATGGATCTGACACTGCCCTGTGTTTCTATTATAAACAGAAATTGTATTTCCTTTTTACAAAAATGTGATAGCACTCCTCTGTGCTCTCTCCTAAAAAGGACACATATTACAAATTTTTGAATCTGACAGTGCTCATTAAATGCCTTCAGTGTGCTTGACACATCTCAACCTGGACTAACCAATGAAATCAACGTGAGCAGAAAACAATCAATATTTGCAATGTACAGTACACACAGAGTAAGGTTCACATTACACACAACTGCTGATCCAGTTGCAGACTATTATCAAGCAACAAAATGTATCACATTTTACACATATGCTCTTATTACAGCCCATATAACTTTTACAATTTTATATCCGATTCCATGTCCTATGGATATAGTTACTTAACACATAGATCAGGTTACTAATGACTAGCTCAATTACACTCCACAAATATGCAAGGAAAATGTAATGTATATACACCATAGGTTGATACTGGATAACTGCAACACTTTTTGATTTGTATATTATATATATATATATATATATATATATATATATATATATATATATATATATACACACACATACACATACACACACACACACACACACACACGCACACACACGCACAGTCATGGCCGTGAATGTTGGCACTCCTGAAATTTTTCTGGAAAATGAAGTATTTCTCACAGAAAAGGATTGCAGTAACACATGTTTTGCTATACACGTTTATTCCCTTGTGTGTATTGGAACTAAACCAAAAAAGGGAGGGAAAAAAAAGCAAATTGGACATAATGTCACACCAAACTCCAAAAATGGTATGGACAAAATTATTGACACCCTTAACTTAATATTTGGTTGCACACCCTTTGTAAAAAGTAACTGAAATCAGTCGCTTCCTATAACCATCAATAAGCTTCTTACACCTCTCAGCCGGAATATTACCACTCTTCCTTTGCAAACTGCTCCAGGTCTTTCTTATTGGAATAAAAAAATAAAAAAATCTCTAATTGAGTACGTGTGCACCCGCCTTAAAATATCCTGGAATCACAGGATCTAGTACGCATGATTAAGAGGGCGTTCCCCCGATTTTTACACCTATAAGCTTTGAATTTACAGAAAAAAAGATGGAATAAAGTAAAAACAAATTGAAGCATCTGACAGCGAGTGTCTACTTACTTGAATAAAAGCGAAAATGCTATATAGCTCATGGTTTTGAATACTATGGCTTTTTGATGAATGTTTGGGGTCACTGTCCTGCTGGAACACCCAAGATCTTGGACGCAAACCCAGCTTTCTGACACTGGGCTGTACAGTGCGACCCAAATCCTCAGATTTCATGATGCCTTGCACACATTCAAGGCACCCAGTGCCAGAGGCAGCAAAACAACCCCAAAACATCATTGAACCTCCACCATATTTCCCTGTAGGTACTGTGTTCTTTTCTTTGTAGGCCTCATTTCGTTTTCAGTTAACAGTAGAATGATGTGCTTTACCAAAAAGCTCTATCTTGGTCTCATCTGTCCACAAGACGTTTTCCCAGAAGGATTTTGGCTTACTCAAGTTCATTTTGGCAAAAAGTAGTCTTGCTCTTTTATGTTTCTGTGTCAGCAGTGGGGTCCTCCTGGGTCTCCTGCCATAGCGTTTCATTTTATTTAAATGTCGACGGATAGTTTGCGCTGACACTTATGCTCCCTGGGCCTGCAGGACAGCCTGGATATCTTTGGAACTTGTTTGTGGCTGCTTATCCACCATCCGGACTATCCTGCATTGACACATTTCATCAATTTTTCTCTCCCATCCACACCCAGGGAGATTAGCTATAGTGCCATGGGTTGCAAACTTCTTAATAATGTTGCGTACTGTGGACAAAGGCAAATCTAGATCTCTGGAGATGGACTTGTAACCTTGAGATTGTTGATATTTTTCCACAATTTTGGTTCTAGGGTCCTCAGACAGTTCTCTTCTCCTCTTTCTGTTGTCCATGCTTGTGTGGCACACACAGACACACAATGCAAAGACTAAGTGAACTTCTCTCCTTTTTATCTGCTTTCAGGTGGGATTTTTATACTGCCCACACCTGTTACTTGCCCCAGGTGAGTATAAAGGAGCATCACATGCTTGAAAGAATCTTAATTGTCCACAATTTTGAAAGGGTGCCAATAATTTGGTCTAGCCCATTTTTGGAGTTTGGTGTGACATTATGTCCAATTTGCTTTTTTTCCTCCCTTTTTTGGTTTATTTCCAATACACACAAAGGGAATAAACATGTGTATAGCAAAACGTGTTACTGCAATCCTTTTCTGTGAGAAATACTTCATTTTATTGAAAAATTTCAGGGGTGCCAACATTTACGGCCATGACTGTATACACACTCACACGCAAACACATTATATAGTAAAATAAAATGTATATTTAGTTCGGGTCCAATTAAAGAGGGTGTTGAAGGCCTCTTCGGGCCACAATGGTTGTTTCTAATAGCTAAAACTTCTTTTGTTATAACAGCACATCATGCAACTGTGGACAGCTCCCCAAGGAGTACCGTCATATAAAGCAATCACAATTACAGAGTAATTGCCATCAAACCATATTTTCTAAACTAACTCAGATTATATTCACTAACCTCTCCTCCCCCTCTGCACTTAAATTTTTTTTCCAAGCTTTAAAAAGCTCTGTATCATACCTTTCCCCTTACTCACATTGTGTGAGCTGCCAGCAGCAGAAAGTGGGCGTTCCCCAACAGGCGCAATGTCACTGAAGTCTGTGAGAGTTGGGCCTCGCCCTGCCCTTCAAGCACTACCTGAGTTTGGTCTCCAGCCAGGCAGGGACGAGACCAAATTAACTGTTTAACTTGCAGAAGGGAATAAAACAGAGCCAACTAGTGGCTGTTTTTTCAATCACATTAAAAAACATTTAAGTAAACATATAAAAGTTTAGTTCGGTGATAGGTATTTTTTTTTAACTGAGGAAACATGCGTGTAACAAGAGAGGCAAGAAGTCATCCTACAACAGACACCAAAACTGCACTAACACAAGCTATTCACACCAGTGCTCCTTACCCTTTAGGATCCCAACTAGTTAAAAGGTGATAATATAAACAGGCTGATTCTACCGTATCAATCAACAGTACCCAAACTGCCCAAACTTTATCAAATTTAAAAACGGTGTGTTTTATCATCAACACATATTTACAAGTTGTAGCCAATAAGAACGCAAAGGGTAATCAGTGTATTTCTAATAAATAATCACTTTCCGCAGAGCAAAATAAAATTAATAAGTATCTTGTCATAGTGACCAGAGACTACATCAATAATTATACCCAATAGGCAAACTTGGGGGCTAAACCCCATAAGGAACACAAAATTGCTATGCATAAAGGTCAGGGCCCCTGTACAAAAAGTAACCACTTTCAGACAGAACCAGATAGGGTGAAGAAAGGTCCCAGCTTCCTAGCCATATCAAAAGCAAAGGTCCGACTCCCTCATTCCTAGAAGTCAGAGCCTAAGTGGAGTAAAATATATGTTGTGCATAAATTTAGACAGTATGGGAAAATCCCAGGCACTAACCACAGTAGTTAATTAAGACAGAGCAATCACCTTCCAGTGCTGTTGGGACAATGCTGGAATGTTCCTGAACCCCTTGCGAAAGCCCTTGCAAAAAAGGTAGCAGCACCATTGATTCAATTTCAAGAATAAGCATGAGTAAGGGGTATTGAGAAGTCTGAGGATCTCAACAAGACTTCCCAGTCAGTAGAAGGAGTGAAAGAGCCACATTCTGCCCTGAAAGCATGCCCGAGTCTTAGGAAGTAAGATAAGCAAGGTATCTGGGACTTGTCATATACTTGATCAAAATTAAGAAATTCTTGTGACTCCAAAAAGAGATGTTCCAGGAATTTAACACCAGGACCACCCCAAGATTGCAAGTCCTGCAAGTGTGTAAAGTAAGGGAGATGGGGATGGTTGACTAGGAATTAGTCAAACCTCTGCCACAGTCTAGAGAGGGCAAGGGGCTTGAGAGGAGGGTAATAAACTATAAAAAAGGACACTAACAAGGATTTCAAAGGATCAAAACAATCCACGGCAAGAGCCATAGGGCATATATTAATGGAAGGCTGGAAATTCAGAGATTGGGAGCACCCAAACCCCTTGGCTCATATGGGCCTGTAAGGAAGCATCTTAGAGGTTTTATGTTGTCAATAGAGGAAATAGAGTTGTATCATTTCAGTTGAATCAGTTGATTCTCCTAGGGAGAGGGTAAGGTTATGCCACACGTATAAATATCACTGATAAGACCCTTGATAGAGGGGGACCGACGGATCTCAAAAGCCAGAGGCTCTTCCGCAAGAGCAAAAAGGGAACATGGATGGTCTAAAGGGATTAAGGGAAGCATAACTCTTCAGCCAATTTTTTGCTAGAATCTTAATATATGTATTCATAAGTGAAATGTGGCAGAATCCAAGTAAAGCAGTTCCTGTCCTGGCTTGGGCAAAACCACTATCAGAGCTTCCCTCATAGAATCAGGAATGGGAACTTTATTAGCATAGCCTAGTTTTCAATCGCTCAATCGTCAGATTTGGACCACTAAACCAGTAATCCTCTATAGACCAAGGTTTGTACCAAGCAGAAGAGAGAGAATAGCTGTTTAAATCTCCTCATGGCATTTAATTTAGAGACCTGTGCTGGGGTAAGAAGCTGTATCCCTGGAAAACTCTTAATATCATGTGGGGCAGTGAGAAGAACAACACTGGTATACTTTGTACAAGGTATAGACGCACTCAGCCACTTGGCTCTTGCTAGATAAGCAAGCAGTTTGCCATTTTTGCCCCCAAATTCAAACATTGCATCTTTTTAGTGTAGTCCTTCTTAAGCAGAATCAACTCCAAATTCTTTGTGACTGGGGAGAGGGGCCTAAAGGAAAAGTCTCCTCGAAGGATCTCCAGAGAATGCCGGGCAACAGAGGTCACCACACAGGGACCTTACTGGACCTTGTGTTTAGGTTAAGAGAGCACCTCTGCAGCCCATTGTCCCCACTAGGCACCCACAGTGACACTGGGGGTGTGGTAAAATGCTAGGAAAACAGCAATAACAGTAAATGTGCAGCATTGCATGAAGCTCAGGAGAAAAGTGTCCAGCTAAGGCAACCATCAGGCAATGCCCCATTTCTTTACACACACATATATATATATATATATATATATATATATATATATATATATATATATACACACACACACACACACACACACACACACTACTTTTCTCACACAACAGTGTCTAGTAACACAAACCATATGTTTTTGTAATTAGAACTGTAACATGGAGAGGTATTTACTGCTGTAACTGAAGTGACATGGCCAGAGTGTGAACACGCGTTCCTTGTAATGTACACGCAAGTCATACATGGCGCAGTGAGATGGGGGCGGTATCATGTACAAACATGAGTTATTGAAATGTTTACATTTAACAGCACTTAAATCAGTGGGTGCATCTTTTAAAACATATCATGGGAAAGCCCTCTAATCCCTTACGAACAAGAAGGCTGGATTAAAGGAACAATTATTTAGCGGCCAGGATTTGTTAATCATATCTCTTATATCTGTGCTGCTGTTCCATACAAAATTAAACCTGTTAAAATTTGAAGGCACTGTTGTCAGGCCACCAAACAATTTCTCACTTTCAATGCATATATTGCAATGAACTTCGTTCCTGTTTTTTGCTCCAGATTTCACATCAAATACGATAATTATATTTCCACAAAAGGAGCCTACCTGTAAAACTCCCATTGTGTTGTTCCTTAGCCATTCCAACACGCCTTTGTTCACAATCAGTGCCATTCTCTGCCATTTCATATGTCAACTGAACTTGAGAAACTAAGAAGGAAAATATATGAAAAAATAAACATTTGGTGATTCCAGCATATGTGCATGCAATGCAAATCCTTATTTATTAAATTAAGGGGTTAAACCATGCTATAAAGTTAGAGTTGGAGGCAGTACCTGAGGGTAATATATCAATATGAATGCACATAACCCTACCCTAAACAGTAAGAAGTGTTCTTTATACACAGTGGGGGAGATTCATCAAAACCTGTGTAGAGGAAAAGTCGGCCAGTTGCCCATAGCAACCAATCAGATCGCTTCTTTCATTTTTGAAAAGGCCTCTGAAAAATTAAAAAAGAAGCGATCTGACTGCTTGCTATGGGCAACTGGACGACTTTTCTTCAGCACAGGTCTTGATGAATCTCCCCCAGTGTACTTATACTACTGACTACAGCCCAGACAAGCAGATGGAATTGTAATCGGTCATAAAAAACACTATGTGCAACACAATAAATGTTGAACACACCAAGAGGGATTAATAACTATGTGCAGAAAGAAAATTAAAAATCAAAACCTAATACCACTTCAAAGAAAAAGTGCAGGTGCTGGGCAGGAAAGGTACCAGGTTCTGTAGCGCAATCCACCACTCAGGCAGCTTCTGCTGTTGCCGGCGGGGCTGGGATTCGCATCGCGGGATGTGCCCGCATGCAATTGCATGCGGGCACATCCCGCGATGCGAATCCCAGCCCCGCCGGCAGCAGCAGAAGCTGCCTGAGTGGTGGATTGTGCTACAGAACCTGGTACCTTTCCTGCCCAGCACCTGCATCTGATACCACGGACAGGTTAACCTGTTGCCGATTCCAGGAAGCTGCTCCACCATCATTTATAACTACGCGCTTATTGCTGTTGTGTCTATATACACAACAGTACAAGGTGAGCAAAATTACATACTTGTTTTACAGCATCACCATATACATATATACCTTGTTCAAAACGTATTGCCCTATGAGGAGCTCTGCTCTATCTTTTTCTTCATAGAATACTTAAAAGAAAAAGGCGCACTTCTCTCAATGCATTCTACAACAGGACAGGTTTAAAAAAAAAAAGGTTTAAAGGGGGTATTCCAGGCAAAACCTTTTTTTATATATATCAACTGGCTCCGGAAAGTTAAACAGATTTGTAAATTACTTCTATTAAAAAATCTTAATCCTTCCAATAGTTATTAGCTTCTGAAGCTTTCTGTCTAACTGCTCATTGACGATGTCACGTCCCGGGAGCTGTGCATGTTGGGAGAATATCCCCATAGAAACTGCACAGCTCCCGGGACGTGAGTCATCAGAGAGCAGTTAGACAGAAAACAACAACTCAACTTCAGAAGCTAATAACTATTGGAAGGATTAAGATTTTTTAATAGAAGTAATTTACAAATCTGTTTAACTTTCCGGAGCCAGTTGATATATGAAAAAAAGTTTTGGCCTGGAATACCCCTTTAACTGTGCTAAATATGTGGAAATATACTGCACATTAAAAAACTAAATTTACCTCACAAACTCTGACCAGGTTCTTCAAGGATGCCTTCCAGGTGGATAAAGTTATAATCTGTCCTTTACTTCTAAGACATGAAATGAAATATGTAGGATAGGTCCTTTTCAATCCTCTATGGAGAGAGAAACATAACAGATAACATAGTCATTTCTATTTAGTAGGAGATACTGAATACACGTGCTAAGGTGGCAGCTCAATACATTCCAATAAAATAGTTGGAGACAAACTACAATAAAAGAGCAAAATTCGATATGCAACTGTATGTAGGATCTGTAAAAGGCGCGGCTTATATTTAATGTCACAGTATGGTTTCCACATTTCCAGCAGCGTAAGAATAGTATGCATTATCCTACAGAAAACATAGATGAGAAATGCACACAGTGATTGGACAGATAAGACTTAAACAATGGAAGAAAAGATTCATAAAAATTCCATTTGGGAATAAGACTTCATTTGGAAGCAAAATAAGTACATAAAGACCATAAATAACATAATACATTTTATATATTTGTGTCTTACTACCTATAATTCACTGCTTGTTTACCACACAGATTCAAAGAGGTTTTAATTCCTAGAAGTGGTTACAGAACATTTTTCTAAAAATTCTAATAATTTGATTTTAACAATGTTGGACAATTATTTTTTTATAAATGAGTCACGTTCTACTCGTCTTCTCTAATATTCAGCCAGACTTCCAGTGATTTGTTCTAGGGATCAACCGATTATCGGCATGGCCGATATTATCGGCCGATAATCACGTTTTTGGGCATTATCGGTATCGGCAATTACCTTGCCAATAAGCTGATAATGCCCCGCCCCCCGTACCGCCCCCACCGCACCGCGACCCCCCCCCCCCGACCCACCGCATCGCACCCCCCACCGCACCGCCCCGGCCCCATTGCCTCCCCCCATCCCCGGTTTTATAATCACCTGTTCCCGGGGCCCACGCTTCTTTTTGCTACTGCTGCGTCCTGCGTTACGCTGTGCGCAGTGACGTGACGTGCGTAACGTGACGTCACAGTCAGTGCACACAGTGACAGTTCAGGAGGACGCCACCGGAGCCAGATGTAGAGTGGACCCTGGGAACAGGTAATTATAAAACCGGGGATGGGGAGGCAATGGGGCCGGGCCGGTGCGGCGGGTGGGGGGCGGAAAATCGGTATAAGTTATCGGCTATCGGCCTTAACCTACACCGATTATCGGTATCGGCCCTAAAAAAACGATATCGGTCGATCCCTAATTTGTTCACATTGATAACCAGTTACCTGTCGATGAAACTATTTTTGTAAGTAGCTGGCTTAGACTAATAATAATACAGATGGATAAAGCATTAGTAAGAGTACATCAGCACTGATAACATAGCAGGCACCTAGATGGACCTGTCCTATATTACAGGTGATGTGATCGGCTGACATTTAGTGCTTCATTGAATAGTATTCCTCCTGTGTCATCTGCAGGACTCACTCCTAGGTCAAACATAAGGTCATTTACTCAGAAAACTGAGCAAACTAATCCCAAAGTTATAGACCTATTACAACTAGCCGTATATATGTTGTAAACATCTTTTTTCATCCTTAATATCTTTGATATTACATTGCCAGTAATTCCCTAGATTCAAAGACATTTACAACATTTCCATAAAAATATCTAAATGTTGTAATTTTCCTCCTACAAATTGATGTAGGAAAATCATCATCATCTTCCCCACCCCCACAATCTTTCCAGCTCTAGGAGTAACTCAAGGAGTTAGGATGTGCTAAAAGCCCCCATGCAGCCTATCCAATCTTAAATAATACAAATTTAGGAAACAGCACCTTTAGTCTGACGATGAAGGCCGCTAAAAGGCGGACACAACTGCATGAAATGGGTATTCCAGTTATTTTACTTTATCTTGTTTAACTTTTTCAGTATCATGTCACTGATGCAAAGTTATGTCTTAAAGGGGTTGTGCGCTGCCCTGCAGTTCGGAGTTCCGCTCACAGCATCCGGGAGTTCATTACTCCGAACGCTGTGTGCGGGCTTCCGTGTTCGCAGCAGCCGGGCGGGACGTCACGCCCGGCCCCTTCGTGACGTCTTGCCCGCCCCCTCAACGAAAGTCTATGGGATGTCACGAAGGGGCCGGGCGTGACGTCCCGCCCGGCGGCTGCGAACACGGAAGCCCGCACACAGCGTTCAGAGTAATGAACTTCCGGATGCTGTGAGCGGCATACCTTCAGCACAACAAACAAGGCCTGGAGTTCAGTCCAGAAGCTGGCACCAAAGATTAATATAAAAATAGTTCCCATTAATGAAAAATTCCATCATCACTTTACCTATCTTCCCCCCCAAAAAAAGTAATACATTTCTTTGTCTAAACTATTCAATTATCATTAATCAGAGCCTGCATGGTCAACGGCATAAACACAAAAATTCCAAATGCCAAAATTGCTGATTTCTGACCACATTCTAGAAAATCCTCCTAGAAAAAGTGAACAAAATGTCAATACTATGCTAAGGTGATTCCAATATAAACTACGGTTTACGGCACAAAAACTGAAAAACAGCAATAGTTAGAATTTTTTTTTTTTGCTCTTAAAGGGGTACTCCGCTGCCCCAGCATTCGGAATTTTGTTCCAAATGCTTAGAGCTGAGCGGCATCCCTAGCACGCCCATTGGGACGTCACATCACGGCCCCTCAATGCAAGTCTATGGGAGGGGGCGTGGCAGCAGCCACGCCCCCTCCCATAGACTTGCATTGAGGTGGCGTGGAGTAACATCACGACCCCGACCGCTCCCACCCAGCATTCTAAACGAATGTCGGGTGCTGCACAGAGATTGCAGGGTCCCCAGCAGTGGGACCCTTCGCGAGCAGACATCTTATCCCCTATCCTTTGGATAGGGAATAAGATGTCTAGGGGCAGAGTACCCCTTTAACTTTTTGGTTGGCTCAAAGATTCAAAGCAAATTTGTCAAGCCCTGATGTAAGCACAGAACACAGTGCTTCTTCATCTATCACATGGCAGACATGTCTGAAAATAGTCTATAACAGTAGCTGGATTTAGTCTTGATCTCTCATCTATGAAGTAACATTACACCACCTGTAACCAGAGAAGACCTATAGCATGCCCAGAAACAAGAACATCCTGCTCCGCTGGTCAGCTAATATTTGGTGCACACTGCCTCACACCATGCCTTGTCTTCTGACTAACATGCCCATTCTCCATTCATTAGGAAGATGCCCTACATATTAATTATCCTACATGTACAATACAAACAGTATTTTCCTGTTCAGATACATCATGATAAATCAGCCGGGAATGGAGAAGTGGCCAGGAATGTCACCAAGCTAGAAACAATCCCAATTACGTTTGCCTGTTACTACAATACAGATCTTTCCTTCAAACTTCATTCCACTAAATGTCATCAGAACATATTTGAATGAAAGGCTGGCATGATCTCGGGGGACAACAAAAGGACAGTAATGCCCGAGACCACAAATGACTGAAAGGTTGTAAGAATTCTTTTATCTGGGATTTGTTACAAAACATGACAAAAAAATTCACAAAATAAAAAAGTGTCACAATAATTTGTTTACAAAATAAAATGATATTGGGTGGTGTAGGGTAGATACTAGAGATGAGCGAACTTACAGTAAATTCGATTCGTCACAAACTTCTCAGCTCGGCAGTTGATGACTTATCCTGTGTAAATTAGTTCAGCCTTCAGGTGCTCCGGTGGGCTGGAAAAGGTGGATACAGTCCTAGGAAAGAGTCTCCTAGGACTGTATCCACCTTTTCCAGCCCACCGGAGCACCTGAAGGCTGAACTAATTTATGCAGGAAAAGTCATCAACTGCCGAGCCGAGAAGTTCGTGACGAATCGAATTTACTGTAAGTTCGCTCATCTCTAGTAGAGGTTAACGTATTGTGATGGTTGATGGTCTCGGCTAAAGTAAATGCAGGGCAAATAATGATAGTTGGGGAATAGGGAGTAATATATAAGGTGAATGCTGTAGTTGAGGGGGGATAGAAAAGGGAAATAGGAAGAGAGTTAAATTGGGTGTGTTTTTGTTGAGCCTACTTAGTGCTCTCTCTCCTCTTTTAGCAATTCATTCTTAGATGATAAAGAAGAGCCCAGAATATTAAAGAAAAAAAAAAAAAAAAACATTATTGGCAGAAACCACAATGTCTGTAATGAAATCTACTTCTTAAAGGGGTATTCCAGGAATAGTTTTTATTTGACTATGCTACAGGGGCTGTAAAGTTAGTGTAGTTCATAATATAGTGTCTGTACCTGTGTGTGACGGTTTTCTCACAATTCTTTTCACCCCAATATTTATTTTTAACAGCATACAAAATGACTGTTGTCTCAGATTTTCCCCAGGTTGCAATGCGGCCGAGACCTGACTCACTAGTCAGCTGATGACAGGCAGCCTGTCTGCTTCAATGGGTGGAGGGATCAATCTGCAACTAATGCAACAGCTGGAGGAACCCTGATTGAAAACCACACTGATTTGAATGGATGCAGATCATTTATGTTTCAATGGGTGAGGTGGCTGATGTGTGGGAGGGAGGAAAATGGAATTGTGGGATTTGTAGTCAAAAAAAGAAAAGTCAAACAGGAAATACCAGTTCACAAACAGCTAGCCACAGTATTATGGTAATCTCACAGCATAGCCATTTATCCCCAAGACAAGCGCAGATCCTTCCTAAGCATGTCCATTACTGTCTGCCAGGTACATACTAAAATCACCTTATGGTGGAGAAACCCTTTAAGAAACCTTTATCAATTCATCGTAACTGCTTAGTGTGCAGCAAGACTCACTGACTTGACCTATGAAACGTGTTCACAAAACCTGTACTTTGTACATGTCCCAACTACTGCTTACTATTAAAAAAGAGCTAGACTCAGAACATTCTGCATGTGGAGAAAGCAACCTCTCTGTATAGGCCGACAAACAGCTCATTTAAACCCACAGTTTTAGTTATGATATTTAGATAACTGCATTTCTTATGTGCAAAATTACAATACAAAACAAGCAAAACATTAATATTAATGTCTGTTATAGAAGCCTCTCTTTAAAGGGAAACTGACAGTCTGTTCACCCCACTTAACCCAATATACTAGGTTACAGTGCAGGCGAACAGCATTAAAAAGAGTGGTCACTTACTTTAATAGGTAAAGTATTGCCTGAGTTATGTCGGTTTAACCTCTTATTGTGCTGCTGTGCGTAATATTGGCGAGGAACCGGCTTGCTGTACTCCCCTGCCTCCTCAACATTCCCTGCCCAACCCTGTCATGAATATGCTAATGTCATTGTCTATGCAAGCTTCTGGGTGTACTGAGGCAAGCTAAGGGTGCATGCACACCACATTTTTGTTATACAGTTCCTGTGTACGGTTTCAAGTTAGAAAACGGATGGAACTGTATAGAAAACTGTATGCATTGACTTAACATTGTAAACTGTATGTCAAAGCATCATCCGGTTTAGTCTGTTTTGCATCTCATACGGTTTTGCCCAGTTTTTTTACCCATACCCAAAACTGTAGTCTACCACGTTTTTTGGTCCGGGTGAAAAACTGTATTAAACCGTATACGTTTTTTTTTTTAAAACATGGGAGTCAATGGGAACCGTACAGAACTGTATGTGCGTACGGTTCCATCAGGTTTTCACCATACGGTTTTTTACTTTGCACAGTTTTTTTTCTTGGATTTTCAATCAAACAAGTGAAACTTTATTCAAAATGGAGTGAAAAGTTAAAAACGTATGCAACCGGACATCATTTTTCAAACCGTATATGGGTTCAAATTTGTACACACTTTTTGATACAGTTTAGTCAGGTTTTGAGGAATCCGTTTTTCATCAAAAACCTGATACAGGAACTGTATTGCAAAAGCGTGGTGTGCATGCACCCTAAGAAAGCAGAGGGCTCATGTGCCAGTAGGCTCTCACATTCTAGTAACCTGAGAGAGAAGATATTAGCATATTAATTACTGGGAAGGGCATAGCGAATAGGGGAGGCAGGAGAGTACAAGAGCCAGCTCCCCATCTCCATTGCGCACAGCAGAGCCATAGCAAGAGGAGGTTAAATGGACATAACGCTAGCAATACTGTACCTTTTAAAATATGTGACCATTATTAAATGCTGTTCACGCGCACTTTAACCCAGTATATTGCATTTAGTGACAGTGAACAGTCTGTTAGAGTGAAAATGTTTCAGCTTCCCCGGTGCCTCCGGTAACGTACTCCGGTCTCCGCCCCGATCCTCTTCTTGGTTGCCGGTGGTCGGCGAGTCATACTGCACTCAGCCAATCGCAGCGAAGTCCCGACTCGGCCAGGGATAGGCTGACCCGCAGTTTGACGTCACACTTCTGCTCAGCCTATCACAGGCTGAGTCGGACTTCACTGCTGCCAGTGATTGGCCAAGTGCAGTATGACTCGCCGACCACCGGCAACCAAGAAGAGGATCGGGGCGGAGACCGGAGTACGTTACCGGAGGCACTGGGGGAGCGGAGGAAGGTATGCATCTATTTATTTTTTTACTGCCGGCAGTATGGAGGACAATTTTTCTATTCTGGAGTTCTCCTTTAACAATGTGTTGCACTACTAACTGCATATTTACAAAGCTTATTAGTTATATTGGTGTAGCTATAGAGACAGCAAACGTTGGGACATGGACTCAGTCTATGAGCCCTTCAGAGCTTGGCACACAAGGCCCTCCTGACAGCAGCTAGCGTCAGGACACTGTGCCAGGTGGCACATACAGGGAGGGAAAAAATGTAACTAAATAGAAGGGTCTAGTCAGAGTTCTGATGATGTTAGGGGTCTGATCAGGGTCTGACTAAAGGAGTTATCCAGCCTTATAAAACTAATGGACAGGTGACCCATATTAGATCAGCAGGAGTTGAAACCCTGCCCCCCCCCCCCCCCCCCCCTACAAAACCAACTGTTTATAGGGGCCACATTGCAGACTTCTCAAAGTTAACCAGCGCTCATTCTTGAATCCCAGTACTTTTAGTAGCGGCGGTACAAGGTATTGTGGCACTGCCTCATGCAATGCTACAGTTACTAGGACCAGCATTACATAAAGAATAATGATTGCAAAGAAGACGGAAAGTAAATATTGAAGGCTGTGCACGGTCCCTACAAACAGCTGACAGGTGGGGGTGCGAGAGTTGGTTCTAATATTAATGACCTATCATGAGGATATGAAGTCAATTTTAAAAGGCTGGTTAACTCCTTTTTTTATAGGCATCTGGTTTGTGATCCATAGTACAGTACATTATCTCTAATACCCATTGGCTTCTTTCTCTAGACCTGTTCTGTAGCATGAAAAACCTTCAAGAAGGGTCCATAAACAAGGACTTTCTGTCACGGCTGGCATTCTAGTGACATTTCACAAAACGGGCACATTTATATTATGCTTTAGGGCAGTGGTATTCAACCTGCAGACCTCCAGATGTTGCAAAACTACAACTCCCAGCATGCCCGGACAGCCGTTGGCTGTCCGGGCATGCTTGGAGTTGTAGTTTTGCAACATCTGGAGGTCTGCAGGTTGAAGACCACTGCTTTAGGGTATTGTCACACATGCCATATCTTGCTACTGCGTATTTTCCTACCCATTGAAGTAAATGGGTAGAAAATTCAGCTACATATTTTGCTACCCACAGAAAAATACAGCACGTGTGACCCTACCCTTATACGGTATCCCTACCCTTGAAGATTAAGCATGTATACTGTATAGGGGTAGGGTTACGTGCGCTGTATTTTGCTGTGTATTTTCCTACCACTGAAGTTGTGTCCAGGCATGCTGGGAGTTGTAGTTTTGCAATAGCTGGAGGCACACTGGTTGACAAACACTGCAATAAAGGCATCCTCCCATATATATATGTTAAGGCGAGTGCTGCGGTCATCCTTTCTTCTGCTATATATATATATATATATATATATATATATATATATATATATATAGGTTGATTTAAACTCCAAGAAAAATGGCGCCAGGTCTCTGAGCCGCACAGGGATGTCACTGAAGGAGGCAGTTTGTCAGTGACAGATAACAGTTGCAAATAGTCCTATTTTTGGAAAAGTAATGAAGTGATAACCAATATCTGATCCCCAACTGGCAGCTCTACAATGGCTGCAAAACTACCATTCCCAGCATGCCCACAGAGATGCCAGCTGTCCAGGCATGCTGAGTGTAGTAGTTTTGCAAAAGTAATTGGGCCACAGAATAAAGATCACAGACAAATAAGTCAATGTAAAAAGATCTGGATACAGAGACAATATTTACATAGGCATTCTGCCAAAACAAACAGCTAGAAAGATACTGTGATATCATGTGACACAGGGATGATGGATGAACAATGAGCCCTTCATAGACGCCCAATACATTTCCCTATAGATACAATAGCCATTCAATACTGGGCTAAACCCTATGCAGTAAGGGGACAATGTCGCAGCTTCTTACCACAGTGTACACTGCTCTCCCTCACATCTACCGAGGATCAATGGATAACGTCACCTATGACCAAGAATGGGGGGACTTTACCCGATAAAGCCCACCCAGCACCACGAATAACTGGAGACCACTCACCTCTTCCTCTGCCTCTATCCAGAGATCTGTCACACTCGCCGGGTCACTCCACCGGAAGTCGCGTCACCCCTGTCAGCTCCCCCTATCGTGCTTACGTCATCAAAACGAGACGTAGACAGCGGGGACTCGGAGGTAAGTGTCAGGACCTGTTGTATCCTCCCTGCTCGCGCGTATCTCGGAACGGCCTTCTCTCGTCACGTGGTAAATACCGAGCAAATAAACAATAAGGTAGGGAAAAGCGACAGTGACGTCATAATAGTGTGACACGGAGGACTAGGAAGTGACTAACAGAACCCAACGTGGGAGGACCGGGGAGCCGGGTGAGGGTTCTTCACTTCACACCCTTTATCTGCCGTTATCTCTACTACAGGCGCCACCATGAGGGCTATGGGCACCCTGCACTATGACAGTCTGCTCCATTCTGCGGAGGCCCAATGTTGGTGCATGTCCTCTACCGGGAGCTGACGTGTCCTTGTGGCTGGCACAATTGAATTTCTCCACAATATATTTGTCCTGGCTAGGGTTTCTAATGAGGTTCCTTCAGCAGGCACTGCCCAACTGAGCATGCGCCAACAGAAGCCACCAGCACCTAAAGTGATAACATTCTGCTATTGTACTGTTTATCTGCTTACCCTAAATGGGCAGTGTCAGAAAAATGTTGACAGTGCTCATTTATGTATTGTGGCAGGTTTCTGAAACTAAATTCACTGAAATCGTAAACGATAGCTGATTGTGGCTAGAGCTATTAGGACAACAGTTCACAGAAGTAGAATAGATAGCTCAGTTAAATTAAAGGAGAACTCCAGAATATAAAAATTGTCCTCCATACTGCCAGCAGTAAAAAAAAATAAAGATGTACATACCTTCCTCCGCTCCCCTGGGGCCTCCGGTAACCAGCTCCGGTCTCCGCGGTGATCCTCTTCCTGGTTGCTGGTGGAGTCATACTGCGCCCAGCCAATCACCGGCCGCAGCGAGGTCCCAACTCGGCCGGCGATAGTTTTCGGCCCCTGCAGAAGGTGCCAATGTAGTGAAGAATTTTGTGTCTTGAAGCGTTCTCGCACTGCCGCTCAGCCTATCGCTGGCCGAGTCGCCGACCACCAGGAAGAGGATCATGGCATAGACCGGAGCCGGTTACCGGAGGCCCTGGGGGAGCGGAGGAAGGTATGTATATCTTTATTTTTTTTACTGCCGGCAGTATGGGGGACAATATTTATATTCTGGAGTTCTCCTTTTATAGTATTTTGTGATAAGATAAGTAGTCCTCAAAAAACAAATACAAATACAAATTAAATCAGGTATAGGTCAGATGAATGGAGAGCTTAGACAAATAAATGGGGCTCCAATACCATCACCTATCACAACAGGGTTATCCTACAATATGCAACCTGTGCAATTATACACTAGGAAGGTGTAATTAATCCTGACGTGTCCCCCCCCCCCCCCTCCAAAACAGATAAAGTGGAGCAATATGGGGGTTCATCAGGGGACATAGGAAGAAATAAACAAGAATGATTCAGCTGGTTAGTTGTCGCTGCCAGCTATAAATAGATATAAGGTCCGATAGGAACCACTCTCTCAGACCCAATGGTACAGTCCTTGAAATGGAGTAGTTGTCAGGGTAGCCACATGATGACGGCTTGTTCCCCCCTGGCAGCACAGAAGGGAACCACCCTGACAACTACTCCATGTCAAGGACTGTACCATTGGGTCTGATTGAGTGGTCCCTATCGGACCTTATATCTATTTGTAGCTGGCAGCGTTTACTGACCAGCTGAATCATTCTTGTTTATTTCCTCCTACTTCCTATATCCCCTGATGAACCCCGTATTGCTCCACTTTATCTGTTTTGGAGGGGGGGAAACATGTCGGGATTAATTACGCCTTCCTAGTGTATAATTGCACAGGTTGCATATTGTACGATAACCCTGTTGTGATAGGTGATGGTATTGGAGCCCCATTTATTTGTCTAAGCTCTCCCTCAATCTCACCTATACCTGATTTAATTTGTATTTGTTTTTTGAGGACTACTTATCTTATCACGTAATACTATTAAAAGTTAAGTTTTAACTGAGCGAACTATTCTACTTCTGTGAACTCAGGTTTATGAAACTGTCTAAAAGAAAATGTCTGTTGCCATAGCAACTGTTCACTGCCCTTATATGTATGTGTGTCTGTGTCATAGTGTTTTTGATAAATAAATAAAAAGCGGTGGCGTATACAGTTGCTATGGGCAACAGGTTCTTTTTTTTAGACAGATTTTGCAAGGATATGTTCACTGTCTCAAAACCCATGTTAAATCTGCAACTGAGATGCATATATTGATGTATTCACAATGGGAGGAGTCGGCAGTGATTCCATGCAGAAACACACACTGTAAAATCCATTCAGACAAGTGGTAGATGACTGTAGCTCCTTTTCTGTAGGCATCAGTCAGATACTTATACAGGTATTCCCCTGGCTTAGTCTCCAGCTGGCTGTCTTCCTATGTACATGTGTGTGTGTGTGTGTGTGTGTGTGTGTATATATATAAGATATGAGCGAACTTACAGTAAATTCGATTAGTCACGAACTTCTCAGCTCGGCAGTTGATGACTTTTCCTGCATAAATT
This sequence comes from Hyla sarda, assembly GCF_029499605.1. NCBI lineage: Eukaryota > Metazoa > Chordata > Amphibia > Anura > Hylidae > Hyla > Hyla sarda. The sequence continues at coordinate 234,738,214 of NC_079190.1, read as the reverse complement.
AGTTCAGCTTTCAGGTGCTCCGGTGGGCCGGAAAAGGTGGATACAGTCCTAGGAAAGAGTCTCCTAGGACTGTATCCACCTTTTCCAGCCCACGGGAGCACCGGAAAGCTGAACTAATTTATGCAGGAAAAGTCAGCAACCGCCAAGCCGAGAAGTTCGTGACAAATCAAATTTACTGTAAGTTCGCTCATCTCTAATATATATATAATTAGGGATGCACCGAAAGGGAAATTTTGGGATGAAAATTTAGGCTGTGCTTAAAACCGAAAGTGCATTGCCCCGCCCACTTTTTTTTAATATAGTTTTTGTAAAATTGCATTATCAGAATTTTTTAGTTAAATACATTTGTGACTTTAAGTAATCCTAAATGGAAAAACTCCATGCTAATAATAATAATACAATAAGCATCACGCCCTGTACACTAAACCGGCCCTGGCCTCCTTGTAAACTATGGGCCAATGTGGGAAAAATGCAGCAAGCATTATGGAGGAGATTTACCAAAAGCTGTCCAGAGGAGAGGTTGCCTATAGCAACCAATCAGCTCGCTTCTTTCATTTTTAAGAAGGCCTCTGCAAAATGAAAGAAGCAAGCTGATTGGTTGCTATGAGCAACTGGGCAACTTTTCTTTTGCACATGTTTTGATAAATCTCCCCCCTGTGTACTGGCCCTACTTCAGATGTGCCGATCCTCAGGGAGATGTGGTGATCCTGCTGGTACTTGGCGCCAAATACGTTTCTTCTACCGGACTTGTCTATGTCAATTCCAATCCAGGCCCCACTTTAACCACTCAAGGACACAGCCCATTTTGCCCTTGGGACACGGGAAAATTCCAGTTTTACATTTTTGCTTTTTCCTCCTCGCTTTCTAAGAGCCATTACTTTTTTTATTTTCAGACCCATATGAGGGCTTGTTTTTTCCGTGATCAATTGGTCTTTGTAATGACACCTTTCATTTTACCCCCAAACTGCAAATTTTGGGGGTTTTTGTTTTTAGGCAGTGAACTGTATGGTTAAAGGAAAACTGTCAGAATAGTCACCTGCCCAAACCAGTGGTACTGCGGGTTACTCTGAGAAAAACTATGCTTGCAATGCCTGGATCCTTTGCTCCGTTTGATCCAGCCTTCGGGCACTATGACGTCAGCGCTGTTTCTTCGGCTCTCGGCCCAGCTAATCATTATTCACAGCCGGAAGCAGCCACAGAGCGGCTTCATAACCACGCTGAGGCTGCTTCTGGGTGTAGCCAGGAAGCTGCACATGCGCAGTAAATGCGAATACAGAGTGGGGAGGAGGAGGAGAGGTGGAGGGAGTCGGTGAATAATAATTTGTCGGGCCGCGAGCCGAAGAAACAGCGCTGACGTCACAGTGCCCGAATGCTGGAGATATCAGACAAACGGAGCAATGTATCCAGGCATTGTTTTTCTCAGTGTCACCTGCACTACCAGCCAGTACCACTGGTTTGTGCGGGTGACTATTCTGACAGTTTTCCTTTAAAAAAATTAGGTTATCTTTATTCTGTAGGTCAATGCGATTAAAATGATACCCAATTTAAATAGTTTTTTTTTATATTGCTCTACTTTTATAAGAAGTGAAACTTTATTAAACAAAATTAGTATGTTTAAAAATTGTCAGAATAGTCACCCGTACAAACCAGTGGCACTGCCTGGTAGTGAGGGTGCTCTACTTTTATAAGAAGTGAAACTCTACTAAACAAAATGAGTATATTAGTCTACTTTCGGTGCATCGCTAATATATATACATTTTGGTTGAATTTTATGCACTGTATGTATTGTATGAAAGCAACATTTTAACTGTAGTTCACAGTCATTGTAAAAGCCAAAGTTGACCAAACCAACCAATTTTGGTGGGATTGGGGATGACAGCCTAATTTGTATAGAGGCCCACTCCCCTCCTTCAGAGATGTTTGGCAGCAGCTTACCTCCCCTCTCCCCATTCAGCCCAGTTAAACGTTTGTGTATGGTTGAACTGTAGACATCAGCCAAATGAACATGTGAGAACTATTGAAGGTATATGGGCATCTTTAGTGATTCCATTGCTGGATTCGAGCACTAGCTTTAAATGTAATACAACAAAGTCCCCCTCCCCTCCCTCTTGACGTGTTTTACAGGTAAACTGATTTCATCAGGGGTTTAGTAGAGCAATCGCAAAAGAATCTGTCTCTAACATTGTGGGACATAGGGGGAGGCAAAGTTGCCCAATTGCCCTTAGCAATTTATCAGCGTGCTTCTTACATTCTTAATAAGGCCTCTGAAAAATGTACGAAGCAAGCTGGTTGCTATGGGAAACTTTGCCTCCCCACAGGCTTTGGTAAATCTCCCCCATAGTTCTTAGCGATAAGAGAAAGTATTATCTGATGGATTTGCCAATCTAATGATGTCAGTGACAGAGAAAAATTGGCTGATGGATCGATTTGCATTGGGGGCATCCCAGTTTTGGTGTCTGATCATTCTGTAAAGGAGATGCTTCTCATATGACCTAGATGAGGGCTTGGCAGAGCAATTATTTCTGATTGGCCTTCGAAAGGGGGGGGGGGGTCTAATTCTTAGTGTAAACTTAAAGGGGTACTCCGCTGGAAAACTTATTTATTTATTTTTTTTGTCAGTGCTCTCTGCTGACATCTCTGTCCATTTTAAGAACTGTACAATACAGGAATTTAGGTGCACTACTGTGGTAGATGTATGCAATGACATTGGCTATCCCTCAACACTGATGTTAAAATTGAGACATTAGCCAGTATATCCTTATATGAAGGACATCCCTAAGCTCGCACACCAACGCCAAGGTTTCTCAAATGGTGCGGGACCTAACGCTAACCTACCTGTGCGTAATAAGCAAAAACCAGGGGCCAGTGGGCAATTACAGTAGCATTAGGCCGACATGCAGCCTACTCCCAGTTCCCTCCAGTGTGACTGAGCACACATACAATGGGAGGAGGGAGAGACAGGCTACAAGCCCCACCCAAGTTGGCTGATATAGGTGCAACCTTAATGCTGCCTGGAAAATGTTCAAGGCGCATTAACATATGGAGTTTACACACCTCCAAGTATACATTTTTAAACAGCAAAAAATGTGGTCTCAAATGGCAGGAGGTGCTCAACCCCAAATGCGGTTGTGCATTTATACTGGGGGAGCAGATCCTGCCCTTGTAGTCCGTTGCTAGGGGCGATCCCCAGCATAAAAATGCATACAATGGAGGATGCCTGCAGCGGACTACAAGTGCCACAATAGAATCCTACACCAGATAAACAGTGTGGATTGATTGATGGGCCGCGTCATCGTTCCGCTCACTGAACAGACGGAGCAGAGTGATGACGCGGCCCGTCAATCAAGCGGAGGGGGCGCCGCTGCCGGCCGAAGAACGGGAGTAGATGAGAAGAGCTCCCCGCCCAGGTGACTAGTTTATAACTTCATATCTTCACCATCCCTGGGGGCAGGAGCGTCCCCCGGGAATGGTGAAAATAAAGATTTTACCCTATATAACGCTTTGCCAAGCGTTATATAGGGTAAAATCTGATGATTGGTTCCATTTAAATTGTCCAATTTTCACTATTTCACCCCCAAAAAGGGTAAAAAAAAAATATATATATATATATATATATATTTATATACATATTTGGTATCGCCGCGTGCGTAAATATCCGAACTATTAAAATATAATGTTAATGATATCGAAAGGTGAACGGCGTTAACGTAAAAAAAAAAGTCCAAAATTGCTGCTTTTTTATAACATTTTAATCTCTAAAAAATTGATAAAAAAATGTATTAAAAGTTTTTTTTATAAGCAAATATGGAATCAATAAAGTACAGATCATGGCGAATGAAATGAGCCCTCATTTCGCCGCTTATACGGAAAAATGAAAAAGTTATAGGTCTTCAAAATAGGGGGATTTAAAGTTAGCGATTTTTATTTTATTTTTCTCTTTTTTTTTTTTAAGCGCAACAGTAATAGAAAAGTGTGTTATCATGGGTATCATTTTAATCTTATTGACCCAAAGAATAAAGAACACATGCCATTTTTACCGTAAATTGTGCGGCGTTAAAACGTAACCTTCCAAAATTTGCTAAATTGCGGTTTTCTTTTTAATTTCCCAACACAAATAGAATTTTTTTGCTTGCCCCATACATTTTATGGTAAAGTGAGTGATGGCATTACAACGGACAACTGGTCACGCAAAAAACAAGCCCTCAATCTAGTCTGTGGATGAAAATATAAAATAGTTATGATTTTTTGAAGGCGAGGAGAAAAAAACGAAATCGTAAAATAAAATTGTCCTTAAAGGGGTACTCCGCCCCTAGACATCTTATCCCCTATCCAAAGGATGATCAGATCACCGCGGTCCCGCTGCTGGGGACCCCCGGGAATCGCCGCTGCGGTACCGTGCTATCATTACTGCACACAGCGAGATCGCTCTGCACGTAATGACGGGCAATACAGGGGCCGGAGCATCGTTACATCACGGCTCCGCCCCTCGTGACATCGCGACCCGCCCCCTCAATACAAGTCTATGGGAGGGGCCGTAGCGGTCGTCTTTGGATAGGGGATAAGATGTCTAGGGGCGGAGTACCCCTTTAAGGACAATTTTATTTTTACAATTTCGTTTTTTTTCTCCTCGCCTTCAAAAAATCATAATTATTTTATATTTTCATGACGTAAAGATGCTCCGGCCCCTGTATTGCCCGTGATTACGTGCAGAGCGAACTCTCTCTGTGCAGCAATGATAGTGCAGTGCCCAGTGCCGGGGCTCCCCAGCAGTGGGACCACGGCAATCTGACATCTTATCCCCTATCCTTTGGGTAGGGGATAAGATGTCTAGGGGCGGAATACCCCTTTAAGGCCCAAATGGGCTGAGTCCTTAAGGGGTTAAAGGGGTACTCCGGTGAAAAACTTTTTTTCTTTAAATCAACTGGTGCCAGAAAGTTAAACAGATTTGTAAATTACTTCTATTAAAAAATCTTAATCCTTCCTTTACTTATTAGCTGCTGAATACTACAGCGGAAATTATTTTCTTTTTGAAACACAGAACTGTCTTCTGACCTCACAAGCACAGTGCTCTCTGCTGACATCTTAGGAACTGTCCAGAACAGCATATGTTTGCTATGGGGATTTCCTTTTACCCTGGACAGTTCATAAAAATGGACAGAGATGTCAGCAGAGAGCACTGTGCTCGTGATTCAGCAGACAGCTCTGTGTTTCAAACGGAAAAGAATTTCCACTGTAGTATTCAGCAGCTAATAAGTACAGGAAGGATTAAGATTTTTTAATAGAAGTAATTTACAAATCTGTTTATCATTCTGCCACTAGTTGATTTAAAAAAAAAAAAAAAAAAAAAAAGTTTTTCACCAGAGTACCCCTTTAACCACGCAGGACGTATATTTACGTCCTGCGGTGTCGCGTCGGTCCCGGTGCTCATCAACGGCCGGGACCCGCGGCTAATACCACACATCGCCGATCGCGGCGATGTGCGGTATTAACCCTTTAGAAGCGGCGGTCAAAGCTGACCGCCGCTTCTAAAGCGAAAGTGAAAGTATCCCGGCTAGTCAGTCGAGCTGTTCGGGACCGCCGCGGTGAAATCGTGGCGTCCCGAACAGCTTGCAGGACACCGGGAGGGCCCTTACCTGCCTCCTCGGTGTCCGATCGACGAATGACGAATGAGATCCAGGCAGGAGCAGTCAAGCGCCGATAACACTGATCACAGGCGTGTTAATACACGCCTGTGATCTGTGTAAGAGATCAGTGTGTGCAGTGTTATAGGTCCCTATGGGACCTATAACACTGCAAAAAAAAAGTAAAAAAAAAAAAGTGTTAATAAAGGTCATTTAACCCCTTCCCTACTAAAAGTTTGAATCACCCCCCTTTTCCCATAAAAAAAATAAAACAGTGTAAATAAAAATAAACATGTGGTATCGCCGCGTGCGTAAATGTCCGAACTATAAAAATATATTGTTAATTAAACCGCACGTTCAATGGCGTACGCGCAAAAAAATTCCAAAGTCCAAAAAAGCGTCTTTTTGTCACTTTTTATACCATTAAAAAATGAATAAAAAGTGATCAAAAAGTCCGATCAAAACAAAAAGCGTACCGATAAAAACTTCAGATCACGGCGCAAAAAATGCCTATACGTGGAAAAATAAAAAAGTTATAGGGGTCAGAAGATGACATTTTTAAACGTATAAATTTTCCTGCATGTAGTTATGATTTTTTCCAGAAGTACGACAATATCCAACCTATATAAGTAGGGTATCATTTTAACCGTATGGGCCTACAGAATAATAAGGTGTAATTTTTACCGAAATATGCACTGCGTAGAAACAGAAGCCCCCAAAAGTATTTACAAAATTGTTTTTTCTCCGATTTTGTCGCACAATGATTTTTTTCCGTTTCGTCGTGAATTTTTGGGTAAAATGACTGTCACTGCAAATTAGAATTGGTGACGCAAAAAATAAGCCATAATATGGATTTTTAGGTGGAAAATTGAAAGGGTTATGATTTTTAAAAGGTAAGGAGGAAAAAACGGAAAAACCCTGAGTCCTTAAGGGGTTAAGGACCTTTTACAAGGGGCAACATGGGCCACACAAAAAAGAACTGGTGGGGTTGTTTTTACGCAGTGTACAGTAAAAATGACGTATTGTTGTAATCATACTGACCTACAGAATACTTATTTATATAGATTGTTCTACTTTAAAAAGAAAATACACATTGTCTTTAGAAAAGAAATAGGCTTTAAATTGCCCTATTCTGACCGCTATAACTTTTTTTTATTTATTACAGAATTGTATGAAGGCTCATTTTTTGCGCTGTGGTTTGTATTTTTATTTTTAGATGGGACATCTTGATTCCTTTCTAATATATTCTTTTGCTATATGATATGACCAAAAATCAGCAATTCTGGTTTCTGATTATCTTTTTATTACACCATTCATCGTACAAGATCATAAACATAATTTAATAGTTTACAAAAATATGCATGCGGTGATACCAAATATATATATATTTTTTTGTTTGACAGGGTGATATGAATTTTATTTAATTTTTTTATATGGGAGGGGGATTTTAATAGTTTTAGAAACTATATATTTTTTTTTTTGTTCAGATTTATGGCAAACATTATTTTTTTTTTTTATTCCCCTTTATACATTTTCATAGTTAGTACAGTGGAAAAAAAGGCAATACCCTCAAGTTCAACCAGGGGAGTGGTTTGGGTAACTCTATGTGGATAACTCTAAGAATTCTATACACTAAATAATTACATAAAATTCTAACATAAGCGTTAAAGGGGGCACTCCGCCTCTAGTCTATGGGGGCGTCACAGACACGCCCCTCTTGAAGTCAGGCCTCGCCCTCTCAATGCAAGTCTATGGCGGCCGCCACGCCCCCATTAATTTGCATTGAGGGGGCGTGGTGTGACGCCACGACCCCCGCCGACCGCTCTGTGTTAGGAACAAAATGTTCCAAACGCTGGGGCAGTGGAGTACCCCTTTGGATACCAGCTTTCCCATAGAGATGCTCAGAGGGGGTGCACCTCCCGCAATCACACTTGTCCACTATCCTAGATTTTCTTTAACCAGACTACCCCTTGAATGTTATTTTGCTTTAGAAATTCATCCAAACCAGCTCCTGACCTGAGGTAAACCATTCCACACTTTCACAGTTCTTGTAAAGAAGGCTTGTCACCTCTATAGACTGAACTTATATTTTTTTCTTTCTCTTTTTTTTTTTTTCTGTAGGTGGAAGCAAAACACTACTTGTCCAAGAGACAAAAACGGAACACCATCTACTTGTGCCTCATGACAATCCACTTGTCCTGGTACATAAAATAATTTTAACCAAAACAGTCTGTAAAAAAAGTATTTATTAGTCTATTTATTTAGTTGTTGCACTTTTGTTTTTTTCCTCGCCCTATAATGGTCATAACTCTTATTTTTCTATCTCTATATGAGGGCTTGTTTTTTGCGGGCCCAATTGTACCTTGTAATGACACATTGAATTTTTCTATAACATATGCTCTGAAACAAAAAAATAAATAAATTTGGGACGTGAAATAAAAATTCATTTTTGAAATTTGGGGATTTTCTTTTTTACGCCATTCACCTTGCGGTCAAACTTGGTCAAAATGTTATTGTGATGCTTTAGGTCGGCATAATTACAGCAATACCAAATGTGTTTAGTTTCTGTCATGTTTTACTAATTTAAGAGAATTCAAAACTTTTTAGTATTGCAATTTTCTGATCCCTATAAGAAAAAAATTTCTGTATACTGAGCTGTATGAGGGCTTATTATTGCACCATAATCTGCTGTTTGTTTTGGTACAATTTTGTTATTGATCAGACTTTTTGATCGCTTTTCACTTTTTCTGGGATATAATGCTATGATATAAAAAATGCAATTCTAAATTTGGTATTTTTGTTATGTTAGTGCCATTGACTGTACGGGATATTTATGTTATATTTTAATAGTTCGGACAATTACGCACGCTTCAGTACCAAATACGTTTGTTTGTATCATGTTTTTTATATGAAAAATTGGAAAAGGGGGGGTGATGTGAAATTTTGCTATGGAAGGGTGTGTTTTTTAAACTTTAATAAAAGTTTTTTTTTCGTTGTTTTTTTTTACATTTTCTTATTCTTTTAGGGGAATTTAACAAAGAATCATTTTAACTTTCTCATACAGATCAGTGAAGTTCCATAGAACTCCATTGATCTGTGCGATCTTTGCTCATTTGGCTGAGCCTGTTCCAGGCAGGCTCAATCAAGTGCAGATCCATGGCAGCAAGGGATGAAAGGAAAGCCCTACGGCTACCTCCACAGTGGATCGCCCCCCCCCCCCCCCCCCATGAAAAATTTACCTGCCCAGTGCCTGGAACTGCATGTCCCAGGCATCGGGCGATAGGATTTCCATGTGCCTGACTTTATTTTGTTGTAGGGGGTCACTTAGATACTTAAACAAGTTGATCATTTTCTCCCATGGCTTATTTTATGGTAAAATCCAATATCCAGAATGGTGGTGCACTGTTGTAACCAATGTGGATGTCAGGCGCAAGCTACAGAGGTTGAACCACTTTCTGAGTATAATCTAAAAACAGAAGGTACAGCAGCATGGAATAAAAGAGTGTTTGTTAGACAATTGTGGTAGGGAAAATCTGCAACTCTTGAACCCTTTTATAGGGTCTTTACGAACCATTGCAAAACTGGCAGTTTAAATTAGTGTCATTTTAACACGCTACTACCCCATGTTCACAACTTGTGAATAATGCTGACGATACTGGCAGTGATTTAAGACTGGTAAAGCCAAAGCCGAAATAACATGTTTGTCTTGGTTTCTTCTCCTGGATAAGTCTAACATTGCAATACATTTGCTTTGATTTCCTTTTTAGATTGCTAATGGAATACATTTCACATCCTGGGTCTCTGACACTTGCAGCAGGAATAGCATGTGGTGTTTTTCTAGGCTGGAGCCTGCGTGGTCGCTATGGACGGTCCCGGAACATCGCAAGCATAGCAGGAAATGATTTGGGAAGTGAATCAAGTGTAATGGGAGAGGGTGGAGAGTTCAAGATGGTGTTAGTAGTCCGTAATGATTTAAAAATGGGAAAAGGAAAAGTGTCTGCACAGTGCTCACATGCTGCAGTATCAGCCTACAAGCAGCTCCAAAAGAGGAATCCTGACTTGCTCAAGCAATGGGAATACTGTGGACAACCAAAAGTAGTGGTGAAAGCACCAGATGAAGGAACTTTAGTTGAACTTCTCTCTCAAGCAAAGCAACTTGGATTAACTATTAGTTTAATACAGGATGCTGGTCGTACTCAGATTGCACCTGGATCGCGAACTGTCCTAGGTGTTGGACCAGGTCCTGCCAACTTAATTGATCAAGTGACTGGACATTTAAAACTCTATTGATGACTCCATGCATTATATATGAAATGTAGTGGCTCTTGTATTTTACAATAAAATCTCAATATATTTGCTATGGCACGTGTGCAATGTTTCTGTTGTCCCCTTTCCCTGATACTTATTGCTCACAGGCATCATTTCCACATTTACTCACTTTTGAGTTTAACATTAGACATAACAGATTCTTGTCAAGAAACCAATGTGGATATTGACTGCCAAATTTTACAAGGATTGTCCAGCTTTAAAGCAAAGGCATCTGCATGGTAAAATAAAACAAAAGCCTTTGCTTACCTGTTAACTTATCTATTAGTTATTATTATTCAACCACAATGACCATGGACTTTAGAGTCCAACAAATTAGGTTAGTATGGACTGTTTGCTTATATACAGTGGGGCAAAAAAGTATTGTCAGCCATCAATTGTGCAAGTTCTCCCACTTGTAATTTTGTAATTTTCAACATAGGTATACCTCAACTATGAGAGACATTGTGAGAAAAAGAAATCTGTAAAATCACTGTCTGATTTTTAAAGGTTTTGACAAGGTTATCACACACTGTTGCTGGTATTTTGGCCCATTCCTCCATGCAGATCTCTAGAGCATTGATGTTTTGGGACTGTCGCTGGGCAACACAGACTTTCAACTACAAAGGTTTCTATGGGGTTGAGATCTGGAGACTGGCTAGGCCACTCCAGGACCTTGAAATGCTTCTTATGAAGCCACTCTTTCGTTGCCCAGGCGGTGTGTTTGGGATCATTGTCATGCTGAAAGACCCAGCCACGTTTCGTCTTCAATGCCCTTTCTGATGGAAGGAGGTTTTCATGCAAAATCTCACGATACATGGCCCCATTCATTCTTTCCTTTACACGGATCAGTCGTCCCGGTCCCTTAGCAGAAAATGATGTTTCCACCCCCATGCTTCACAGTAGGTATGGTGTTCTTTGGATGCAACACAGCATTCTTTCTTCTTTAAACATGACAAGTTTTTACCAAAAAGTTCTTCTTTGGTTTCATCTGACCATATGACATTCTCCCAATACTCTTTTGGATCATCCAAATGCTCTCTAGCAAACTTCAGACAGGCCTGGACATGTACTGGCTTAAAGGACATCTGCAGTGCTGGGCAACATTTTTTTATTTTTTATCTCCTTTAATAGGTCTTTTAAAGACATCACCCCCGTCACAATTGGCCCAGCCGTTCTACCTTTATCAGCACACGAATTACTGAGGAGAAGTGAAAGTAAAGCTACATCTACCATCATGCCTTGTGCTTACTTCCTGTAAGCTGCTACCCTCCCCCTGTTCTATCCCCCGAGCACATTATAATATTGTAACGCCCATATCTCCCTCCCCTATGCATATACCCTCCCCTTCTGCTTATCTCCCCCTCCCCACGCTGGCTCCTGTCCAGTGATGAAGCAGCTGCCTCCATGCTCATGTTAGATCCTAGCTATATAGACAGACAGTCTGCATAGCTAGAATCAGCAGTGTCGGCACTGGAAAGTGGAAAGTGAAAGTAAAAATGGTAAAAAACATAATTGTTTGTCTATAAAACTGTCCTGACAGGGGTCCCTCCATCTTTTTCACAACTACAACTCCAGGCATGCCCAGTTATTTGTTATGCTGTTCGGGCATGCTGGGAATTGCAGTGGTGCCTCCAGCTGTTGCAAGACTACAAATCCCAGCATGCCTTGTCACCATTCTGCTGTATGTGCATGCTTGGAGTTGCAGAGGTGACTCCAGCTCTTGCAAGACTACACATCCCAGCATGTCCTGACAGCTTTCTGCTGTACGTGCATGCTTGGAGTTGCAGTTGTGCCTCCGGCTGTTGCAAGACTACATATCCCAGCATGACCTGTCAGCTTTCTGCTGTTCGTGCATGCTTGGATTTGCAGCGGTGCCTCCAGCTGTTGCAAGACTACAAATCTCAGCATGTGTGATCCAGTGTATACAGCAGAGCAGGGTGTGTGATCGAGTGTTTGATCATATGCATACAGCAGAGCCGAGTGTGCGATCATATGTATACAGCAGAGCAGAGTGTGTGATCAAGTGTATACAGTAGAGCCGAGTGGGTGATCGAGTGTATACAGCAGAGCCGAGTGTGTTCATATGTATACAGCAGAGCCGAGTGTGTGACCAAGTGTATACAGTAGAGCCGAGTGGGTGATCGAGTGTATACAGCAGAGCCGAGTGTGTGTTCATATGTATACAGCAGAGCCGAGTGGGTGATCGAGTGTATACAGCAGAGCCGAGTGTGTGTTCATATGTATACAGCAGAGCCGAGTGTGTGATCGAGTGTATACAGCAGAGCCGAGTGTGTGATCGAGTGTATACAGCAGAGCCGAGTGTGTGATTGTGTGTATACAGCTGAGCCGAGTGTGTGATTGTGTGTATACAGCTGAGCAGAGTGTGTGATTGTATACAGCAGAGCCGAGTGTGTGATTATGTGTATACAGCAGAGCTGAGTGTGTGATCAAGTGTATACAGCAGAGCAGAGGCTCTGCTGTATACACTGGATCGCACACAATTGCACACTCGGCTCTGCTGTATGCACATAATCACACACTTGGCTCTCCTGTATACACTCAATCCCACAAGTAGTCTCCTGGGAGTTGTAGTTCACCAACACCTATATTGTCTCTCTAGTCTCCTGGGATTTGTAGTTCACCAACACCTCTATTGTATCTCTGTAGTTTCCTGGGATTTGTAGTTCACCAACACCTCTATTGTATCTCTGTAGTTTCCTGGGAGTTGTAGTTCACCAATACCTATATTGTATCTCTGTAGACTCCTGGGAGTTGTAGTTCACCAACTCCTCTATTGTATCAGTAGTCTCCTGGGAGTTGTAGTTCATACACTAGTGTTTCCCAACCAGGGTGCCTCCAGATGTTGCAAAACTACTACTATCAGTATTCCCTGGTTGGGAAATACTGGCATACACACACACATAGCAGGGACTACAACTCCCAGCATGTCATTCAGTAGTCCCCGTCCCCCCCCCCCTCTCTCACACACAGAAATCATCTCCAGTATGATATTCATTCCCTGTAATCTATACACCACCAGCCCCTGCAGTGTAATGTCTCCTTCACACACATGTCCTCCCCCTCCCTGCTCTGTGTTTCCCCCGTGAAAACTTGAAACCGCCCCGTGATAAGTGAGGTCCTGTGTAGACAGAGCAGGGGAGGGGGGAGGAGCTGTGTACGTCCTCATTCTCCCCCTGCTTGAATCTTACAGATAGGAGACAGAAAGAGATTACAGATAGGGGCGTTTCTGAGGCTGAGCCTATGGCTGCCTCAGAAAGCGCCCGCTTATGCATATGCATAAGCAGTTAGGACTCGACGGAGGCTAGGGGGAGCACAAACACTGCTGGGAAGAGATCTCCGTCCCCAAGATGGCGGCTGCAATGTAATGAATAGGGGACGGACGCAGGACTACTGGACCATGCTGGCAACTCTAATATATCAGAAACGGCTGCATATAGGTAAATATAACTATTTGACTGAATTGTATAACTTTTGTTTGGGGAACATTTGGGCAGGGATTTTTGACAACTACAGTTGTCCTTTAAGCAGGAGGACACATCTGGCATTGCATGATTTGAGTCCCTACTGAGGGTAGCCTTTGTTACTTTGGTCCCAGCTCACTGCAAGTCATTCACTAGGTTCCCCCGTGGGGTTCTGGGATTTCTGCTCACTGTTCTTGTGATAATTTTGACACCACAGGGTAAGATCTTGTGTGGAGCCCCAGATCGAGGGAGATTATCAGTGGTCTCGTATGTCTTCCATTTTCTCATAATTGCTCCCACAGTTGATTTCTTCACACCAAGCTGCTTGCCTATTGTAGATTCAGTCTTCCCAGCCTGGTGCAGATGTACAATTTTGTTTCTGGTGTCCTTCGACAGCTCTTTGGTCTTAACCATAGTGTAGTTTGGAGTGTGACTGTTTGAGGTTGTGGACAGGTGTCTTTTATACTGATAAAAAGTCCAAACAGGTGCCATTAATACATGTAACGAGTGGAGGACAGAGGAGACTCTTAAAGAGAAGTTACATCTCTGTGAGAGCCAGAAATCTTGCTTGATTGTAGGTGACCAAATACTTTTTTTTACCGAGGAATTTACTGATTAATTCATTAGAAATACTACAATGTGATTTCCCAATGTGATTTACAATGTGATACAATGTGAATTTTTTTTTTACGTGTACGCCATTATGTTTTATATATTTTTTTATGGAATTTGGAAAAAGGGGGGTGATTTAAACTTTTAATATGGATGTTATTAATGGGTGTTCTTTAAAATATATATATATAATATATATATATATATAATTTTTTTTTTTTTTAACTTAAACTTTTTTTTAGTCCCCTTAGGAGAAATCATTAGATTCCTCATACAGATCAATGTAGTTCTATAGAACTACATTGATTTGTGTGCTCTGTGCTTGATTGATAAAGCCTAGTTCAGCCAGGCTTTATCAATCTCAGAGCCAGTACCTCGGCTTACCTCGGGGGGGGCATCCACCCCACTGGACCACCAGGGAGTGTTCAAAGGTGTCTTCTGACAGCGGCGATCTAAAGGGTTAATAGCCGGCCATGGCAATCGGCTATTAACGGCAGTCCCCAGCTACAAGAATCAGCTGGGGGCCGGCCGGTATGGACGCCATGTACTGTTAACGGCACAAGGACGTGATTACACATCCTTGGTCGTTAACAGGTTAATAAAGAAAATGGCTCTTGAAAATCCCACCACGAGGGGTCCCTATACCTACTGGAACACTAACGAGTCATGCAGCAGCCTCAGGCTTGTCCATGGGTCATGGACAAGGCTGCATGATCAGACACACCAATCACCCCAACCACCACAAGGGAGGGACATGCCCCCTTCCCCTGAGAGGATTTCTAACACTATTGGGGAGATTTATCAAAACCTGTGCAAAAGAAAAATTGCCCAGTTGCCCATAGCAACCAATCAGATTTCTTGTTTCATTTTTAACAAGGCCTCTGCAGAATGAAAGAAACGATCTGATTGGTTGCTATGGGCAACTCAGCAATTTTTCCTCAGGACAGGTTTTGATAAATCTCCCCCTATGAGCTAATAAAAATAGGTATTTTATAAGATAAATATAGGTGACAAAGGCATAAAATTTAGGTACTGAGTAACATATGGAGAAATTTTTTTTTTAATATTTAGTTTTACCACCTTTTGAGGCGGTCACTGCAATCCAGCGATTTCTGTAACTCTCAATGAGACTTCTGCAAATACAAATACACAGCTCTGCAAATACAAATGTACAAACAACACAATGTACCTCCAAGTCAATCACACTTCAGTGTTGCTTCCTGAGTGGACAGTGTGATTTCACAGATCGACAATCAATTTCACATGCTGTTGTGCAAATAAGACAGACAACAGGTGGGAATTATAGGCAATTAGCAAGACACCCTCAATAAAGGAGTGGTTCTGCAGGTGGTGACCACAGACCACTTCTTAGTTCCTATGCTTCCTGGCTGATGTTTTGGTCACTTTTGAATGCTGGCGGTGCTTTCACTCTAGTGGTACCATGAGACGGAGTCTACAACCCACACAAGTGGCTCAGGTAGTGCAGCTCATCCAGGATGACACATCAATGCGAGCTGCGGCAAGAAGGTTTGCTGTGTCTGTCAGCATAGTGTCCTGAGCATGGAGGCGCTACCAGGAGACAGGCCAGTATATCAGGAGACATGGAGGAGGCAAACAACCCAGCAGCAGGACCGCTACCTTTGCCTTTGTGCAAGGAGGAGCACTGCCAGAGCCCTGCAAAAGGACCTCCAGCAGGCCACAAATGTGCATGTGTCCACTCAAACGGTCAGAAACAGACTCCATGAGGGTGGTATGAGGGCCCGATGTCCACAGGTGGGGGTTGTGCTTACAGCCCAACACCGTGCAGGATGTTTGGCGTTTGCCAGGGAACACCAAGATTGGCAAATTCACCATTGGCGCCCTGTGCTCTTCACAGATGAAAGCAGGTTCACACTGAGCACATGTGACAGACGTGACAGAGTCTGGAGATGACGTGGAGAACGTTCTGCTGCCTGCAGCATCCTGCCGCATGACCGGTTTTGTGGTGGTTCAGTAATGGTGTGGGGTGGCATTTCTTTGGGGGGCCGTACAGCCCTCCATATGCTTGCCAGAGATAGCCTGACTGCCATTAGGTACCAAGATGAGATCCTCAGACCCCTTGTGAGACCATATGCTGGTGCCGCAATGCAAGACAATGCTAGACCTCATGTGACTGGAGTGTGTCAGCAGTTCCTGCAAGAAAAAGTCATTGATTTTATGGACTGGCCTGCCCTTTCCCCAGACCTGAATCTGATTGAGCACATTTGGGACATTATGTCTTGCACCACAGACTGTCCAGGAGTTGGCGGATGCTTTACTCCAGGTCTGGGAGGACATCCCTTAGGAGACCATCCGCCACCTCATCAGGAGCACACTACTGAACCTCATTTTGGCTAGTTTTAAGGACATTACATCAAAGTTGGATCAGCCTGTAGTGTGGTTTTCCACATTGATTTTGAGTGTGACTCCATCTCAGGACCTCCATGGGTTGATAAATTTGATTTCCATTGATAATTTTTGTGATTTTGTTGTCAGCACATTCAACTATGCAGAGACGAAAGAATTTCATACGATTTAATTTATTCAGATCTAGGATGTGTTCTCTTAGTGTTCCCTTTATTTTTTTGAGCAGTGTAGATCAAAATACATATTGTGCATTTGCTGCTATGTTTCTGTTTCTCCATTTTGCTTTACAATTGGAGTATTTTCCCTCTTTCATAGCCAGCACTCTACTCCACCCATTTGGCCCACCTGCATGTGGGATCCCTCCTAGAATTCTCCCAGCCCTCTGGCAGGGAGCACTTGGTAGGTGTTCACACTGGTGTGGTGCGGTGGTCATTTTTACAGTAGTGCTTTGTCTGTGGGGTGGCCAGGGGCTTGGCCGGGCTGCCTGGCCACTGGGTCGCTGTGGGCCTGGTGTCGCGGTGGCAGTGGCCAACGCTACGCCAGTGTTTGGTTAGGGACCCACTTTGAATAGGTGGCCTTGACGTGGCGAGTGGGCTTGTACTTTTTGATCAAACTGTATACTAACAACCTGTTCGTTTTTGAATTTATGCTGAGAAGCAAAACACATTGTGGATGTGCGGCTATGTTTCTGTTTCTCCATTTTTTGTTTTACATTATGCTCCATAATGCCTTGATAGTCTTGAGAATTCATTGTACTCTGTACAGATTTAAGACACCCTGGTGCAGGATGCAGCAAAGAAACCCCAAAACATACTCAAGCCTTCTCTATGCTTCACACTGGGTACAGTGTTTTTTTTTTTTTGTTTGTGTTTGTTTGTAGGCTTCAGTTTTTGTATCAGGGAACATAGAGCTGATGTGACCTGCCAATAAGCTGGTGGCAAATTTCAGTCTCACTTCTTTATGATTTGCTTTTTAGCAGTGGTGTCCTCCTCGGTCATCTTCCATTAAAGTGTTCCGGTCAGATCACAGAAAAGAAAATTCTTATATTTGTTACTTACTAGCTACTCGTTCATGCAGATTCTTTACATGTTTTGCATGTGTCTAGCTTCTGTATTTGGCTTACAAATTACTCTGTTATACTGCTCACTTCTTCTGACATCCACTGTTTAGGAAGGGGCATGTCCGAGTCAAGCACTGAGCCTGCCCTCACTTGCCATCCATTTACTTCTGCCCTGAATCTGCTGTGGTGTGCTGGGTCTCTTCATCCAATCATTGAAGGCTGCCCTGTAACCTCCTCTCTGTTTACAGACAGGAGTCTGATGGACAGGATAGAAAGAGCACAGAGGATGGCTAGGTCTGCCCTCACTTCCAGGACTTTGTCCCAGTCTTTCCTTCAGCTGAGACAAAGATGATGCTGCAGCTGGACAGGACCATGTTCTGGATGGTATGGGGACCCCTTAGTGTTATGATTTCTGACACCAATGTTCTATATATCATCTATATACAGTATCCTGCATAAGTGAGTCCACCTCACATTTGTGTAAATATTTTATTATGTCTATTCATATGAAAAAATTACACACAGCTACAATGTAAAATAGTAAATATGTCAATATATCTCTGTCTGAGGAATCTAATGATTCCTCATATAAGTGTAATAAAGTGTTAAAAAAAAAAAGGTTTTAATAAAAGTTTGAAAGACACTCATTAACCCAGTGGTCTTCAAACTGTGGTCCTCCAGATGTTACAAAACTACAATTCCCAGCATGCCAGAACAGCCGTTGGCTGTCCGGGCATGCTGGGAGTTGTAGTTTTGCAACATCTGGAGGGCCACAGTTTGAAGACCGCTGCATTAACCCCTTCCATGTTAAAAGTTCAAATCACCCCCTTTTCCTATATAAAAACATGTAAACATAATAAAAATAAACATATTTGGTATTGCTTTGTGCGTAATTGTACAACCTATTAAAATATAACATTATGTATCCCGTACGGTAAATGTAAAAAAAATACCAAACCACAGATTTGCAATTTTTATAATATCCCAGAAAAAAAAGTTAAAAAGTCAGATCAATGCCAAAATGGTACCGATACAAAAAACAGATTATGGCGCAAAATATGAGCCCTCATACAGCCTGGTATGCGGAAAAAAAAAAAAAAAGCTACAGGGGTTAAAAAATGGCAATTCAAAAAATTAGAAAAATTCCAGAATGAGTAAAACATGACGTAAACGATACAAATCTGGTATTGCTGTAATCAAGCGGCCTAAAGTATAAAGCTAACATGTTACCTCAACCACAAGGTAAATTGCGCAGAAAAGAAAACCACCAAATCTGCAAAATTATTTTTTACTATTTCAATTTCACTTCACCTAATATATATATATATATATATATATATATATATTTTTTTTTTTTTGGTTCAGAGAATATGTTATTGAAAAAATAAAAGGTGTCATTATATTAGGTAGTTATGGCTATTATAGGGCGACGTGGAAAAAATGAGAGCGTAAAAGCGAAAATTGGCCCGGACAAGTGGATTGTCATGAGGGACAAGTAGATTTTGATCCATTTTAGTCCCGTGGACAAGTAGTTTTTTATAAAATTTCCACACCCCTGATTAAGATTTTTTAATAGAAGTCATTTACAAAAATGTTTAACTTTCTGGCACCAGTTGATTTAAAACATTTTTTTTTTTCCAGTGGAGTACCCCTTTAAAGGAAATATGCAGCCATAACAACTTATCCCCCAGGATAGGGGATAAGTGTCTCTGCCACGGCTTTCCTGCATGACGCTGCGGCCGACACGCCTTCTCCATGTAGTTCTATGGGAGAGGCAGGGAGGCAGCGTTCGTGCCTCCCACCTCTCCAAAAGAGCTGGAGAGTAATTTACAAATATGTTTAAAGGGGTAGTCCAGTGGTGAAAAACTTATCCCCTATCCTAAGGATAGGGGATAAGTTTGAGATCGCGGGGGGTCCGACCGCTGGGGCCCCCTGCGATCTCTCTGTACGGGGCCCCGGCTCTCCGCCGAGATAGCGGGTGTCGACCCCCACACGAGGCGGCGGCCGACACGCCCCCTCAATACATCTCTATGGCAGAGCCGGAGATTGCCGAAGGCAGCGCTTCGGCTCTGCCATAGAGTTGTATTGAGGGGGCGTGTCGGCCGCCGCCTCGTGCGGAGGTCGACACGCCCCCTTCCAGCGGGCTGTCGGGGCTCCGTACAGGAGATCGCGGGGGGCCCCAGGGGTCGGACCCCCCGCGATCTCAAACTTATCCCCTATCCTTAGGATAGGGGATAAGTTGCTCACCACTGAATCACCACTGGACTACTCCTTTAAACTTTCTGGCACCAGTTGATTTAAAAAAAAAAAAAAAAAGTTTTCCAGTGGAGTACCCCCTTTTAAGCCTCTTGAGCATGGATTTCAGCAGAGCTTCACAGGTTCCCACTAAAGTCCTCTTCCACTCTTCTATGACCACATCACAGAGCTGGTGGATGTTAAAGACCTTTCACTCCCCCACCACAGATGCCGAATAGGGTTTGGAGACAGGCTTGGCCAATCCATCACCTTTACCCTCAGCTTCTTTAGCAAGACATTGATCATTGTGGAGATGTGTTTGGGGTCAGTATCATGTTGGAATACTTCCCTGTGGCCCAGTCACCAAAGGGAGGACGTCATGCTCAGCTTCAGTATGTCATAGTACATGTTGGTATTCATGGTTCCCTCAATCAAGTGTAGCTCCCTAGCGCCAGCAGCACTCATGCAGCCACAGACCATGACACGCCCACAAGACCACTTTGGCATTTTAGTCTAGGAGGTTTGCCCTGACCTTCATGTAACCATTTTAAACAATGTGTGGGAGATATAGCGGGAGAGAAATGAAATAAGTACAAATATTAACCCCTTCCTGACCCATGACATACATGTACGTAATGGGTCGGCTCCCATTCTATAACGCAGGGCCACGCCGTGGCCCCGCGTCATGGCGGGTCGGGCCCGGCACCTAGCAACGGCCGGGATCCGTGGCTAATATCGCGCGGCAGTGATCACGGTGCCGTGCGCTATTAACCATTTAGACGCGGCGTTCAAAGTTGAACGCCGCGTCTAAAGTGAAAGTAAACTAATGCCGGTTAGCTCAGGGAGTTGTTCAGGATCGCCGTGGCAAAATCGCGGCATCCCGAACAGCTTACAGGACAGCCGGAGGATCCCTACCTGCCTCCTTGCTGTCCGATCGCCGAATGACTGCTCATTGCCTGAGATCCAGGCATGAGCAGTCAAGCGGCAGAATGATTGATCACTGGTTTCGTATTAGAAACCAGTTATCAATGTAAAAGATCAGTGTGTGCAGTGTTATAGGTCCCTATGGGAGCTATAACATTGCAAAAAAAATAAAAATAATGAATAAAGATCATTTAACCCCTTCCCTAATAAAAGTTTGAATCACCCCCCTTTTCCCATTTTAAAAAAAAAAAAAACTGTGTAAATAAAAATAAACATATGTTGTATCGCCGCGAGCGGAAATGTCAGATTTATAAAAATATAAGGTTAATTAAACCGCATGGTCAATGGCGTACGCGCGAAAAAATTCCAAATTACAAAATAGCGTACCGTATTTATCGGCGTATAACACACACTTTTTAGGCTAAAATTTTTAGCCTAAAGTCTACGTGCGTATTATACGCCGATACCGCCCCAGGAAAGGCAGGGGGAGAGAGGCCGTCGCTGCCCGCTTCTCTCCCCCTGCCTTCCCTGGGGTCTAGAGCCCTGCTGCCGGCCCTTATCTCCCCCTAGCTATCGGCGCCGCTGCCCGTTCTGTCACCCTGTCTATCGGTACCGGCGCCGACAGCCAGGGGGAGAGAAGGGGCAGCGGCACCCATTGCCGGCGCCGCTGCCCCGTTGCCTCCCCCCATCCCCGGTGGCATAATTACCTGGGTCGGGTCCGCGCTGCAGCAGGCCTCCGGCGTGCGTCCCCTTCGTCGTTGCTATGCGCTGCACGGCGGGGCGCATGACGTCAGTGCGCCGTGCCGTGCATAGCAACAACGCAGGGGACGCACACCGGAGGCCTGCTGCAGCGCGGACCCGACCCTGGCTGTCGGCGTCGCTTCTCTCCCCCTGGCTATCGGCACCGGCAATGGGGCGCCGGCACCGATAGTCAGGGGGACAGAACGGGCAGCGGCGCCGATAGCCAGGGGGAGAGAAGGGCCGGCAGCAGGGCTCTAGACCCCAGGAAAGGCAGGGGGAGAGAAGCGGGCAGCGACGGCCTCTCTCCCCCTGCCTTTCCTGGGGATGTATCGGGGTATACAAACTTTTTTTACCCAAATATCCTTGGTAAAATGAGGGTGCGTGTTATAGGCCAGTGCGTGGTATACCCCGATAAATACGGGGTATTTTTGGTCACTTTTTATATCATGAAAAAATGAATAAAAAGCGATCAAAAAGTCCTATCAATGCAAAAATGGTACCGCTAAAAACTTCAGACGCAAAAAATTAGCCCTCATACTGACCCAT
Source organism: Hyla sarda (assembly GCF_029499605.1). NCBI lineage: Eukaryota > Metazoa > Chordata > Amphibia > Anura > Hylidae > Hyla > Hyla sarda. Next base: position 234,716,300 of record NC_079190.1, on the reverse strand, counting down.
ATGCAGAAACATAAAAAAGTTATAAGGGTTAGAATGAGAATTTTAAACGTATACATTTTCCTGCATGTAGTTATGATTTTTTTCAGAAGTACGACAAAATCAAATATAAAAGTAGGATATCAATTTAATCGTATGGACCTACAGAATAAAGATAAGGTGTCATTTTTACCGAAAAATGAACTATGTAGAAACGGAAGCCCCCAAAAGTTACAAAATGGTGTTTTTTCTTCAATTTTCTCTCACAATGATTTTTTTTTCCCGTTTCGCCATAGATTTTTGGGTAAAATGACTAATGTCATTACAAAGTAGAATTGGTGGTGCAAAAAATAAGCAATCATATGGATTTTTAGGTGCAAAATTGAAAGAGTTATGGTTTTTTAAAGGTAAGGAGGAAAAAATGAAAGTGCAAAAATGGAAAAACCCTGGGTCATGAAGGGGTTAACAAGCTGGCCAGTTGGTTGCTATGTGCAACTGGTCAGCTTTTCCTCTGCACAAGTTTGATAAATCTCCACAATTGACACTAATTGCCAAGGACAGAGGGAGAGTAGACCAGGATTGAAGCTGGGCATTTTTTTTGAAGAGAAGGGGGTCTGGATTAAGAGGGAAATAGGTAGCAAGCTTAGTGGTCACTTCAACACCTAAGTATCTTAATTGGTGAACCACTTGTTAACTGACGGGAAGTGAGGAGGGCAGCTGGAACCAAGTAGAAAGAAGCATTTAAGGGGTACTCCGGTGGGAATTTTTTTTTCCAATCAACTGGTACAATCAAGTTTACAGATTTGTAAATTACATCTATTTAAAAATCTTAATCCTTTCAGTACTTATCAGCTGCTGTATCCTTTACAGGAAGTGTATAATTCTTTTTTGTCTGACCACAGTTCTCTTTGCTGACACCTCTGTCCTTGTCAGAAACTGTCTAGAGCAGGAGAGGTTTACTATGGGGATTTACTCCTCTGTCTGTCTTAGGAACTGTCCAGAGTAGATGTCAGCAGAGAGCACTGTGGTCAGACTGGAAAGAACTATAAAACTTTCTCTGAAGTATACAGCAGCTGAGAAGTACTGGAAGGATTAAGATTTTTAAATAGAAGTAATTTACAAATCTCTACACACACAAGAAAAAATAAATTGCGGAGCAGCTCACCAGTTCCAAGGGATCAGGTCTGTGACATCGCGGTCAGGCGACAGGAAGGCTGAGATGTTACGGAGGGAATCAGACGTCTGATTCCCCCCGTAAAATCTCAGCCTCCCCGTCCTCCTGTCGCCTGACTGCGATGTCACAGACCTGATCCCTTGGAACTGGTGAGCTGCTCCGCAATTTATATTTTATGTGTAGATATTTGCCTGTTTTTTCTCAGCGTTAAGCACCACCCGTATTGATCTATGGGCTTTCAGTGTTCAGCTAACAGCACACATTGGTTTAACCCCTTAAGGATCGGGCATTTTTCCGTTTTTGCTCGTTTTTTCCTCCTTACATTTAAAAAGTCATAACTCTTTAAATTTTGCACCTAAAAATCTGTATTATGGCTTATTTTTTGCGCCACCAATTCTACTTTGTAATGATATCAGTCATTTTACCCAAAAATCTACGGCGAAACGGGAAAAAAAAATCATTGTGCGACAAAATTGAAAAAATACAGCCATTTTGTAACTTTTGGGGGCTTCCGTTTCTACGTAGTACATTTTTCTGTAAAAATGACACCTTCTCTTTATTCTGTAGGTCCATACGATTAAAATGATACCCTACTTATATAGGTTTGATTTTGTCTTACTTCAGAAAAAAATCATAAATACATGCAGGAAAATTTATACGTTTAAAATTGTCATCTTCTGACCTATAACTTTTTTATTTTTACGTGTTCAGGGCGCTATGAGGGTTCATTTTTTGCGCCATGATCTGAAGTTTTTGTCGGTACCATTTTTGCATTGATCTGACTTTTTGATCGCTTTTTATTCATCTTTTCATGATATAAAAAGTGACCAAAAATACGCTATTTTGGACTTTGGAATTTTTTTGCGCGTACGCCATTGACTGTGCGGTTTAATTAGTGGTATATTTTTTTTAATTCGGACATTTCCGCACGCAGCGATACCACATATGTTTATTTTTGTTTTTCTTTACACTTTTTTTTTTTTATTATTGGAAATGCCGAACTTTTATTAGGGGAAGGGATAATTCAAAGGGTTAATGATTTTTTTACACTTTTCTTTTGCAATATTATAGCCCCCATAGGGGGCTATAACATTTCATTTACTGATCTTTAACACTGTTCAATGCATCTCCATAGAGATGCAATGATCAGTGTTTTCGGCGATTGATTGCTCAAGCCTGGGTCTCAGGATCGAACGATCGGACTGCAGGAAGGAAGGTAAGAGACCTTCCTCCTGTAGTACAGCTGTTCGGGATGCCACGATTATACCGCAGCGATCCCGAACAGCTCCCTGAGCTAGCCGGGCACTTTTACTTTCACTTTTAGCCGCGTGGCTCAGCTTTGAGCGCTAAAATGTTAATAGCGCGCGACACCCCGATCAGTGCCGCGCGCTATTAGAGGCGGGTCCTGGCTTCACTAGGACGCCGGGCCCGCCGTGATATGATGCGGGGTCACCGTGGGACCCCGCGTTATATCACAGGAGCGGGACCAAGGACGTACTCATACGTCCTTGGTCCTTAAGGGGTTAATATTACATATTTATGGAAGGAATTATAACAGATTTTTCTCAGTTTTTTCCTTTTGTGGAGTGGTATCATTTACAAATCTGTTTAGCTCTTTGGCACCAGGTTTGTTTGTTTTTTTTATTAGTTTTTCCTCTGGAGTACCCCTTTAAAGAGGACTTGGCCCAACTGACTAAAGACCCAAAGAGGTCAAGTGAGCATAAAAAAGAGAGTAGTAAGGGTTCAGTGTCCGCTAAGTATATCAAACCATCACACACATATAGAGAGATCTTTTCAATCAGGGAGCCCCAGAGAATGCCACGAATAGAAGGCATAACTCTAACATACTGCCAGGGGCCCCACAGCGCAAACACATATTTAACCCCTTAAGGACTGAGCCCTTTTTTTTTTTTTTTTGCAATTATGACCACTGTCATTGCATTAATAACTCTGGGATGCTTTTACCGATTATTCTGATTCCGAGAGTTTTTTCATGACCTATTCTACTTTAACATAGTGGTAAATTTTCATCATTATTTGCATCCTTTCTTGGTGAAAAATCCAAAAATGTCATAAAAATTTAGCATTTTTCGAACTTTGAAACTCTCTGCTTGTAAGGAAAATGGATATTCCAAATAAATTATATTTTGATTCACATATACAATATGTCTACTTTATGTTGGCATCATAAAGTTGATATGTTTTTACTTTCGGAAGACATTAGAGGGCTTCAAAGTTCAGCAGCAATTTTCAAATTTTTCACAAAAATTTCAAAATTGGAATTTTTCAGGGACCAGTTCAGTTTTGAAGTAGATTTGAGGGGCTTTCATGTTAGAAATACCCCATAAATTACTCCATTATAAAAACTGCACCCCTCAAAGTATTCAAAATGACATGCAGAAAGTTTAACCCTTTAGGTGTTTCACAGGAATAGCAGCAAATTGGAGAAAATACTAAATCTTCATTTTTTACAATCACATGTTCTTGCAAAGCCATTTTTTTTTTATTTTTACAAGGGGTAAAAGAAGAGAAATCTCCCCCAAAATTTGTAATCCCAGTTCTTCCGAGTATGGAAATACCCCATGTGTGGACGTCAAGTGCTCTTCTGGCGCACTACAATGCTCAGAATAGAAGGAGTTGCATTTGGCTTTTGGAAAGCAAATTTTGCTGAAATGGTTTTTGGGGCGCATGTCACATTTAGGAAGCCCCTATGGTGCAAGGACAGAAAAAAAACCATGGCACATTATTTTGGAAACTACACCCCTCAAGGAATGCAACAAGGGGTACGGTGAGCCTTAACACCCGAAAGGTGTTTGACGACTTTTCGTTAAAGTTGGATGTGTAAATAAAAAATAAATGTCACCAAAATTCTGGTTTTTACCCAAATTTTACATTTTCACAAGGGGTAATAGAAGAAAATGCCTCAAATTAGTAACCTCATTTCTTCTGAGTATGGAAATACCCCATGTGTGGACGTCAAGTGCTCTGCTGGCGCACTACAATTCTCAGAAGGAGGAGCACCATTGGGCTTTTTTTGAGAGAGAATTTGTTTGGAATGGAAGTCAGGGGCCATGTTTGTTTACAAAGCCCCCCGTGGTGCCAGCACAGTGGATCCCCCCCCCCCCACATGTGATCCCATTTTGTAAACTACACCACTCACAGAATTTAATAAGGGGTGCAGTGAGTATTTACACCCCACTGGCGTTTGACAGATCTTTGGAACAGTGGGCTGAGCAAATGAAAAATTACAGAGGGCTCAGACACCTGTGGGGCGTAATTGCTCACAGCACCCCATATTACATTCCGTGAGGGGTGTAGTTTCCAAAATGGGGGTCACATGTGGGGGGATCCATTGTTCTGGCACCATTGGGGCTTTGTAAACACACATGGCCTTCAATTCCGGACAAATTTTCTCTATAAAAGCCCAATGGTGCTCCTTCTCTTCTGAGCATCGTAGTTCACCCGCAGAGTACTTAACATCCACATATGAGGTATGTTCTTACTCAGAAGAAATGGGGTTACAAATTTTGGGGGGCTTTTTCTTTCCTATTTTCCCTTGTGAAATTGAAAAGTTTAGGGTAACACCAGCATTTTAGTTAAATTTCTTCTGACCAACCAATAGCAGGGATTTGAGGGGTGGCACCCCTGCCACCTAACTCCTATCCCTTCAGGGGGACCGGGGGTGTCTTGGACACCCACGATCCCCCTTATTTTCCGGGTCACTGGAGATCGCCAAGTCTGAATTTTCTGGCGATCGACAACATGGGGGGGTTCAGGACTCCCCTGGGCAATGTGCCGGGATGTCTGCTGAATGATTTAATCAGGCATCCCGGTCCGGCGGCGGGGACCGAAATTTCCACGGGCATACCCATACGCCCTCAGTCCTTAAAGATTTTAAAACGGGGGCGTATGGATACGCCCGGCATCCTTAAGGGGTTACAATGACCACTGCCTTTCTAAAGAAGCTAAGAGTAAAGCCCCCCAAAATTTGTAACCCCATTTCTTCTGAGTAAGAACATACCTCATATGTGGATGTTAAGTACTCTGCGGGTGAACTACGATGCTCAGAAGAGAAGGAGCACCATTGGGCTTTTATAGAGAAAATTTGTCCGGAATTGAAGGCCATGTGTGTTTACAAAGCCCCAATGGTGCCAGAACAATGGATCCCCCCGCACCAGTGTACAAGAAAGATATAGTGGAGCTGGAGAAGGTTCAAAGATGGGCAACCAGAGTAAGAGCCGGTTCACACTAGGTTTGTAGTGTACGGGTGCCGGATCCGGTTGGGAGGAGCGAAAACCGACCACTCCCGTACCCCGACCAGAACCCCATTTATTTCAATGAGCCGACCGGAGTCAATCGCCGACTCCGGTCGGCTCATTTTATGCCCCGTATATTGTTCTCTAACTGGACCTAAAACCGTGGTATACCACGGTTTTAGGTCCGGCGGAAAAACCATATACGGGGCAAAAATTAGTTATGGGACTGGACTGTTTTTTTTGCTCCTCCCAAACTTAGTGTGAGCCCAGCCTAATACGGGAGATGGGAGGACTACAGTACCCAGAAAGATTATCAGAATTAGGGTTATTTAGTTCAGAAAAAAGACTGTTATGGGCGACCTAATAACTATGTATAAATATATCAGGGGACAGTACAGAGATCTCTCCCATGATGTATTTATACCCATGACTGTATCTATAACATGGGGGAATCCTCTTCATTTAGAGGAAAGAAGGTTTCTACACCAGCACAGACGAGTGTTCTTTACTGTAACAGCAGTGAGACTGTGGAACTCTCTTCCGGAGGAGTTGGTCATGGTGAGCTCTGTAAAGGAGTTCAAAAGGGGACTGGGTGCATTTTTGGAGAATAACAACATTACAGGTTATGTATTCTAGATTTATAGGGACAGAAGGTTGATCCAGGGATTTATTCTGACTGCCATATTTAGAGTCGGGAAGGAATTTTTACCTCAAATATGAGTTTTTTTTTTTGCCTTCCTCTGGATCAACTCCGTAGGGACTCATTAGGGTTATAGGTTGAACTTGATGGACTCTGGTCTTTTTTGACCTATGTTACTGGTATAAACAACATATCTCACCGCGGGTAGAAGGTCTGATGTGGCAAAAGCAAGATCAATCCTCGAAAATGTCTCATGTACCGAGGAGTAATATGAGAACACAGACTCAGACTCAGTCACGCAAATTCCATCTCCAAAGACCCAGCACCAGAGGCCAAGAGATGAGCAAGGAGGAGACAGAGTCCACACCACTAGCGAGCTCTACAGACAGATCTGGTACAGCAAAAGAATCACCTAGAAAAAGAACAGGGTCAGACAAGAAGGTAGACAGTTTGTCCGTAATAAGGTCTAAAAGAGAAACAAGAAACAGAGGAGGTTTACAAAGACACCAACCTGAAACAAAAAAAATATGGACAGAGCAGTGTAGAATAGGATAGGATCATTTTGGTCACACACTACCTGGGTGACCTCAACACCCCTCCACCACCCTAGCTCAGTTATGTGTAATCTAAAAGGTAACCCTCAGATATAACTGAGCACCAAGTAATGGCAATAGATCTTAGTCACACAATCAGTCCTCAGGAGGTATGTGAGAGGCAGCATGTGAAAATCTTTGTGACGGCTCCACTACCCGCAGGCCTGATCTGAGGAAGGGAGGGAGGGATCCTCCCGAAACGCGTCATCCTATCAGTTTTTTATTTTTGCACAATAAAATGTCCTGCTGAGGACTTTACCAGAATCTCTGGCTTTGCTTCATCCTTCATACCAGAGCTAGCAGCGCCTTCTTCAAGGGTCCTTTTCCTGCATTCTTCCATTATCCACTCCAGGACAACTTAGTCTTCTCCTGCAACCCTTTGGCTCAGCAGCAGCTTGGACCTTAACACCCCATTGTGGGTTACATGCGCAATCACTACTACCATCAGGTGAGCAGCCATCTATAAGCTCCGCGGGGTTGCCCCCCACTCACCACTCACCACTCTATACCCCTGGGTAATACACGAGGCGCCGTCCAGTCTTTTTCTTTTCTCCACAGAATATTCCTGGCTTTGTATTCATTGACTCCAATTAAAAACCTGGACGTGTATTATTTTATTGCTGCCCTGCTCTTATGATAAGATGACTGCTAAAAAGGCTATTTCTACAGAACAAGCCATTGTAAAACCCAGACAAATAAGCTATTCAAGCAAGCATTCATGTTTTAAAGGTTTGTGTGTTGGTCTGAGGCAGACTGAATATGGAAAGTGTGTGGGAATTAAAGACAGAAATCAATGCTCATTGTATAATATGTCCACAGTTCAGTATTTTTATTTCATTTACTTATTTTTCTTTTAAATCTGTCATCTCAAATTGCACAAACAAAACCGAACAGCATTTATAGTTGTTGTTGCTTAAAGTCTCTCCTCTGTACACTCAAAACAGTGACCTAAGAACACCACAATATCCAACATACACAAACCTCAGGGAGAAGGAAAAGGGTACACAGTCTGGAATTATGGTGCCTTCTTTGTTCCTGAATGAAATGGTCCCACAAAAAAAAGCACAGGATACAGCACGACATAGGGCCATCTGTTCATCATGGAGTGAGCTACACACACTAGCATTATCTATATGCGCAACCGACTATTTCCATATGTGACACTTTTCTCTTTTACGCAGAATTGTCTCGTATGTTGCTAAAATTAAGAGTCACATAACAAAAGTGGTATAGAATATGTAGATTAGTGTTCTTTTGTCATCGGCAGTCTTGCATGTGGGAATAGAAACATTTTCTTTTTTTTTCTTCAGAATATACAAGTAGATTTATATGCATTTAGATAAGACCGTACATAAGCTGCTTACATACATCAATTCTGAGAGAGTCAATATTAACTTTTCTAACACTAAGAGTGCAAACCAGATTCTTCACAACAGATTGTTAGCATTGTTAACCCCTTCGCTACCAGTGTCTCTACAAATTTTTAGGTCATGTTTTGCAGGTCCTGTAAGGGGTTGAGAGTTGTAATAACCTCTTTAACAGCTGAAGCTGCTGCACTATATAAAGCCTCAACTACTGGAGAGGTTTCAAGCAACTCTCAAAGAAAAAAAAAAATACACAAACAAACCACAAAGCCAAATAAAAAATCCTGCATAAAAGAAAGCAACTAACATACAAGATTGCAATTTTTTAGATTATGGAATGTGAAGAAAAAATAATTAAGGAAGGTGTGATCCAAATACGCTGTAAAAAATAAATTGTCCTTCATGAAACAAGGATTAAAGAATATGGAGCCAATTTCTGCAGCTTTGCCCTGCTATTGGACAGTAGGCGGAAGAGGGACGGTGGAGTTTCAGTAAGAAAATAGCCCAGATTCAGAGATTTCTACCCTTCTCTTTTACATGCTATACCCAAATCCTGGTTGAGGCTGCCCATAGGCAGGTGCAGCATAACCATAGCCAAATGCAGCTTGTGGAGGTACTGCAACACTGGGTCCTGCTGTCAGCATCAACTGGGGCTGACCTAAAAAAAAAAAACACACACACAAAAGGTTACATTATAACTAATCAGAGACTCCAAACCAAACATGACAGGTTAAAAAACGAATTTACACAACTAGTAAGGTACATTTTATTATCAGTACATGGGCGAGTACTCTGCTGAGGGAATCGGAGGACCGGGGAATGGTATCAATTAATAAAAGCAATACTCAATCACACATGAGTGATGGGAGGGACCAGAAAGTAAACAGACAGGAGAAAATCAGGAAACACAGAAACAAGAGTGGTGGGGGAATTCGAATGGGGAGCTCATATGGGGAGCTCGACTTTTCTTATTGTAAACCAATCTGAGCCATGTTTAAAATCGCAGACAAACATCCCCTTTCAGTTGTGTTTATCTCAACATCTCAGAAGGTTATATACTCAGGAGCAGAGTTGCTCATTATTACAGTCTATTTTCTTATTCACTGAATAAACTAGATAGTAGTGGGTGGGATTCCAAGAAGTACAACAATAAACCCCCTTTGTTAGCAGTTAGGACCCATTTACACTATGGATTGTTCTTAATGGAATTTTGCTGCACTATTCAAACTACAGAATTTCTGTGGCGGAGATTCCGGACCCCATGCTGTTCATTCTTTCGGTGGAATCAGCTTTGAACTGCTTTGCCTTCTATTAAAGGGGTACTCCGGCGCTAAGACATCTTATCCCCTATCAAAAGGATAGGGGATAAGATGCCTGATCGCGGGGGTCCCACCGCTGGGGACCCTCGTGATCTTGCACGCAGCACCCCGTTAGAATCAGTCCCCGAAGAGTGTTCGTTCCGGGTCTGATTACTGGCAATCACGGGGACAGAGCGTTGTGACGTTACGGCTCCGCCCCGTGTGATGTCACGCTCCGCCCCCTTAATGCAAGCCTATGGGAGGGGGCGTGACAGCAGCACATTTTTGAGGGGTTCTAGCACTGGCACCTGCTCCAGACAAATCTATGACCTGGAATATCTCTGGGCAGAGATTGCAAAGTGTGAATGAGCTCTTACTGTAGGCTGTATAGTAACCATAGAAGGGAAATTCATATGAAAAGTTTGAATTACCATAGACAATAGGCTGTGTTTCTGTAGCTTGTTCCTCTTCTTTTCTAAGAGATTCAGAGGCATCCAGTTTGTCAACCTTTAAAACAGTACAGGAAATTATGTTAATCAATTACTTTATCACCACATGATATAAAACCGAGGATCCTACAATGATGAAAACTAAAATCGTGGAAAAGCCTTATTATTAAGAACTAATTATATAAAATATATATGTGCAATAGCTTCACATTATGCCACTGGCAAAATGGAGCCACATCAGGTAAAAACTCATGGATTGAGTATCAGCAGTCACTGTAAGAACGCACATTAGAGAAACAGATGGGTAATTGTGTAATATAAGCTGATACGACCACAAAATATATATTGAAATTAACACAGCTTTAAATGAAGCAATGACATCATGGGGAACATGTCCAACTTGTAGCACAATAGATCTTTTGTGCTAAAACAATTTTTAACGAATAGCTTTTTTTTTATTACTTCTGTCTATGTCATGTTCCACTGGACTCAAGACAGCAATAGGAATCTATAGGTTACAAGAATGCACATCTAATAGCTTGCAAGAAAAAATTGGAGCAATGCTTAAATCTGCATGCAGGTCATTCACGTTAGCACCAGTCTCAAAGTCCCACACTAATTATGGTAAAGAAAAAGGGTTAACACAAATGTATAATGTATATAGGTATAAAAATGTCCCCTGACCTCCTTTATAGCCAACATTCTTCATTCTGTCTGATCATCCCTCTGTGATCCACATATGAAGCTAAGTCAGCAACTGCTGCAAAGTGCCCAGATACAAATTCACTTTAAGAGTTAATATGCAGGGCCTTCTTTAGTGAGGTCTGTAAAATGGAGGCACGCTGGGATTCCGAATATATCTTCCTAGATGCCTGACTCTCCTGTCAGAATAGGAATACTGAAGACTTCTGAACATACCAGCCTGGAAGACACCACCTAAACAATTTGCGCATGTGGTCCTGCTCTTTATGGAGACAAAGCACTGCTACACATGCAATGATGTACAATGTTAATCATGCCATCTAACCAACAGGGCCAAACTAAAAGAGGGCAAACAAAGATAGCTCTGACAAGGCCAAAACGCTCTACTGCTACCTAGAACACAAGTAGACTGTTACAGCAGGCAATGCAAGCTTAGGTACAAGCATCTCCTCACACTCCTTGGATTGCAATCATATCTGCCTATGTCTTTTCATGTCACCTTATGGAAATGAAGTCTTCAATACCCATATATTTCTAAAATATTTAGTAATCCACCGAGAAAAAAAAAAAAAAGATTGGGAGAAATAGACAACAAAAATTCAAAGAGTACATCAGTATTCACAGTAGTGTTAATTTACAATTTCCATGTCAGTGCAATTCAGAATTTTTCAGTTTTTTCCCCACAAGCTGGACTTGGATACAAAAGCATTTAGAAGGAGATTTATCAAGCTCTGTAGCAGATTTTTTTGCATAAAAAGTTGCATGTACTTGAGCACGTGCGACTTTTCTATACATGCTGCGACTTTTTGATTTTTGATTATTCCAAAGCACATGGAATTCTGAAATCTGCTCATGTAAAAAAAAAAAAATAATAATAATTCTACTTTGCAGTTGTCATGTATTTATCAAATGTGATAGTCGCTATTTATAAAGAAAAAAGTTGAATTTCCATTTAAAAGTCGCATATGTATTCCAGGTCCAACCTGGCTTACAGAAACTGCATATGTCTGCAGAAAAGGACATTAACACCCACTTTAATAACTGTTCTTGTTCTGCATCATGAAACAAAGCTACTACATTAATGTTAATTATAGAAAAAAATTACTATATAACTAAACTTAATTTTAAGGTTGGAAATACACACTTCACACCTTGTTCATTTTAGGACACGTACATGCTGGGGAACCCACTAAATTTTAAAATCAATGTTCTGTTAAAGAATAAGGCACAAAATAATTGTGTAAGAATTTTTACAGACTATGTAAAAAAAAACATATGTGGCACTAAAATTTTTCCTTAAAAAAAAGAAATATCCATAGTAATACAGCTTCATGCACCTTTTGGGGTGGGAAACGTACAGAGCGTTTTTTTTTTGTGGCTTCACTATTGTTTGTGTGCCTTTTGGTGCTGCGCTGTCTTCCTTCTTGATGTAAACTCTGGCCTCAGTGCAGCGACGCAAGACTCCACCCACCATCGTCATAAAATGCGGCTCTAAAGTAAACAAAAAGAGCCTCCAGAGTACGGGTATTCATGGTGTGGCATAGTATGTTTTTAATATTTTCTATAGTTTTTATTTCTGAGGAGGGTGGATGGGTTTTTGCAGGATAGTTGGAGTGCAGCTGTTTAGTGCCAAGCAGGCCAGTCAGGGTGTCACACGATGCGGTACGCCCCCTTCCCCGTCACTCTCTAGCAACGCTACTGGTAATAAAGGGTAGATAAAGAACTTTGGCTATTAACATAAGGAAAAACTTTTCGGCTTTAAAAGATGCTTTTGTAAGCGGGTTTCGCTTACGTGCGATTTATCTATCAAGGTTGTGCAACTATTTAATAAATAGGTCGCACGTAAGCAAAAGTTTTAAAAAAATTGTCATATAAAAGCCATACGTTTGAAAAGAATGATAAATCTCCTTCTTAAAGATTTTCTATTATAGAACCATTTAAGGCTGTGTCCACACTGTGCATTTTTAACATTCATTTTTTGTTTTGATTGGTGAACTTCTTGAGCAACATGGGAGGTCAAGCAAAAAAGAAAATGCATGTTAAAAAAATATAAAAAAAAAAAAAAAAAAAAAAGAAGAAAAAAACTGTGTAAACACTGCTTTATTCTGACATTAGAATATAGAGAGGTAATCTATGTTACTGTGCGGTAGCCCACCATGACTCAAAATGTTGCAAGCTAACAAAGCAGAACTACAGGAAGCTGGCAGGAATCTTAGGGGGAAAACGCATAAAAGCACCAGACTGCAACCATTTGCGCTTACAGGGGATGCTACTACTCATCTGCCTAACCTGTTCAAGCATCTTATGTTATCCATGTAAACGTCTCAAGTCTGCTCAATAAAAAGACATAACCGCTATGAAAGGCTTTTCCACAGAAGCAGCAGCACATTGCAAAAGTAAAAAAGAATTCCTCTGGAAACATGCATTTAACACCATTTGCGAGTTAAGTGTAAAATGTGTGCATGAAAAGAAACGGCAACAGAACTGAAGCAAGGAGTGGATTCTGAAAATGGAGGTTGCCATACAGGTTCCTGACAAACAAAGCCAACAGCAATGCTTTCTCTATTGTCTTCTAATCATGGTGATGCACTCTTGCAAAGGCTGTAAAACTCATGCTGTTCTTCAATAGTGTTACACTACTGCAGTTCAATTACCTGGTTTGTTTTCACACAAACACACACTAGATTTCTGACACAGAAGGACATCCCCTTGAAGTATTTCCAGAGTCCATGAAATTGTTCCTATGGTGTCAGATCATTTGCCAAATAAACTACAAAAAAAGGTATTAAAAATAGATTGTAGAACTATAGTTTGATCACATAGGACCCCAAAAATATCTATATGAGGGAAGGGGGAGTATTCTTAGAGCGGAAAATAACGCTTTAGACAAAATCAAATAAAGAACAAGATTTGCTATCTTCTAAATAAGTCAAGTAACAAAGTTCACAGCTACGTACTGTAACATGTTTGACATATATGTGTATATAAGGAAGTAAACCTAATAATACTCAGGCAATAGACACTGACACCATAAGTTCTGGACCAGTGAAGGGGAAGGGGAAAAACCACAACAAGAGAATTAACTTCTGTGACTTTTGTTTTGGCTACAGTCAGAAAATCAGTATAAAAGAATAAAAAAAGATCAGGAACTGGATCACAGTTAGCGTCATCAATAAATAATGTATAAATCTGAAGGATGCACATATGAGCTCCATTTAGAATGACATTTTTACATCATTTTGTAGCCTCGTGTGTCCTTTTCTTTTGTTGCTATGTCCCACTGCTTCTTACATATAGGGTTTTTTTTTTCTCTATTTCGTTGACCATCTGCACTTTTCCCAGAATTTTCCTTCATTCCATAAAGGGTTGTGAATGCTAGGCTAAGTTCACACAGCTGTTTTCTTCCATCCCACTTTCCTCCCACTATTGAGGTTTACCGACCTTTCTTTTAACCCCTTAAAAAGGACCCAGGGTTTTTCTACTTTCGTTTTTTCCTCCTTACCTTTAAAAATCATAACTCTCAATTTTGCACCTACAAATCCATATGATGGCTTATATTTTGTGCCACCAATTCTACTTTGTAATGACAGTGATTTTACCCAAAAATCTACAGCGAAAAGGAAAAAAATATATATTAGGGCGACAAAATTGAAAAAAACCCCCGCCATTTTGTAAATTTTGGGGGCTTCCGTTTCTACGCAGTACATCTTTCAAGAAAAATGACACCTTTATTCTGTAGGTCCATATGATTAAAATGATATATAACTTATATAGGTTTTTTCTTAAAAAATCATAACTTCATGCTGGAAAATTTATACATTTAAAATTGTCATATTCTGACCCCTATAACTTTTTTATTTTTCCGTGTATGGGGCGGTATGAGGGCTAATTTTTTGCACCGTGATCTGAAGTTTTTAGCGGTACCATTTTGTATTGATCGGACTTATTGATCTATATTCATGATATAAAAAGTGACCAAAAATACGCCATTTTGGACTTTAGAATTTTTTGCGCGTACGCCATTGACCGTGCAGTTAAATTAATGATACATTTTTATAATTCGGACATTTTCGCACGCGGCAATACCACATGTTTATTTTTATTTACACTTTATGGGAAAGGGGGGTGATTCAAACTTTTATTAGGGAAGGGGTTATATGATCTTTATTCACTTTTTTTTGCAGTGTTATAGCTCCCATAGGGACCTATAACACTGCACACACTGATCTTTTACATTGTTCAATGGTTTCTCATAGGAAACCACTGATTGATGATTCTGCCGCTTGACTGCTCATGCCTGGATCTCAGGCACTGAGCAGTCATTCAGCAATCGGACCCCAGGAGGCAGGTAAGGGACCCTCCTCGTGTCCTACATCTGTTCGGGATTGCAGCCCCCTGGCATTAGTTTAGTGTCACTTTAGACGCGGCGATCAACTTTGAACGCCACGTCTAAAAGGTTAATACAGCGCGGCACCGCGATCAGTGCGGCATGCTATTAGCCACAGGTCCCGGCCGTTGTTCGAGGCCAGGCCCGACCCGCTATGATGGATTCATGACGTACCGGTACGTCATGGGTCCTTAAGTGGTTAACAGACACAAAAACTGAAGTAAACGGATGTTATCCATTTGTATCAGTTATTGTTTAGTTAATAAACCAATTTTTTTTTTTCGTTCTGAGCATGCTCAGAAGTAAAAACGGATCAAAAACGGATTGAAAACAATGGCTTCAAAGGGACGGCATTAAAGGCTCATCCCTTTCCGATAGACTCATGTTAAATTTATTATATCGGTTTTTGTTCAGTTTTTTTTTTTTAAAGGAGGAAAACTTTTTTTGAAAATGTAATAAAAAAAAGGAATAGGAAGCAAACTAAAGGGTGTGATAGGATTGTAAAAAAAATGTATAAAATATTTACATCAATGGGATACCTTTATAGCGGTTTGCAACCCGTTTGCAAGAGTAACGAACCGACTGCACAACTGGCATGAATTTACGGGGGAAGACGGCCATGTGAACCAGCCTTAACTGGGTATGAGATTGATTTACACCCCTCTGGCCTCATATTCACACCCTCCTGAGACTTACAGTCCCCAGCATCATATTCAGACCCCAAGGCTAGCAGTTACACCCTTTCTGAAATACAGTTCTCACCCATTTGACTATTCAGGTAAAAGGTGCAGATAGTAAACCAAAAATAGTAAAATCCTGGGAATGTGTGTAGCAACAAAATAAAACAGTGTAATTGGGGCACCTAAGGCTACAAGGTAATATCTGAGCACATGAACCAATTTCTATAATACTGCTACCACTAGAGATGTCTTATGTTAAGAAACAAATCTGTAAACAAAAAGGTAATTCCCTTTTCCATTAATTCTACATTTCTACTGCAAGGATCTAAAATAAAATGTAGTTTTGTAGGTAGATTTGTTAGCAAAGGAGTGTGCCATCTGGTGGTGCTAGATACAACTACATGGAATATGTATCTCATCTTTCAGATTTAGGAGACCAATGCCCAGGCTTCCGTTACTAACTGTGAACCAATACCTTGCATCTTCCTGAGATTAGCCGATTAGTAGCAAAACACTAGAAACAACCTAATTCTAACTATTTTAGTTCTGGTATTTTAAGGCTAGCAGAGGCTTTAGTGAGTGTTTTTGGGGTGTGAAAAGAGGACAGCAGCAGCAAAAGTAGTAATTGTAGTAGTAAAAGAAAGGAGGTGGTGTGGGAAACACATGCAGATTCTTTAGACTTAGTCTTCCAGGTTTAAAGATGGAAAACAAGAATCAACTTTCACCTTTTCCTTTATTGCATCAACCTGCAAAGGAATTCAGAGGGTGCAGCTTAGAAAATCAAATTTTACATTGAGCATAACAAAAAGGAAGAATAAGCAAAGAAATAAAAATAAAACTGCGGCTGTTAGAGAGAAAAGAAAAAAAAGAAAAAAGGAACCTTGACAAGGAGAGGTAATAGGCATGGGTTTAATGGTGCTCCATATTGGATTTGATGCTTAAACCCAAATAAATATGCTAGCAATAAACACTCAGGTGGAGTGAGTGCATTTGAGAACAAAGTAGTGCACAGGTACGTTGCCACAGTAAACATGAAAAGGAAACCACTCTGAAATATTCATAGAGATGCATCATGGTTGGTAGGCAGGTAACTTACCACCCTAATACCAACAACAGATAGTTATAGTGGACACATACAATGTAAAACATTGAAATGAACAAAGTTTCACTAAGCCAATAGTGCTTGAAACATCATTTACTCCGAGTTCACTGATTGTTTGGTGTTTTTATTTATTGTAAAGAATTAAAATAAAGTTTCATTATTTAAACTCTGTGCTGGATCCCCTCGCCAATGTTAAACATGTAAAACATGGGTGTCAAACATGTGGCCAGAACAATGAATATCTTTGCAGCCAGGCAAAGATATTCATTGCTCTGGTCAGGGCCGGATCATCATTGGCGCTCCTAGAGCGCCTGCTCTGAGCCCCGTGCCCGCAGGGAGCCCTCGTCACATTCCGGGCATCCCTGTGTCCCGAAAAATCTTTTTAGGACACAAGGATGCCCCGGTTACCTCTCTGCTGCCCCGCGTTAACTTTAAAAACGCAGGGGCCGCCGGGAGGTAGTGCACGCAGGGACGTATGTCACTGACGTCCAGTGCGTGCGCCCACAGGAGAAGAGCGGAGCAGTGAGGAGGATGCACGGTATGGTAAGTCACCACTCACCAGCACGTCCTCTTCGGTGTTCCGCCCACCACTCCTCTGGTCCCGGGACCTACTGCTATGGCACATAGGCCATAGCAGTAGATCATGACCCCGAACCGGAGGAGTGGTGGTTGGAACATTGAAGTGGGGCAGTAAACAGGCATACAGCCTCCAACCATACACTGTATATGGCTGAAGGCTGTATGTCTGTAGGGGAACTATACTGCCAACCTTAAGGGGGGGGGGGGGGGGGGTGGAACTATACTGCCAACCTTAAGGGGGGGGGGGGATATATACTGCCAACCTAAAGGGGGGGGGGGGGGGAACTATACTGCCAACCTAAAGGGGGGGGGGGGGGGGAACTATACTGCCAACCTAAAGGGGGGGCACCGGGGTCTTGTGCAGAGGGGGGCACGGGGGTCTTGTGTTTTTTTTTTTTTTTTATGTGGCCCAAATAAATTTAAACATGTTTTTTTTGGCCCATGTTAGCGTTTGACATGCTTGATGTAAAACAATAAAAGGGCTTTTCCAGAAGAGTAGCCTGTTGAGTGCTCAGATACAAACTAAACACATGCAAGGACCTAGGTGACTGTTCAGGTTCATCTATGAGCATGACAAATGTATTTAAAATAAATGCACTATATCTGGGGACTGAACTACAGCAAACCCTACATTAGAAAGTGTCATCAGCTAACAACTCTACAGTTGCAAAAAGCTCCTTTATTTTCTGATTTAGTCCTTCTATAATGCGTTACATGTAATGCTCTGTCAGGTACTCTGGCTCATTGGTCTAGGGGTATGATTCTCGCTTTGGGTGCAAAGCTCTGTCAGGTTCTGCTACAAAATGTCCCATGATATGGAAGATTTTACCAATATAGCTGGTATAAAACCATATGTAAACTACTTCATAAAACATCTACAGCAAGATTGAATTACCACTAGTTGCCAGGCTGCTGCCTTAGTAATTGTGTCCTTGAGAGCTCATTGGTGCTACCACTAAAAGGAACCCCTAGATTAGGGTTTCCCAACCAGGGTGCCTCCAGCTGTGGCAAAACTACATCTCCCAGCCAAAGGCTGTCCGGGCATGCCAGGAGTTGTAGTTTTGCCACAGCTGGAGGCACCCTGGTTGGGAAACACTGCCCTAGATGCTACAAGAACATGTATGCAGTAAACAGTGCAAAAACACACTAACATGTACCCCACTAAAGGACATTTATTCTCTCTCTGCTGTTACCAGCAGAGTGGAAGCAAAGTACTGAACTAGGCTACTCTCAGTAGGAAGAGCCTCCCGGTGTGTGCATAAATTACTCCATTAGGAGGCTTGGACTTGTGATATAACGTCATAATGAGAACTTTGGCCATCATTTACTAATTGAGTTCTGTATAAATTGTGGTTAAAAAAAAAAAAATGTGGAACTGTATTTCACACTATAAACACTAAGCCAAACATGCCCCACCATTTTCTGCCAGCTATTTATCTGACATGTGGTTTTTGAAATCTTTTTCTTCTAAATAAAATGAAAACCTTTGATTTGTCATTTGAATGCATCCCCATTGTGCCAAAAGTTCTAAAGATCACGTTCAAGAATATGAGGGAAAACACACTAGAAATGAATCATGTCTGTAAACAGCAAATAGGGATATAAGTTCACATATGTCAGGGGGATCCGGCACTGTCTCTGAAGGAAAAGGAGTTTGGGGGATGCCACAAGCTGGACTTTTGCATCCAGTGTCCAATGCCTTGTCCCATAAGCTTAAAAGATGCAAGGCGCTAGAAACCATCTGGTATATTTACTATCTGGTGTGTATTGACCAGATCAAAAATCCTGCATGCACCATTTTGTTGTTTCTGTACCTGCTTTGTGGATGGCAAATATGAAAGATGCATGGAGACAAGGCCTAAGATGGCACTACAGAAATATCAGAAAATAATAAACCACAGTATTCCATATTTGAGGGAAACATAGTATATAGACAAATCTACTCTATTCACCCAAATGCACAAAATATAGAAAACATTGTGCCATTTCAATAATAGCAGCTATGAATCAGCTTACAAGTGTTGTATTTGGAGGAAACAGTCCTACCAGGAGTGGCTGGCTGCTGGGTTTGCAGATACACATAAGCACATCACTGGTGAGGTGGGCAATTTCTTAGCTGCTGTCACTCATGAGAGCCATGTTTGTTCCAGCATTAGTAGTCGGCATGAATGGTTATTCAAATCTTCCAACAAGAGCCTGCTTTACTATCTCTTAAAGGAAAACTGTCACCAAGTTCACCCACACTAAACCCAATACACTGGGTTACTATGTAGGTGACCAGGAGTTTCTAAAGGGTTCACTTACTTTTGAAATTTTGCTGCCGCCTGTAGTGTTCTGTAAAGTCTTGTAATTTACCTCCTTTGTTGGGCTCTGCAGGCGGGTCCCCTGCCGGCAGTCTTACTTTGGGTTCCGGAGGAAGGCCGAAGCCCATCCCCCTTCTTGCATGTATTTTGTGCTACTCCAGTAGTGACGTAAAGTTTTTTTCCCAGTACTCACTTCCTGATGGCGAGGGACCGGTGCATGCGCAGTTACGCTGCACAGAGCGGCTCTCCAGACGCACAGCTTTCGTGAGAGCTGGGGGAAAAAATTCAGCCAATGCGCTCTGAAGACAGGGGGGGGGGGCGGATAACTTCACGTCACAAGGATGTGGAGTAGCCCAAAATACTTATGCAAGAAGGGGGGGTGGGCTTTCAAGCGCCTGCCTGCGGAACCCAGAGTAAGACTGCCGGCGGGGGACCCACCTGCAGATCGCAACAAAGGAGGTCAACTACAAGACTTTACAGACCGTTAACTCTGCGGCAGCAAAACTTTCAAAAGTAAGAGAACCCTTTAGAAACTCCTGGTCACCCACACTATAACTCCTTTAATACAAATTCACCTTCACTGGGTTATGCTGAGGAGAAAGAACAGGGGACTAACCATTAGTAGGGGTCCTATTGAGCAAACATATCACCTGTAAGTCAATGTTTTAGTTGCCTGCCTAGTATGAACTATAGTCCTGCAAATACGTGAGCAGACAATACGTCTACCCCATGAGTGCACGCACTCAGACGCGCTTTTTTTACTTTTCAATATTTATATGAATAGGCTACAGCACTCCTATATTCTCTTCATATATCATATTTGAATATACCTTCTGCTCCCAATGAAACAGAATATGTTTCAGTTTTTACCTTGCTTAAGTATTCCCTCATGACCTGAATGAAGTAGGGCATGGCAAAGTCCATAATATTGTGCCTCCATGCAGTTTCCAGGACAACATCTGGCCGCAGCAGATCATAACAAGTGAAAAGACACGCTGCAAAGCACTCCTTCTTCCCTTCCACCAAAAACCATTGCAAAAGTTCCTCTGCCAGCTCTGTGTCTTTGGATTCAGAGGCATACTGCATGGCATCCTGGAAGAAAAGGTTGTAAATAAAAACAATTATCCACACAAACACATTGCTCTTTTCAAAGTTGACACACAGCATCTAGCTATAGCCAGAGCTTATGACTCCTAACTGTTGTTGCCAGGAATGCAAGAAGTGCACCCTTTGTCGATCAATGGTAGTGTTACTAAACCAGTGTGCATCTAGTCATTAAAAAACAACAAATTCCCAAAATGCCCGAAAAGCCAAAGTAGTTTTGCAACAACAGGAAGCACACTGGTTGGGAAACCATGATCTATGGAAATTCTTCATAATTTTAAAACGCGCCCACTGCTTTTACAGTATTTTTTTATGCCTAAAATAACTCTTTAAAAGGGAACCAATCATCCAATTTCACCCTATATAACGCTTGGCAAAGCGTTATATAGGGTAAAATCTTTATCCTCACCATCCCCGAGGGACGCTCCTGCCCCAAAGGATGGTGAGGATATGAACTTATAAACTTGTCACCGCCGGGGCAGTAAGTAGTCCCCTGGGCGGGGAGCTCCTCTCACCTAGTCCCGTTCAGCCGGCAGCAACGCCCCCTCCGTTTGATTGATGGGCCGCATCCACGCTCTGCTCACTGAAAAGCGGAGGGGGCGTCGCTGCCGGCTGAAGAACGCGACTATGTGAGAGGAGCTCCTCGCCCAGGGGACTACCGTATATACTCGAGTATAAGCCGACCCGAGTATAAGCCGAGACCCCTAATTTCAACCCAAAATCCCAGGAAAAGTTATTGACTCGAGTATAAGCCTAGGGTGGGAAATACCTCATCCCCCCCCTGTCATCATCCAGACCCGTCATTAACATCCTCATCATCATCCCCTTGTCATCATCCCACACATCCCCCCTTCATCATCCCCTTATCATCCCACACATCCCCCTTCATCATCCCCTTGTCATCATCCCACACATCCCCCCTTCATCATCCCCTTATCATCCCGCACATCCCCCCTTCATCATCCCCTTATCCCACACATCCCCCCTTCATCATCCCCTTGTAATCATCCCACACCCCCCCCCCCCCCTTCATCATCCCCACCCCCCTTCATCATCCCCACACCCCCCCTTCATCATCCTCTTCTCATCATTCGCCCTCAGTGGTCTTCAACCTGCGGACCTCCAGAGGTTTCAAAACTACAACTCCCAGCAAGCCCGGGCAGCCATCGGCTGTCCGGGCTTGCTGGGAGTTGTAGTTTTGAAACCTCCGGAGGTCCGCAGGTTGAAGACCACTGCGGCCTTCAACATCATCCAGCCCCCCTCTCACCCCCTTTAGTTCTGAGTACTCACCTCCGCTCGGCGCTGGTCCGGTCCTGCAGGGCTGTCCGGTGAGGAGGTGGTCCGGTGAGGAGGTGGTCCGGGCTGCTATCTTCACCGGGGGCACCTCTTCTCCGCGCTTCCGGCCCGGAATAGAGGCGTTGCCTTGACAATGACGCAGAAGTACGTTGGCAATGAACGCACCTCTGCGTCGTTGTCACGGCAACGTGACTATTCTGAGGCCGGGCCCGAAGCGCTTAGAAGAGGCCTCCCCGGTGAAGATAGCAGCCCGGAACCACTATCCCACCGGACCACCTCCTCACCGGACAGTCCTGCAGGACCGGACCAGCGCCGAGCGGAGGTGAGTACTCAGAACTAAAGGGGGTGAGAGGGGGCTGGATGATGTTGAAGGCCGCAGTGGTCTTCAACCTGCGGACCTCCGGAGGTTTCAAAAATACAACTCCCAGCAAGCCCGGACAGCCGATGGCTGCCCGGGCTTGCTGGGAGTTGTAGTTTTGAAACCTCTGGAGGTCCGCAGGTTGAAGACCACTGCGGGTGGGGGAGTTCACTCGAGTATAAGCCGAGGGGGGTGTTTTCAGCACGAAAAATCGTGCTGAAAAACTCGGCTTATACTCGAGTATATACGGTACGTACGGCCGCAGCGGTGACTAGTTTGACCCCTTAAGGACCCATGACGTATGCGTACGTCATGGCGTTTTCCGGTCTCTGCCGCTCACCGGGCGGAGATCGGAACGGCATGCCTGCTGAAATCCTTCAGAAGGCATGCCGTGCAAATGCCGAGGGGGGTCCCGGGACCGCCCCATGTCGGCGATCGCTGAAAATCGCATGTCAATTCAGACATGCGATTTTCTCCTATTCTGGGCTGATCGGGTCTCTGGTGACCCAATCACCCGGAAAATTGTGATGATCGGAGCTGTCAGTGACAGCCCTGATCATCTTGCAGGGTAGGAGTGAAGTTGCAATGCTGCGATCTCCTCCTATCCCCTGCCATTAGTCAGAATTGATTCTGACCAATGGCAGAGCAGGACAGTGGGTTGCCATGGCAACCCCCCGTTCTGGCCACCCCTGGATATCGAGGGGATCGTGGGAAGAAGATGGAGGCCAGGTACCTTACCTAAAGATGCCCGGGAACAGCTCATCGTCGCTGGAGACTACTGGATCCTTGCTCAGGTAGGGAAGAGACGGTGGGGGGGGGGGGGGGAGGCATTGAAAGTGAAAGTAAAGTGATCTGTACTGTGGCAACCACTAGGAAGGCCAAACTGCAACTCCCAGCATGCCGTGACTGCCTAGGCATGCTGGGAGTTGTAGTTCTGTAACATCTGTCC
Organism: Hyla sarda; assembly: GCF_029499605.1. Taxonomy (NCBI): domain Eukaryota; kingdom Metazoa; phylum Chordata; class Amphibia; order Anura; family Hylidae; genus Hyla; species Hyla sarda. Next base: position 234,693,090 of record NC_079190.1, on the reverse strand, counting down.
CTTCAGGTTTAGCAATTTTCATGAGATTTTTGAAAATTGCTGCTCTACTTTGAAGCCCTCTAATTTTTCCAAAAAGCAAAAATATGTCCATTTTATGATGCCAACATAATGTGGACATATTGTATTTGTGAATAAAAATAAAATTTATTGGGAATATCCATTTTCCTTACAAGTAGAGAGCTTCAAAGTTCAAAAATGCTAAATTTTCATGAAATTTTGGGATTTTTCACCAAAAAAGGATGCAAGTAACGCCGAAAATTTACCACCAAAATAAAGTAGAATGTGTCACGAAAAAACAATCTCAGAATCAGAATGATAACTAAAAGCATCCCATAGTTATTAATGTTTAAAGTGACAGTGGTCAGATGCTCAAAAAAATGGCCGGGTCCTAAGGTGTAAAATGGCTGGGTCTTTAAGGGGTTAAAGTTCATCCCCCGGGGATGGTGAGGAGAAAGATTTTACCCTATATAACGCTTTGCAAAGCATCAATCACAGGGTAGGCTATTAACAATATAAGCAGATATTTTTGGGCTGAGCTAATGTTTGTTAGAATGTGACATGAGTAGTAGTGGACCCACAAGTTAATGCTTTATACCTACCTTATAGAGTCTGTCTTTCTTGCACAGCTCAACACTCTGTTTCCAGCGGTTGTTACCCTTGAAAAGATATGCAGCAATTCTTCTAAATTCAATAAGCTCATGCTTCTCCAAACGTTGAGCAAGGGATATGTTGTCAAAGTTGTCATATGCATCTATAGATGTACGAAGTGCCTAAAAACAAGCAAAAATTTACTTTTTGTAAAGAAAAGAAAAAAGGGATATAAAAAATGGGACATTTTATAACTGAATTACTTTGTAACATTAAAGAATATAGGTTTTAGAAATATTACCTGGTAGTCCTCTTCTGTTATGAATAGGTTGTTAAGAGCTTCATTGACTGATTTATTGTTATGATTCTGCACTGAGCGGAGGTATGGTTTTACAAGAGGAAGCTGCTTCACCTTGAACAGGAAAACAAAAAAGATAAAACATAAACTAAGTATGTCCATACTACGTAATTTAAACTGAATCTCTGGTCGCAGAATTCCGCAAGCTGAGATTCTATCTGGCAGCTGTTGCCTAAACACTTTGGTGGTAGGACCGCGCAGCACTGCTATGACAGCTATGCAGTGCTCGCAGACTACCGCGCAAAGAATGAACATGTTCTTTCTTTGCGCGGATCAATTTCAATGGCGGAATCGTCCATCGCTGAAATTCCACAATGAGAACGGGTCCACGGAAGACCCATTCACACTAATGTTAGGAGTTCACACTGAGGAATTCCAATGCGCAATTCAGTGCACGTAATCCCGCACTAATTACTCAGTGTGAACATACCCCTAAAGGTACTTTTGGAGAACCGACCAATGCAAATCGTGCTCCACTGTCTAGTATTGTATTGCCGCTCAATTACATTATAATGAATCAAAGTTGTAATATCTGTTTTTGGAAGACTACTGCTTTTTTTTAATCCTTCTATGTGAACATTGCTAAGTAGTCAACATTAGACAAAAAGATACATGTGAACTTACTTTGCTGAAGTAATTGACAGCACGGGTGTGGTCCAGTCTTGGAGACAATACCATCAGGAGATCATTCAGCAATAGTGGCTTAAATTCCAAATAAAACTGTACTGCTCTATAGTACAGCTCCACATTGGCCACCTAAAGAATAAGTAAAATTGATAAATCAAAACCAAAAATTGTTATGCTTTAGTCCTAGAAAAACACTGGCAGCTTCTAGTTTTAGCTTATTATGCCTTATGATGATCTTTAATACATATGGTTTTAAAGTTTTTTGTGTGTGAGAGATACCTAATGTTTATGAGTCTTACAATGTCAGAAGAGACATTTTAATTTACTGGCAGAAGCATCTGAAGTATTACCTTTGTGATAATATCTTTAAATTGCCCTTCCTTCCATGCATCTGTCGGGTGGCTCATCATTGTGATAATGGCATTATCATACTCTTCATATTTATCATAAAGGAACACCAACTCTGCCCAAAGGTGAGCTTGCTCAGCAGCTCTGAGCACCTGTGAAATAAAGGACATAAATAAAATCAGTATTAATGTCACATACACACTTTTCTTCATATTACAAGTAAACAAAATGATGTAGCTTACCTTGGGAATGTTGACTCTGGACCAGAACAGCTCCAAGTGCTCTCTCATTTTTTGTGGCTTGAACTTAGAATAGAGAATAGCAAGCTCAGTGAACATGCCCATGTGTGCCCTCTCAAGTCCCAGAGCTGCTTCAAGCATGGTGATAAGCTCTTCAAAGTAACCACGATCCTATATATATAAAAAAAAAAAAAAAGAAATTATAATTGCACAGGAGTGAATTCAATTCTAAGTTGCCCCAGGGTGAAAATATTTACTAGTTTCCGGTTAGGTTCACATGCTCAGTAGTGTGGATGTGTGGATTTTACAGGTGAAAAATAAAACTATGTGTTCCATAAGCACACTGTCAATAAGTGTACTGCAAAACTATAGCAATTTGGGGCAAATTTGTGTAGTCTTGCCATGTGGCACACAACTGTGTATGTGAAAAAACACCCTTTATATAGTTAACAATAGCAAATCAAACCAGGTAATGTCTCTCTACTTACCTGATAATAGTTTATTAGCTCCTCCAATTCATCTGCATGTACCACAATGTGAAGGCCACACATTTGGGCAAGGCGGAACTCCTTACCATCAACACATGCAAAGCAAACCTATAAAAAAAAATAAAAAAAAATAAAAGATAAACGCATGAAAAAGTTAAGTGGGTTTTCCAAAATGGCATGACAAAAATGAGACTGGTTAAAAAGCCTCTCACCTCTTTCCAGGTGCGAGTGCTGTTTGCCTTCCTTGCTCCATCCACTGCAGCTTGATATTCTCCCAGATGGACCAATGTGGATGCCAAACGGCCAAAATTTGAAACATTATTGTAGAGAAGCTTAGCAGCATCATACATTTTCTCATCATAGCATCTGTCACCAACCTAGAGAAAAATCAAAGTGAATGATCAATAAAAACTCTTTCTATACATTAAAATAATAGTACTGATTAAAGATAATGCAAGATTAGCACCAAGTAGTTACCCGATAACAATACAATGGTAGGCACAACTTAATCTACAAAAAAATAAAAAAAAATACAGAAACAAGCTCTTCAATTGTTACATATAAAAAGTGATTTTTGTCTTACCGTAAAATCCTTTTCTCAGAGGATCCATTGGGGGACACAGACCTCGGGTATATGCTGTTGTTGCTAGGAGACTTGACACTATGGAAACCAAAAAGTCGGCTCCTCCCAGCAGGATATACCCGCCTACAATCAGTTTAGTCACCAAGCAGTAGGAGATGACCGAGAGGTAGAGAACCAAGACCAGTCCGAGGCAACCAGAACAAAAAATAACTGAACACATCCTCGGACAGGTAACCAAACACAGGAACACTAAAGAAAGGGCGGGAGCTGTGTCCCCCAATGGATCCTCCGAGAAAAGGATTATACGGTAAGACAAAAATCACTTTTTCTCTATCGGCTCCATTGGGGGACACAGACCTTGGGACGTACCAAAGCCGTCCCTTGGGTGGGTAAGGAATCAGTCAGGTGAACGGCTGGACCACCGCCGCCTGCAACGCCTTACGGCCCAGAGTAGCATCAGCTGATGCAAAAGTATGAATCTGGTAGAACCTTGTGAAAGAGAGCAAAGACGGTCACGTGGGCGCTGTACAGAACTGCGAGGCCAAAGCCACGAAGTGAAAGGCCCAGGATGCCCCGAAAAACTGGCGGAATGAGCCAAAACCCGGAAGGGGGAATCTTCCCCTTGCAGCGGTAAGCAGACCGGATCCACCGAAAATAGTGGCCGTGGAAGCAGGTCGTTCTGTAAGACGACCTTACGGGAAAAAAAGAAAAAAGGAGTCACTGCCGAAAGGAAGTGACAGATAAGTCCGGACAGCCCTCTCCACAAACAGTTTGTGGAGCAAACTCCCTGGGATGAGTAGGGGCTGGACAAAAAGACGGCAGGATGTCCTCATTGAGATGAAAAAGTCGAAACCATCTAAGGTAAAAAGGACGGACCAGGACGGAAAACAACTTGTCCTGATATACAACCAGGAAGGCAGAACGGCAGGAGAAAACTGCCAGCTCTGACACCCACCTAACAGAGGTAAGAGTAATAAGGAACGCCACCTTCCAGGGAAGGAGGCGAAAAGGAATGTCCCTGAGAGGTTCAAAAGGAGTGCCTTGCAGGGCACCCAAGACCAAGAGTAAGTCCCAAGGTGGAGAAGGGGACTGAGAAAGAGGGGCAGTGTGTGCCACTCCCTGAAGCAGGTCTGGACATGAGAATTGAACACCAGAGGACTTTGAAAAGGAATGAAAAGGGCCGAACTTTGACCCTAAAGGGAGCCGAGAGACAACCCTTGGGCCAACCCTGGCTGGAAAGGAAAAGGGTCGGGGAAGGAAAACCACAACCAGAGAAAAAAGGCTGAGATTCACACCAATGAAAATAAGACCGCCAGGTATGGGGGTAAATCTTCGCAGAGGAAGGCTTGCGAGCTCTCAGCATTATGCGAACCACTTGGGAAGAGAAACTACGGTCTCAACCCCCACGCCGTCAAAAGCCGAGACAGTAAATAGGGGTTGCACAGGGGACCTAAGATAGGAGGTCTGGGTAAGAGGGAAGAAAAAAAAGCAGTCCCATGGAAGGGAGGCAAGCTCGACCCTGTATCCGTTGGCTACAACATCCCTGACCCAGGAAACCGGAAAGTGCGTGTCCAGGCATCCCGGAAGAGTAAGACGACCAAACACCCAAGAAAAGTCGGCGGGTGGGGGGCGACCCCTCAGGCCGAGGTAGGCTTACGGGTGCCTGCTGGGGCCGCCAAACAGTCGGAACAGTTAGCAGACCTCCCGGATGGACGGGTCAGAAAGGAGGGAGCCCTCTCCCCGTGAAGGCGCCTGGCTGGACCTTTGTTGGTACCAAAGGTCCACAGGACCAGAAGGAGGAGGACTTCCGATGGAAAGTGGTTCTGCGAGCCTTATCCAGAGGTATAAGGAACTCTTTCCGCCCGTCGCCTCACTTCTTGAAGGCTGTGTCCGCATTCCAGGCTATAAGCCACATGGAGCGAAGGAGGGCTACCAGGTGGCCTGTGGCAAAGGCAGCACAGCGGCTGCGCATGGAAGCAGAACCCAGAAAATCTCCTGCATAGGAGCCTCGGAGAGCTAGTCTAGATAAATCCCCTGGAGGGATCCTGAATACTACCCTGGCGGAGTTGGGAGACCATACTGAAAGGGCATCTGATACCCAGGCAGAAGCAAAAGCAGGAAGAACCTGCTGTCTCAAAGGCAAATTTTGCCAAGGTCTCCACCTTCTTGTCCGCTGGATCCTGGAAGGCAGCCGCAAAAGCCAACGGCAAGACAGTCGCCTTAGAGAGGCGGGAGACCGGTAGATCCACAGTTGGAGAGGAGGTCCACCGAGCAATGAGGTCCTTTGCGAAAGGATACCACGTTTGAACCTTCTTCGTTTCCAGAAACTTTTAGTCAGGGTGCCTTCAGGCGGATTCCAGCAGGGCGTCAAATTCAGCGAAAGAGCTGAAAGTCTTGGGTGCCGGTCGGGCACGAAGAAAGGAGACTTCTGGAGACACGTCCGAAGTTCCTGGGTCCTTTTGCTGGAAGGTGTCTCTTATGGCCGAAACCAATGAGTACACCACACCAGGCATATCCATGCAGCCCTCTGAGTCGGAGGCCGAATCAGAAACCTCATCCACAAGTTCTCCAGGTGAATGGGGACGCGTTGAGGCGGCCCTAGATGAAGAAGAGACTGACCCGGTACGCGGCTCTGGAGAGCCAGAACGGTAACTGCGGAAGCATGGATTCGCGCCATCCTGAAAGGCTTCGGCGGCTCAGGGTGGCCAGAGCTAACAAGCACCGAACAAATAATGATGGCGCCCGCTCCCGTCCCCGAGCGCACCTTGTGAACGTATGTGCGCCTCGGGGGAACGGAGCGGGCGAACAATGTCGGCAGAACACTGCCGAAAACGAAAGTAAGAAACTTTATGTGGCCGGGCTGAAGGAGTGCCCGCCCGCCAAACAGATACGTCACGCTGCAGAGGACAGCCGCCTCATACATACTGTGCACCAAACACACACATGCCCGCAATATATAAATGCCACTGCTCAAACCCCAATAAAAACTTTCCCCCATAGAGTAAAAAGGGAGGGAAGAAAGGGTGTCTCCAGCGGTTGGGAGTCCAGTAGCTAAGAAAAAAGGGGGAAATATACTCACCTTAGTCAGAAGAACTTACCTAATGAAGTCTTCCTGATGAAGCTTCAGCCAGCTTTTAGTCACCTGCATCATGCTGGGCTTGAAAAGCGAGACGAGCAAGGAAAAGTGGGGGACCCGTGAGGTACAACCGGTGCTGGCTGTTGGCGAGAGGGGGTTTGCAGTACATCCACTATGCCTGTGCCCCCTCAATCGCAAATGAGGAATCAGTGAACGCTATTGTTCCTGAGTCCCCACCTGAAAACAGGAAAATAAAAGGAAATAAGAAACTAAACGTCCCTATCTGAAAAAATAAAAAAAGTTAGACCAGGTCTGGGGGAAACCTCAGACTAGTGTCCATCTCCTGCAGACACTAAGCTTAAACTGATTACCTCAGGCTCTGTAGGCGGGTATATCCTGCTGGGAGGAGCTGACTTTTTGGTTACCATCGTGTCAAGTCTCCTAGCAACAACAGCATATACCCAAGGTCTGTGTCCCCCAATGGAGCCGATAGAGAACTGTATTTATATAATTTATAAAGTGTAAGGCAAGGTTCACACAAAATTTCAGCCTGAAGATTCCGAGTGTAGCTAGCGCCTATTGAATCAGTCCGCGCTAGGACCACGTGGACACTGCAGTCTCCATTAGACTGCAATGTATTCCGCAAGTATTCCCGCCTAAAGAATGAGCAACGCAATTCTTCAGGCGGAAATTTCCAAGCGGATTTTCCGTTCACAAATTTCGAAGTGTGAATTTGTGAACGGAAATCCATTAACTACACTATACATTTTAGCAAGTGGAATTTCTGCCTGTAATTTCAAAACAGAATTGCAGGTGGAAATTCCATAGTGTGAACCCAGCCTTACTGTCATTTGAAAAAAACCTGACATGTCGCCTGAGTCCTAGTCCTAAGAACTGCTGTAATCGAGACTTATATGCTGGTTAAGTGCGTAGGAGCAGCTTCTTTCACTCAGAATAATACTGTCAAGGTATTTTCAAGTGACAGTGACGCTTTAAACATACTTATGGATACAACATTTAAAGCCAATATAATGCCTATAAGATTTATATTCAAATTAGAAAACCTACGTTCAAGTACTCTATTAACCCCTTAAAAAGGGTTAGCCAGTATGAAAAAAAACAATATATCCAATATCTTAAGGCACTCTGCATGAAAAATGCTGTGTCAACCACAGCACATGAGATATAGCGTTCGTGTAAAATTTTTTTTATTTTTTTTATATATATTATATATATATATATATACATACATATATATATATATACATACATATATATATATACATACATATATATATATATATATATATATACATACATACATACATACATATATATATACATACATACATATATATACATATACATATACATATACATATATATATATATATATATATATATATATATATACACACACACTCGACTACTCCTTTAAGGACACAGCCAATTTTCATTTGTGCGTTTTTGATTGTCTCCTTGCTTTTTAAGAGCAATAACTTAATTTTCTGTGACTAATTGTACTTATACATGTAATGTATTTTTCCCATAAAAATGAGAAGGCAGACCATAAAAGATATTTGGAGTTGGCTGTGTAGCAGTTGAGCTGAGCTGGCCACAATCGTGACTCATCAGAAACGCCTGAACCCATGTGGGTGGTTCGATAAGACTCTAAGCCCCCGTAATACTTCAGTACTGATCACAGCATCTGAGGGGTTAATGGTGGGTATCAGTGTGATGGCTCTCCGGCTGCTAATAGCATTTGGAATCTGCAGATTATAAAGCAAGCTCCTGAGCTCACCTTATAGTTCCAATGGGACTCTGGATGTACATCCTGAAGCAACAACTACCCCTCAGCCAGGGCGTACAGGTACGTCCTGCATCCTCTAGGAGTTAAGGAGCTCTTAATATTGAGGGAGGTTCACTGCCTCTCTTACTATGGAATAGCTGGCACATCTATGCACAAACCCCATTAATTTCAATGGAAATCGTAATAGTTAATGTCTCCTCAGGGAAATTCAGCACTTGCTGACAAGCTCCCTAACAGATTACAGCTTGTAGCTGAGGGTCCCAAAAGCAAAACACGCTAATTTATCATGGAGGGATCCTTCCAACAAGAAGGGATTATCCAAAGGAGAAAACCCCTTAAGAAGGATTAAATAATACTTCCTAACATAAGGAAAATCTAATAAGAAAAAATTCAAACTTACTTGCTGAATGTGAGCATTGTTTGGTCCATTAATAAACTCCTCAAGTTCTGTAAGACGATTGGTTTTAGCAAGAGCAAAGATGAGCTCTGTTTCTACATAGGACTCCCTTGCCTTCTTTCGAGCCATCTGCAGGTATTTAACAAGTTCCTCCCAATTACCTAACAAACATCACAACAAAAAGTTACTTATATGAACATTTGCTGGTACTCCACACTGGTTTCAAAGAAAATGTTTAGGAGTTCACTTAATAATGCATATGGTTTTATAGTTTTCTATAAACTCAGACTGCACGACTAATTCCAAGAGATGCATTGCCGTTTTTATATCAATTTGTGTTTAACAGAAGAGAAGAATTCTTATAAACATATTCTTTGTTTAAGAGCATTTATTAAACATCAAGATTCCTGTGGAATATCTGGTATGCATTTTATCGTATCGTTTTGTTCTGTATGTATTGTCTACCTGTTAGTATACATTGTGGTATCTTTAACTTTCCCCACTGGTTCTTACAGAGTTTGTTGCGCTCCTTCTGACACATTGTCAAACATTGCAATGAGAATTGCTATATTCAATAGGGTGTTGCAAAGAACATAACTAAAACACTTTAGTGGAGCAGCAGTTCAAAGGAGTTTTTTAGTATTAGAAAAGCAGAGATGAATTAAAAAACCTGTCATCAAGTTGTGTGTGCTTTTAAGCTTTGCTTCAATGAAGTGAATGCCAAGTTGTAATACTACACACAACCTGAGAGTTGTTGTGATGCTGTTTTTAGAAGAAATTAGCTCTGTTTCTCTAGTCCTGGTTAAACCCTCTACATAAACTTATGTCATGTTACCAGTGTACAGAGAAGTTAATTGACAAATGTTTATATGGTGTGAATTTAAAGCTAACCACTTTAGTGTTCCTGTCTATAGGGAAGTGAAACCACAACCCTGGAAGCTAACGCTCACTTAATCTGGCTCATTCTCCTGATCAGTGGAGGTTTCAGTACAGATACATCAACCGATCAAAACGTTTGACGTGTGTCTGAGACGTGTTCTTTGAAATAACAGGGACACTAATTACATATTGTCACATAAAACTTATCAGTAAACAGGAAAAAAAAATTAGGGAAATGTCCCTTTAAAAAGACTTGGTCTCGTTTACTTAGTTGTTTTCACTACTGATTCGTATGGTACTAAGCTGTAGTAGCATAAAGGAAGAGAAACACATACCACTAGCATTGGCAGCCTGTACAACTTCCATGTAAGAAGACGGATCATCTGCTTTAATGTAGGAGTCAATTGCTTCTTTGACCATTCCTTTCTGCAGCTGAGCCTTTGCCAGTTGGCTCCAGACAGCTGGTTCATTGCATCGCTCAGCAAATTCATAAGCACGGTCCAAATTTCCAATGTGCTCAATCAAAACCTGAAATTTATAAAAACATAATTATTGCTTCAACGCAGGTGTTACATGTGACAATTGGCTGTATACAATACAACAGTTTTACCTGTATGGCAGAAGTGTTCACGTCAAATTTCCTAAAAATGGCAAAAGCCTCCTCATACAGCTCATTACTAATGGCGATATTCGCAATATCTGGAGCATCATAGTTATCCAATCGATTAATATATTCCATAACTCTGGTGCGATCAGCTTTAATAGCAGTCAGGATCAGCAAGTTCTGCAAATTTCTGAGAATAAATATGGCATAATTAATATTGGAAGAACTTAAGTAGATTTGATTGTTAAGACTACAGACAAAGCACAGATTTTCCCAATTTATTTTTACATTTTACACTAACATTTTAAAATTTCTGACATCAACATGGGCTACTTGCATCAAGACTGTTTAACTGTGCATTTTCCAATAGCGGCTTATGCTGCATTTCATCATTTGCCAAGTAAAATTATATGTACCTGTACAACAAGACTGCTGCAACTAATCTACAAACATCTGAAAAGCCATGGCCTCATCATATGGCTGCCACTAAGAAGCAGGCATAAATCTTGTAGAAAAGTGGTCTTTCCAATATCCTGATCAAACATGCCAACCAAACATACCTGTGTTCACTGAAAACTGAATTATCCAAAACAATCTTTTCCAATAGCTCAATGAGTTCATTGGGAAGGTCTGCAGTCATAAAAGCTTTTACAGTAACAGATACTTCTTCAGGATCTTGAGTTTCTGACAATGCTGTTTGGACAACCTGGGAAAAAAAAAAAAAAAAAAAAGAATATTGCTTTATTTGAAAAAGAAACCGATCACAGTGCAAACTGACACTTCTAAGTAATGGAAAATACCTGATCAATAAGAGGCCTTCTGTATGGATTGCTTTCTAACAGTACACTGGCCCACAATTCAGGATCCTTACGGCGTACCAGATACCTTGAGAGGCTTTTAAAAAGTGAGTTTTCATTGCAAACCTAAGAAGAAACAAATTGTCTTTAAAAAGGCGAATAGAGTTTTTATCATTTACAAACTTTATCTGGAGACTTCGCTCATAAGATCACACTGCCGCGATCAAGGGGCCACAGACAAAGGCTGTTTGTTTTACATTTTTGAGGACATGGTTATTGTTACATTGACACAAATTTTACATTTGTAAAAAAGCACATACATTGATGAGCTCCAAGTCACACTGTCCTCTCTCATATGCCACACATGCCAGATGTGGATCTCTCTTTTCACAATACTTTCCAACAACACGGCTGTCATAATATGGGTTTTCACGCAAGAAGCGCTCTGGGTTGTTATTACTGTCGATGTAAATCTTTGCCAAAGCATTGTGTGTGGCTGGCTCTTCACAGCCCTCATGGATACGAGACTCCAGCCATGGCAGAAGTAACTTTAACCTAAAAGAATAAATAGCCATTATTAGTCTAATAATTGCTCACAGTTTAAGTGCAATAATACACTAAGGGAACACTGGGCACTTACCGGTTCCTTTTTTCAACTTCAGCAACTAGTTCATCGGTGGAGAACTGTCCTCTCACCACAAGGATGAGGTTCTTGATCACATCCTCAGAGCAATCCACATCAAGCAAACCACCAATAACCACAGGCAATCGGCTGGGGTTAACCTTAAAAGTAGTAGATAAAATTATATGTTAATCACAAAAGTGGACAGTGCAGCACATAAGAAAGGAGTTGTCTCAGAATAAAAACACCAAAGTTAAAGCTAGCAGGTCTGGGTTGTCTGCCTTGCATCAACTGTTCTTGCCAGGAAGGCCATGTCTGCTCACATGTCCCATGAATGCAGCATTACTAGCCATCCATTAAAGTAACTATAGAGCATATGGATAGGGATTGTCGGCATAAAACTACGCCTTCAAAATAACGTGTGGGAGGAGAAAGACTATTCCATTACAAAATCGAAAAGACTTATAGATGCCACTGAAGCAGCTGTTAACAGAATGGTTTAAGTAATGTTTTTAATTGCTACTATAACCAATATTGCAGAGAAATTTTCCTAAAGCGGCTTAAAATTATATGCTGGGGAACATAAGAACAATACAGCATAAAGCTTAGACATGTTTTATAAAAAATAAAAAAATAATATTTCACCAAAACTGATGACTTACCTTCTGAACATAAATCTCAATATACTTCTGCAGATTATTTCTGTACAGATACAGGACAAGATCATGGACAAAGTCAAAGCGGTCACATACAATTATGAGTGGCAGCTGGTCTGTAAGTTTAGCTTCCTGCAAACAATGCACAAAAGAACCATTTAAAAAAAGGCATACAAACAAGCCTTATTTACTAGGTAATCAGAGCAACACATAGCAGCACATTATTTTCAAATAAATAATAGGTAAACAATGAAATATCAATATAAAAATGAGCTGCACACACTTATCTGTAATATATAAAAGGTTTCTGACACCAATGCATGCCATTATAAAAGGTCATTGACAGCAGATCTAGGGCTGCAACTAAAGTCGATTAATCGAAACAATAATTGGCCAACTAATCCATTATGAAAATCTTATCGGAAAAAATAACCATAGTGGAGAAGATCATTTGTGAGTTAGATTAGGGAGGGAGTGAATGAGGGAGGGGATCAGACTGCATGTCTTCTGTGTGTTTTAGGTAAGGGATGCATTGTGTTTTAAGAGTTGGTGGGGTCTGCTAGATGCTACGCTTTGCGAAAGCTGAGAGGAGCAGCTTTGCATTATATTAAAAATACGTTAATTCTTTTAAACATATAATTTTCTTTTTTTATTCCTTTTTAAGGGCTATAGCCGCCTCCCTGATTCTTACCTGAGGCCAGATAGGATGGACAGCCAGGGAATGTATTGCCCTACCATCCCCCAGCAGCCCATTTAGTGAAGAGGAGGACAGCTCATATAATCTGATTTCCTGAATCTTCTCTCTGCAACCATTGCGAATCTGGCCTTTAGCACAGGGCCTGACAACCGGGGACTTAAAATAAGTGCAGAAAGAAACTGTGGGAAGTAGAAGATTGTGTATGCTGGGCCCTCTCTTCACTAAACAGGCTGCCCAGGACCACAGTTGCATATCTACATAGTGATAATCGCTAAGTGTATGAGAACTTTAGAAATTGGCTGACTAATTCACCAACCAATTAATCGTAATTATAAAAAGTAGTTGACAACGATTAGTTGCCGATCAATTAGTTTTTTCAGCCCTAATCAGATCTATTAGATTTTCACTCATATTAGTTGCAGAACCCTATGTTTCTGCAATAGTTGCATAGCAAAAGTGGTTTATAAACTTAATTTAAACCAACAAACAAGAGGAAACTTTAAAATGACCATTATTTTACATGACAATCCTACACACACAATTACACCAAAAAAGTGGGGAGTTCTGTATAAGATTTACCTTGTACATGTCCTGCTCATTCCACAGACAAATTGAAAAGCACAACAAATAACATCAGGAAAAGTTTAAATACATTAAAATGGGTTGGTCTATATGGGGTACTAAGTCTAAAACTTATGACAATTCAAGCATTGGGGGAAAAAAAATAATCAACTTAATGTATAATGATAAAGTTATCTAAATAAAGGAGACTGGAGCCCCAAAACTTGAAATCTCGCTTTTATATCATAATAGCCAGTTGGGTACAAAATACTTGCATTAGCCTCAAAGGTTTTCTAACATATCACTGAGAAAATGTTATTGTGGGGCTCTGAGTCAGGTAAATACTTTCTATCATCAATTCTTAGAGTCTCCGCTAAAAAGTCAATTTAGATAGTCAGTAGACACCATATACTGCACCCTAAATTCTAGGCTGTAAATAAGGTGTCTTTACCAGTACCTAGGTTTCATGTGTTCAGGATCTGTCTATATGGCGGTCTTTGCCCTAGATGTTTTATTTTGAACTATTGCAAAACACAAAAAAAAAATTCTATATTAATAGCATAAGGTTACACTTGGGTGGAAATTTATCAGGCAGTCTTACAGAAAGAATCTCCTTGTTACCCATAGCAACCAGAGCTCAGCTTTCACTTCTCACATTGCTCCTGTAAAATAAAAGGTGAGCTGTGAAAGCTTGCTACTGGCAACAAAGAATCTTCCTATAAAAAAGACAGCTCTATAACATCCTCCTTCCCAAGTCTTTAAAAGGATTGTTAATTTCTGGGAGATATATTTCTCTAGTCATAAGTGACCTAATACTATGATGTGGTTTACATTTTACCCCTAATTTTACGTTATTTATCTACTAAAAAGGCCTCCAGTCATAAAGGGTCTTTAACCCCTTAAGGAAGCAGAGCGTAAGGGAATACGCCCCCGTTCCCGAGTCCTTAAGGACCTGTATGTCCTGGGTCCCGCTAACAGGGTTTAAAACATTCTCACAAGCAGGGAACGGGTTAAACCCAGTGGGTCCCGGTTGCTATGGTCAGCCAGGACCCACGGCTAATGCTGGGCATACATGTGAAGCGCCCCCCCCCAATAAAAAGTTTAAATCACCCCCCCCCCCCTTTCCTATATTTTAAATAAAATATTGTAATTAAAAAAAACAATCATGTGGCACCAACGCGTGTGTAAATGTCCAGACTTAAAATGTAAGGTTGGCTAAACCGCACAGTCAATGGCAAATATGTAGAAAAAAACAGTCCAAAATAGCGAATTTTTTGGTCACTTCATATTAGGGATCGACCAATATCGATTTTTTTAGAGCCGATACAGATGATCTGCAACCTTTCAGGCCGATAGCCGATAACTTATACCGGTATAATATCTGTATAAATTATCGGCGGTGGTCTTAGGCCGGGGCATTATCGGCAAGGTAAGTGCAGATACCGATTAGAGATGAGCGAACTTACAGTAAATTCGATTTGTCACAAACTTCTCGGCTCGGCAGTTGATGACTTATCCTGCGTAAATTAGTTCAGCCTTCAGGTGCTCCAGTGGGCTGGAAAAGGTGGATACATTCCTAGGAAAGAGTCTCCTAGGAAAGAGTCTCCTAGGAAAGAGTCTCCTAGGAAAGAGTCTCCTAGGAAAGAGTCTCCTAGGAAAGAGTCTCCTAGGAAAGAGTCTCCTAGGAAAGAGTCTCCTAGGAAAGAGTCTCCTAGGAAAGAGTCTCCTAGGAAAGAGTCTCCTAGGAAAGAGTCTCCTAGGAAAGAGTCTCCTAGGAAAGAGTCTCCTAGGAAAGAGTCTCCTAGGAAAGAGTCTCCTAGGAAAGAGTCTCCTAGGAAAGAGTCTCCTAGGAAAGAGTCTCCTAGGAAAGAGTCTCCTAGGAAAGAGTCTCCTAGGAAAGAGTCTCCTAGGAAAGAGTCTCCTAGGAAAGAGTCTCCTAGGAAAGAGTCTCCTAGGAAAGAGTCTCCTAGGAAAGAGTCTCCTAGGAAAGAGTCTCCTAGGACTGTATCCACCTTTTCCAGCCCACCGGAGAACATGAAAGCTGAACTAATTTATGCAGGAAAAGTCATCAACTGCCGAGCCGAGAAGTTTGTGATGAATCAAATTTACTGTAAGTTCGCTCATCTCTAATACCGATAATGTCCAAAATCGTGAATATCGGCCGATAATATTGGCCAAAATGATAATCGGTCAATCCCTACTTCATATACCATAAAAATATTAATAAAAAGCGATCATAAAGTCCCATCAAAACAAAAATTATACAGATAACTACAGACCACGGTGCAAAAAAAAAAAAACCCTCATATAGCCCCATTTGCGGAAAAATAAAAAATAAAAGTTATAGGGGTCACAATTTTAAACATACTTATTTTGGTGCATGTAGTTATAAAAATTTTTTTTATAGTAGTAAAATAAAATATTTTTTACACTTACCGTAAAATCTTTTTCTCAGAAGCTCCATCGGGGGACACAGGAACCATGGGTATATCTTGCTGCCACTAGGCATACATATATAAAAAAAAAAAAAAAAAAAGTAGGCTCCTCCCAGCAGGATATATCCCACCTACTGACTTAGACACTGTTTTAGTCCCAAAGCAATAGGAGGAACCGAAAAAAAGTCCAGAGGGAGCCCAGTCAAAACAAACAGACTGAAAGGCGACCGACTCTAAAACACTGGGTGGGATCTGTGTCCCCCCCAATGGAGCTTCTGAGAAAAAGATTTTACGGTAAGTGTAAAAAATCTCTTCTTATTCAGCTCCATTGGGGGACGCAGGAACCGTGGGACGTACCAAAGCAGTCCCAGGGCGGGAAAACCCGGAATCAAGCGGACGGCAGAGCCACCGCTGCCTTCAAAACCTTACGCCCTAAAGAGGCGTCGGCGGATGCAGAAGTGTTCACTTGGTAAAACTTGGTGAACGTGTGCACCGAAGACCAAGTGGCCACCTTACACACCTGTAGGGCCGAATCCCTGTTAAAGACCGCCCAAGAGGCTCCCACAGAACGAGTGGAGTGAGCCGTAAAACGGAAGGGAGGATCCTTCCCCTAGGAACGATACGCTTCAGAAATGGCAGACCGGATCCACCTGGAGATGGTGGGCTTAGAAGCCGGCAAACCTTTGCGTCGGCCCTCCGGAAGGACAAACAGCAACTCCGACCGTCAGAAAGAAGAGGTGGCCGAAAGGTAAACTCGCAAGGCCCGGACCACATCCAGATTGTGGAGAGAACGCTCCCTAGGATGAGACGGAGCAGGGCAGAAGGAAGGAAGAACGATATCCTTGTTCAGATGAAAGGATGAGACCACCTTTGGTTGAAAAGAAGGAACCGGCCGAAGCACCACCTTGTCTTGATGAAGAATCAGGAAAGGCGGTTGACAAGAGAGCTGCCGCCAATTCAGACACCAGTCGGATCAAGGTCACAGCTACCAAAAAGGTGACCTTCCAAGAAAGGAAACAAAGAGAAATGTCACGGATAGGCTTGAACGGGACGGACTGCAAGGTGCTCAGGACCAAATTCAAGTCCCAAGGGGGAGTAGGAGACCTGTAGGGAGGAATCTCATGAGCTACTCCCTGAGTCGGAAGCTAGAGGCCGCTGAAACAGAATAGACAGCGCGGACACTTGACCCTTGAGAACTAAGATCCAAACGCGTTTCAAGACCCGACTGCAGAAACGCCAGAAGGTTCGGCAGAGAAAAACGAACCGGAGAAAGAGAGCGGGCCTCACACCACCAAAAATAGGCCCGCCAAGTCCTATGGTAAATCCCAGCCGAGGATGGCTTACGCGCCCCGAGCATAGTGCGAAAAACCCCAGATGAGAAACCGCGAGCCTTCAACACCGCGGTTTCAACCGTCATGCCGTCAAATGCAGCGGCTGTGAATTGGGGTGGCAAAGAGGACCCTGAGAAAGAAGATCGAGGCGATCTGGCAGCCGAAAGGGAACGTCCACCACGAGCCGAACCACGTCAGCGTACCAAGAGCGGTGGGGCCAATCCGGAGCCACAAGGATGGCCGATACGCCTTCCGCTTTGAGTTTCCTGAGCACTCGGGGAAGGAGGGGAAGTGATGGAAAACAGGTACGGGAGAGTGAACAGAGACCAGGAAATGACGAGGGCGTCCGCGGCCAGAGCATCTCTGGACTTTGCCACGAAGGCTGGAACCTGCTGGTTTAAGCGGGACGCAAAGAGGTCCACGTCCGGAACCCCCCCCCCCCCCCCCCCCAACGACGGCAAATTGACTCGAACACCTCCGGGTGAAGGGACCACTCCCCGGGATCGGGAGAGGAGAGACTTAGAAAGTCCGCTTCCCAGTTGTCCACCCCCGGGATGTGGATCGCTGATATGGAGGGAACCATGCGCTCCGCCCAGATCAAGATCTTTGACACCTCGGTCATGGCCGCGCTGCTGCGAGTGCCCCCTTGGCGGTTTACATACACCATGGCCGTGGCGTTGTCCGACTGAATGCGAACTGGGCGACCCCGAAGAAGAGACTCCCAGTGCCGGAGACCAAGGAAGATTGCCCGGATCTCTAGGACATTGATAGGAAGCCTGGCTTCCTAAGGGGACCATAGGCCCTGGACCGTCCGGTCCAGGAGAACACCCCCCCAAACCGAGGAGGCTCGCGTCCGTCGACAGTACCAGCCAGTTCAACGGTAGAAACGAGCGGCCGCTCCGAAGGAGAGTGGAGACACCCAAGAAGAGACTGACGAGCCAAGGTGGGCAGACTGATCCAGTGACCCAAGGACAGGGGGGATCCGTCCCAGAGGGGATGGCCCACTGAAGCGGGCAGCAACGCAACTGCGCAAACGGAACCGCCGTCATGGCCACCACCATTCTGCCCAGTACTGCCACGCAGGAACGAATGGACACTGGATGCGGGTGTCTCAAGTGACGAACGCCGGACAGAAGAGCACTCCGCTTGTCCAGAAGGAGGAAAACTTGGGCGTTCCCGTATCGAACCGGAGGCCCAGAAAAACCAGAGACCGGGACGGAGGGCCATGTGAAGACTCTCCTAATTCTGGACCCGGGACGGGGCCTTGATAAGCAGGTCGTCCAAGTAAGGAAGGACAGACACCCCCCAGGACCTGAGAATGGCCATGACAGCCACCAGGACCTTGGTTAAGACCCTGGGGGCTGTGGCCAGGCCAAAGGGCAGAGCCACAAACTGAAAGTGACCCTGCGGAATGGCAAATCGTAGAAAACTATGAGGAGGAAAAAAAAAATCGGGATGTGGAGATACGCATCCTGAATGTCTACTGAAGACAGGAATTCGCTCTGATCCATGGATGCAACAATCGACCGTAGCGACTCCATGCGGAAGTGGCGAAGTCGAAGATGTCGATTGAGTAGTTTTAGGTCCAAAATCCAAAACCCTCCTTTTTGGGAACAATGAAGAGGAATGAATAGAATCCCTTGAAACGGTCCCGAGATGGAACGGGCACAATGACAGCTTGTTGCAGCAGAGTGGGGATGGCAGAGTGAAAACCTGCAGCCAGGGCGGGTGAACGAGGAGGCCGGGACCGAAAAAAAACTATCCCGGGGAACAGAATCGAACTTTATTAGGTAACCGTCGGAGACGAAGTCCCGAACCCAGGAATCCTGGACTTGTGCCAGCCAGACATCCTGAAAGAGGTATAAGCGACCGCCCACCCAAGAGGAAGTCCTGGGTGGGGGCGCCCCTTCAGGCCGAGGTAGGCTTGAGAGTTCCTGATTTCGTGGAAAACCGGTTGGAACAGCTATCCTGCTTCCAGGAGGGACAAGGTTTGAAGGATGGGCCCTGCCTAGCTTGCGAGGAGCCAGATTTGTCCTGGCGCCCGGGGGGCGAAAGGACCGAAAGGAGGTTGTCTTGCGAAAACCCCCACGAGCCGCAGGGCGGCGCGCCTTGTTATGGGGAAGCAAAGAACTCTTACCGCCCGTAGCCTCAGAGATGATGCCGTCCAGCCGTTTCCCAAGAAGGCAGCCACCAGTAAAGGCCATTTCCGTCAGGGATTTTTTGGAAGCAGAGTCGGCGTTCCAAACTTTCAGCCACAGAGCGGCGAATGGCGACTAGATTGCTGGACACGACGGCCGCACAGTGAGCTGACTCCAAGGAAACCTGGCATAAATATTCACCTGCCTATGAGATCTGGAGAGCAATCTCTGCCAGATCATCAGGAGAGGCCCCGGACAACAGCCCTTGGCGGAGCTTTGAAGCCCACACCGATAAGGCCTTTGAGACCCAGGTCGATGAGAAGGCCGGGAGCAGAGAGGACCCCACCGCCTCAAAAGCGTACTTGGCCAAATTCTCAACCGGCTTGTCCGTGGGATCTTTGAAAGAAGCAGCTTCCGCCAACGGTAAGGTGGTGGATTTTGATAAGCGGGAGACTGGGGGGTCCACTGATGGTGGAACGGTCCATTTAGAGATAAGATCCTCAGAAAACGGACACCGGAGTCTTCAACCGTTTAGTGCCTTGGAAGCGCTTCTCCAGAAGCTTCCAGGCGGTCTCCAGAAGATGATCAAACTCCTTATGAGGATGGAAGACCTTGGAAGAGCGATGAGAATGAGTAAAGGAAACTTAAGGAGCAGGGTCCGAAGTTCCAGGGTCCTGTAAATGGAAGGTGTCCCTGACAGCTGACACCAAGCTGTCCACCAAGTCAGACATGGATGACAGCTCTTCAGAATCTGAATGCGGAACAGAGTCTGAGTCCGCTAGTTCACCCGGAGACTGGGAACGGTTAGTGGAGGCCCCCGATCTAGGTGACCTGGATCTGGTAAGGCGGGCAGAGGAATGGGAACGGGCCCTAGGAGAGCGGATCGAGGACGCTGCCTAGGAGCGGGGGACCTGGAATGTAAGCGGTGCCTGTGCTCAGGAGAGGAGTCAGAATAAATGACCCTGGGACGTCTGTGGGAGTGTCGACGGTCCGAAGATGCCAAACTTGTCTCCCGCAGGGGACGCAAGGAGGACTGCTTTAAGACCGTAGCCACCTCCCTAGAAAGGTCCGAAATAGTTTTGGAGAAGGAAGACACCCAAACCGGGGCAGGGTCAGGGGCCACATGCTCGGAGGGGCTATCCTGGGTAGAGGGAGTAGGGCGTGAGGAAGAGCAGGTAGAACAAGTGGGTTTAGCCGAACCCCCTGAAAATTTAACCTTACACCCTGTACAAGCATAGTAAGTGACCGAAGCAGGGGCTGCCTGTCTGAAAGAAGATTCAAAGCTGGGGGTGGACATTGCCAAACACCGCAACCCAGTGACAGAACAAAAAAATGGAACAAGCTCACCCAGGTTCCTGTACTGATGTCCCTGTAGTCTTCAGGAGTGCAGGACAGCTGTCGGGATCAGGAAAAAAAATTGTGGTTGAAGCTGCCGCCGCAGACATGCAGCAGCAGAAGAAAAATAGGAGACCCACAGGAGCAGAGTGCAGCAGCATCTGTGAGGGAGCAGTGCTGGACTCCGGAGCCGCGTCACATGATCCCTTAGGGGGAGGAGATTCCACAGCACTCGCTAGCACGGGAGAGGCTGAAGAACATCTGCCGTGCCCCCGCTGCCTCAGGATAGGCAGAACAAGCTCTCCCCGTGCATGCGTGCGCTGCGCTCAATTGGACGCGCAGTAAGCGCAACATTTAGGGGACGGGGCTACGCGCGGCCGGGACCAGGCCAAACCGCGGACTAAAGTAGCGGCATGGCCCCGAGCTGGACACTTTAAAATGCCGCCCGGAGATAGGAGAAGCCGGCAGCGGTCTCCCACTGTGGGGACGGCTGCCGGAGATACAAACCTTCAGCAGTAGCTGCCAGATATTAAACACAAGTGAAACTGCCGCCCTTAAAGTGCCCCTCTCTCGCAACTGCTGCAGGCACGACAAAAAAAAAAGACCCCTCCACACAAGTTTGAATAAAGTGTAGTCCCATCATTAACTCCTGAGGGCCCCCAGGGTGGAGTTGCGGTGGGGTGAGGGGGGTATGGAGAAGGAACATACTTACCTAACTGTGGAGGCATACTTACCTCCCCAGACGTCTTCACCAGTCTGGGCCAACCTGCATCATGCCAGGCTTCAGTAAGCAGGGCGAGCAGAGGCAATAGGTGACCCGGACCCAAGGTACAACCTAGTGCTGGTCGTTGGCGAGGAAGGGTTAACGGACCATACTCTATGGACCGTGCCCTTCAGTCGCATGTGGGGAAATCAGGCAGTGCCATGCTCCTGTCGCCCCTACCTAGAAAAAAAAACAATAAAAGGAGAAAAAAATCTAAACTAACACTAGAAAATAATAAAATAGACCAGGTCTGGAGAAACCCAGACCTGTGTTGCCTCCTCGGATACCAAGCTAAAACTGGGTGTCTCTAAGTCAGTAGGTTGGATATATCCCTGCTTGGAGGAGCCAACCTTTTTTTTTTGTTATGCCTAGTGTCAGCAAGATATACCCACGGTTCCTGTGTCCCCCAATGGAGCTGAATGAGAAATAAAACCTACATAAATTGGGTATCCCTGTAACCAACCATATGCAGGGGTGTGGAAAGGTTATAAAAAAACTGCTTGTCCACGGGACTAAAATGGAGCAAAATCTACTTGTCCCTCATGACGATCCATTTGTCCGGGCCAATTTTCGCTTTTACGCTCTAATTTTATCCACCTCGCCCTATAATAGCCATAACTACCTACTATAAGGCTACCTTTTAATTTTTCAATAACATTCTCTGAACCAAAAATAATAATAAAAAAAAAAATTATATTATATATATATATATATATTATTTTTTTTTTTTTAATATTAAGGGAAGTGAAATTGAAATAGTAAAAAGAAAATTTTGCAGATTTGGTGGTTTTCTTTTCTACGCCATTTACCTTGTGGTTGAGGTAACATGTTAGTTTTATACTTTAGGCCGCCTGATTACAGCAATACCAGATTTATATCGTTTACGTCATGTTTTACAAATTCTGAGCTTTTTCAAATTTTTTTAATTGCCATTTTTTTACCCCTGTAGCTTTATTTTTTTTCCGCATACCAGGCTGTATGAGGGCTCATTTTTTGCGCCATAATCTGTTTTTTGTATCGGTACCATTTTGGTATTGATCTGACTTTTTAAATCGCTTTTCAACTTTTTCTGGGATATTATAAAAATTGCAAATCTGTGGTTTGATATTTTTTTTTACATTTACCGAACGGGATACATAATGTTATATTTTAATAGGTTGTACAATTACGCACGAAGCGATACCAAATATGTTTATTTTTATTATGTTTGCATGTTTTTATATAGGAAAAGGGGGCGATTTAAGCTTTTAACATGGAAGGGGTTAATGCAGCGGTCTTTAAACTGTGGCCCTCCAGATGTTGCAAAACTACAACTCCCAGCATGCCCGGACAGCCAACGGCTGTCCTGGCATGCTGGGAATTGTAGTTTTGTAACATCTGGAGGGGCACAGTTTGAAGACCACTGGGTTAATGTGTGTCTTTCAAACTTTTATTAAAACTTTATTTTATTTTTTTTACACTTTATTACACTTATATGAGGAATCATTAGATTCCTCAGACAGATTAATAGAGATCTATTGAACTCCATTAATATGTTTGCTCTGTGATCCATTGATAGAGCCTGGTCCAGCCAGGATCTATCAATGAGAGCGGGACAGCAGGGAACAGAGGTAAGCCCTCCGGCTACCTCCATAGCGATCGCGCTGCGGTGAGCATTCACATGTCCCTTTAGATGCCGCTGTCCGCTTTGACAGCGGCGATCTAAAGGGTTAATAGCCAGCCGCAGCGATCGCCGCATGCTGGCTATGAGCGGCGGCCCCCAGCTACTGAGAACAGCCGGGGGCTGCAGAGTATGGAGCGGGCAGGAATCCCGAGCCCGCTTCATACTCCCCTGTGAGCGCCGCAAGCATCTCCCCGTGCCGACGTGCCTCCTCCCCTCAGCTCTCTGAAGCTACAGCTGGGGGGAGTGAAGGCAGAGGACGCAGGTCTGCACGGGGAGAAATAAGCCACGCCCCCTCATCTCCCCCCGCACGTCTGCAGAGCAGGGGAGAGAAGACAAATACTGTACACAGCTTCTCATCTCCCCTGCTCTGCTTTCGAGGACACAGGCTGCAGAGTATGGAGCGGGCAGGAGTCGGGAGCCCGCTCCATACAGACTGCAGATCGCCACCGCACTTGTCAGGTCCGGCCCTACTTGCCCGATGCCGGGCTAAGGGCCGGACAAATTCACCTGCCCGGCGCCCAAAACTGCTAGTCCCGGGCTTCGGGCGATAGGAATTCCACATCCCTGATATGGACCTACAGAATAAAGATAATGGCCCTCATTTACTATTGCAAACCTGACCTGTTCTGTCGGATTGTGCACCGAAAAAGGCGTGTGGTTGTCGGGGGAAAGGGGCATGGTCACCGAAAAGGGGTGTGTTCCCGACATTTTCTCAAAAATCCAACATATTTACTAAAGTTCTAAAGTTTCCATAGAAAATGTGGTGGATTTCAGCTGAGGAAACCCTAAAGATCAGAGCATGATGTTTCGCCGCAGAGGTCATAAAATAAGCAAAGTACAATTGGTGATGCAAAAAACAAGCCCTTAAACGAAACTGCAAAAATGAAGATTGTTTTGAGTCTTTAACCCCTTAACGACGCAGGACCCAAGTGTACATCCTGGTGAGGTGGTACTTAACGCACCAGGACATACATTTACGTCCTATAAGTCACCGCCAGCATCGGAGCGATGCTCGGGTCATGCGTGGCCAGGGACCGGATCACACGGATGTCTGCCATTAACCCCTCAGATGCCGTGATCAATACAGATCACAGCATCTTCGGCAGTGCGGCCACTAAAATGGATGATCGGATCGCCCGCAGCGATCTGATCATCCAGAACGGCAGATGGAGGTCCCCACACCTGGCCTCCGCTGCCTTCCACGGGTCTTCTGCTCTGGTCTGAGATGGAGCAGACCAGAGCAGAAGATGACCGATAATACTGATCAGTGCTATGCCCTATGCATAGCACTGAACAGTATTAGCAATCCAATTATTTCCCTATGGGGACTATTAAAGTGTAAAAAAAAAATAATAATAATTAAAATGAGAAAAATCCCCTCCCCCAATAAAAATGAAAATTGTCCCATTTTGCCCATTTCACCCCAAAAAGTGTAAAAAAAATAAAATAAATTTAACAAACATTTGGTATTGCGCATGCGTAAATATCCAAACTATTAAAATATAAAGTTAATTATATCGTACGGTGAACATAAAAAAAAAATCCAAAGTTGCTGCTTTTTTTTTTTATACGATTTTATTCCACAAAAATTGATAAAAAAATCTATTAACAGTTTTATATATTCAAATATGGTATCAATAAAAAGTACAGATCACGGAGCAAAAAGTGAGCCCTAATACCGCAGCTTATACGGAAAAATGAAAAAAAGTTATAGGTCTTCAATATAGAGGGTGTTTTAAACGTACCGTATTTACCGGCGTATAAGACGACCCCCAACTTTTACAGTTAAAATATAGTGTTTGGGATATACTCGCCATATAAGACTACCCCTCCTACCGCGATGTACGGTACCTTGTAGTTCCCCCCCCACATTAGGTCAGCAGCTCCCCCCCCACATTAGGTCAGCAGCTCCCCCCCCCCCCCCCCCCCCCCACATTAGGTCAGCAGCTCCCCCCCCCCCCCACATTAGGTCAGCAGCTCCCCCCCCCCCCCACACATTAGGTCAGCAGCTCCCCCCCCCCCCCCCCCACATTAGGTCAGCAGCTCCCCCCCCCCCCCCCCACATTAGGTCAGCAGCTCCCCCCCCCCCCCCACATTAGGTCAGCAGCTCCCCCCCCCCCACATTAGGTCAGCAGCTCCCCCCCCCCCACATTAGGTCAGCAGCTCCCCCCCCCCCACATTAGGTCAGCAGCTCCCCCCCCCACCACATTAGGTCAGCAGCTACCCCCCCCCCACATTAGGTCAGCAGCTCCCCCCCCACATTAGGTCAGCAGCTCCCCCCCCCCACATTAGGTCAGCAGCTCCCCCCCCCCCACATTAGGTCAGCAGCTCCCCCCCCCCCCCACATTAGGTCAGCAGCTCCCCCCCACATTAGGTCAGCAGCTCCCCCCACAATAGTAGGCAGCTCCCCCCACAATAGTAGGCAGCTCCCCCCACATTAGATTGGCAGCTCCCCCCCCCCCCAACAGACATACAGCTTCCAGCCATATACAGTGTATGGCTGCAGGCTGTATGTCTGTACTGGTCTGCTCCCACAGTGTTCCGATCACCGCTCTTCCGGCCCGGGTCACCATCTACTGCTATGGCCTATGGACCATAGCAGTAGGTGCCGGGACCGGGGAGCGGTGACCAGATCACTTAAGATAGCACGGCCGGTCACTCACCATGCCCCGGTCGGCGCGCGTCCTCCAGCGGTCCTCCTGGTCCTGCGCTCCTCTGCCTCTATGGTTGTAGGCATGTGACGTCACTGACGTCTAGTGCGTACAACCATAGAGACGGAGGACCGGACCGCAGGGGGACACGCACCGCCGGGGAATGGTAAGTGACCGGCGGACATCCTTATGTCCCGAAAAGATTTTTCCGGACACAGGGATGTCCGGCATAGGAATAACTATGATTATCTGCCCGGGCCGCCTCTCGTGTGTGGCTACAGGCGGGAGCCGGCCAGAGCAGCTAAAAACTAATACTGTATACTAAAAACCAGGGTGCCTCCAGCTGTTGTGAAACTACAACTCCCAGCATGCCCGGACAGCCTTTGCCGTGCTGGGAGTTGTAGTTTCACAACAGCTGGAGGCACCCTGGTTTTTAGTACAGTGGTCCCTCAACATACGATGGTAATTCGTTCCAAACGAGCCATCGTTTGTCAAATCCATCGTATGTTGAGGGATTCGTGCAATGTAAAGTATAGGAAGCTGTACTCACCTGTCCCCGCCGCTCACGATGGTGTCCCAGCCGCTCCCGATGGTGACCCCGGGCCTCCGCTGTCTTCTCCGGTCCTCTGTTGTCTTCCGCAAGGCCTTACTGGGCCTGCGTAGCGACGTCATTCCTATTGGATGACGTGCGCAGCAGCGTATTGACGTCATCGAGAGGGCCGAGAAGACACTGGAAGACCAGCACTGGACCCGGACGGCACCCCGGAGCATCGTGGAGGGGTAAGTAATACTTACCGCACCACACGAGGAACATTAAGCTGCTATCCGGCAGCAGCTCAAGCATTTTGCGCTGCCGGATAGCACTTAATGCGATGGCCCCGACATAAAAAAGCATCATATGTCGATGCTGACATCGACATGCGATGGCCTCTGAGTGAGAGGCCATCGTATGTCGATTTGATCATATGTCGGGGGGTCACTGTATACAGTATTAGTTTTTACTTGCTCTGGCCCGCCCCCGCCTGCAGCCACACACGGGAGCCGGCCTGGGCAGATAATCAGAAGTTTTCCTATCCCGGACCTCAATACCCGGCGTATAGAACGGTCTGAGTCCATAAGGGGTTAAGGTGAAAATGGTCTGAGTCCTTAAGGGGTTAAGAGAAATTGTAACTTGATTGTTTTCCCCTGTAACTGAAGCAGTCATAGCAACCCCAGTTGAAAACTGGTCCTGCCTTCTCTATAGAGAGTTTGTCTGCTCTCCAATTTCACAGCTGCACATATCAAGTAGAGCAGCAAAGTGCTATTTAAACCATGTATGGTATGTGAACCAGACATTTAAAAACATTCATTGTCAAGAAAAATAAGGAGGGAAATCCCCTGCTTTATGATTTAACATTTATTTGTAAATGTCTAAAAAGGAAAAAAAAACATTTCATAACATCTTATGAAGCAGGGAAGCAGGTTAGGGAATTTAAGATATTATATCTAAAAATCAATTCAATTACCTTAAGGAAGTTTTTCACACGTTCTGGATCATAACAGTTACTCTCTCTGCAAATTCTCTCAACTTCTTTTATTTGACCAGTTTTGCAAGCTGCCTGAATGTACTTGAAGTGAACATCAGGATCTTGGCTGAAGTTAACAATAGAGCCCAGGAAATAAAACAGCCCTAAAAAACATAAGGTTATTGAAGCAATGTCACCTCACCAGAATTTATTTCTTGAGCACTTTATTGGTTTGTAACAATAGTAAACTGAAATCCAGGAACATACACTTTCGTCTATACACATTTAGGGTAGGGTCACATGTAGGGTTCACACTGCGCATAATCTGCTCCATATTCTCCTATGAGCAGACTAACAGGGCTACCCACATCAACGCTGTGTGTGCAGTGAGGTTTGGAGGCAGGCCCACGTGTCAGCCACGTAGGCACGCTGGGCCCACCCCCAAACCTTACTACACACAGGGCTGCTGCTAGCAGCCCTGTGTTTTCACTCAGAGAATGTGCAGCATATTTTCCGCTGCGCAGTGGATTTTGCATAGTGTATACACACTATGTGTGACCCTACCCTTTAACAGTTTAATATTGTGCTCCATAGTTTAAAGAAAAAACTAAAATGCCATGTAACCATAACCGCACACATACTAAATTAAATTACATCATAAGCTGATATTTTACCTATTTTGGCTTGTTATGGAAAACTACACATACATACTCAAGAAATCAACCATCTTAACTACGTAGCAAAAGTTAAAAATAAAAATAGGAAGACAAGAAAGACCGAAAGAAAACAGACCAGCAGCTTGTTTTTTCAGCAGCTTATTAAGTCATAAAATGGCCACTATTTAAAAAACAAACAAACAAAAAAGAAATACCTATGTGAACAAAGCCTCAAGAGCTCTAAAAAGTATACCATGCCTACTGCCCCATTTCTAAAATGGATTGTGTTTGGCTATGTTGTCTCTTCCCTCTCAACTCACCTTCAAAACTCTTGAATGATTCAAAAAGTTCAATCAGAGACTGGGTAGAAAGCTGCTCATGGTATTTGGAGGCTACTTGTACACATATCTGAAGGTTTTGACGGATGTTTGCAGAAAGCATTGCACGCAAGCACTCGAGAGAGTCTTCAACGGACAGAGAGCCAAAATAATTAACAAGCCACTGGAAAAGGAAACCGAAATAGGGTTACTGATATTGCATTAAATTGCAACACATTCTACCACTTGTTGGAAAAAAAAAAAAATCACATGTACCACTCCAAAGCAAAGCAAAAAAGCTTCTTTACTCCATCCTGATAACAGCAACATAAGCAAAGCAGGAATAAAACAGAGAGGTGCATTGCCTTGCACATGTTACCCTTATCCAGATGGAATAAAGGAGAATTTTTTCAACTAGATGGTGAGTTGTATACATGTTATCTTTCCTTTTTGCTGAAGATTTGGAATGTTTGTCTTCTGGACAAATGAGCTGTCCACACACTGGTCTCCATGTAGCTGGGCTTAAATATATCAAGCAGTGCCAGGTTGATTTCTATAGCTAAACACTACCACTTTGATTACAGAAAAATACTGTACTAACAGTTTGTGACATTAGAGCAGGCTGTGAGGGAGCATGTCCACTGTGTTCAGGAGGTACTGGAGTAGAAGTGGTCATATTTAAAACAAACCCAGTATTGGAGGACCCTCTTATTCTTCACGAACAACAATACTAAAATATAAATGTCCAGAAAACCCTTTAAATCTCATCAAATCACCCCATCTTTTGGGACATATTTGTCAATGGATTATTAGCTATTATCAGCTGCTACAAAAAAAAAACATTAAAAAAAGATACATGACCATGACTTACCTCTGGATTGAGAAGGTGAGTATGGACAACTGCTCTCTTGATATCATACAGATCTGTGAAGTGTTCTAGAGCTCTTTGTAGCAGACCAGCTTTCTCACAAAGCTGGGCAATGTGAGCACGATCATAGTGTGTAAACATCTGGTTGCCCAAGATAGCATCGGCCACCTATATATAAGACAAATTTGCACTTAACCCCATGTTATTTACTAGCTTGTGATACAACTCACAGGATATAAAAGTCACGGCAGACTACCTGAGGAGCATGCATGAGGTTCATTTCAAGCAAGCGTGTTTGCAAAGGACCCTCACTTGGACGGTTGTTCTTGAGAGCATCCAGTAGAAAAGCAGTACACTGCTGGATAAGGTTGTATTCCATAAACACATCCACGATCTGAAAAAAAAAAAAAAAAAAAAACTGAATGAAGCACAGTGCACAGACCGAATGTAAACATTTTCAGATTTGCAAAAAAAAAAAAAAAAAGCATGAGTTTTTCACATTTTTATGAAAACCTAAGAATATAAAAAGTAAACAAACCATTAAGGTTACAAATAAAAAGTTGAAAAAAGTACAAGCTGAAAAAAAATGCATATACATGCCTCCTCTCCAGAACAGCTTACCAAATTTACATGAACTATAAATGAACGTGGGCAGGCAAAAAAAAATAACATCCAAAAGTCACAAGGCATGTTGGCCTGATCATTATGTAAACTGGCAACATGAGGTGGGGGGGGGAAACACAGACCAACCGTCAGTTTTAATAATCTTTTAACCTCAGTACTCTCCCCCTAGACCTCTCAGTGAGTACTCTGCCCCTAGACCTCTCAGTGAGTACTCTGCCCCTAGACCTCTCAGTGAGTACTCTGCCCCTAGACCTCTCAGTGAGTACTCTGCCCCTGGACCTCTCAGTGAGTACTCTGCCCCTGGACCTCTCAGTGAGTACTCTGCCCCTGGACCTCTCAGTGAGTACTCTGCCCCTAGACCTCTCAGTGAGTACTCTGCCCCTAGACCTCTCAGTGAGTACTCTGCCCCTAGACCTCTCAGTGAGTACTCTGCCCCTAGACCTCTCAGTGAGTACTCTGCCCCTAGACCTCTCAGTGAGTACTCTGCCCCTAGACCTCTCAGTGAGTACTCTGCCCCTAGACCTCTCAGTGAGTACTCTGCCCCTAGACCTCTCAGTGAGTACTCTGCCCCTAGACCTCTCAGTGAGTACTCTGCCCCTAGACCTCTCAGTGAGTACTCTGCCCCTAGACCTCTCAGTGAGTACTCTGCCCCTAGACCTCTCAGTGAGTACTCTGCCCCTAGACCTCTCAGTGAGTACTCTGCCCCTAGACCTCTCAGTGAGTACTCTGCCCCTAGACCTCTCAGTGAGTACTCTGCCCCTAGACCTCTCAGTGAGTACTCTGCCCCTAGACCTCTCAGTGAGTACTCTGCCCCTAGACCTCTCAGTGAGTACTCTGCCCCTAGACCTCTCAGTGAGTACTCTGCCCCTAGACCTCTCAGTGAGTACTCTGCCCCTAGACCTCTCAGTGAGTACTCTGCCCCTAGACCTCTCAGTGAGTACTCTGCCCCTAGACCTCTCAGTGAGTACTCTGCCCCTAGACCTCTCAGTGAGTACTCTGCCCCTAGACCTCTCAGTGAGTACTCTGCCCCTAGACCTCTCAGTGAGTACTCTGCCCCTAGACCTCTCAGTGAGTACTCTGCCCCTAGACCTCTCAGTGAGTACTCTGCCCCTAGACCTCTCAGTGAGTACTCTGCCCCTAGACCTCTCAGTGAGTACTCTGCCCCTAGACCTCTCAGTGAGTACTCTGCCCCTAGACCTCTCAGTGAGTACTCTGCCCCTAGACCTCTCAGTGAGTACTCTGCCCCTAGACCTCTCAGTGAGTACTCTGCCCCTAGACCTCTCAGTGAGTACTCTGCCCCTAGACCTCTCAGTGAGTACTCTGCCCCTAGACCTCTCAGTGAGTACTCTGCCCCTAGACCTCTCAGTGAGTACTCTGCCCCTAGACCTCTCAGTGAGTACTCTGCCCCTAGACCTCTCAGTGAGTACTCTGCCCCTAGACCTCTCAGTGAGTACTCTGCCCCTAGACCTCTCAGTGAGTACTCTGCCCCTAGACCTCTCAGTGAGTACTCTGCCCCTAGACCTCTCAGTGAGTACTCTGCCCCTAGACCTCTCAGTGAGTACTCTGCCCCTAGACCTCTCAGTGAGTACACTGCCCCTAGGCATCTCAGTGAGTACACTGCCCCTAGACATCTCAGTGAGTACACTGCCCCTAGACATCTCAGTGAGTACACTGCCCCTAGACATCTCAGTGAGTACTCTGCCCCTAGACATCTCAGTGAGTACTCTGCCCCTAGACATCTTATCCCCTATCCAAAGGATACAGGATAAGTTGTCTGATCGTGGGGGTCCCACCGCTGAGACCCCCGTAAACTCTGTGCAGCACACCGCATTCATTTGGAATGCTGAGTGCGGGCGGCGGGGTCTTAACATCACATCACATCACGCCCCCCCTCAATGAAAGTCTATGCATAGACCAAAAAAAAAAAAAAAAAAACTTTATAGGACAAGCCAAAAGTTTTGTTCTTGTTTAAATTAGGACATCCCTACTCAATAGTAGGGATGTCCCGATACCGATACTGGTATCGGGGACTCGTTTAATGTCCCCGATACCATGTGCCGCTCTGCTGCCCCGTTCTCTCGTCCGCATCAAAGTGTTCCATGGAGGAGCATGTGACACACACGTCACTCCGCCTCCTCCCCTGCGCCCAGCATAACACTACGCAGGAAGCAGAGTGACGTGTGTGTCACATGCTCCTCCATAGGACGACACGAAGCGGACCGGAGGACGGGAGAACAGGGCAGCAGAGCGGAAACACCAGCACCCGACAGAGGAGGTGAGCTGCCTGCAAGGAGGGGGGGGGGGGGCTGCTACTAATGTCTGGGGGGGGGGGCTGCTGCTGTCTAATGGGGGGGCTGCTGCCTAAAGGGGGGCCTGCTGCTGTCTAATAGGGGGGGGGGGAGGGCTGCTGCCGAAAAGGGGGGCCTGCTGCTGTCTAAACGGGGGGGTTTCGCCGCCAATGCAAATTCCCTGTTCTGTCCAATGGAGAAGAGAGAAATCTTGGTTCATATTACAGCAGCCGCCTCCATTGTACACAACAAGGACCGACATATCATACGGTAAACAGCGCCAGAAACTGCGTCACCCTGGTGTCAGATTCCCTTTAAAATATAAGTACTCGTACTTGGTATCGGCGAGAACTAGAATTAAAGTATCGGTACTCGTATTCTGTCTTAAAAAAAAAATGGTATCGGGACATCCCTACTCAATAGCTTATTAAAGTATCACCAGAAACTGACCTATTTATATCAAGTTTTCACGATCCCAATCTCATGCAGTTTTCACTATAGCCACTGAGTCTCATAATAAGCTGACATTTCCTGTTCTGTAGATCTCACTTTTCAGCATTCTCCTCATCATTATACAAGATTACAATGACAAGTGGTACCTCTTCTATAAAGACATAGGCAGATAACACAGGATCCACCATTCACAATAGGTGGCTATACCAGCTTCCCTCAACCCACTCCCTGCACACTGATCTCTGCACAGGCCACAGAGAATGCTGAGAAATCTTTCACAGTAGCTCTTGCAACTAAAGCAATGTTCTGTAAATCATCCCCCTGCACAGTGCCAGCCAGTTCTGTGTACTTTCACCAGCACTATATGGCATAGCAAAGAGGAGTAGGTCCTGTGCTGTGACTGCACAGTCAACGAAAGGAGGCGGTAACTATGTGTATATTGCTGGCAAACAGTCCAGCTCTGGTACAACCCAACTGATATGCAGATGAGACATATCTGTGCACTATGGAGGGGGTACTTAGGAATTCAACTGCAACAGTGAGAGCAGCTGAAATTCACATGTATGCTTTAACGGTAAAAGGATGGTAAGTTTAAATAAAATCTATTTTGTACCTAAAAATTGCCTTTACCTGTGTGATATCAGCGAGTGGCTCCTCATCCTGAACCAACATTTGAGCAAACTGTTGGCCTTGATCTGGGTTAATTCTCATGACATTTCTCAGTAGGAAAATCCAATCAGGGGTGTATCCAACCTGCATTAAGCAATGTAAAATGACATTGTATTATCTACTAAATAAATGTAAAACAAAATAAAATGGTACGTGTTAAAAAAAAATAAAAAAAATTAAAAGCATTTACCATACCTTCTTAGCATACAGGACAATCTTCTGAACCTGCCCAGTTTCTGCAAAACACTGAATAACCTTGTTTGGAACATTAGCCCTCAAGTAAACACTTAAAGCCAGAGTAGGATCCACAGACTTCACCAAATCTCCCAGTTCTTCTGAACACTCCAACTGATAAAGAAAAAATAAAATAAAATAGAGAGAGAAAAAGAGAAAATATAGATATTAATGTGCAATTCCAAGCCAAAAATAAAAAAAATCGATATTGAAGTAAAGGACTAAAGAGCTACTCATACATATAAGAAACAGCACAGAAGAGCTACAGAATCATTTCCCCATATCAAACAATGCTCAGACATGCTTTGACACACCTTGTCTTCTTTTAGCCACTTCTCAAGAAGTTGCTTGCGACCTTGCTGCAGTACAGGTCTACATAATTCCAGAGACTCATATTTATTCAGCTGACCCTGGTCCAAGAGAATGCCGAAATACTGAAGCAAAGGTGAGGTCTGACCTGGCTGTGCAGGAACACTCTGAAAGCGCCTTATTGTTTCTGGTGTACGAAGAATACCCTGGAATAAAACAGATTAACTATTAAATTCAGGAAAAAAATAAAACGATTTTACAATAATGCATAGTTAAATCAATTCCACATATCATTTGTTTACAAAGCATTTATATTAGCACAAGCTCTAAAGGAAACTTCTTACAGAAAGAACTCTTCATCCAGTCTATTCTGCCATCATCTACTCCTAAAACAAAGGCCGAACCCTTAAACATTTCACTCATTGCACATTTAGTAGAATAACGTTACTGCAAGTAATCTGATGAGCAACACTAAGTACCACCTGAACTTAGGTTGCGTTAGGTTTGCAGAAACAGTAAGCCTGCGACTATGCACATGTGATTTCTAAAGACAGTCCATCATGTCAGTTCATGGAAATCTAGACACCAATCACAGAATTTGAAGAAAATTCTCTGGCAGTACAAAGGTTTTAAGTTTACAGTATATCTTTTGAGGGCTGACTGTATTTAGAATACACCAGGGCACTATGCATTGGTAATTGGATTAGTGAAGCTGAGCGTGACTGGATGCGAGCCATAGCGGTCATGGCCTATAAGTAAGAGATTAAAGACTGAAAAGCTGCTAACCTTTGGTGCATTTGCAGCCACCTTTGCTGCTTCGGAATAATTTCCCTGGGCAAAGAGAGCATTAAATTTGCGAGCAAACAGCTCTTCTGCTCCAGCAAGATTGTTACGAACAGCCATGCGCAGGGCTAGATCAGGGTTCTGCAGAACATTGGTGATATATGGTATAATATTTTCTTCTTCTACACAGACTGACAGCACCTGAGAGAAAAAAAAAAAAAAAACATTTGTCAATTCTGTCATTAATTAGCATGAGTTATTCTGTAGGTTTCCACTAAAACTAACAAAAGAACAGAACACGACAACTGAGTTCAACACAAGTTGTGTCCAACAATCAGAACCATGTGAGCAAATGAAAGAAAAAAATATATACTTTTTGCCAACTGAAATAAAATCTTAGTTGCTACAAACTGAAAGCAGTGTGGTGTTACCCAATGTATAAAAGGTAACTGACATCGTTAAAATGGGTAGTCTGGAGAATAATTTATTGTTTTAAATACGTTCTATTAATTTTTTAATATTACTTTAAAGTGTAAAAAAAATAAATAAATATATAAAAGTGTGTGTAATATCCCCCTATATACCTTTGTGTGGCAGCAGTAAGAGCCAACACAGACTTCTCTGCTGCCACCAATTAGTGTCAGAACAGCCTTCCTTGAAAACAGTTTAGAGGGGTCCTAACCCATTTCCTCCCCAGGGCATATGGTTATTTTGCATGGAGGTGGGGGCCAGTCTTTGGAGCTGGATTCGGACGTGATCACTCTCCATACTGGCTGGTATCGATAGCCAGAGGCCACAACTAATAGCCTGCAGTGGCGATTGAGAGACCTAAATCCAGTAAAATACTGATGCAGTCATTTATGACAACCGTTCCTGACCATCTCAGTGCAATTACGTTGTCCTGGTCAGCTGACATGACTACCAGAGGTTCCCCTACCTGCAGACCGATCTTCATTGTGTTAAACAGTGCTAGCAATTGCAGATTAGTGTCCCCTACGTGGAATTACTATGTAATAAATAGAGATGAGTGAAGTTACAGTGATTCGATACAAACTTCTCAGCTCGGCAGATGTTGACTTTAGCTTGCATAAATTAGTTCAGCTTTCAGGTGCTCCAGTGGGCTGGAAAAGGTGGATACAGTCCTAGGAGAGCGTCTCCAGCCACCAGAGCATCTGAAAGCTGAACTAATTTATGCAGGCTAAAGTCAGCAAACGCCTAGCCGCGAAGTTCGCAATGAATCGAATCACTGCAACTTCGCTCATATCTAGTAATAAATGTGAATAACCACAGACTGGGCTGATTGTTTACCTCCCAACAAAACAATGACCTTAAGCATCGTCGACAACAAGGGGGCATCTTCTGGTCAACTCTGGAGTGGCCCAGCATGACCCAAATGGAACATCTCTGGAGAGATCTGAAAATGGCTTCCACTAAGACAGTTCCAATCTGTCCTGACAGAGCTTGAAAGGATATGCAAGTAGAAAAAAGTAGATTTTTCGACTTATCGTAAAATCTTTCTCGGACCATGGGTATGTGCTGCTTGCCGCTAGGAGGCTGACACTAAATAAAAAAAAAAAAAAGTTGGCTCCTCCCAGCAGGATATACCCGCCTCCTCCCAAAGCAGAAGGAGAACCGACCAGGAAAGGAACAGTCCGAACAAAAACCTAGACAAAAGATGTGAACCAACCGCAAAAAATAAACACCACCGCACTAAAGCGGTGGAAACTGTCTGGCCACAAGCAAACCAATGGGCGAGTGCTGAGTCCCCCAATAGAAGCTCAGAGAAAGATTTTACGGCAAGTCCAAATATCTACTTTTCTTGAGCGCTTCATTGGGGGGGGGGGGGGGGGGGGGGACGACACCAGGACCATGGGATGTCCTAAAGCAGTCCCTGGGGAGGGATAGACTAACATCCCAGCCAGAACAGAACTCAGACAGACTACTGAACTGCCGCCTGTAGAACCCTGTGGCCAAGGCCTGCGTCGGAGGATGTAAAAGTGTGAACACGGTAAAACTTGGCAAAGGTATGCAGAGACGACCAAGTCGCCGCCTTGCAAACCTGCAAAGCCGAAGCCCCATAGCTGACCACCCAAGATGCACCCACTGCGCGGGTGGAGTGAGCAGTCACACAAAAAGGGGGGCACATGACCCTTGCAACAATATGCCTTGGTCCCTCAGGAAGCACAAACTTGGTCCCTCAGCAAGCACAAACAGGGAGTGACTGAAATAGATTCGAACCGCTCGAACCAAGTCCAGCTTGTGAAGCTGGCGCTCTCGTGGATGAGAAGGGGACAGGCAGTAGGAAGGTAACACAATCTCTTAGTTCAAATTAAATAAAGGCACAACCTTGGGCTAAAAAGAGGGCACAGGCTTAAGGATCACCTTGTCTTTGTGAAGCACCAGGAAAGGGGAACGGCAAGAGAGGGCAGCCAATTCAGACACCTAGCGAACGGACGTAACAGCTATAAGGCCACCCTTCCAGGAAAGGAAGCGAAGGAAGACCTGACCAAGAGGCTCAGATGGAGAACCCTGCAGAGCATCCAGAACGAGGTTGAGGTCCCAAGGAGCAATGGGGGACCGGAACGGGAGAACCTTGTGAGCCACACCCTGAAAAAAAAAAAAGTCCGCACACAAAAGGTCGGACACAAGTGGGCATTGGAAGAGAACAGAAAGTGCCGAAACCTGGCCTTTGATGGAACTGAGGGCAAGACATGTCTCCAGTCACGATTGCAAAAAGGACAAGAGGTTTGGCAAGGAAAAAAAAGGTAGGAGAAAGAACGAGCCTCCAAGAAATATACCCGCCAAGAAAAGTGGTAAATCCTGGCAGACGAGGGCTTCAGAGCGTGGAGCATGGTCCGGATCACACAGGAAGAGAAACCTCGAGCCCTAAAAAAAAACGTGGCCTTCACTGCCACGCTGTCAAAGCAGCGGAAGTAAATTGGGATGGCAGAGGGGTTCTTGGCAGAGGAGGTCGGGATGATCTGGAAGACGGAAGGGAACATCCACCACGAGACTGACCACGTTGGCGTACCACACGCAATCAGGCCAGTCCGGGGCTACCAGAATCGACGAGACGGTCTGCAGAGTGATGTTGAGGCTGACCCGATTCTGTTTCAGGAAGGGCGCCTTGATGAGTAAGTCATCCAGATAGGGGAGGACAGACACCCCGAGAGTGGAGGAGAGACACCACTGCCGCCATCATCTTGGTGAAGACTCAAGGAGCAGTCGCCAGTCCGAAGGGTAGGACGACAAACTGAAAATGACCGCAAGAACCAGCGAACCGTAGAAAAACCTTTGGTGGGCCAGAAAGATCGGAATGTGTAAGTAGGCGTCCCGTATGTCCAAGGAAGAGATGAACTCCCCCGGATCCATGGAGGTGAACACTGACCACAGGGATTCCATCCGGAAATGCCGTAGGTACACGTGACGGTTTAGAAGCTTCAAACAGAGAATGGGACGGACAGTGCCGTCCTTCTTGAGAACTACGAAGATATTGGAGTAGAACCCTGAAAAACGTTCCAGAGGAGGGACCGGTGCAATCCCACCCTGGGACAGAAGGGTGCGAAGGGCCACATGAAAAGCTGCAGTAAGAGATCGAAGGGGACAGGACCGGAAAAAAAAAACAATCAGGGAATAGAAGAAAATTCTATTCGATAGCCCTGGGATACAACCTTGCGAACCCAAGCATCCTGAACTTGCGTCAGCCAAACGTCCCAAAAGAGGGACAGGCGATCACCCACCCGAGAAGAAGGCTCGGATGGGGGCGCAAACTCAGGCAGTGGGAGGCTTGCAAGTCTCGAATTTGGTAGAGGGGCCCAGACTTTCAGGAGAAGAGAGTCTTGAAAGAGGGTGCCCTCGAATCCTGAGTGGCCGCTGGTTTGTCCTGGTTGCCCGATAAACAAAAGGAGTGAAAGGAGGAAGTCTTCCGCCGTGAGTCCGGACGATGTGGACGATTTTGGGGTAGGAGGGAACTCTTGCCCCTGTTAGCCTCAGATATGATCTCATCTAGGCGTTTACCAAAGAGACGAGACCCCAGGAAAGGCAGCTCAGTAAGGGAGCATTTAGAAGCCACATCGGCATTCCAAGCGTTAAGCCACATCGAACGCCGAAGGGCCACCAGATTGCCCAAAGCAAAAGGCAATGCAGCGAGCCACTCCAAGGAGGCAGAGCAGATGTAATCCCCGGCATTATCAATCTGCTGAGCTAGCTCTGCCAAATCGCCGGGGGAGGCGCCTGCTAAAATCCCCTGACGAAAGGGCAGGACTGTGATGCAGTGAGGAACAGAGGGAGGGGCCAGCAGAGCCCTGACCCCTAGAGCACGCGCTGTAGCCCCACAGCATGAACTCTTCCAGGATAGGATAAGTCCTGCACCCGGAGAGTGTGCTAACAGTTGAGAGGCCGGGAGTAGAGAGGGAGGAGGAGCTCCCCCAAAAAAACGGGCGTGTGACGGTCTGCGCTGAAAAGTGGGCGGAGCTTATGACTAAGCCTGAGCAGTGTTACTGCCCGAGGCAGAGGACCAGGATGAATATGGAGTGGAGGGAAAGAAGGAACCCTGCCCTGTGAGGAATGAGAGGAGAACACAGAACATACTCACCCCTGAAGTCTTCGACCAGCTAGGGCCACCTGCCTTATGCCACACCCAGCTGGCAAACAGGCGGACCCGGACTCAGGGTACACCACCCAGCGCTGGTTGGTGGCGAGAAGGGGTTAACGGCCCATCCAGGAATGCACCGGGCCCCTGGATCGCAGGTGGGGATCAGGCAGCGCCATGCTCCTGTCGCCCCACGCTAGAAATAATAAAAGGAGAAAAATTTCTAACTATACACTTAAACTAGGAAAAAACTGAAGAAATAAGACCAGTAGAGATTAGTGAAGTTACAGTGATTCGATTTGTCACGAACTTCTCAGCTCGGCAGTTGCTGACTTTAGCCTGCATAAATTAGTTCAGCTTTCAGGTGCTCAGGTGGGCTGGAAAAGGTGGATACAGTCCTAGGAAACTCTCTCCTAGGACTGCACCTTTTTCAGCCCACCGAAGCACCTGAAAGCTTAACTAATTTATGCAGGCTAAAGTCAACAACTGCTGAGCCGAGAAGTTCATGACGAATCGAATCACTAACTTTGCTCATCTCTAAAGACCAGGTCTGGAGAGCTCCAGACCTGTGTCTGCCTCCTGCTGAGACCAAGCTAAAAACTGAGTTGCTCAGAGCCAGGAGGCGGAAATATCCTGCTGGGAGGAGCAAACTGTTTTTTTTTTTTTTCCTAGTGTCAGTCTCCTAGCAGCAAGCCGCATATACCCATGGTCCTGTGTCCCCCAATGAAGCGCTCGAGAATCCCCAAAGCCAGGTGTGTAAACCTTGTAGAATGATACCTAGGAAAACTGGAGGCTGTAATTGCTGCCAAAGGTGCTTTAGCTAAGTACTGAGTAAAGGTAATATTTAAATTTTTCCTTCTTAATTGCTAAATATTGCAAACAGTTCTAAAATTATGGCATTATGGCAGAATGAGTGCAGAATGATGGGGGAAAAAAAAATTTGGGAAAGGCAACATAAGATGTGAACAAAGGTAAAGGGTTTGAAGACTCTCTCAATGAACTGTAGATAAGTTTCTAAAAATATAACGTAAGGTATCCAAACTTACCTGGCCCTTTCTGTTCACTCCAATAATCCCAGCAGTGGCTTCATGTGGAGCAGTGACAAAAATGGTCTCCCCGCTAATCCTGTTCATATAAATGCAGGTGCCAGTTTCCAGGTCATAGAGGTGAATGTAACCATACTTCGTAATTAAGAAGACAACATCATGTTTTCCACTGATCTATAAGGAGAAAGTTATTTTAACAGGGGAAATAAATGTACCACTAGAACTATTAGACCCTAAGCTTACAAGTGATAATATATTGTGATAATATAGTGTGGGCAAAATTGAAAGATTTTATCAAAACCAGTGTAGAGGAAGAGTGGTACATTTGCTTCATTCATTTTTCAGAAGTCTTTTAAAAAATGAAAGAAGCAATCCAATTGGTTGCTTTGCATAACTGCACCACTCTTCCTCTAAACAGGTTTTGATAAATCTCCCCCTATGCCTTTTAAGTTAACAGCACATTAACCTTACCAACAACATACCTGCATTGCCACAGGAAAGTCATTCTGGGCTTCAGGGGGAAAGAAGACATCCACTGCCTTCTTTGGGAAAGGCTGGTTACCAGTGGGTGGTGTTCCAACTTCTATGATATGCAACTGGAAGAAAAAACTAAATTAATACAAGAGCATGCTTATTAAGTGAAGGGCTTTTCCTCACAAATATTTCCACAGGCTAGATAAATGTGTAAACACTGAATGTGTGAATCAGGATCTCCATCGATCACCCATTGAGAAGATATGCAAGGAAGAACCCATTTTGCGATTAACAAATGGAGAAAGGGCTAGGAGATGTTGCACAGTAGTAATGATCACGGATATGAAGTCATGTAACATTATATCCTAAAATATAGTGAGTGCTAAGGAATTCATTAAAGTACCGCGCATGAAGTTAAATAAAAGGCAACAGTGATGCATGTTAAATACTGATGTTCTAGTGTTGATGTATTCCTTTCAGTTATAGTGTTACATATTAACTAAAGTTTGTGTAAAGTAACTTTTTGCTTTCCCTCCACTCACTCGAATTAAACTCAAAATTTTCCAGGTATGGCATTCTTAGTACTACCAGTGGTCACACAGATAACAAAATACATCAATCTGAAATAAAGATGCAGCAACTAAAACGAACTTTACCTTTCCACCAGCCTGGCCTCTTACAGCAAAGCAGAACAATGTTGACTCTTCAGCATTTCCCTCCATTTTAAACTGGGCAAAGCTAGCTGCATGGCCTTCAATAGGTTGAGACACTTTCCTGTCCACGGAGTAAAGCTGCATTGCTCCAACAACTCTGTTTTGCTAAAGAAAGGAGTTCAAAATAAATCAGACTATTAAAGTAAGACAGGAAATTATAGCACCAAGCTGAAAAAATGTACAATGTTACATGGATGTGAGTTATTCAAACTAGATTTTACAGCAAAGGGAAATAAATTGTGAGAATAATGGTAGACATTTGCGATAAATTGCCATAATCCATGCAAATGCATACAGATTTTCATATTTAAGCTTTAAGGTGGCTTTTACATACAGATTTTGCGGTAATTTGGTTTCATTTCATTTTCTTGGAGCCAAAGCTATAAATTAATAAAGCAGGAAGGAGAAGTTTAAGTCCTAGCTTTATATTTTCCATTCCTTTTGCATCCATCTCTGGCTTTCACACAAAAACTGCAACAAAATGCCATGTATGAAACCCCTCTAAAACTTTAATATGTACAGTGTATATGTCTAGACGGTATACCAGCTACACAAGACTGCTCATTAAGTAAATTCCTTAATGAATTGAATGAAGCTATGTGCATATTTTAAATAATATTGCCCTGTATATATAGTAGTCACAGCTTTGCTGTCAGGTGCCATAAACACTCCCCAGTACCTTGTAGCTGTGGGGCACTGTTCAGACTCTGTGCCCATACGTTTTCTTTGATGCTGCAATTCTATAACAATAAGCTTTATTTGATGGTCCTGGTGCCTCATCTGTCCAACACTTTCTATTGCCGTGTTCAAAAGTTATTCGCATGCCTGCAGCACATGTGCCTGCCTTGTGATCAATGTAGTTGTCCTTGGTCATTTCCCACAGCATTCCTGAGAAGCCAGGGTCACACATGCTCACTTTGTTTTCCTGTTCCCCAACCCTGTGCAGCACCTCTGTCCTGTGTGTCAGAGACTGGGCTTCTGTCTAGTCTCTCAGGAGCACACAAAAAATAAATAAATAAATAAATAAATTCCCCCCTGCTCTCCCAAATGACTCTCCTGTTCTGTCAGTTTACCTGACCCTCCGTATGACAGCCTGATTTTGTATAGTGTGCTACACAGACAAGTCTCGGTAGTAAAGGAGTGGAGAGGAGGGGGGAGGAAGCAGAACAAAATCCCTCCTTCGCTGCTGAGACTTGTCAGTGTAGCACACAATAAGAGAACAGGCTGTCAGATGGAGCGTCAGATAAACTGACAGTAGGAGCATGACGTGACAGCATGGGAGGAATGTTGCTCTTGAGTGTCTCAGGCAAACAGAGCAGAGTGATGCTGTACAGGGATTGGGAACAGGAAAATAATCAGCATGTGTGACCCAGGCTTTTTAGCAATGTGGTGGGACGTAAGCAAGAACATCTACATTGATAAAAAGGCAGGCAAATGGGCTACAGGTAGGGGAATAACTTAT
This sequence comes from Hyla sarda, assembly GCF_029499605.1. NCBI lineage: Eukaryota > Metazoa > Chordata > Amphibia > Anura > Hylidae > Hyla > Hyla sarda. The sequence goes on along the minus strand of NC_079190.1, from coordinate 234,650,452 downwards.
GAACAGAGCAATAGAAAACTATGCATCCATCTTGCCAGAGCCATTTTAAAGCATTTAGGAGATATCCTTCTAAGCAGGACCCATGGACAATAGACTGAAGCTGTCCCCAGACATGAATGGTGAAGGTGTCTGGATATGCTCTGAGACCTTTACAGAGGTCATTCAAGAAGAAAGGGGCGGCTGATCTGTAATCTACCTCTGTAAACTATCTACTGGTGTCACCTTTTACTCTACTCCTGTTTGCGGATAAGAAGGACACTGCTGGGAAGTGATCTGAACTGAACAGGAAGTCTTAATTTAGTTTTAAGCCAATTGTCCAGAATGGAAACTGTAAGACATCAGGATTATTTTAAAACACAAAAAGTAATATCGAAAATAAGAAAAATACAATCAAAAAATATTCAAAAATATGCTTAAAGTCATTTTCTGATGACTGTCTCCTTATAAATGTATAATATGGCCTGACTAGCTCTCTAGTGTGGATGATTCTACACCCACACTGCTGCATCAGAGGATGAGTCATCCTAATAGACAGGCTTTTGATAGGAATTGTATTCATGTAATGCACTGAGACCTTAAAACATAACTTTTTCAATATCTTGAACCTTAAATACATTTGCATAAAGCAATCAAACTATCAGGACAACTCATGCCTTACCAGAAAAATATGGAAACTGTGTCCCATTGTTCATAATTGTTGAGGAGAGAAGAGACATTGGCAAGCGGAAGTTGTCACACTAGAGCAATGTATTACTTAGATGGTAATTTAAGTGCTGTCGCAGAGGGAATAAGCAGCTGGCTGCATCTGCCAGCATTTATTTTAAAGGGTTGTGTGTAGCGGGACAGCACCTTTATCAGATATACATACACTCACACACTGCTCAAAAAAATTAAGGGAACACTAAGATAACACATCCTAGATCTGAATGAATGAACTAGTCGTATGAAATACTTTAGTCTTTACATAGTTGAATGTGCTGACAACCCATTGAGGTCTGGACATGGAGTCACACTCAAAATCAAAGTGGAAAACCACACTACAGGCTGATCCAACTTTGATGTAATGTCCTTTAAAACAAGTCAAAATGAGGCTCAGTAGTGTGTGTGTGGCCTCCACGTGCCGTATGACCTCCCTACAACGCCTGGGCATGCTCCTGATGTGTAGTGCAACGTGGCATTTGTGGATGAGCGAGACATGATGTCCCAGATGTGCTCAATCGGATTCAGGTCTGAGAACGGGCGGGCCAGTCCATAGCATCAATGCCTTCCTCTTGCAGGAACTGCTGACACTCCAGCCACATGAGGTCTAGCATTGTCTTGCATTCGGAGGAACCCAGGGCCAAGCGCACCAGCACAAAGGGTCTGAGGATCTCATCTCGGTACCTAATGGCAGTCCTGCTACCTCTGGCAAGTATATGGAGGGCTGTGCAGCCCCCCAAAGAAATGCCACCCCAAACCATTACTGACCCTCCACCACACCTGTCACATGCTTAGTGTAAACCTGCTTTCATCTGTGAAGAGCCCAGGGCGCCAGTGGCGAATTTGCCAATCTTGGTGTTCTCTGCAAATGCCAAACATCCTGCACTGTGTTGGACTGTAAGCACAACCCCCACTTGTGGACGTCAGGCCCTCATACCACCCTCATGGAGTCTGTTTCTGACCGTTTGAGTGAACACATGCACATTTGTGGCCTGCTGGAGGTCATTTTGCAGGTCTCTGGCAGTGCTCCTCCTGCTCCACCTTGAATAAAGGCGGAGGTAGCAGTCCTGCTGCTGGGTTGTTGCCCTCCTAAGGCCTCCTCCACGTCTCCTGATGTACTGACCTGTCTCCTGGTAGCACCTCCATGCTATGGACACTACTCTGATGGACACAGCAAACCTTCTTGTCACAGCTCGCATTTATGTGCCATCCTGCATTCAAAAGTGACCAAAACATCAGCCAGGAAGCATAGGAACTGAGTATGGTCTGTGGTCACCACCTGCAGAACCACTCCTTTATTGTGGGTGTCTTGCTAATTGCCTATAATTTCCACCTGTTGTCTGTTCCATTTGCACAACAACATGTAAAATTGATTGTCAATCAGTGTTGCTTCCTGAGTGGACAGTGTGATTTCAAAGAAGTGTTATTGACTTGGAGGAACATTGTGTTGTCTAAGTGTTCCCTTTATTTTTTTGAGCAGTGTCTATATCATTATATTATATAATATATATATATATATATATATATATATATATATATATATACATACACACACACACACACACACACACACAGTACAGACCTAAAGTTTGGACACACCTCATTCAAAGGGTTTTCTTTATTGTCATGACTAAGAAAATTGTAGATTCACACTGAAGGCATCAAAACTATGAATTAACACATGTGGAATTATAGACATAACAAAAAAGTGTGAAACAACCGAAAATATGTCATTTTCTAGGTGGAAAGTGTCCCCAAGTGCAGACACAAAAACCATCAAGAGCTACAAAGAAACTGGCTCACATTTGGACCACTCTAGGAAAGGAAGACCAACAGTCACCTCTGCTGCTGAGGATAAGTTCATCCGAGTCACCAGCCTCAGAAATCGCAGGTTAACCGCAGCTCAGATTAGAGACCAGGTCAATGCCACACAGTTCTAGCAGCAGACACATCTCTAGAACAACTGTTGTGAATCAGGCCTTCCTGGTAGAATATCTGCTAGGAAACCACTGCTAAGGACAGGCAACAAGCAGAAGAGACTTGTTTGGGCTAAAGAACACAAGGAATGAACATTAGACCAGTGGAAATCTGTGCTTTGGTCTGATGAGTCCAAATTTGAGATCTCTGGTTCCAACCACCGTGTCTATGTGCGACACAGAAAAGGTGAACGGATGGACTCTACATGCCTGGTTCCCACCGTGAAGCATGGAGGAGGAGGTGTGATGGTGTGGGGGTGCTTTGCTGGTGACACTGTTGGGGATTTATTCAAAATTGAAGGCATACTGAACCAGCATGGCTACCACAGCATCTTGCAGCGGCATGCTATTCCATCCGGTTTGCGTTTAGTTGGACCATCATTTATTTTTCAACAGGACAATGACCCCAAACACACCTCCAGGCTGTGTAAGGGCTATTTGACCAAGGAGGAGAGTGATGGGGTGCTGCACCAGATGACCTGGCCTCCAGTCACCAGACCTGAACCCAATGAAGGCAAAAGGGCCAACAAGTGCTAAGCAACTCTGGGAACTCCAAGACTGTTGGAAGACCATTTCAGGTGACTACCTCTTGAAGCTCATCAAGAGAATGCCAAGAGTGTGCAAAGCGGTAATCAAAGCAAAAGGTGGCTACTTTGAAGAACCTAGAATATGACATATTTTCAGTTGTTTCACACTTTTTTGTTATGTCTATAATTTCCCATGTGTTAATTCATAGTTTTGATGCCTTCAGTGTGAATCTACAATGTTCATAGTCATGAAAATAAAGAAACTGTGAATGAAAAGGTGTGTGCAAACTTTAGGTCTGTACTGATATATATATATACATACACACACATATACATACACCTCATTTATATAAATCTACAAAAATAAAGCCGAGAGAAGACCTTTGCTTCTGTGTGGTTTACCTGAGCAGATATTCCAGTCAGAAGCAGCCACTTTTGTTTTGCATCTGTTCGGTAGTTAATGATCTGGCATCCTGCCAAGCTGGAGTGGCGATCAAACATCTTTACTGGCTGCGATTCCCCCTCCATGCTCCAATGATATACAGCATTGTCAGTTACTAGAGCAACAGTGTTCAGAGAGATCCACTTCCAAAAGGTGACATCATCGGTCATGGTGTGAGCCTTCATTTTACTTTTCATTTCAATGTTAAAGATCTGGAGGGTTTTTCCAGCTAAAAAGAGAAACAAGCAAAACTTATATTTCCAGAACTGTGTAAATTAAGCCATTTTCCTCCCTGCAGCCACCGCCAGTGTAATATTTTTTATGTCACTTTCAATCATGCATAAATTACATGGTTGTAGTTCAGGATGCATTATGTTTAACAAAAAACTACAAAGGATCATAATGTAAAACAAGATCACTGGGATAATATTAAAAAGGGAAACACCTCTACAGAGAAGGCATTAAAATTGTGCATTGGAGAAAACATTTGTAAATTGGTTTAACAAAGGGTTAACCAATTTGATTTAAAAAGTATGGAAACACAGCTTTCTTGCCATGCTAGCAAACAAAGCATGGCTCATCCCCAGGAAGCCCCAAGCAGGATTAAATTAACCCACAATCTACCAATCCTTAACACTGTCTTCATTAAGATTTCAAGAAGCAATTTAAGTAGCAATATACTGTCATCTAAACCCAAAGGATTTTATAAGCCGACCCTCCATAAAGCTCAAAGGGGTTTGTCCAGTCTTAGGGCACACGAGCTGTACATTTACAGCCAAAGAGGAGAATGCATCCTGCTCTGTTAGGTCAGGAAAGCCTCTCCCAAAGCAATTTTCCTGATCTTGCAGAACTCACAGGAGTCTGCTTTTTACCCTCGAAACAGCAGCAAAAACAGACCCACTTACGGACAAGAGTGCTGATGTTTCTGGGGAAAGCTGATTTTTGTTTTCCCTAATTCTGGACAACTCCTTTATGATCATGTGCCGTGGTGCTCATGTAAAAGCATATTCATTGTGTAATGAAAATTCATGTTTAATTGTATATTTTGTTTGAACTCCTTATTTGAAAGATTTTCACTTGTTATCAAGTAATCCAGAGGCTGAAAATTTTTCATCAGGTCCTGCTTATCCAGCACTTAGGTTTGTTAAATTGTGCTAATGCCCACATCTACAGGGTTGGTAAAGCAGGGTTCCCACACTGCAGTCATTTCACAATTTTGCCGATTTTCAAAAGCCATAGGAAAATTGCACAGTTTTGTGAAAATCAAAGCATAAAACAAGAAATGACCACAATGCTTATGACAGGCAGTGCACAATGCTTGTATCCAAGCACACATGTCTTGTCCTAGACTCTTATGTTAGGTGCACACAACCATTGAG